>NC_134358.1:575588023-576188023 GCF_048569485.1 Anomaloglossus baeobatrachus
GCATGTACAGCAGGGAGGCATGTACAGCAGGGGGGCATGTACAGCAGGGAGGCATGTACAGCAGGGAGGCATGTACAGCAGGGAGGCATGTACAGCAGGGAGGCATGTACAGCAGGGAGGCATGTACAGCAGGGGGGCATGTACAGCAGGGGGGCATGTACAGCAGGGAGGCATGTACAGCAGGGAGGCATGTACAGCAGGGAGGCATCTGCTGCACCTCTTCTGCTGTGACTGGAGCACAGCGCGCTGTTTACCCCGCCCTCAAGGTAAACCCTCAGCATGCGAGCACAGTCCCGGGTTCAGTCTAGAATGTATGGGCTGTAGTCAGGTCCCGAAAAGAGCCCGTACATTCTAGTACGGGCTGCAATCAGGATCTGTAAATAGCCCGTACATTCTAGCATCTACCCATAACGCACTGGGATTTTAAAGGGCCGGCGGCTGGCAAAAGCGCAAGTGCCGCTCGAGCACTGGGGTAGCCTGGAATGTGCCCGGGGGCCGCATTAAATGTCATCGCGGGCCGGAGGTTCCCCACCCCTGCTTTAGGCCTTGTGCGCACGCTGGGTTATTTGGAATAATTCTGGGGCAGTTTGTTGTCCAGATCTGTCTTTCCTTTTCCCAGCAAAGTCAATGAGAATGCTGAAGTGCTGGGCACACGTCGTTGCTTTTTTCCTTGCAGTTTTGTTTGCAGAAAAAAGAAGCAGCGTGTCAATTTTTGGTTCATTTTTTTCCTTACCTTCTGTAGCCTTTCCAACCAATAATTTCATAAAAAAGCATGGCAAGCAAAAGGCGCACCAAAAAACTCGTGCATTTTTTGGTGAGTTTTTCAGCCACAATGTGCTGATTTGGGTGCAGGGTGCACGGTCCGGGCGCATGGTCAGGGTTCGGGCTGCTGGGGTCTTTCTTTCTGTTCTCCCTCTGAGGATTCTCGTGTCTCTGCAGTGAGGCCGGAGATCTCTATAAATCCATCCACTGTGCTTGTACTGCACAACGCAGCATGTGGACACAGCGAAAACACTGCATCCAAAATGCTACAAACCCTGATCGTGGGCACGGGCCATAGAATAAGATCATTTCTTTTTCTTAAAGGGATCTGTCCCCTTTTCAGTTTTTAGTTATTGATATAGGCGTACAGGTGGCAGAGAGGTGACATTAGCCGCCATACCTCATGCCTCCGGGATGAGGGGCTGTTTGGCACAAATCCTCTTTTATATCTTCTATCTTCCAGGATATGGGGCGTGCACAGCCCCGGAAGATAAGTGGCCTCCAGTCTTCACTATACAGGATTCCTCCTCCCCTTCTCTTCACATTACTATGACATAAGGACCAGGAGCTCAGTCTGAAATCCCGCTCCTGCGCATTCTGCCTGCCGTCCCTCCCTGCACTGTGAAGCAGCAGTAACTCCACGGCGCCTGCACACAGCAAAATGGAGGCCTGTGCCCACAGAGGGGTGAAACAGTGCAGGGAGAGACGGAAAACATAAGTGGTGTTGCACAGCTTCTAGCTTCCCTGTTGCAGAAGAAACTTCAGAGAGCAGATTACATGGGATAACAAGCCTTTACTTCCCAGAACATGAGGTAAACATGCACAGTCATACAGCATTGTACCAGGAAGAGAAAAAAAACATGAAGTACAAAAGACGTTTTACAATACTGACTCGCCCACCCCAGGGCTATGGGACACCCGGTGCCGGGCCGGACTAGTCCGGGGGTCGTCAGTGGTGGTGGGGCCCGACTCCGTGGCCCTGGTGGGTGTCAGTTAAAATGGCTGGTGACTTGGGGTGAATAAAGTTTATGTTCGTGATGCCACCTGTGGTATGCGGCTATTAAGCCGCCGCTGCTGTATGGGGCCTCCGGGGATGATGGAATGGCAGCAATGATGGTACTGCTCCCCACAGGTGGAGCGGTACCCCGGGGCACAGTTGGTGCTCGTGAGAGTCTATGGTGTGGTGAAAGTCTATGCAGGCGACTATAACTGAGACAACACCAGAGGGTGCAATTCCAAGGTCTTTACTCACACTTCCCGGGCTTAAGCACACTGGTGCCTCTGGACTGCTGAGACCCACTGTCAGGGACCTCCGCCGATCCTGGATAATTCCTGAAATGAAAGCCGGTACCCTTCTCTCTAAAGTGTCTCTGTCTGCAGCTGTCTCCTTAAGCCTAGCTCTTTTAGGATGAACCTGCTCGGCCTCCACTACAGCCTTCGGGCTGGGAGCTTGCCTGTCGGTTGATTGCCCCCTTTCTAGAGGTTCTGCTGTGGGCTGTGGCCCGGGGAGTTTGCAACTTTCCCTGGGCCTCGGTTTTTACACTTGGAGATGATTTTTCACTCCTCCGGTTTCTAGGGACCGTCCCCTGTTGCAGCTTGATCCCTCCACCGATGTTCCTGTGGAACAGGCCACCACAGCTCAAAAGCTATCCATGGCCCTGGAATCCCTTCGTTCCCTGCTTGGTGTCACCTGGCCCCTCTGAGTCCCAGGATCTTCACCAGGAAGCGTCACTTTCTTTTCTTAGCTCCTGTCTGACTAGAGCTTTCTTTCTGCTTCTCCTTCTCGTCTGCCTCCTGCAGACCTCTTCCTCCTCCTTCTCCCTTCTCTCTCAGACTTCTCAAACTTGACCTTCCTTTCTCTGTCTACTCTCTGGTGGCTCCTCCCACCTCCCCAGTTGCTAAGCTGTACCCTATAGGAGCAGGGAAGGGTCTTACGGCCCCTCCCAGCATGCAGCATGGGAGGGTTACTGCCACTGTCCCTGGTCCCAGTGTGTACCTAACAATGGGTGTTGTGTAGATTTGCCTGGGGACCGGTGTTCACTCCTTTCCTTACCCAGAATGGTACATCACACCGCTGGATGGGGTGCAATGTTCCTGTGGCGACGGAAGCCTCAGGGGCGCCACAATACAGTGAGTAAGGAAACTTTACACAACAGCGCCATCTACTGTTAGATAAGCATAAAGTCATCTTTCACACAAACAAAGAAGTCCTCAACTGTTGCATATACCAACAATGTGCAGGCGCAAGAAGAGACTGCGCATAGTGACTGCACAGGAGAAATAGACTACACACATTGACTGCACAGGAGGAGGAGACTGCACACAGTGACTGCACAGGAGGAGGAGACTGCACACAGTCACTGCACAGGAGGAGGAGACTGCACACCGTGACTGCACAGGAGGAATAGACTACACACAGTGACTGCACAGGAGGGGAAGACTGCACACACTGACAGCACAGGAGGAGGAGACTGCACACAGTGACTGCACAGGAGAAGACTGCACACAGTGACTGCACAGGAGGAGGAGACTGCACACAGTGACTGCACAGGAGGAGGAGACTGCACACAGTGACTGCACAGGAGGAGGAGACTGCACACAGTGACTACACAGGAGGAATAGACTACACACAGTGACTGCACAGGAGGGGAAGACTGCACACACTGACAGCACAGGAGGAGGAGACTGCACACAGTGACTGCACAGGAGGAGATGTAGTAGATGTTACATGCGTCTTGTGTAGCACCACAGATCACATAGTGTTATACTCCCCCATGATCTATCCCAATCCTCTTTGCAATGTGCGGCTGGGCTCTGCTACATGTGCGCTGGGATAGCAGAGATGCACTTCAGACAAGCGGTTCTTGTGAGCGGAGCTGACGTTTCCGTCCTCGGCTGTGAGGTGCGGCTGGAAAGGCCGTGTCACTTTTGTCCGTCTGCCGCTTATTTCAGCATCTGTCATAATAATGTGTCTGAAATTAATTCAGGAGCGGGGTGCACTTATTTTCCAGCTACCAGAAGCCACAGCTCCAGCCCTGCAATATCTCATCTGCCTCAGACACCGGGGGATAATATGTGCAGACAGTAGGATGACGGGGCTGGACGGGTGACAATCCCTGCGGAGGGTCTGCACCGGTGGCACCTCACCGAGGACATCAGACCTTCGTGACTCCTGAGGTCCACATTTTCCAGCCCTGAAGGTTTATGTTATTAATGAGGTGACAACCTGACAACTTTGGACGAGTCTCAGACTCTGCAGCAAAAAAAACCGCGGCTGACAACATATTAATAACCAGATCATGAGCGAGAATACAGATGGGCGGCACATTTCACTTTGCATTACCATGTGTATATAGATAGTGGGGGTATATATACCTGCCGGTGTGTGCACGAGCTGTCAGCACAGAAGAAAACAGCCTTGCTTTTTTAGCAAATCTCCCAGAATGAACTCCTTTTTGAGGAGTAATAAACATTTTAATGTTTAGAAACTGAAGAAGTGATGGCAATTTAGTTATCAAAGCAGTTTCAGGTGTTGTGTTATATATATGCAGAGTAAGGTTCCTTCATAGAAACATTACAGTATGGAACATAATGGACAGGCAGGAGATGTCTAGCTGTGTAGTGGCAGTGATGGAAGCAACAGTACAGTATGGAACATGATGGACAGGCAAGAGATGTCCAGCTGTGCAGTGGCAGTGAAGGAAGCAACAGTACAGTATGGAACATGATGGACAGACAAGAGATGTCTAGCTGTGTAGTGGCAGTGATGGAAGCAACAGTACAGTATGGAACATGATGGACAGGCAGGAGATGTCTAGCTGTGTAGTGGCAGTGATGGAAGCAACAGTACAGTATGGAACATGATGGACAGGCAAGAGATGTCCAGCTGTGCAGTGGCAGTGATGGAAGCAGCAGTACAGTATGGAACATGATGGACAGACAAGAGATGTCCAGCTGTGCAGTGGCAGTGATGGAAGCAGCAGTACAGTATGGAACATGATGGACAGGCAAGAGATGTCTAGCTGTGTAGTGGCAGTGATGGAAGCAACAGTACAGTATGGAACATGATGGACAGGCAGGAGATGTCCAGCTGTGTAGTGGCAGTGATGGAAGCAGCAGTACAGTATGGAACATAATGGACAGGCAGGAGATGTCTAGCTGTGTAGTGGCAGTGATGGAAGCAACAGTACAGTATGGAACATGATGGACAGGCAGGAGATGTCCAGCTGTGTAGTGGCAGTGATGGAAGCAACAGTACACTCTAGAACATGATGGACAGGCAGAAGATGTCTAGCTGTGTAGTGGCAGTGATGGAAGCAGCAGTACAGTATGGAACATGATGGACAGACAAGAGATGTCTAGCTGTGTAGTGGCAGTGATGGAAGCAACAGTACAGTATGGAACATGATGGACAGGCAGGAGATGTCCAGCTGTGTAGTGGCAGTGATGGAAGCAGCAGTACAGTATGGAACATGATGGACAGGCAGGAGATGTCTAGCTGTGTAGTGGCAGTGATGGAAGCAACAGTACAGTATGGAACATGATGGACAGGCAGGAGATGTCCAGCTGTGTAGTGGCAGTGATGGAAGCAACAGTACACTCTAGAACATGATGGACAGGCAGAAGATGTCTAGCTGTGTAGTGGCAGTGATGGAAGCAGCAGTACAGTATGGAACATGATGGACAGGCAGAAGATGTCCAGCTGTGCAGTGGCAGTGATGGCAAGCAACAGTACAGTATGGAACATGATGGACAGGCAGGAGATGTCTAGCTGTGTAGTGGCAGTGATGGAAGCAGCAGTACAGTATGGAACATGATGGACAGGCAGGAGATGTCTAGCTGTGTAGTGGCAGTGATGGAAGCAACAGTACAGTATGGAACATGATGGACAGGCAGAAGATGTCTAGCTGTGTAGTGGCAGTGATGGAAGCAGCAGTACAGTATGGAACATGATGGACAGGCAGGAGATGTCTAGCTGTGTAGTTGCAGTGATGGAAGCAGCAGTACAGTATGGAACATGATGGACAGGCAGAAGATGTCCAGCTGTGTAGTGGCAGTGATGGAAGCAGCAGTACAGTATGGAACATGATGGACAGGCAGGAGATGTCTAGCTGTGTAGTGGCAGTGATGGAAGCAACAGTACAGTATGGAACATGATGGACAGGCAGAAGATGTCTAGCTGTGTAGTGGCAGTGATGGAAGCAGCAGTACAGTATGGAACATGATGGACAGGCAGAAGATGTCCAGCTGTGCAGTGGCAGTGATGGCAAGCAACAGTACAGTATGGAACATGATGGACAGGCAGGAGATGTCTAGCTGTGTAGTGGCAGTGATGGAAGCAACAGTACAGTATGGAACATGATGGACAGGCAGGAGATGTCCAGCTGTGTAATGGCAATGATGGAAGCAACAGTACAGTATGGAATATGATGGACAGGCAGGAGATGTCCAGCTGTGTAGTGGCAGTGATGGAAGCAGCAGTACAGTATGGAACATGATGGACAGGCAGAAGATGTCCAGCTGTGTAGTGGCAGTGATGGAAGCAACAGTACACTATAGAACATGATGGACAGGCAGAAGATGTCCAGCTGTGCAGTGGCAGTGATGGCAAGCAACAGTACAGTATGGAACATGATGGACAGGCAGAAGATGTCTAGCTGTGTAGTGGCAGTGATGGAAGCAACAGTACAGTATGGAACATGATGGACAGGCAGAAGATGTCCAGCTGTGTAGTAGCAGTGATGGAAGTGACAGTACAGTATGTAACATGATGGGCAGGCAAGAGATGTCCAGCTGTGTAGTGGCAGTGCTGGAAGCAGCAGTACAGTATGGAACATGATGGACAGGCAGAAGATGTCCAGCTGTGCAGTGGCAATTATGGAAGCAGCAGTACAGTATCGAACATGATGGACAGGCAGAAGATGTCCAGCTGTGTAGTGGCAATGATGGAAGCAACAGTACAGTATGGAACATAATGGACAGGCAAGAGATGTCCAGCTGTGTAGTGGCAGTGATGGAAGCAGCAGTACAGTATCGAACATGATGGACAGACAGAAGATGTCCAGCTGTGTAGCGGCAATGATGGAAGCAACAGTACAGTATGGAACATAATGGACAGGCAAGAGATGTCCAGCTGTGTAGTGGCAGTGATGGAAGCAACAGTACAGTATGGAACATGATGGACAGGCAGAAGATGTCCAGCTGTGCAGTGGCAGTGATGGAAGCAGCAGTACAGTATCGAACATGATGGACAGGCAGAAGATGTCCAGCTGTGTAGCGGCAATGATGGAAGCAACAGTACAGTATGGAACATGATGGACAGGCAGGAGATGTCCAGCTGTGTAGTGGCAATGATGGAAGCAACATTACAGTATGGAACATGATGTGCAGGCGGGAGATGTCCAGCTGTGTAGTGGCAGTGCTGGAAGCAACATTACAGTATGGAACATGATTGACAGGCAGAAGATGTCCAGCTGTGTAGTGGCAATGACGGAAGCAACATTACAGTATGGAACATGATGTGCAGGCAGGAGATGTCCAGCTGTGTAGTGGCAATGATGGAAACAGCAGTAAACTATGGAACATGATGTGCAGGCAGGAGATGTCCAGCTGTGTAGTGGCAATGATGGAAACAGCAGTAAACTATGGAAAATGATGTGCAGGCAAGAGATGTCCAGCTGTGAAGTGGCCATGATGGAAGCAACAGTACAGTATGGAACATGAAGGTTAGGCAGGACATATCCAGCTGTGTAGTGGCAGTGCTGGAAGCAGAGATACAGTATAGAACATGAAGGAGAAGCAGTCTGTCATGCTGTACAAATGGCTAGTAAGACGTAGTACAGCGTCTTCCCCATTAGGTGGCAGCAGAGTAGTGACCGATAGTCAGAGTAACACTGTAACAGAAAGGCAGCTGGAGTACAGCAGAGCAACTTCAGCATGTAGTTAACAGGCGAACCACCAGGGGGCAATAGAATAGTCAAACAGTCAGGGTCTAGCCAGGAAAGTCAAGTCACTGCAAAGGGAGGATCAATATCAAGTCAGAAAAGAGAATCGAGTCGGAAGCCGGGAGATCAGTTATGCAAAGGGAAACATAAACAACAGACAGGAGCGGGAAGTCAGGGACTGAGACAGATGGACGAATGGGGGAGGGTACAGGTCAGGACACAGTAACAAGGAGTCAGATCAAATAGAGGTACAGTATAGAACATGAAGGAAAGGCAGCTGATGTCCAGCTGTACAGTTGCAGTGCCTGAAGCAAAAGTACATTATAAAGCATGAAAATTTAGACAGTAGATGTCCAGTTGTGCATTGACTACGCTGGAAGCAGCAGTACAGTATTGAACATTATGAACAGACAAAAGATGTCCAGCTGTGTAGTTTCATTGATGGAAGCAACAGTACAATATGGAACATGATGGGCAAGCAAGAGATGTCCAGCTGTGTAATGGCAGTGCTGGAAGCAACAGTACAATATAGAACATGATGGACAGGCAGATGTCTAGCTGTTTAGTGATAATGCTGCAGCAGTATAGTAAGGAACACGATGGACAGGCAGGAGATGTCCAGCTATGCCATGACATTGCTGGAAGCAGCAGTATAGTAAAGGACATAAAATACTGCCAGGAGATGTCCACCTGTGCACTGGCAGTGCTGGAAGCAGCAGTACAGTAAAGGACAAGAAGGACTGGGAGGAGATTCCAGCTATGCCGTGGCAGTGCTGTAAGCAGAAGTACAGTATTGAACATGATGGAAAGACAGGAAATGTCCAACTAAGCAGTGACATTGTATTGCTGAGATGAGCAGCAGTAGGAGTGGACCTACTGAACTACGGGGGATCCAGGCTTACCCTGATGTGGGAGGAGCTTAATTAAGCAACCACCGAGGTGGATGTCAGGTATCGCTTTCTGGGCAGTGTCTGGAACTGTGGTAGTTGTCTCCCAGGGCAGGAAACACAGGGACCGACATAGGTGCAGATGGGTACAGTCTCTAGGACAGACAAAGGTAACTGGAATGGCTGAGGCAGACAGAAAGGTTGGAGCAGACAGGTATGGTGGGCACAACTGGGGCAGACAGGTATGGGAAGGCACAGGAAGAGATAACAGGACAGGACCACGGGACCTGACAGCTAGATAGTAGACGTCAAAACTGACTAAAGTTGTTGCGCAGGCACCTCTTCTAGTGGGAGGATGCCTTAACTACCTAGTGCCTCTCAACCATAGGCACTTCTGAGATATGGCACATGACCCTTTAAGAGCAGGGCAGGTGCATGTCATAAGCGCATTTGTGGCGCGCCAGCGGTCTGGTTGCCACAGCAGTGTTGCCCTCCTCAAAAGGGTTAATGCTGAGCCTGGAGGTAGTTGGGGAAGTCCATTGGCCAGTAAGTACCATCATTCAACACAGTTTCTCCCCCGGGCCAGCAGAGGGAGCTCTAAACCTGGAGTTCCAGGGAGATTCCTTAAGCTCTGACCTGGGGGAGAAGTTAGTCAGTCTGTGAGGAGAGTTCAGTGAGGAAGGAACTCGAGTAGTGTGGTGTGTGAGCTGGGAGCTGAGCCAGATTGCTCAGCCCAGGAAAACACAGTCCACAGAGAGGCAAAAGAGGAGAAGGACCTTGGGGAGTGGAGCGCAGCCAGCTCACCCCGACGAGATCGCAGAAAAACCGAATACCAGAGTTCGGGGCCACTCAAGTACTTGAGTACCGGTGGTCGCATCTGGAGGACGAGAGGACTGCAGGTCTATGTCCACCCTGCACCCGGAGGCACAGCTGTAGAGCCAGGACTAGGAGCCCGGATAGAAAGAACGGCACCTTTGACAGTGCACGTAGCCCGCTATACGGGGGAGGTAATAAGTTACCTCAGAGAGCAACAGAATTGCTGAAACAGTGGGACCCCGTTTACCCAGACAGGGCGTAGGGAGCAGGCCTCATTACTCACCTGGCCAGTGTGAGTCCCCTGACTGCTTCCAGGCCACCGGATTGCTGCTACCATCTGTAACAGGCTCCCTGGAGGTCACTGACTGAGGACAAGTAAAGGAGAAGGTAAAAGAAATCATTGTCTGTGTCTGTTCCTTTCCACTGCCCTGTTGGCCCTGCACCTCGTCCACAAACACCATAAACTTTACCAAGCACTAAAGGTTGCCCCGGGGTACCCGCTCTACCTGTGGAGAGCAAGAAACACCTCAGCTGCCATAACACCAGCCCCGGAGGTCCCTTCCAGCAGCTGCGGCTCCATAGCTGCAAATTACCACAGGGGGCGTCACGAATCATATATAAACTTTACTACCATCTCCCCCATACCGCCATTCTAATTGACTCTACCACGGTTATGGAGTCGGGCCCCGCCACCGCTGACTACCCCGGACTAGTCCAGCCCGACACCGAGCCACATTCCCGGGGAACCTGTGTGGAATGCACAGGCCCCATGAGGAGGAGGCAGAGAAGTACACTGACAGCTGTGGGAGTGCAGGGGGAGGATGCACTCCAGCTGCGGTTTTGAGTGAGTCAGCGTCCCTGCTGAGGAGAGGCAGAGTAGTGCTGGTGTGGCGCCCTGGACAAGCCAGGGGCCACAGGTAACAACACCTACACACCCCACACTCCCGGTCAGGCACACCGAAGTCAGACAAAAACCCTTGTTGCCTTCCTCCAGGGGCTGATGTCCACACCAGGGGGTGGGCCAGGCGGTTGGCCCCGCCCACCGAGGAGTTCACAGTCCTGGAGGTGGGAAAAGCAGGCAGATGAGTTGAGGAGTGGAGAGAGATTAGAGTGGGAAGTGAAAGTGGAAGGAGGAAAGTGGCAGTTAAGCAGCCTGAAGTTGGTCCGGGTGTGTGGCCCGGACGGATCAGCAAGGTTGGCAGACGGTGGTGACCGTCTGCAGGAGTGGCCTATTGAAGCTAGCCGTAAGGACCGTGGACGGGCGGTGGCCCGGTGGTACCGGACCGGTACGCTAAGAGAAGCCAGCACCATCCGGCAGGGGCTTACGGACCCCGGCAAAGCTAGGAGTCGCCGTGAATTTGCCAAATCCGTTAGTGAAGGGAACCTCCTGGGTTTCCCAGCAGCCAAGTCCCGACAGAAGGCAACCGTCCAACCGAGAGAGGGAAACACAGTCACCGCCAAGGCTAAAGTTCCCAGGGCCAGAGCCTGCGGGCAAAAGGGGCTCCTTCAGCACCCATCCAAGCTGGGGAGAGGGTTATCGGTGGGAACCCATTGGAACCGTTACACTATATAGGTGCAGGGAAAGGCAGTCACCATCAACCTGCCGGGAGAAACAACACCGCAGCCGTCTGTGGGACCCATCAATCCAGCCGTGTGTTTTACCGAGAACTGTGTCCTCATCATTGGCTGAGTGAGTACCATCGTGCCGTGCGGCACAGCGCTGCCCCCGCGACCCTGCACCTCACAAGGCCCCGTAACCCGCCTGCCATCCATCCCTACCCCATGATCGGGCCCCGGGACAACCAACCCCCTACCCACGGAGGGGAGAACTAACATCCAGGCTGCTCCCTGTCATCGCTCCCGGGATCCCCGTCCAGATCAGCGGTGGTGTCACCAATATCACGTGGCGTCACGGACAATAACCAAATCCCCACAATCCAATCCCCACCCTTTTCACTCACGGGCGAGGAGCGCCGCTCGAGTCCCCGGGATCCGGCCCACCGCTCGAGCCACCACCGAGCAGCAGCAGCCGCAGCAGCAGCGGCCGGATCCGAGCAGTGGGAGAGCGCAGCGTCCCCTCCTCCGCCCGCGACACTGGGATGCTAGTACTACAGTACCACCTTCTTATGTCCCCTCTTCACCAGGCCTGAAGGAAGTTTCTTCTCTAACAATATGTTTTTTCTGTAGGAATGGCCGGTGGAAGCGGTGAAGCATTGCTTGAGAGACTTCTTCTCGGATCATGAAAGGCAGACGTATCTGCTTTTAGGGTAGTCATCACAGAGACTTAAGGAACCTGACATCTCGTAAGGCAATTCTGCCCCCAGTGGAGCACCTCTCCAGATTTCCAGGCCAGTGCAGACTTGGGGATATGGAACCAAGGCAGACCCAGGTTAAATGGACAGGACAAATTCAGAAGCACCAGGAAATATGTTTTCCGAAGGAGCGAAATTCCCATTTGAAGTTCCACCTGTTCAGAAACAAAGCGTATAGGTTCCTTCCAGAGTATTCCAACCAATAAAGACACCATCAAGGGACTTAAGGCTACTTTACACACTGCGATATCGGTCCCGATATCGCTAGTGTGGGTACCCCGCCCCCATCTGTTGCGCGACACGGGCAAATCGCTGCCCGTGCCGCACAACAGCCGTCACACATACATACCTGTCCGGCGACGTCGCTGTGACGGGCGAACCGCCTCCTTTCTAAGGGGGCGGTCCGTGCAGCGTCACAGCGACGTCACTGAAGCGTCACTGAACCGCCGCCCAATAGCAGCGGAGGGGCGGAGATGAGCGGGACGTAACATCCCGCCCACCTCCTTCCTTCCTCATAGCGGCCGGGAGGCAGGTAAGGGGAGCTTCCTCGTTCCTGCGGTGTCACACGGAGCGATGTGTGCTGCCGCAGGAACGAGGAACAACTTCGTTACTGCTGCAGTAACGATTTTTAAGAATGCCCCCCCATGTCGCCGATTAGCGATTTTGCACGTTTTTGCAACGATCGGTGTCACACGCAACGGCATCGCTAATGCGGCCGGATGTGCGTCACAAAATCCGTGACCCCAACGACTCCGCATTAGTGATGTCGCAGCGTGTAAAGCCCGCTTTAGCCTGCTTTCACACATCCGGTTTTTCCTGTGCGGCACAATCCGGCACTTTGCAGAAAAAACGCAACCGGTTTTTTTTGCTGCCGGTTGCGGTTTTTTTTACATAGACTAACATTAGTGCTGCATTGTGCCTCATGGGCTTGCGTTCCATCCGTTTTTTGCCGCATGCGGCAGATTTAGCCGATGCGGCGGCCGGATGGAACGTTGCCTGGCACTTTTTTTGTGCGGCAAAAAAACCCGCATCGCGCCACATCCGGCCGATGCGGCGCATTATCCTATGCATGCCTATGGACGCCGGATGCGGCGCGATGCGGTAAAAACCGCATCCGGCCACCGCATGCGGTTTTTGCCACTGCACATGCTCAGTAGCCTGCCTCAAGCGGCAAAAACCGGCCGGGCTGCATGTAAAAAACTTATGCAAAGGATGCGGTGTTTTCGCTGCATCCGTTGCATAGTTTTGCAGCCGGATTGAGCCGCACTGCTCAAACCGGATGTGTGAAAGCAGCCTTAGGAGATGCTGACCAGGTATCTGGTACTGCTCCACCACAGCCTGCTGAATTAAGTTCCCAGCAGATCGGGAATCTAGGTGGGCCGTTTCAGGGAACCGAAAACCTCTATGCAATATGGACAAGGTGAAGGAGGATTTATTCTTACCAAAGGTAGCCCCACCTACTGGCCCTAGGCAAGGGGGTCCCGGCATCACGGGACATGCACGGATGAAGAATTCAGCAGTAATAATGTCGCGGGCGGAGGAGGGGACGCTGCGCTCTCCCACTGCTCGGGTCCGGCTGCCGCTGCTGCTGCGGCCTACGCTGCTCGGTGGCTCGAGCGATGGGCCGGATCCCGGGGACTCGAGCGGCGCTCCTCGCCCGTGAGTGAAAAGGGGATTGGTTTTGGGGATTTATTGTCCGTGACGCCACCCACGGTTGTGGTGATTGTGTGGACACCACCGCTGCTCTGTATGGGGATCCCGGGAGCGGTGACAGGGAGCAGCTTTGTTGTTATTTCTCCCCTCCGTGGGTAGGGGGTTGGTTGTCCCGGGGCCCAGTGGTGGGGTAGGGGTGGATGGCCGGCTGGGTGCGGGGCCTGGTGAGGTGCAGGGTCACGGGGGCAGCGCTGTGCCGTACGGCACGGTGGTACTCACTCAGCCTGAGACGTTGACACAGTTCTCGGTAAAACACACGGCTGGATGGACGGGTCCCCCAGACGGCTGCGGTTGCTTTTCCCCGGTAGTTAACGATGACTGTCTCTTTCCCTGCACCTTGTGTAATGTTGGTAGCGATGGGTTCCCACCGGTTACCCGCTCCCCGACTTGGATATGGGCCGGAGGAGCCCCTCTTTGCCCGCAGGCGCTGGCCCTGAGAAACTGGTGCCTTGGCGGTGGTGGTGTCTCTCTCCTACGGTTGGACGGTTGCCTTCAATCGGGACTTAGTTGTTTGGAGACCCGGAGGTCCCCTTCACTGACGGATTTGGCAAATTCACGGCGACTCCTAGCCTTGCCGGGATCCGAAAGGCCCCTGCCAATGGTGCTGGCTTCTCCTTGTGTACCAGTCCGGTACCGCAGGGCCACCACCCGTCCACGGTCCTTACGGCACCTCCGATAGGCCACTCCTGCAGACGGTCACCACCATCTGCTAACCTTGCTGTCTCAGTCCGGGGCACACACCCGGACCAACTTCAGGCTGCTCTGTTACTTTTTCTCTTTCCACTTCAACTCCTCTCACTTGCTCCTCTACCACTCAACTCTAACTTCAAAACTCATCTGCCTGGTTTTCCCGCCTCCAGGACTGTGAACTCCTAGGTGGGCGGAGCCAACCGCCTGGCCCACCCCCTGGTGTGGACCTCAGCCCCTGGAGGAAGGCAACAAGGATTTCTGGTCTAGCTTAGGTGTACCTAACCGGGGTGTAGGGTGTGGTGATGTCATTACCTGTGACCCCTGGCTTGCCCAGGGTGTCACATTCCCCCTTAGCAAAATGCAGACCGTCCGCGGGCTGCCCGTCCAACACCAGTTTTATTTTTCTGAAAAAGATAAAAAACACATACAAGTATAGTAACATCATCCCACAACGGGAGGCACTTTTCTTAAATGTTGCAAAAACGGTTTTAACGGTTACGGCTTCCGCTCTCACCCACCCAAGTAACCTGGCCCTGATGCTGCCCCTAAGAAACAGGCAGCACCCCTTGACCCCAGTCCTGCACCAAGTTACCCGAGCGGGATCTGTCCTTCCCCTCCAGAGGGTAGCCACCAGCTCCGGTGGTGGCTGGGCCCCAGCCTGCTCCACTGCGGGCCCTCCCTCCAATCTTCCTCTCCGGAGGCGGTAACGGTAAGCTGCAACAATAACAAATTTACAAGCCACTAACGTTTGTGGTTGCCCTGCAAGTTCACGGGCTTGTCCGTAAGGAGTCCCTTACGCATCTTTAAGCGGTCCCCACGGGGACAACGGTGCCGGCAACGGCCGGTTCAATCACGGTTCAATCAGATGAGGCTTCGGTAATCATTTTCATTTTCATTTTCAAAAACTTTCAACACTTTAAAACACATATACTCTTTCCCCCCTTTTAAAGAACGGTGGGCACCTTTTCAGATGGTCCCGGGAAACCGTGGCCAAAGTGCCCCCTTGGTCACGACTGATCTGGTAGGCCTTCCCATCTTCCCATCCTGTGGGCTGTATGACGTATGGGGTTTGTTCCCATTGATCATCCAGCTTGTGGGTACTCCTCTTCCGCTTCAGCACCACATCTCCAGGCTGGAAAGGGCCAGCGGACGCTTTCTGGTTAAAGCGCCGCTCCTGTTGTTCCCGACTCCGACTTAAGTTCTTCTCCACATATTCCTGAATCTGTCGGTACTGAACCCTCCGCCGGGTGTCCCATTCAGCCGTCGAGGGGAGTGTTTCTCGGGCTTCCAGTCCCATTTCCAGGTCCACCAGCAGTCGGCCGGGGCGAGCCCTCATCAGATATGCTGGGGTGCACTTCGTTGAGCTGGACGGGATATTGTTGTACATATCGACCAAGTCAGGCAGCTTCTCTGGCCACAGGTTCCGCTCTTCTAGCGGCAACGTCTTGAGGAGGCCAAGGACCAAATGGTTCATCTTGTCACACATACCGTTCGTTTAGGCATGGTAAGGCGTGGTCCGGATCTTCTTGCAGCCGTACAGCTGACAGAACTCATGGAACACCTCCGCTTCAAAGGCTGGGCCTTGGTCAGTAAGCACCTTCTCAGGGTATCCATGTGGTCGACAGAAGTAAGCTTGGAACGCTCTAGCGGCGGTACGGCCGGTTAGGTCTTTGACCGGGAAAACCACCATGAAGCTTGAATAATGATCTACTATGGTCAGAGCGTAAGTGTACCCACTTCGGCTGGGGGTGAGCTTTACATGGTCCAAGGCGACCAGCTCCAGCGGCTGATGTGTAATGATCGGGTGTAGGGGCGCCTTCTGGCTAGCTTCGTCCTTCCTCCTCAGCGTGCAAGGACCGCACTCTCGACACCAGGCCTCCACAGACTCCCGCATCCCACTCCAATAGAACAGCTCTCTCAACAGCATCTCCAGCTTCTTCCATCCGAAGTGCCCGGCACCATCATGGTATGCTTGCAGAATGGTGGGTACATTAGCTTGGGGAATCACCAACTGGTGGATTTTCTCATGAGTCTTCGGGTTAATCAGCTCACGGTACAACTTCCCTTGGTGTAAATACAGCCGGGTCCGTTCCTTCCACAAGCGTTGGGCTTCAGCTGGGGCGGCAGGGTCTATCCCAGCAGCGCCTCACTCCACCAGGGTCTTGACTAGGCGGACAGCGGGCGCCTGGTTTTGAGCTTCCTGCCACTCCTGACTTGGCAGCGGGTCCAGGTTCACCCGTTGTTGGTGGACATGTACCTTCTCAGTTGGTGGCTGGTGAAATGCAGGCAACTCGATCTCTTCAAGGTCGTCATCTTCGCACCCTTCTTCTGACAAATGGGGCATCCGAGAGAGTGCATCAGCATTAATGTTGACACGACCGGCCCTGTATTTGATTGTGAAGTCATAGTTGGCTAGCCTGGCCACCCACCGCTGCTCCAACGCGCCCAACTTGGCCGTGTCCAGGTGAGTCAGCGGATTGTTATCCGTGAAAGCGGTGAATTTTGCTGCGTCCAAGTAATGGCGGAACCGCTCGGTGATAGCCCATACCAGTGCCAGGAGCTCGAGCTTGAAGGAGCTGTAGTTCTCAGGGTTCCTTTCAGTTGGCCGGAGCTTTCGGCTAGCATAAGCAATCACTTTTTCCTTCCCGTCCTGGACCTGGGATAGGACTGCCCCCAAACCCACATTGCTGGCATCAGTGTAGAGGATGAATGGGCAGCTGTAATCAGGGTACGCTAGGACCTCCTCTCCAGTCAAGGCCACTTTCAGCTGGCAGAAGGATTCCTCATGCCTTTCTTCCCACACCAGTGGGGCTCCGATGGGTCTACCACCTTTGGTCTGTCCCACGAGGAGGTCTTGCATGGGGGCAGCCATCTTCGTGTACCCCTTGATGAAGCGTCGGTAGTACCCCACCAGACCCAGAAACTGCCTTACTTCTCTCACTGTGGTTGGTCTCGGCCAGTCTTGGATGGCAGTAATCTTCTCGGGGTCGGGGGCGACACCTTCTGCACCCACCACATGCCCAAGGTACTGCACTCTGGGTTTCAGCAGGTGACACTTAGAGGGCTTCAACTTCATCCCGTATTTGGCAAGGGACGCGAACACCTCGGCCAGGTGTTCCAGATGGGCTTCATACGTCTGAGAGTACACAATCACATCATCCAGGTATAACAGGACGGTCTCGAAGTTTAAATGCCCCAGACAGCACTCCATCAGCCGTTGGAAGGTTCCAGGGGCGTTGCACAGCCCGAACGGCATACTATTGAATTCACAGAGCCCCATTGGGGTGGTGAAGGCAGTTTTCTCCCGGTACTCCGGTGCCACCGCCACTTGCCAGTACCCGCTGGTGAGGTCAAGGGTAGAGAAGTAATTCGCAGTTCTCAGTGCGGCCAAAGACTCTTCAATACGGGGCAGTGGGTAAGCATCTTTATGCGTTATCTGGTTAATCTTCCGGTAATCCACACACATCCGCATGGTGCCATCCTTCTTCTTGACCAGTACCAACGGGGCAGCCCAGGGACTACAGCTGTCCCTAATAACCCCTGCCTCTTTCATGTT
This sequence comes from Anomaloglossus baeobatrachus, assembly GCF_048569485.1. Classification (NCBI taxonomy): domain Eukaryota; kingdom Metazoa; phylum Chordata; class Amphibia; order Anura; family Aromobatidae; genus Anomaloglossus; species Anomaloglossus baeobatrachus. Next base: position 575,605,704 of record NC_134358.1, read on the forward strand.
CCTCAACATGTCTTTAGCACATTGGTAATGCGCAGGGGGAATAGGCCAGTACCTCTCTTTGATAGGGGGGTGCTCACCGGTGGGGATGTGGTGTTGGACCCCTTTGATCTGCCCAAAGTCTAGTGGATGTTTGCTAAAAACTTGCTCATACTCCCGTACCACCCTGTATACCCCTTCTTTGTGATGTGTAGGGGTATCGTCAGTGCCCACGTGTAGCTGTTGGTGCCACTCGTCTAACTCCCCTTGGGGCGGGTGAGGGCTGGTAGCAGGTGGGGAAACTGGAGGAGCTGCCCCGTGGATGGTGTGGGGATCCAGGGTGAGAAACTTGGCAAGGGTAGCATACCGGGGAAGCCTAACTTCTTCCTGCCCACAGTTCAGTACCCTCACGGGCACTCTCCCCTTCTTTACATCTACCACCCCTCGGGCGGCCATTACTGTGGGCCAGTGCTCGGAGGGCATGGGCTCTATCATGGCAGGGTAGTCATGCCCCTGAGGCCCTACTGCTGCCCTACACCAAGTCATCATCTCACTCCTAGGGGGCACAATCAATGGGGCAACATCCATCACTCTCACTCCACCAATCTCTCCTCCCGTCGAGTTTACATGCTGGTGGTACATCAAGGCTCGGATCTCACGCTGCACAGCTCTCTGTCGGCTCCCCGCCGCCGTGGCGGCCAGCTGCTGCAGTAGGGCCAACACATCACCCATACAGTGCTCCATCACATTGGTTCCCAGCACTATCTTTGGGTTATGATCCCTGGGTTCATTCATGATCACAATCATACCCTGCTGTTGCAGTTCAGCTCGCCCCACCGTCATGGCCACTTGTTTATACCCCACTTGGGTCAGTGGGAGTCCATCAGCAGCAATCAGTGTTATACTAGTATCTGAGGGAGCCAGCTCGTCTGTCCCCCAATAACATTGGTACAATGTGTATGGCATGGTGGTTACCTGTGATCCAGTGTCCAAGAGAGCCATCACCGGTATGCCGTCCACAGCCACGGGGATGATGGGCCGGGCCCCGATATACCGGTCCCGCCAGTCTGGGGGGCCACGGGGTTCTACTCCTGAGGATTGGCCCGTGGCCCCAGGGGTTGCTCGTTTCTCGGGCACTGTCGGAAGTAATGGCCAAGCTTGCTGCACGTGTAACAGGTTGGAGGTCTGTTCCGCGAGTTGTTAGTACTTCTCCGCTGCATCCAGGGAACATCCTCAGGGCTGTCGGCGAGCTGTATCTTGGTTGGAGGCTGGGATCTGGTCAGAGGTTGGAGTGCGGCGAGAATCTTGGCGAGGTCTCCATCCATGCGGCGGACCTGGGCAGCCAGTTCTTCCATCTTGCTGCCTGGAGCTGTAGGTACTGGAGAGGCTGGTAGGGCAGGGGCCACCACGACGGGGGCCGTCTCAACTGGCCACGGGGCTGGTTCCAAGACCTCCGAAGCCGGGGTTTGCAGAGCTTTAATGGCCCGTTCCTTTAACACAGCAAAGTCCACATCAGGGTGTTCCAGGGCCCACAGCCGGAGCTGTTTGCGATCCTCAGAGGACCTCATCCCCTGCACAAATTGCTCTACTAACATTTTGTTGCTGTCCGCCTCATTGATGGTGACCACCCGCTTCAGTATGCGGAGGGCGGTTTGCAGACGTAAAGCGTAGTCCCGAATGCTATCCACAGACCGTTGCCGGCATTGGTAAAACTGCATCCTCAGCTCAGCTTCGGTCTGGGTCTCAAAGGCAGTCTGTAGTTTCTCAAAGATGGTGGCTACAGAGAACCGGTCCCCCTCGGCCCAGGTCTCCGCCTCCTGCTCAGCCGCGCCGGTTAGCTGGCCCAGCACTACCGCTGCACGTTGCTTATCAGTCAGGGGGTACAATTCCAGGAGCGGGTTAAGCTTTTTCCGGAAGACCTGTAACGCATCAGGTTTCCCGTCGTATGCGGTACCCAGGTAGCTCCGGGCACATAGGGCAAGGAGAACGGCATCACCTGAGCGAGAGCTGGGACCGCGGCACCTCTCGCCAGCGCGGCCGGGACCTGGGCAGGCCCATTCCCATCCACGGGTGCCACTGCGGCTGCGTCCGCCGCTCATCCAGCGGCTCCGTCGGGCGCAGACATCTTGTTTCCGTCCCTCTTAGCCTCTTTCCGGCCCCATCTCTATTAGGGCGGGGTTTTGGCCTTCGCGCCAAGTAGCACAATAGAGCCTGAGGCCGCAGAAAAACAAGCGGGCCCTACCACAAGATACCAAGTAAATCACATCTAGGAAAGGGGACGCTGTGATGCTTCAGGCCACAGTGACCCACATTCAGAGCGCATTAAGGAAGGTCTCCAACATACCTGGCAAAGAAGAGATTCCTCATTTCTTCCCGGCTGACTGGACCACTGTAACCTGGGACCACAACATCTGACCAGTAAAAAGGTAAAGGAAACTACTGGCCTGTGTTATCCAGTTATTGTCGGCGTCCTCAGCCCCGCACCCCAATGTCCAACACCATAGACTACCTCCCTCATCCTCCCCGAGGTCCGCTCCACCTGTGTGGAGCAGACCCATCCTTGCTGCTACAACCATCCACCCCGGATGGAGGACAGCGACGGCAGCGGCGGCTAAAGCTTGCCTAAAAGGCTGACACAAATGCCTGATTAGTCCATCCCAGTTTGGAGAAGAGAGTGCAGAACTGAACCATATACTGGCAGACAGTGTGGACATCCTGCTGCAGTACAGTATGGAACATGATAGACATGCAGGAGATGTCAAGCTGTGTAATTGTAGTGGTATCACCAGCAATATAGTATAGAACATTAAAGGACAGACAGGAAATGCCCGGTCACCGAATACTGAGGATGGAAACATTGGGTGGTCACCAAATACTGAGGATGGAGGCGACGGGCGGTCACAGATTACTGAGGGCGGAGGCGATGGGTGGTCACCGAATACTGAGGATGGAGGCGACGGGCGGTCACAGATTACTGAGGGCGGAGGCGACGGGCGGTCACAGATTACTGAGGGCGGAGGCGACGGGTGGTCACAGATTACTGAGGGCGGAGGCGATGGGCGGTCACAGATTACTGAGGGCGGAGGCGATGGGCGGTCACAGATTACTGAGGGCGGAGGCGATGGGCGGTCACAGATTACTGAGGGCGGAGGCGATGGGCGGTCACAGATTACTGAGGGCGGAGGCGACGGGCGGTCACAGATTACTGAGGGCGGAGGCGATGGGCGGTCACAGATTACTGAGGGCGGAGGCGATGGGCGGTCACAGAATACTGAGGATGGAGGCGATGGGCGGTCACTGAATACTGAGGATGGAGGCGACGAGCGGTCACAGAATACTGAGGGCGGAGGCGATGGGCAGTCACATATTACTGAGGGCGGAGGCGATGGGCGGTCACAGATTACTGAGGGCGGAGGCGACGGGCGGTCACAGATTACTGAGGGCGGAGGCATCGGGGCATAGTTGTGATCATAACCTCTATATTTTGATGTAACCCTCCATATCTGAGGCCTTGTTTACATTACATATTTAGATGACACATTTTAAAGTGCCAGACACATCTGTAAAAGTGTTTTTTTTTTATATAGATTGATAATAGATAGATATGGGTTCTGTAGTGAGCGGTCGGGTGGCCTCGGGTCCTCTGTTGCGCCTCCTGTCTTCCTCTTTCAGTCTTGTCTTCACATTCTCCGGCTTCTTGGATATTTCGGAGGAGTTTATATTAGGATACCGGATAATGCTTTGCAGATGTCCTCTGGGAGGATTTCTCGGACTGATTTATCTGCTTTCCTTCACATTTACTTTTTGGAGTTTTCACTTTCCGCTTCAACCGATTCCCTGATGTCGGGGGGTGGGGGGATGTGTTCTGTGCCAGCACCTACCTCGTAGCACAGGACCGTGCTCACCCAGAACCATGGGTCCAATACCATATATATCTTTCAAAAGTGTAACCTGAAGCTTCTCGGCCACGACACAATGTCTGGACCAGGGCATATTGTCACAGTCGTCCCCCTGTTTTTGGAGACGAGTAGTGTGGCGCCCCTGACCTGGTCAGGCACCACTGAGTACTGCGCCCATGCTGGGGGCAGTGCAATACAGGTAATCCAGAAGGCTGACCGAGGTGTGACTACACAGGCACATAGTGATCAGGTCTCACACATCTATCTTTGAGTGGACTCCTGGGGAATCCAGGAGGGGGCGTGGCCACCATGTCCACTCAAGGGGTGTGGTGGAGAGCCTGGTTGCTAGGTTGTGTAGGCAGACAGAGTAGTAAGGAGGGAGCTGAGTCTGAAGTGCAGCTCAGGGAGAGCAGTCGTGAGGAGCAGACCCTGGAGTCTGTCACAAGCTGACAGCGTCCGCGCAGTGACTACCGACGGGGGAGATCGGTCACCTGGTAGTGCCACCCGAAATCCACCCTAGGCTAGAGAGAGCAAAGTGGTGGCAGACTAAGGGGACTGCCAGGGAGGTACCAGGCCCGCAAGGGTTACAGGTCCCAGTGCAGAGATTTATTCAATTTTCTCCTGCCAAACCTGCCTGAGGGGGCACTTCAGACCCACACCATACCACCACAGAGTCCGCAGCCACATAGCAAAGAGAGGGCCCATAGTTCACAGGAGGCAAGCAGCCGGAGTGACCTGGTCCAGGCTACAAGCAAACAGGCCGAAACGAGGGGAGAACAGGCAGCAGCAACTTCCCTGGGTGACCCCAGCAGGGCTTCAAGTAGTGGTCACTGTGGCGCCCCTGACCTGGTCAGGCACCACAGAGTATTGCACCCATGCGGGAGCAATGCTTCCAGGTAATCTCCAAAGGCCAGGATGAGGTGCACACACAAACATATAGTGATCAGGCCTCCCACATCACCAGAGGGGACCCTTGGGTAGCCAGAAGGGGTTAACTTTCAATTCCCAGCTAGGGGTGTGTTCAGGGGCTGGTTGCTAGGAAGCAGGGCAGAGAGAGAGAGGAAGTGAGGGAGTCGAGAGGAAGAAGTTGAAGTGTATGGGGGGGAGCAGAGAAGCTCCCGTGCAGACAGGTCCTGAGGAGTGCTGTAGCTGAAAGCGGAGGAGAACGGAGTACTGTGGGTCGGCCTGAAGAGCATCCAGAGAAAGAGGGGTGGCTGAGTACGGAGATCCCGGTATCCGAGCACACAAGGGGAACTAGGTCCCCAGTACAGGCAGCAGATCATCCAGAGCTGCTTAACCTACAGGTTGGGGGGGTACTTCATGCCCTCACCACGACTACACAGAGCTTGAGCCAAGCAGCACACCAGGCCCATAAGGGGACAGGGCCAGAAGCCATCCCACCAAGGCCACGCTGCCGGCAGACGAGCCAGAGAGAGGGGAGCAGGGTGGTAACAGCTTCCCTGGAGGGGTCCTACCACGCTTCAAGCAAAGGATCCTCCTAAAACAGAAAGAGTGCAAGGAAGGCGAGTGGACAGCTACCCTCAGAACGGCCTCCTGGAATTCCTGGTTCCACCTGGTTATCACAGTGTCGCCCGGGCATCTCACCGTGACCTCCAAACAGTGAGTAAACACGTTAAAAGACTTCTTGGACTGTGTTTGAGTCATTCTGCGACTTGTGGTACTATAAACTCACACCGGGCCCTGGGGCTTGCCTCACTCTCAGGAGGCTACTATATCCGACTGCACCCACCATCAGCCCCAGGCGTCCCCTAACCTGCAGTGGCGGTCCCCACTGACCGCAATACTGAGAGTGGCGTCACGATCAAAACTGAAGATTCCCTACCTGTGACCAGCACCAGCTACGTGGAGTCCCTGAAGGTATGCACCGATACAACACCTGTGGGGCTTCACATCTTCTGGCGTCACGAACAGGATAAGGACTAGACCTGTTCAGACAGGTGACCGTGTGCCTCACAGGTCCGACCGCAAAAATTGAACCGCCGCCATATTGCCATCTTCAAAAGCGCGCGCTGCAGCCCGCGCGAGGGAGAAGAGCACCGCCCACGAAGAGGTGTGGCCGCCCCAGAATCCCCACAATTCAGAGAGCGTTCTGACCCAGGAAGTGGAAAGGGAGCGCGCAGATTTCTGAAGAAAAATGGACGCTGCAGGAGGTAATGCCCCTGGTCAGGGCGACGCAGCCCAAGCGATGCCAGCCCCTGTCGCGCTGGACGCCGCAGCGCCTGGTGCCGGTGCCGCGGTCGCAGCTGCGCCGGCCGAGGTCGCCCCCATAATGCCAGTGTCCTTGTTGTATGCCCCAGGGGCGCAATGGCTGCCTCAATACGCCGGTAAAATAGACACGCTGACCGGGTTTAAGAAAAAGATCAACACCCTGCTAGACATGCACGCGATGACTGGTAAGCAGAGGGCCGCTGTGGTGCTGGGACAATTGACTGGAGCAGCAGAATTGGAAGCTGAGTCCTGGGCCAATGATGACCGGAGCTCTGTTGAGACCATCTTTGCCAAACTAGCAGCTGCTTTTGAACACCGCACGGAGGGAGAGCTGAGAACGGACTTCTATCACTGCCGTCAGAAGCCCCAAGATAGTATAAGAGACTATGCCCTCAGGCTGCAGGCTGCACTACGGGCTCTCAAGCTGGTGGACCCTGTCAGTGACCAGGAAGGAAACCGGATGATGAAGGAACAATTCCTGCGGGGCCTGCGCTCTCCTGAGGATGGGAAGCAGATGAAGCTGTGGTCCCTAGAACACCCCGACGTGGACTTTGCCATTCTGAAAGACCGGGCAGTGAAAGCACTCCAACCCCCTGTGGACACAGACCCTGCCAGTTCCACGGCTGCAGGAGCGGAATCCTCCACGCAGGCCCTGATGACTGCAAAAGGACTCAACGCGCCAGCAGAGACCATAAGTACGCTATCCTCCCAAGTGCAGCAGCTCACTAAGGACGTCGCACAAATCCTGAAAGCAATGCAGTTGCCCTCAGAGACCAAAGTCCCTCATCAGATCCTGCTAGCCGACAACCCAGAGGACGTCCCTTGGATGCGGAGGAGAAGGGGTCCCCCAACTCGAGGCAGGAGCAGTGATCGCTATGACTCAGCTGGACAACCCATCTGTCGTCGTTGCCAGAAGGCAGGTCACTATGCAAGGGCCTGTCCTTTAAACGAGTCAAACCTGGGGCCGAGGGCCAGTCCTCAGGATTAAGAAGATCAGGCCCAAGTCGCTGCTGTGATCAGTACGTGGGTGGACGTCCTGTCCTGTCCATCGTCTTGGACGGGATCCCTACCCCGGCATTATTGGACACCGGCTCTCAGGTCACCACGATCCCGCATGTCCTTTATCGGAGGTTTTGGTCGGACGACGATCTCCGACCACCGGACCCCTCCCTCACCATCTATGCTGCCAACGGACAACCTATAGACCAGATCGGGGTCAAAGAGGTAACCATAAAGGTGGGAAGGCAGGAAATGAAGGGACAAGGACTGATTGTTGTGGACACTGATGTTAGAGAAAGGAACCCGCAAATGATTTTAGGCACTAATGTCATAGAAAATTGCCTAGGGGAAGTGTTGTTGTTGCTTCACCAGATTGTTGAAGGTGCTGACGGCAGGTCGCAAAGAGCCTTGCAAAAGGAGATCCGAATCATTCTGAGGAAGCAACAGGTAAAACAGACTGGCGGTGAGATTGGTAGTGTACGGGTGATGGATGCTAACCCCATTGTGATACCCCCACGGAGTGAAATGATGATGTGGTGTAGAGCAGCGGTAGGTCTCAGAGGACAAGATTACCAGGCTGTACTAGAGCCCACTCATTCAGACCACTGGCCCACGATTCTGACAGCCAGGGGGGTAGTTGATGTACACAAGGGACGAGTGCCTGTACGAGTGTTGAACTGTGGGGAGGAGGAAGCCAGACTACCAAGGTACGCTACCATAGCCAAACTGTTTACATGCTCAGATGACGCCATAACACCTGTAGGTCCCCTGACACAAGCTGACTCAAAAGAGGGCGAGACCTCCCAAAAGCAGTTAGAGGACTGGTGCCAGAAACTACACGTGGGGACTGACTCTACACCCGACTACCAGAAACATGGGGTTTACAGGGTCGTGCAGGAATACGAGCAGGTCTTTAGTAAGAACCCACTAGACTTTGGTAGGATCAAAGGGGTGCAACATCACATACCCACAGGCAGTCATCCTCCCATTAAGGACAGACATAGGCCTATTCCACCAGCCCATTACCAGCGCACAAAGGACATGCTGAAGGACATGAAGGAGGCAGGAGTCATAAGGGACAGTTGCAGCCCCTGGGCAGCTCCCCTGGTCCTGGTAAGAAAGAAGGATGGCACGATGAGGATGTGTGTGGATTACAGACGGATAAATCAGATAACACACAAGGATGCCTACCCTTTGCCAAGGATAGAGGAATCCCTCGCTGCCTTGAAAGCCTCTAACTACTTTTCTACCCTAGATCTTACTAGTGGCTACTGGCAAGTATCTGTAGCAGAAGAAGATCGGGAGAAGACGGCCTTCACCACCCCAATGGGCCTCTGTGAGTTCAACAGCATGCCATTTGGACTCTGCAATGCCCCCGGGACCTTCCAGAGGCTTATGGAATGCTGCCTAGGGCACCTCAACTTTGAAACCGTCCTGCTCTACCTGGATGATGTCATCGTGTACTCCAAGACCTATGAGGACCACCTGAAACACCTGGCTGAAGTCTTTGAAGCACTATCCCGATATGGAATGAAGCTGAAACCATCCAAGTGCCATCTACTGAAGCCAAGGGTCCAGTACCTAGGTCACGTGGTCAGTGCAGAAGGAGTAGCACCGGACCCAGAGAAGGTCACAGTCATCCAGGAATGGCCCACACCTACTACCGTCCGGGAGGTACGTCAGTTCCTTGGCTTGGTAGGCTACTACAGAAGGTTCATCAAGGGCTACACGAAAATGGCGGCGCCTTTGCAAGAGCTCCTGGTAGGCCACCCAAAGAAGAGAGGAAAGATCTCCGGCCCGCCATTTCACTGGGGAGAAGCAGAAGAACACTCCTTCAGACAAATGAAAGGGGCCTTGACGGGTGAAGAGATCCTAGCCTACCCTGACTACGGTCTGCCATTTGTACTGTACACAGATGCCAGTAATGTGGGACTGGGAGCAGTGCTTTCACAGGTGCAGGGAGGCAAAGAGCGTGTGATTGCTTACGCCAGCAGGAAGCTCAGGCCTACCGAAAGAAACCCAGAGAATTATAGCTCATTCAAGCTAGAGTTCCTGGCCATGGTATGGGCTATCACAGAGCGGTTCAAGCACTACCTGGCAGCCACCAAATTCACTGTCTTCACGGACAACAACCCCCTGACCCACTTGGATACTGCTAAATTGGGTGCCATGGAGCAGCGTTGGGTAGCCCGACTGGCGAATTATGACTTTACTGTCAAGTATCGAGCTGGCCGCAAGAACGGCAACGCAGATGCTCTGTCCAGGATGCCTCACCTAGCAGACGAGGGTGAAGATGAAGATGATCTGGAAGAGATTGAGCTGCCAGCGTTCCATCGCCATGGAGCAAAACAGTGTCGGCAGTCGCGTGCCAACCGCCAAGAGGTGACCCTGAACCCACTACCTCATTACAACTGGAAGGAGACCCAGGAAAATGATCCAGCGGTAGGCTTGGTAAAGAAACTGATCAGCCAGCCTGGCGCCAGCCTTGACAAAGGAGCCCCACCTGAGGCACAGTACCTATGGAAGGAGAGGGGTCGATTATTCATCTATCAAGACAAACTTTACAGGAGCATCATTGACCCGAGGACGCATGAGAAGGTGTGGCAAGTGATTGTACCACAGAAGGATACGAGGATGGTGCTAGAAGCCTATCACAATGGTGCAGGCCACTTTGGTTGGAAGAAACTGGAGGCCCTACTTAAAGTAAGATTCTACTGGGTGGGCATGAGATCTGCCCTAGAGAAGTGGTGTCGAAACTGCGGGCCTTGCAATCTTAGAAGAAAAGACCAGCACCGCCAGAGAGCACCACTCCAGCCCATCCAAACTAAACGGCCCCTGGAGATCGTGGCCCTGGACCATGTAAAGTTGGCACCCAGCAGACAAGGCTACAACTACGCTCTCACTATGGTTGACCACTACTCCAGATTCCTGGTGGTAGTACCAGTCAAGGACTTGACAGGTCAAACTGCAGCCAAAGCTTTCCAGACACACTTCTGTCGACCACATGGCTATCCAGATCAAGTGCTCACTGACCAAGGACCAGCCTTTGAAGCTGAAGTGTTTAAGGAGTTTTGTAACCTATACGGCTGCCAGAAGATCCGTACTACGCCTTACCATCCTCAGACCAATGGCATGTGTGAGAAGATGAACCACATCATTCTCGATCTTCTGAAGACGCTCCCATTGGAGGAACGAAGTCAGTGGCCAGAAAAACTACCCGATCTAGTGGACATGTATAACAACATCCCTGTGAGTTCCACGAACTGCACACCGGCATACCTGATGAGGGCCAGACCCGGGAGATTGCCAGTAGATCTGGAAATGGGAGTTGAGACCCCTGAAGACCATCAACAAGGTGCTGATTGGGATTCCAACCGCCAAGCCCAATACAAGAAAGTACAAGAGTGTGTGGAGCGAAGCCTGACTCAGCAGCGTGAGAAACAAGAAAAGGCCTACAATCGAAAAGCACCTGCTGTTCCTTTGATGCCAGGAGATATAGTTCTCAAGGGAAAGAGAAGGCGTCATAAACTTGACAATCACTGGGAAGAAGAACCCTATACTGTGTTACCATCAACGCTTAGCAATGAAAAGACATGCCTTATCAGCAAAGATGGAGGAAAAACAACAGCTGTCGTTTCTAGAGATCGCTTAAAGAAATGTCCTGAACAACTAAGAATCCCTGAAGAAATTCCCAACCCTTTGCCAGTTCAAGAACCAAAAGAAAGGATGATCCATACTGCGCTTGGAGATTTTCCAGCAAGTTGGCCTCAATACAATGGAGCAGTTGTTATTCCAGTCATTACATTCACTCAATCTAGAGAAGTAGGAGACCTAGAAGCACCTGTTCAGAACCTAGAAGTGCCAAATGTAGCTGAAGCAGAAAACCACGCATTGGTATCAGTACCCAGTACACCCAGAATTCACATTGAGACACATACATCGGGTGGGAGGACACAACCTCAGACAGATGACAGTATAGTACTGCGTAGATCAACCCGCAGCAACTTTGGTCAGCTCCCATTACGCTATAGACAAAGTACAGTTTAGTTGAAAGTGATGGTATGAAGTGTAATGTTTAACCTGTTATAGTTAAGCAACGTTTAAGCGAAATGTGCCCACAAGGACTATTGTGAGACTTCCTTAAAATGTTAGACCACTGGTTATGAACTGGCTTTAACCACAAACTTTGCATTGTAAAAAGTTGCCTTCTTGGTACCAACCACAGGGCCTGCCTGTTGAGGGGCATGGCTCTGCACCAACAAGGGGGCACGCCTGTTTATGGGGCCTGCCCTCCAACACTCGGAAGCGGGTACGCCTGTTTATGGGGCCTACCTTACACCACTCCCCTCAGGAGAGGAAGATTGGAGGAAAGGTCTGGGGAATGTGATGGCCCAGACCTGGTTACCAAAAGGACCGGTGACCTACCTCCTGGAGGTTTTTGGGTGGGGTTCGGACATGTGGGTGGTTGGTGGTGGAATGGTACCTGGCATGTTTAAATGTAAATAATTGCCCCTGTGTGGGAAAAATTTGTATTTACCTTTTTTCTTTCTCTTGTCTTTGCAGCCCGAGGACGTGCTGATGATAACTAAGGGGGAATGTGGCGCCCCTGACCTGGTCAGGCACCACAGAGTATTGCACCCATGCGGGAGCAATGCTTCCAGGTAATCTCCAAAGGCCAGGATGAGGTGCACACACAAACATATAGTGATCAGGCCTCCCACATCACCAGAGGGGACCCTTGGGTAGCCAGAAGGGGTTAACTTTCAATTCCCAGCTAGGGGTGTGTTCAGGGGCTGGTTGCTAGGAAGCAGGGCAGAGAGAGAGAGGAAGTGAGGGAGTCGAGAGGAAGAAGTTGAAGTGTATGGGGGGGAGCAGAGAAGCTCCCGTGCAGACAGGTCCTGAGGAGTGCTGTAGCTGAAAGCGGAGGAGAACGGAGTACTGTGGGTCGGCCTGAAGAGCATCCAGAGAAAGAGGGGTGGCTGAGTACGGAGATCCCGGTATCCGAGCACACAAGGGGAACTAGGTCCCCAGTACAGGCAGCAGATCATCCAGAGCTGCTTAACCTACAGGTTGGGGGGGTACTTCATGCCCTCACCACGACTACACAGAGCTTGAGCCAAGCAGCACACCAGGCCCATAAGGGGACAGGGCCAGAAGCCATCCCACCAAGGCCACGCTGCCGGCAGACGAGCCAGAGAGAGGGGAGCAGGGTGGTAACAGCTTCCCTGGAGGGGTCCTACCACGCTTCAAGCAAAGGATCCTCCTAAAACAGAAAGAGTGCAAGGAAGGCGAGTGGACAGCTACCCTCAGAACGGCCTCCTGGAATTCCTGGTTCCACCTGGTTATCACAGTGTCGCCCGGGCATCTCACCGTGACCTCCAAACAGTGAGTAAACACGTTAAAAGACTTCTTGGACTGTGTTTGAGTCATTCTGCGACATTTGGTACTATAAACTCACACCGGGCCCTGGGGCTTGCCTCACTCTCAGGAGGCTACTATATCCGACTGCACCCACCATCAGCCCCAGGCGTCCCCTAACCTGCAGTGGCGGTCCCCACTGACCGCAATACTGAGAGTGGCGTCACGATCAAAACTGAAGATTCCCTACCTGTGACCAGCACCAGCTACGTGGAGTCCCTGAAGGTATGCACCGATACAACACCTGTGGGGCTTCACAGTCACCCCAAAACACAAAGGGCTAGGAAGGCGAGTTGGTAGTCACCCTCACCAGCCCGCCGGACGGATACCTGGTTCCAGCCTGGTTCATCCCAGCTACGCCCGGGTTACTCACCTGCCATCAACTGTGAGTAAAAAACCCTGAAAGACTGCCTGGACTGTGCCTGAGTCATTCTGCGACCTGTGGTTCCACACACCTACACAGGGTCCTGGGGCTTGCCTCACTCTCGGGAGGCCACTACATCTAACTGCATCCAACATCAGCCCCAGGCGTTCCCTAATCTGCAGTGGCGGTCCCCTGACCGCAATACCGAGAGTGGTGTCACGAAAATCCTAGAGAAGGTTCCCTACCTGTGACCAGACCATCCCACGTGGAGTCCCTGAAAGTAATGCACCGACACAGCACCTGTGGGGCTTCACAAGTAGCAGCTTGAGGACTGGAGCCCCTTATCTCTATATAGGACTCTGCATTTAAATGTCATTTCGTTTCCTTTGGCACTGAAGTAGTTAATGTCAGTTTTCCTGCGAGCAGCTCTCCTGCAGGTAAGGTCAGCTGCACCTGCTCTGTAGTCACACCCCCCTTGTGCTTAAATAGCCAGGTCTCCCAGCAAGCTTTGCTAACTATACAAACCATTTGTAGGAAAGCCGCCTTGGTGGAAGGAGCTGCTACAGATTATCCTGAAGTCGTATCCTCTCCATTTTTGCTTCTTTATTCCCTGTTTGTCTCTTTAGTGCAGCGGTGGGTCTAGTGAACCTCACCCAAATATCATTAATCAGGGCATTTAGAGGGTTTTCGCAGGGACCGAGGGTGCTGCTTGGTGACAGTTGTGACGACTGTATAGGGACAGGTTAGTAGAGTAGTGAGGTTAGCTCTAGGGTCATTCATTGTTATTGTGTCTCCCCCCCTTTTCTGTCGTGTTTCTTAGGTGAGTTTTTCGTTGTGCGTCAGACTATGGCTGATCTAGATGCGCTCGCCACGCTCGTTGTGTGACATTATAATCAGCAATACCGTTTTTCCTACACCACTATGGCTCAGGCTGCGGCATTTGCACAGCTGTTGCAGACCCTGTCTCAGGAGTTTTTGGACATGCAGTCTGAGGTCATGCAGCAGTTGCAACAAATTGCTGGGTTTCTGGTGTCTGCGAATGCGCTGGCTCAACCAGAACCCAATATAGCTTTTCCTGATACGTTTTCTGGCGGGAGAGATAAGTTTACCATCAGCAGGGAAGCCTGTAAACTATACTTCAGGCTCCTCCCTCATTTTTCGTGGAGTGAGGACAACAAGGAGGGATTGTTGTCTCTATGTTGCAGGGAGATCCGCAGTCCTGGGCTTTCTCTCTGCTGACCGCCTCTCCATCATTACGGTCGGTGGACAATGTTTTTTTCCAGCTTTTGCACTTGTGTACGGTGACCCTGATGGCGTCATGCTCATGGAGTCAAAACTCCAAAGGCTCCAGCAGGGGACACGGCCAGTAGAAGGATATTGCTTAGAGTTCTGGAGGTGGACCACTGACGCCCAGTGGAGTGACCCAGCGCTTAGGAGTCATTTCTGCCATGGGTATCAGCTTGGCTTATGGACTCTCTGGTGCAATACTCCTCCCCAGAGTCGCTGGAGGCCGCCATGGCCCTCGCCATTAGAGTGGATCAACGCCTCAGGGAGAGACCTTCCAGGACACTGTCCCCTATCATTTTCCGCAGGGAGGAGCTCCCACTGGTGGAAGCCGACAAACCTATGCAGTTGGGGGGGCCTGCCCTCAGTCTGAGTCACTTGCGGTTCGTCGTTAGTCCGGGTCCTGCTTCTACTGTGGGGATAAGTGGCATTTCATTGGGGCCTGTCCATTAAAACCTAAGCCAACTCCACCTGGCAATAAGCCGCATCCGCCTGGTGGAGGGAAATGACCAGGCTGTGTACATCTCCTCCATCTACATGTACCAGTTCATCATCTCTGTAGAGGTGGATATTGGTGGGAAGGCTGAGACGATCTCTGTGCTTGTAGACAGCGGACCCAGGGCCAATTTGGTGAATTCTTCCTTTGCTCAGACTCGGGGTTTGATACGTAGTGCACTGACAAGATTAATTCCCATCCAGGTGATTGATTCAGCTCCGCTCAGCCAGAGAGAGTTGCCCCATACCGTGCCAAATATTAACCTGCGAGTGGGCTCGGTACATATTGAACGTCTGTCCTGCTATGTTTTGGAGGGTCTTCCCACTCCCATCGTGTTGGGTCTTCCCTGGTTGAAAAGGCATAATCCGGTGTTTGACTGGCAGACAGGGAAAGTAGTCAGTTGCGGCAGTTTCTGTGAAACCAAGTGCCTGTGTACCACCATATCTCCAGTACTTATTCAAATCCTGCTACCCTCTCCGCCAATAGTGACCACCAAAGTGTCTAAGAAAAGAGAGGGTGCGCTACCCCCACCTCAGGGGAAGATTAGGCTCCAGTGCGGCCCCTGTGGAGGTGATCGAGGGAGCGTAGTTGATCCCACTAAGTGTGTGGTACCGAAGCGTAAGGTGTAGAATAGACAGAGACTCATTTGTGGTTGATTCGGTCAGTTTTTCCTCTATTACCAGGTGTGTGGACAATAATAAATATCCATGTTCAGTCCTGGGTAAGAATGACTACGTGTGGGTGTCCACCAAGAACACCAGGTGGAAGTGTGTGTCAGGGGCTCTAGGCTCACGGTTTTCCGGTCCTTTTAGGGTAACTAAAGTTCTTACTCCTATGGCTGTACGGCTGGAATTACCCCCAGCACTTAAAACCCATGTCGTACTCCACAGGTCCTTGCTCCGGAAATGTGCGTTGTCTCCTACTGGTAACTGGAGGGACCTGTACACATTTGAGGTGGAACAGTCATGAGAGTCCAGAGACCTCTCATTAAGGGAGGTAGTGTCACGGTTGTCCCCCTATTTTTGGAGACCAGTATCAGCTTGAGGACTGAAGCCCCTTATCTTTATATAGGACTATACATTTAAATGCCATTTCATTTTCTTTGGCACTGAAGAAGTTAATGTCAGTTTTCTGCCAGCCCCTCTGCTACAGTGGAGGTCAGCTGCACCTGTTTTGTAGTCATGCCCCCTGTGCTTAATTAGACAGGTCTCCAAGCAAGCTAAGCTGAATATACAAAGCCATTTGTGTGAAAGCCGCCTTGGTGGAAGGAGCTGCTGTGGATTCTCCTGAGAATCGCATCCTCTCTTTTGATTCTTTATTCCCTGTTTGTCTCTCCTGCCCTCTTGTCTCTTTAATGCAGTGATGGTTTTAGTTAACTTAACCCGCCTCTCACTAGTCAAGGCATCCATAGGGTTTTCACAGGGATCGAGGATGCTGCTTGGCGACAGTTGCGGACAGTGTATAGGGACTGGCTGGGAGAGTAGGGACATCTCAGATGAGGTTAGGAGGTGACCATCTACCCTCTCACTAGTCCCATGGTCCACCATTGTTATTCTTTCCCTGGTGTTCCCCCCTTGTATGTGGTGTTTTTTAGGTAAGTTTTTCGTTGTGCATCAGACTACGGTTGGTCTGAATGCGCTCACCAAGCTCATTGTGAGACACATATACAATCTATAATGCTTCAGTCCCAGAAAAGCCCGTGACATCAGGATCCAGGGATGGCTGCAGCCCCTCCCCCGACTGTCTCCCCTGCTTCTTAGAGATGCAGCACTCCCTTATGTTATCTTGTCTGATCACATGACATTATATCAGTGATGTCACCACCAGGGGCGGGGCTGTATATAAGGGGTGTGTTCTCAGGTCTGATCACATATCATTATATCAGTGATGTCATCACCAGGGGCGGGGCTGTATATAAGAAGTGTGATGTCATGTCTGATCACATGTCATTATATCAGTGATGTCACCACCAGGGGGCGGGGCTGTATATAAGAAGTGTGATGTCATGTCTGATCACATGTCATTATATCAGTGATGTCACCACCTGGGGGCGGGGCTGTATATAAGGGGAGTGGTTTCAGGTCTGATCACATGTCATATCAGTGATGTCATTACCAGGGGGTGGAGCTGTATTTAAGGGGAGTGGTCTCAGGTCTGATCACATGTCATTATATCAGTGATGTCACCACCAGGGGGCGGGGCTGTATATAAGGGGAGTGGTCTCAGGTCTGATCACATGTCATTGTATCAGTGATGTCATTACCAGGGGGTGAAGCTGTATATAAGGGGAGTGGTCTCAGGTCTGATCACATATCATTATATCAGTGATGTCATCACCAGCGGGTTGGGCTATATATAAGGGGTATGGTGGCATGTTTGATCACGCCATTATATCAGTGATGTCATCACCAGGGGGCGGGGCTGAAAACCTCTCTGGGGTCTGTAATTAGTAATAGATCTCAAACAACTTTGTCAGAAGCAAAACCATTTCTGTGGCTGTAGCTCTTTAATATATATATATATATATATATATATATATATATATATATATATATGTCAGTGACACCTTTATGACCCCCAAATCTGCTGCTCTAACGGCAAAAATCCCATCCTGAAGCTCTGTATATGTGACACTGCACTTACTGCTCCTCAGCCTCCGCTGCGTTTCTGAACTAGCAGCACCCTCCCTGATTGACAGGTTATTTGCTCAGGTACGCTGGCCACTGACCTGTCAATCATTCAGTGGAGCGTGCTACTAATTTGGGAATAAAGTGGAGTTTCCGCCTCCAGAGCTTACTTTAAATTATAGGGGGCACGGGAATGAAGAAATATCAATAGCATGAAATTAAAGTTTTTATTACACCAACGCATTGTGCGTTTTTCAAAGTAAAAAGAAAAACAAAAAAGTCCTGAAAACAGCACGGCTTCAGCGCAAAATGTGTTGGTTTAAGAAAAACCTTCATTTTATACCATTTAGGATTTTTTCTTCCCATTATCCCAGCCGAGGTAAAGTGAAAGCTCTGCTGTACTGCATTAGCGCCCCCTATGCTTTGTTTACTCTGTTGCACTGTTAGCTCTGCTGTACTTTGTTGACTCCTCTGTATCGTGATAGCTCTGCTGTACTTTATTGACTCTGCTGTATCGTGTTAGCTCTGCTGTACTTTATTGACTCTGCTGTATCGTGTTAGCTCTGCTGTACTTTATTGACTCTGCTGTATCGTGTTAGCTCTGCTGTACTTTATTGACTTTCCATAATATCTCTCCCGCACTGCACCTATATCTTATCACACCCCACACACTGCCTCTCTGTATAATATCCCCCCACACACTACCTCTCTGTATAATATCCTGCCACACACATATCCCTCACATACGCTACATCAAGCTGCCCCTCTGTATAATATCCTGCCATACACACTGCTCCTCTGTATATTATCTCTCCTACACACACTGCCCCTCTATGTACTATAAAAAAAAATGAATTGAAAGATGAGAGGAAAAAAGCTGCATAGTAAAATTGTGCACACTCAACTATTTTATATATATATATATATATATATATATATATATATATATATATATATATAAAATGGCTTTAATTGATACAAAACATAACAAAGGTTAAAAACATAATTAAGAGAAGTGGAAAAAGTCAGCAACCATCTTGGAAAAACTGAAGCTTCATTGTGAAAAATCCATAAAAAACAGACAGTGGATAGAAAGCTCAGTGTGTAGACAAGGGTCTACGCGTTTCAGGCCTAACATAGAACTGGCCCTTAATCGTGACAACCTTACAAAACAAACTGAACCTCTTAAATACAAAAAAAACAAGAAAAAAGTCATCCAATGAACATGCAGGATGATCGGAGGAGACTTGGTGCCCGTGTGTGGATAATTGCTGTGGGCTGAACAATCAGGCTTGGAAAAAACATGACGCCTACTGCAAGAAAACATCAAGAGTTATATAAAAAGTAAACATAAGGAATAGGAAAAATAAATATAAATACAGAATTTGAATATGGCTTGTGAAAATACAAAAAACCCCCAATTAATTCTATGCATGATCATACAATGATAAAAGATAAAAATGCATGTATACTGATAATGTTATATCCTGCATCTATAATGTGAATATAGGCTGCAGAGGATGTATGCATGATCGCACTTTGTACACAATATATTCTACTCTGCATTTGCAATGTGAACACATACCAGAGAGAATGCATGATCGCACTTTATACACATACTATACTTAGCATTTGCAATGTGAACATACCACAGAGACTTTATGCAAGGTCATACATACCCTTTACATGATATGTTATATGTTGCATTTGCAATATGAACATGCATGACAAAGAATCCATGTGTAAAAAAAAACCAAAAAAACAACTACACACACTGCCCCTCTATATACTATCCCCCAACACACACTATCAAAAAAAATGAATTGAAAGGAAAAAAGCTGCATAGTAAAATTGTGCACACCCAACTATTTATATATAAACATGGCTTTAATTGATACAAAACATATAAGACTGACAAAACAAAGGATAAAAACATGATTGACAAGAGAAAAAGAATGGATGAAATAAGGGGATACATACAGTTAGGTCCAGAACTATTTGGACAGTGACACAAGTTTTGTTATTTTAGCTGTTTACAAAAACATGTTCAGAAATACAATTCTATATATAATATGGGCTGAAAGTGCACACTCCCAGCTGCAATATGAGAGTTTTCACATCCAAATCGGAGAAAGGGTTTAGGAATCATAGCTCTGTAATGCATAGCCTCCTCTTTTTCAAGGGACCAAAAGTAATTGGACAAGGGACTCTAAGGGCTGCAATTAACTCTGAAGGCGTCTCCCTCGTTAACCTGTAATCAATGAAGTAGTTAAAAGGTCTGGGGTTGATTACAGGTGTGTGGTTTTGCATTTGGAAGCTGTTGCTGTGACCAGCCAACATGCGGTCTAAGGAACTCTCAATTGAGGTGAAGCAGAACATCCTGAGGCTGAAAAAAAGAAAAAATCCATCAGAGAGATAGCAGACATGCTTGGAGTAGCAAAATCAACAGTCGGGTACATTCTGAGAAAAAAGGAATTGACTGGTGAGCTTGGGAACTCAAAAAGGCCTGGGCGTCCACGGATGACAACAGTGGTGGATGATCGCCGCATACTTTCTTTGGTGAAGAAGAACCCGTTCACAACATCAACTGAAGTCCAGAACACTCTCAGTGAAGTAGGTGTATCTGTCTCTAAGTCACCAGTAAAGAGAAGACTCCATGAAAGTAAATACAAAGGGTTCACATCTAGATGCAAACCATTCATCAATTCCAAAAATAGACAGGCCAGAGTTACATTTGCTGAAAAACACCTCATGAAGCCAGCTCAGTTCTGGAAAAGTATTCTATGGACAGATGAGACAAAGATCAACCTGTACCAGAATGATGGGAAGAAAAAAGTTTGGAGAAGAAAGGGAACGGCACATGATCCAAGGCACACCACATCCTCTGTAAAACATGGTGGAGGCAAGGTGATGGCATGGGCATGCATGGCTTTCAATGGCACTGGGTCACTTGTGTTTATTGATGACATAACAGCAGACAAGAGTAGCTGGATGAATTCTGAAGTGTACCGGGATATACTTTCAGCCTAGATTCAGCCAAATACCGCAAAGTTGATCGGACGGCGCTTCATAGTACAGATGGATAATGACCCCAAGCATACAGCCAAAGCTACCCAGGAGTTCATGAGTGCAAAAAAGTGGAACATTCTGCAATGGCCAAGTCAATCACCAGATCTTAACCCAATTGAGCATGCATTTCACTTGCTCTAATCCAAACTTAAGACGGAAAGGCCCACAAACAAGCAAGACCTGAAGGCTGCGGCTGTAAAGGCCTGGCAAAGCATTAAGAAGGAGGAAACCCAGCATTTGGTGATGTCCATGGGTTCCAGACTTAAGGCAGTGATTGCCTCCAAAGGATTCGCAACAAAATATTGAAAATAAAAATATTTTGTTTGGGTTTGGTTTATTTGTCCAATTACTTTTGACCTCCTAAAATGTGGAGTGTTTGTAAAGAAATGTGACAATTCCTACAATTTCTATCAGATATTTTTGTTCAAACCTTCAAATTAAACGTTACAATCTGCACTTGAATTCTGTTGTAGAGGTTTCATTTCAAATCCAATGTGGTGTCATGCAGAGCCCAACTCGCCAAAATTGTGTCACTGGCCAAAGATTTCTGGACCTAACTGTACATAAGGACACGTTCTTTTGTGGTATGTCCCCTTTGGGCTCTCACCTTGACCCAGAGACGGTTACCAAAATATGGGCTAATGATTACATAGACATTTGGTCGCTGGTTTCAACTGACCAATTTACGGTTGACAAAGAGAGGCGTTCCGCTGAACGCCCTTTTGACAAAAAACCCAGGGTCGCAAAAACTATCAATAACTGGCTGCAAGCGTTTTTTGTATTGGGAGGTGTTATGGGTCAGAAACACCCCGAACGCTGTTCTGAACTTTTTATATATGTTGATTCCATTTATAACGCATACAAAGCGCATGGCGGATCTGCGTGGTGGCGTTATGATGAGGATTTCAGGCGTCGTTTAGCTCTACAACCTCACTTAGGGTGGGGGGTTAAAGCTACTGATTCCTGGTTGCGCCTCATGATGACTCCTAAAGCCCCCTTTCATGCCGCGGCCCCTGGCAACTCCGCCGGTTCCAGTTCAGTGGCCGTGCGTAGACCCGGCACATGTTGGCAATTCAACGAAGGGCACTGCCGATTCTTTGGTCTCTGCAGAATGTTCTACTTGCGGAGGCTCCCACGCAGCAGCCAAATGCTCCCGCCCTTCTGCGAAATTGCCAACAAAGCCATCAAACCCACCTGAAAATCGAGACGCCGGTGAGCGTAGCCGAGATGGGGCCGTGGCTCTACCGGTACCCCAATAAGGACGCGGCGGCGCAGCTGCGCTTCGGCTTCACTTTTGGTTTCTTTATACCTTTTAAACTTAACAGACACCCCCTTTTTGCCCGTAACCTAAAGTCTGCGACAGAACTTCACGAGGTTTTACTTGATAAAATAAACTGCGAGTTAGATAAAGGCAGATTAAAGGGACCCTTTGATTTGATACCTTTTTACAACTTACGGGTGTCCCCGCTGGGGGTCGTTCCGAAGAAGGAGCCTGGGAAATTTCGTTTAATTCATCACCTTTCTCATCCGAAAGGTTTGTCCGTTAATGATGGTATACCCGAATCGGATGCGTCAGTCACGTATGTCTCTTTTGACAAAGCTGTTGCGTTAGTTAGGCAAGCGGGACCCGGGGCTTTGATGGCCAAGTCAGATATTGAGTCGGCTTTCCGCCTCCTTCCGGTCCACCCGGATTGCTACCATCTGTTGGGATGTTTCGTAGATGGTTTTTATTATTACGATACATGCCTTCCCATGGGTTGCTCAATCTCTTGCTCCTATTTTGAGCTATTCAGTTTTTTCTTAGAATGGGTCGTGAAGGTTGAATCTGGTTCCCAATCTATTATTCATTATCTTGATGACTTCCTTTTTGTTGGCCCTCAAGATTCCACCCATTGCCAGCTTCTATTGGATACGTTTTGCAGTTTGATGTTCAGATTTGGTGTTCCTTTGTCGAAGGACAAAACAGTCGGCCCCTCCCAGGTTCTTTCCTTCCTTGGTATTGAGATAGATTCCAATGCGATGCTCTTCCGCCTCCCGGATGACAAGGTATTAAAGCTGCGCTCGCTGATTATGGATTTTTGTTCGGTTCGTAGTGTGACCCTCCGTCAGATGCAATCTTTGCTGGGCCTTCTCGTATTTGCCTGTCGTGTCATGCCAATGGGCCGAGTTTTTTCCTGGAGGTTATCACTTGCCACTAAAGGCATTCGCCTTCCTCATCACCGCATCAGGATTACCCCCTGCTTGAAAGCTGATTTGTTTATCTGGAATGATTTTCTATCCAGGTACAATGGCCAAACTTGTTTCCAGGATAACGTTCTTTACAATGAAGAACTATCACTTTTTTCCGATGCATCGGGATCGTTGGGTTTTGGCGTTATTTTTGGCGATCAATGGTGTGCTGAGCAATGGCCTCAATCTTGGCACGCCAGAGGTTTCGTGTCCAACCTGACCCTCCTTGAATTGTTCCCCATTGTAACAGCTGTCGTGATCTGGGGCCCAGCCTTCAGAAATAAACGGATTTTATTCTGGACTGATAATATGTCCGTGGTGCACGCGATAAACCATCTGACTTCATCCTCTTTGCCAGTCCTAAAGTTACTTAGATTTTTTGTGCTGCGTTGCCTCGAGCTCAATATGTGGTTCAGGGCTCGCCATGTGCCTGGCAGGTGCAACGCTATCGCTGACTCACTTTCCCGTTTTCAATTTCAGAAATTCCGGCAGCTCTGTCCTCGCGCACAACCAGAGGGAATATCGTGTCCACCCAGCATATGGGACCTGCTGGAATGCAGCTGATGCCATTGGTGACGTCTTCAGTGGCCCCGAGGACTTGGCTGGCTTACGGTAAGGCATGGGAGGAATGGCTATTTTTCGCAGCTAATTACCCGGTTTCTACCTCTGATTCTGCCAGACTGGACGTTACCTGCCGGTATCTGTATCATCTGTATAATAAAGGTGCTTCCTGCGCGGTAGAGCGGAACCGACTGTCTGGACTTGCTTTTCATTTCAAGCTTCGAGGTTGGTCGGACGTTACTAAGTTTTTTATAGTCCAGCAAGCAGTTAAGGGGTGGGGTAGGGGGCAGCCCATAAGGGAGTGTAGAAGGCCGGTTTCCTTTAGCCTTCTTTCTCGTATCTTCGGACATATCTCCGCTGTTTGTCCTCCTCCTTTTGAGTCTGCCCTTTTCTCCGCCTCTTTTGCTATTGCCTTTTTTGGCGCATTGCGCATTAGCGAGTTGGTTTCTCCTGCCAGAGGCACCCACGGGGGCCTTCGGCACGACGACATCGCATTGTGTAATGGGGGTTTAAGGATTAGAATTCGGAAATCTAAGACCGATCAAACCGGGAATGGCTGCTGGATATCTTTGTTTGCTATTCATGGCCCAGTATGCCCTGTTACATTGACCCTTAACTATATCGCTTTGCGCCATGGTAGCTCTTCCTTCCTAGTCCATGAAGATGGTTCCCCTCTGACGAGATTCCAATTTTTAGCTGTTTTCCGTAAATGTTTAAGGTTCCTGGGCTTTCCCGCCGGCGAATTTGGTACTCACTCCTTCCGGATTGGGGCGGCGACTGAGGCCGCTCGGGCGGGATTGCCCAATGAAGTCATTCAACGCATAGGCCGGTGGCGTTCTGCGTGTTTTGCGAGATATATTAGACCAGAATTACTGCTTCTTTAATCAATTTTCTTTTGCACAGGTTTGCCTTCTTGTATATGTGTCACTGACAGTTTTCTTCTTCTAGGAGCTGCCAAGCCTGTCATTTGGTTATTGGGACACTCCTATATTTTCTGGGCAGGACAGCGGGCTGAGAATCGACCTGGAGGATGTGCCCTTGGCTTTCGTGGCTTCGAAGTCAATTGGAGAGGCGTCAGGGGTCTCATATGGCCTCAAGTTATACCGGAGGTTGTGGAAATTGCGAGGTCTGCCTTAACTCCAGTGGTCCTCGTCATTCACGCCGGGGGAAATGACCTCGGTGCCCGCCGTTTAGCGGAACTTATCACCACAATGAGGTCTGACGTGGACAAGTTTCATGCCTTTTTCCCTGAACTTGTCCTTGTTTGGTCCGAGGTCGTTTCCCGGCCTGTTTGGCGAGGGGCTCAAGGAGCTGCAGCTCTGGAGCGTTCGAGGCGGACACTCAATTCATGTATTTCGCGTTTTGTCCGCTTTAAGGCAGGGATCGTCGTTAGACACTGGCAATTGGAAGGGGACAATTCCTCCCTGATGTTGAACGATGGCGTTCATTTGAATGACATTGGCCTAGACATATTTTTATCAGGCCTGCAAGACGGTATTGAGCAGGCCTTGTTCATTATGGGTGGGGGTCGGAGCGCAGTCTAGGGCCTCTGCTCCTCCGTGGCGGTTTCAAGGAACACAGTTCAATTACGAAAGCTAAAGTGCGCCGGAAGTCCGGCCTGGCACAAAGTTTCGTTTTGAAAGTGGTTATTTATAATGGTTAATTGTGCTGTGACCGACCTCCATCCACAACAAAAGATGGGAGATGTTTACCAATTTTATAAAGCTCTCCTAATAAAGTTTGTATTTTTGGTTAACTTGTCTCGGAGTGGTTAATCGGACATGGGAGGGTTTTGGTTGAGGGTAATCAGGTCTCAGCAGTCATAATAATATCACTGCCCACCTGCCCAACTCCTTCTTCATTGGGAGGGAGCAGGGGAGATGTTACTATCCCGGGCAGCCCCGAAAGTGATTCAAATGTGGTAAAACTGGTCATCTGGCCAATGCCTGTACTGTGGTGAAGTGCAGCCTGTGTGGGGACATCGGTCATGTCGCTGCAGATTGCCGGGACGTCAGGTGCAACCTCTGTGGTAGGATGGGCCACCCTCACAGGGACTGTCCAGACGCCTGGCACAACATCTGCAGAGAGTTCCCTGATGAGGATGTGATGGCAGGGGCTGAGGCTCAAGAGGTGGTGGCAGAGGCTCAGGAGGTGAGGCAGAGGCTCAGGAGGTGGAGGCAGAGGCTCAGGAGGTGGAGGCAGAGGCTCAGGAGGTGGTGGCAGAGGCTCAGGAGGTGGAGGCAGAGGCTCAGGAGGTGGAGGCAGAGGCTCAGGAGGTGGAGGCAGAGGCTCAGGAAGTGGAGGCAGAGGCTCAGGAGGTGGAGGCAGAGGCTCCAGGAGGAGGTTTTAACATCAGGAGAGGTACTGCCCAACTCAGATGTCCCCCGGCAGTCCGCTCAGGTAATACCAGAGCAGGATGGTGCGGAGGGGAACATGGAGGTCGTCCCTCAGGTCCAGCAGTCTCAGGTGGCCCCCCCTTCAGCATCTGTATCTGATGACTGGACCATTAATCAGAATAAAAGGAAGAAGAAGGCCACGTCCTCCCGTAGACCTGAGGCTACATGTGACAGGGCTAGTAAGAAGGTCCAGAGCTCTGTGGGTGTGATGGTCGTGTCCGACAAGTATGGGGCTTTGTCCCATGATGATGATGATTTTGAGAGGGAATTGGGGACACTTGAATGTGACAGGGACATAGGGGCTTCCGCTTTGGCGCTGGATGCTCCTCTATCTGTAGCCCCTCAGGTAGAGTCTGCCATGGACACCGGTGGTGGACAGAATGTCCCTGACTCGGGATGATGAGTATCTCTCTGCTCCTTCTATATATTGTATGGTGATTGCTGAGTTTCATTGATGCTTCATTCCCCCGACAGGTGTGGACTCGTTAATTTATTTCTGTATTTGATCTGATTATTTAGTGCTGGTGTCTGTGTAACCTCAGTGATTTGTGACTTGTATTAATGGGAGTTTTTGTTTCTTATACATGAATTTATGTTTGTTTTTTCTAATAAAAATTGCCCCCTATGTACAAGAATATAACTACTATAATACTTCCCCTATGTACAAGAATATAACTACTATAATACTTCCCCTATGTACAAGAATATAACTACTATAATACTGCTCCTATGTACAAGAATATAACTACTATAATACTGCCCCTATATATAATAATATACTACTACAATGTGCCGTATCTGTGGTGTTACATCGGATGGCGGCTCTGTATTTTGTCTCTGTGTATTGCTGGGAGATGTTGTGCGCCTTTGATGCGGTATTCCGGCTGCTGTGATTTTTCGTGTTTGGATGGCTTGCGGTGAGCGGCTCCGGTGGGATTCCGGGTGTAGGGAGCGTTGCCTGGTTTGGGCTCAGGCTGGTTTGTCACGCTTTCTTTCTCACACTCTCGCGACATTGACGGATTGATTTCTGAGTCCACAGATTCTTCCCATTCTGCGCTGTGCCGGTCCAGGTCACGTGCACGGCGCTGATTCAGAGGGATTTCTGGCACGGAGCCACCTCAGGCGGAGTGAACGTGAGACACCCGAGCTCTCCATCATGGTTTCTCCGTTCTGTTATCGTAGTCGCCGTTGCCAGGTCGGATTTGGCAGTGACTTCTAACTGTGTGACAAATCTATGAATGTTTTCTTAATGATCACCAGACATATAACACAGCTGCAACGAGAGCTCCGAGAAACGCGGTGGCCCCACCGGGCTCCTGAGGTCCCTCAGCAGGATAGAGAAGCTCTGGAGAGTCTTCTCCTCGTCTCATCCGTCTCAGGAAAGTGAGGACATGGCGTCTGCAGAGCATCGGCGAGGACATGGCGTCTGCAGAGCATCGGCGAGGACATGGCGTCTGCAGAGCATCGGCAAGGACATGGCGTCTGCAGAGCATCGGTGAGGACATGGCGTCTGCAGAGCATCGGCGAGGACATGGCGTCTGCAGAGCATCGGCGAGGACATGGCGTCTGCAGCGTGTCGGCAAAGACATGGCATCTGTAGGGCATCAGCGAGGACATGGCGTCTGCAGCGTGTCGGCAAAGACATGGCATCTGTAGGGCATCAGCGAGTACATGGCGTCTGTAGCGTGTCGACGAGGACATGGCGTCTGTAGCGCGTCGGCGAGGACATGGCATCTGTAGCGCGTCGGTGAGGACATGGCGTCTTCAGAGCATCGTCGAGGACATGGTCTCTCCAGCATGTCTTTGTCATCAGCAGCAGTCTCTGATCTCAGACTGGGACCCGACTTTCCATAAGTCTCATCCATCTATCTGTCAAGCATCTTTCTGATTTTTTAATCTTTTTGGAAATCGAGAAGGATCAGATGAGCTTCTCGTAGGTGTTGTCCTGGGCAGATGGCAATGTACAGGCCAAGTTCTGTATTACAGCAATGCCAACCACTGGTCACCGCGACACCACCCACCATCACCAGCCGTACACAGTGCCTAAAATAATAAAAGGAGGACAAAATTACAGAAAACTCCAGAACAATCCACTGAAAATGTGAGGTCTCATGTCACAAGTGTGGCCAGATGTGACCTCATGTGAATCTGGAATCAGAAGGTCACAACGTATTATGGATCACAGATGCGCTTTAGTGACCGCACATTGCTTAGCCTGAGATGGAGTGTATTTAATTCCATCTGGCACTGAAGGAGTTAAGGTTTCTTTCTATCCTGCAGTGATCTAACAGGTAGTTGTAATCTCAGCTGCAGCCACTCCTTTCTGCTATAAATATCCGCTCCTCTCCCCTTCCTATGCCGGTTATAGCTCATACCTATGCTGTCCATGTTGAAGGAGATCGTCTCTGCAGAGCTGTGGTGTTTTTACTGTTTGTCTTACCTTCCTTGTGTTGGCTTATTGCAGTGGCAAGACTAACGTCTCACTGGCCCCCACTAGTCCGGGTATCTGAAAGGCCAGAAAGGGTCTACGCATGTGACAATGCCAGGGGGGAAGGACCTGTCCAGGAACATTAGGTAATGCAGGAATCAGCCTTAGGCGAGTGTTAGGAGGTGAACCTGTGTCTCTGGTGTTCGCTCTGCGTTGCGCCGTTCACTGAGAGTCATTGCACACCTGGTGTGACTTTCTGCAGTCACATTGTCACATCTAATTTGGCTCCGGCTGACTTTCTATGTCCTGTAGTCAGAAAGAGATCCTACAATCGAACTGTGATGCTAGGTACAGGGAAGTACCACCAAGCGAGTGGCGAAAGGGAAGGGAAGGGGACCACTGCATCTAGGGAAGGGAGAGTTGGTGACCCTTGCTGTTCCCTGGGGTCCCTCATCACCCTACATAGGTTCCACACCTATGCGCCGAGCCTGATACCTGATCCTAGGTATCTCTAGTGCTGGAACCTAAATAGTGAATGGGTGGGATAAGCTGAACGTCAAGCCCACTGTAATAGTATGATATTGCGGGTTGTGCATCTTTTTGTGTAGGTTCGTATTTTAGGCATGGTGGTCTGTCTATTCTATGTATTATTTGTCCTGTCTGCAGGTTAATAACCCCCTGCAGTGCTTCTGTTCCTAGGTGTGGGGGAGGGGGCCTGGAATCCTCCCAAACTCTCTGCTTACCTTCAGTTAGTCTGGAGAAGGACAAGAGACAGGCAGGAAGGTTCATCCTCTGGTGGAGAAGCTGCGGCTCCCCAGAGAGACCTGGACATTTTTCGTGTACTGGACTGTATCCGTATTCCTGGACTATTTTACCCTCTGTGTGGTGGATTATTTTATGGACCTTCTGGATTGCATGAAATAAAGGATTATTATTATTATTATTATTTATTATTATAGCGCCATTTATTCCATGGCGCTTTACAAGTGAAAGAGGGTATACGTACAACAATCATTAACAGTACAAGACAGACTGGTATAGGAGGAGAGAGGACCCTGCCCGCGAGGGCTCACAGTCTACAGGGAATGGGTGATGGTACAATAGGTGAGGACAGAGCTGGTTGCGCAGTGGTCTACTGGGCTGAAGGCTATTGTAGGTTGTAGGCTTGTTGGAAGAGGATCTTTGGATTGGTCACCCATCTCTCGCTCTGTTGATTGTGTGATATGGGAGAAGGACCTCGTGACACCCATTAAACGCTTAAGGAAGACACAAGGAGAACATACAAGGGAAAAAGCAAGAACTACTTATCCACAGATGACTCGGGCTCAGGCAGGAGTTCAGAAAAGCTTTAGCAATGATACCACAGATGAGTACAGGCCACCTGCTTGCAACAAAAGCTAGAATGAACTGAATAATATCACCAGCACCAGTCCTAGGAAGGAAGGGGTATTTAAGCACCAAGAGAATACTGATGATCAGCAGCTGGGTGGAAGGCGAGCTCCTGCTGGGTCCAAAAGGGAGAGAGATGAAAATCTAGCAGGAAAGCTCCTATACCAATGTATACTGACAGCAGGAACAATGGAATGTCAGGGAGCATTTTGCGCAGCCAAACACTGTGATATTCTATTGCCAGCAGCCATATGACTGTGTCACCCATGACACACCCGTGACAGTACCCCCTCTTCTACGATTGGTCTTCGGACACTCAGGACCAGGCCTATCTGGATGGGCAGCATGAAATCAGTGAACCAATCTTGTGGCATTCACATCCGATGCTGGGACCCACATCTTCTCCTCTCATTCGTAATAACTCCAGTGCACCAAGTATTGAAGGGAACAACGTACAAAATGAGAATCAACAATTTTAGCTATTTGAAACTCCAAATTACCATCAGCCATTATTGGGGCCAGTGGCAAGGGGGATAGCCCCAAAGGTTCCACATACTTTTTGAGCAGTGCCCTATGGGACACATTGTGGATCCTAAGAGCTTGTGGCAACTCCAGACGAAATGCTACAAGGTTAATGACAGACGTTATTATATAGGGACCAGGAAACCTAGGCCTTAGCTTCCAGGAAGGAATTTTTAACTTTATGTTCCTGGTAGACAACCACACGTAGTCATTCACACTTAGCTCCGCACCAGGCAAGCGTTTTTTGTCAGCCATACGTTTGTATCTGTCTCCCATGAGCTTCAAATTATTTTGAACCCCTCGCCATATAGAAGAGAGTG
This sequence comes from Anomaloglossus baeobatrachus, assembly GCF_048569485.1. Classification (NCBI taxonomy): domain Eukaryota; kingdom Metazoa; phylum Chordata; class Amphibia; order Anura; family Aromobatidae; genus Anomaloglossus; species Anomaloglossus baeobatrachus. Next base: position 575,635,910 of record NC_134358.1, read on the forward strand.
ATGAGGCAAAACGCTCTTCCTCAGGAACTCCTGAAGCCCCTCTACCACTAAAGGTACCAAATCGTGGATTAAATCCGTATGCACCAAAGAATGGTGACTTGCCAGAAGACTCCTGGTGACAATTATGTAAAGCAAATTCGGCCAATGGTAAATAAGATGCCCGATCCTCCTGGTTCTCAGACACAAAGCACCTAAGATAAGTTTCCAAATTTTCATTTATGCGCTCTATCTGCCCATTCCACTGAGGATAAAGGCAGAAGAGAAAGACAACTGCACCCCCAGTCGAGCACAAAAGGCTTTCCAAAATTTGAAAACAAACTGGGTTCCCTGATTTGAGACCACATCGGAAGGAACCCCGTGAAGCTTCACAATCTCATTGATGAACACCTGAGCTAGAGTCTTGGCATTCGGAAATGCCAGCAACTTGATGAAATGCGTCATCTTACTGAACCTATCCACAACCACTAAAATCACAGTCTTTCCCGAAGACAAAGGTAGGTTAGTAATGAAATCCATGGATAAATGCATCCATGGTCTATTCGGGATAGCCAATGGCAAGAGAGATCCCAATAGACAGGTATGTATTACTTTGGAAAGTGTTCAAATACTGTGAGCAGACACATAGGTAACCACATCCTGATGCAACCTCAGCAACCAAAAATGATGAGACAGGACGTCCGAGGTTGCATGACCCAAAAGTACAGAATTGTGATCTTCCCCAATTAGTTTATGGTGCAAATTGGGTGGCACAAACAACTTCCCTGAAGGGCAAGATGCCGGGGCGTCCCCCTGAGCCTCCAACACCTCCTCCTCAAGGTCTGGGCACAAAGCCGATACAACCACCCTTATTTACAAAATGGACACCGAATTCACATGATCACTACCACCAGGAAAGCTCCGGGATAATGCGTCTGCTTTGATGTTCCTAATTTCTGGACAGTAAGTGATAGTAAAATTAAACCTGGTAAAAAACAAAGACCAGCATCTAGTCTGCCTGGGATTGAGACATTTGGCAGACTCGAGATATGGCTGGGTTTTATGGATTGTGATTACCGTAATGGGATGCACTGTCCCCTCCATCCAACGGCGCCATTCTTCAAAAGCTAACTTAAATGCCAACAGCTCTCTGTTACCAACATCATAGTATCTCTCGGCTGAGGACAATTTCTTGGAAAAGAAAGCACAAGGATAACATTTACCAGGAGAGGGACCTTGTGACAACACAGCCCCCACCCCCACCTCAGATGCATCGACCTCTACGATAAAAGGCGGCAAAACATGAGGGTGACTGTGAATATAGGCGCTGTGGAAAAACATCTTTTTAAAAAGGTAAAAGTCTCCTGGGCGGAGTGTGACCATTTAGAGAAATCTGTCCCTTTCTTTGTAATGTCAGTGAGAGGCTGTACAATTACTGAATAGTTCTGAATAAATTTACGGTAATAATTGGTAAATCCTAGTAAGCGTTGTAACGCTTTCAGGTTTTCTGGATGATCCCAGTCAAGTACAGCACGAACCTTCTCTGGATCCACCCAAAAACCTGAAGACGACAATAGGACTTCACATATTGGACTTCTTGGACAGTGAAAACACACTTTTCAAGTTTGGCATACAGTTTATCTCTTAAAATATGTAATATCTCTTTTACATGTATCTGATGTATCTCCATCAGGTAAGCAGATCAAGATATCGTCCAAATAAACCACCTCAAACCTGCCCACCAAATGCTGAAAAATATCATTCACAAAATGCTGGAAAACAGCAGAGGCATTAGTGAGACCAAATGGCATGACCAGACTTTCTCAGGTGTATAGAAAGCCGTTTTCCATTCATCCCCTTCTCGGATTCTTGTAGCTCCACTTAAATCCAACTTGGAGAACCACTTAACTCCCACAATCTAGTTGAATAAATCAACAATCAGACAGAGAGGATAAGGGTCTTGGATGGTAACAAAGACCTTAATACTGAAGAACCCTGCTGCCATTGGTGAAGAGGAGGGTCTAATATGTCCCTTCTCCAGACCCTCAGCAATTTAACCCTTCATGGCCTGTCTCTCTGGGACAGAAAGATTATACAGTCTGGATTTGGGACGTTTTCCTCCAGGAAGCAGAATAATAGGACAGTCATATACACAATGGGGAGGCAAATCCTGACACCCCCTCTCCAAAAATACATCCTCAAACCCAGACAAAAATGCAGGTAAGGACTCTGTAGAGACCGGAGAGAGAGAAGTGACCAGATAATTATCAATACAGTAGATTCTCCACTGCACAATCTCCCTGGATTGCCAATCCACTACAGGATTATGCTTCACCAACCAGGGTAGACCCAGTACAATGTGAGTGAGAAGACCCTCCAGGACATAGCAAGAAATTACCTCATAATGCAGGGTCCTACCCTCAGTTTTATATAATGTACCATCTGTGTCAGACATCCCCGAGCAAGTGCTGCTGATACAATGGTGTAGATGGAGATGGGGTTAGCCTCATACTGCAGGTGAGCCCATGAGTTCTTAACCTCTTCACGAGTCACGACACATGACATACTGGGTACATCATGGATCATGTGAGGATAATGCCTGCCGGCTGCTGCGGGTGGTTGGCAGCGATCCCTGCACATGTCAGCTGATTTGTACGGCTGACATGTGCGGCTATCAAGCACGAGTGGATCCGCTCTCCACTCGTTCCTGTTAACCTCTTGCATCCCACTGTCAAAATATGACAGCGAGATGAAACAGCGTTCTGCGGTAAGCATTTACTTACCCGGCGCCATCGGAAGTCACATGACGTGATCATGTGGATCAGATGTTTGTCATGGTAGCACAGGGTCATGTGATGACTCCTGTAGCTATCATGAATCACTTCTTCTTACACCCGGCAGAGGGCGTTGTGTGAAAGGAGAGCTGCTTTTCTGCAGATTTCAGCTGTGTAGCTGTGATCTGGAGAAATGGAAGAGCGATCAGGCTGCTTATCCTTATAGTCCCCTAGGGTAACTAGTAGAATAAAAAAAAAGTTTTAAAAAATTAAAAAAAATAAAAAAAACCTAAAAGTTCAAATCACCCTATTCGCCCCATTGAAAATGTGATAAAAAGCAATGAAAACATAGCATCAACGCAGAAATGGAACTGTAAAAAATGTCAGCTCGACACGCAAAAAATAAGCCATCACTGAGCCATAGACCCTGAAAAATGAGACCGCTACGGGTCGCAGAAAATGTCATTTTTTTTTAACAAACTTGTGAATTTTTTTAACCCCTTAGATAAAAGTAAACCTATACATGTTTACGAACTGGTACTGATCTATGGCATCACACCCATACATACTTTCTACCATATAGTGAACACGGTGGATAAAATATCCCAAAAACAATCAGGCGGTCACACTTTTTTGAAATTCTTTCACACTTGGAATTTTTTTGCCATTTTTCAGTACACTATATGGTAAAACTCCCATCCGGAAAAACGAAAAATTGCCCGGGGATGAAGGGGTTAAAAACAGAGCATCTATCATGCTGACTGCTGCTCCACTGTCCACACACACAGAAACTCTCTCAGTCCTGCTCTCTAGCGCCACCTCTGCTGTCAGGACAGAGCAAGAATTACATATGGAAGACAAACAACACCCTGATTGTCCCTCCCCCACCACCAAGGGTAAGGCGAGTTCCAGATATTCCTTTCTACTTAGGAATTAAGGGACAACTCCAATATAATGACCCTCTGTACCACAAAAAAAAATCTTATGGATTCTATTTATGGATTTTAGTGGGAACATGCAAAATAGTGGCTCCCCCCTAGCTGCTTGGGCTCCTCCAAACCCATGAGTGGTGGTTCACCACCAGATTGCTGCCCAACAATGGGGTCCTGACCCAAAAAAAGGTCTCCAGGGAGAATGGTCTAACCAGTCTGTATCGGAGGCATCTGTCCACACGTATAGCCAAGGACATGGCGGCCTGCAAGGACTCAAGAGCTTCATAAATCTTCTCTGTAAATTTTCCATGTGTACGGTGGAGACCCCTTTTCTGGAGATGCCGGGTCCTTCTCACCATCCTCTTCTCTGTATAATTTCAGTGTTTGCGGTGGGGACCCCTTTCTGGAGATGTTGGCTCCTTCTCACCATCCTCTTCATCTTCTGTCTGTATAATTTCCATGTCTGTGGTGGTCACCCCCTTTCTGGAGATGAAGGTTTCTTCTCACCATCCTCTTCATATTCTCTGTATATTTTCCATGTCTGCAGTGCGGACCCCCTTTCTGGAGATGTTGGCTCCTTCGCACCATCCTCTTCATATTCTCTGTATATTTTTCCATGTCTGCGGTGGGGACCCCTGGTTCCTTCTCACCATCCTCTTCATCTTCTCGGTATATTTTCCATGTCTGCGGTGGTGACCCCCTTTCTGGAGATGTTGGATCCTTCTCACCATCCTCTTCATCTTCTGTCTGTATATTTTCCGTGTCTGTGGTGGGGACCCCTTTCTGGAGATGCCGGTTTCTTCTCACCATCCTCTTCATATTCTCTGTATATTTTCCATGTCTGCAGTGGGGACCCCCTTTCTGGAGATGTTGGCTCCTTCTCACCATCCTCTTCATATTCTCTGTATATTTTTCCATGTCTGCGGTGGGGACCCCTGGTTCCTTCTCACCGTCTTCTTCATCTTCTCTGTATATTTTCCGTGTTTGGGGTGGGGACCCCCTATCTGGAGATGCCAGTTCCTTCTCACCATCCTCTTCATCTTCTCTGCATATTTTCCGTGTCTGTGGTGGGGTCCCTTTTTTTCTGGAGATGCCGGTTTCTTCTCACCGTCCTCTTCATCTTCTCTATATAATTTCCGTGTCTGTGGTGGGGACACCCTCTTCATCTTCTTTGTATATTTTCCGTGTCTGCGGTGGGGACCCCCTCTTCATCTTCTCTGTATATTTTCTGTGTCTGCGGTGGTGACCCCCTTTCTGGAGATGTTGGCTCCTTCTCACCGTCCTCTTCCTCTTCTCTGTATATTTTCCGTGTCTGCGGTGGGAATCCCCTTTCTGGAGATGCTGGTTCCTTCTCACCGTCCTCTTCATCGTCTCTGTATATTTTCCATGTCTGCGGTGGGGACACGTTCTTTCTGGAGATGCTGGTTCCTTCTCACCATCCTCTTTATCTTCTCTGTATATTTTCCGTCTCTGCGGTGGTGATCCCCTTTCTGTAGATGTTGGCTCCTTCGCACCATCCTCTTCATCTTCTCTGTATATTTTCCATGGCTGCGGTGGGGACACCTTCTTTCTGGAGATGCTGGTTCCTTCTCACCGTCCTCTTTATCTGCTCTGTATATTTTCCGTCTCTGCGGTGGTGACCCCCTTTCTGGAGATGTTGGCTCCTTCGCACCATCCTCTTCATCTTCTCTGTATATTTTCCGTGTCTGCGGTGGGGACACCTTCTTTCTGGAGATGCTGGTTCCTTCTCACCGTCCTCTTCATCTTCTCTGTATATTTTCCGTCTCTGCGGTGGGTACCACTTTTTGTGGAGATGCCGGTTTCTTCTCACCGTCCTCTTCATCTTCTCTGTATATTTTCCGTGTCTGCGGTGGGAACCCCCTTTCTGGAGATGTTGGCTCCTTCTCCCCATCCTCTTCATCTTCTCTGTATATTTTCCATGGCTGTGGTGGGTACCCCTTTTTGTGGAGATGCCGGTTTCTTCTCACCGTCCTCTTCATCTTCTCTGTATATTTTCCGTGTCTGCGGTGGGAACCCCCTTTCTGGAGATGTTGGCTCCTTCGCACAATCCTCTTCATCTTCTCTGTATATTTTCCGTGTCTGCGGTGGGGACACCTTCTTTCTGGAGATGCTGGTTCCTTCGCACCATCCTCTTCATCTTCTCTGTATATTTTCCGTCTCTGCGGTGGTACCCCTTTTTGTGGAGATGCCGGTTCCGTCTCACTTTTCATCTTCTCTATCTGAGCAGAGTTTCACCATTTTGGGGCCAGATTCCCGTCTTTCTCGCTCGCTTTCTTCTGCGGCTGCTTTACATCAACACGACGGTGAGATTATTCTCTCAGTTTTTTCCTTTTGGACACAGTCTAGTAATCTAGATTTGCGCTGATAGTCGGGGGACGCTTTGCCATAATATCTGTCAGCGTTTAGTAAAGAGCCTGGACAGAGGGAAGAAAAAAAACCTCCCTGGAATGTTTTTGAATCTGCTGCTTAAGATCTGAGGCGTTTGATAATTGTGTGCTGGGAGCTCGGAGACGCTCACGAGGTTGGGGTTGGGAGATTGTGTAATGCTCAATGGCCGGCTTCCATTTCTTAGACTTAGGGTCATTGAAAGATCACGATTCCTCTCCTCACTGGAGGTTTTACACAATTTCCTCCGACCCCGGCTATTATCGTGACTACTGAAATGAAGGTTGCTCTTATTTTCCTGTTTCAGGGCACACAGCATAAGTCAGTACACCCAGTGTGTAGACCTTGCTGGTTGCCATTGGTTAACATTCAGGCCCTTTCACCCCAATAAATAGTTGGTATCATGTCCACCTCAGTATGCGGTGCAGAGGGAATGATCAACCCTACGAGGAAACTTTTGCGCCCCTAAGGGCCTCGCTACTGCCGCAAACTATCCTTAGACTATTATAACATAAATGGTGAAAGTCCTCATGATAGATCAAGTCATAAAGCAACTTCTATAACCTCCAGCAGAAAAGCCCCCACAATAGACAACTACTGCACTCCTAAAAAAAAGACATCAGTGCACCCATTCTGCCGGCGACTGCACCAACCGTAGACTTCACAGCGCTGCAGCCCAACATCTTGGATCTGCTCGGCCATATTACAACACACTGGTAAATCATGGAAAGCTGGCACATGAAGATAAACAGTGGATAGGCTGCTATGTATGAAGCTCTGAAGATGGCGGTCTTACCATTCTCTGTAGGCTCTCACTTCCTAATAATAAGGGGTAGAGCCTTCATTACACTAATACTATTGTCAGAGGGTAAATAGCAGCCACATTGGGTCCTTCTCTTTGATATGGCATTGCTCCATCATGTATGGCCACATTGGCTCCTTCTATTTGGTATGGCATTGCTCCATGATGTATGGCCACATTGGCTCCTTCTATTTGGTATGGCATTGCTCCATGATGTATGGCCACATTGGCCTCTTCTGTTTTGTATGACATTGCTACATGATGTATGGCCACATTGGGTCCTTCTATTTGGTATGGCATTGTTCCATGATGTATGGCCACATTGGCCTCTTCTTTTTGGTATGACATTGCTCCATGATGTATGGCCACATTGGCCGCTTCTCATTGGTATGACATTGCTCCATGATGTATGGCCACATTGGCCTCTTCTCATTGGTATGACATTGCTCCATGAGGTATGACCACATTGGCTCCTTCTCTTTGGTATGCCATTTTTCCATGATATATGTTAATATTGGCCCCTTCTCTTTGGTATGACATTGCTCCATGATGTATGGCCACATTGGCTTCTTCTCTTTGGTATGGCATTGCTCCATGATGTATATCCATATTGGCCTCTTCTCATTGGTATGACATTGCTCCATGATTCATGGCCACATTGGTTCCTTCTCTTTGGTATGGCATTGCTCCATGATGTATGGCCACATTGGCTCCTTCTCTTAGGTATTACATTGCTGCATGACGTATGGCCACATTGGCTCCTTCTCTTTGGTATGACATTGCTCCATGAGGTATGGCCACATTGGCTTCTTCTCTTTGGTATGGCATTGCTCCATGATGTATATCCATATTGGCCTCTTCTCATTGGTATGACATTGCTCCATGATGCATGGCCACATTGGTTCCTTCTCTTTGGTATGGCATTGCTCCATGATGTATGGCCACATTGGCTCCTTCTCTTAGGTATGACATTGCTGCATGACGTATGGCCACATTGGCTCCTTCTCTTTGGTATGACATTGCTCCATGATGTATGGCCACATTGGTTCCTTCTCTTTGGTATGGCATTGCTCCATGATGTATGGCCACATTGGCTCCTTCTCTTTGGTATGACATTGCTCCATGATGTATGGCCACATTGGTTCCTTCTCTTTGGTATGGCATTGCTCCATGATGTATATCCACATTGGCCTCTTCTCATTGGCATAACATTGCTGCATCATGCATGGCCACATTGGTTCCTTCTCTTTGGTATGACATTGCTCCATGATGTATATTCAAATTGGCCTCTTCTCTTTGGTATGACATTGCTTTATGATGTATGGCCACATTGGCTCCTTGTGACGAACAGCCGGGGGGGTCACTCAGAAATTCCCCATGCTGGCCACCAATGTCACGATCGGGGTGTGATAAGCGGAGCTCACACCCCTCCTTTATACCTTCCGACCGACAGACAGAGAACGTGACGCACTCTCTAGCGCCCCTCTTATAGTCAGGCCAATTATGGAATTGCCCGACAATAAGCAAGGAGGCCGCTATTCTACTTATGCCGATTATTGAAGGGTTCCCGGTGAGAGTAGGGTATATATTCCCCCGACCTCCGCGGACGGAATATATAAAAACCTCTCCGAATCTCACTGGCTGCCGCACAATGATCCTTGGCACAAACTCGCTGCCACCAACCGATTCACGGTAACTATTAGCCGAACACACAGACGTGGGATTCACGATCGAGATAACAGAACAGCCCAAGATTAATTATATAATTTAATCAGCCTAAAGCCACACTAGAAACTACAATATATACAATAGGGGATCTACAGAATATACAGTTAAAAACAAGAGTTTTAAGGCTGAATAAAAGTAACAATTTTATTGAATATGAAAAGGTTAAAAAGTTTTTTTCTGTTTATATAATTACAACATCAAAGTGCAAAAAGATGGGTGAAAACCCACATGCTAGTGAGAAAAGCCCAGCCCTGAAGAAGCTTATAACATCCGATAATCCGCGAAACGCGCGTTAGAGGGTCTTTATGCTGCTGTGAGACGTCTAGACAACCACCCTAGCCATGTGTAAGTCTTAGGATCTTATTATTTACAACTTTATGCTGACTCACTCTGTTGCCTTCTGCATAGTAATAGTCATTCTGTTGCCTTCTGCATAGTAATAGTCTGACACTAGTCAGTGGTAACTCATTTCACCTATTACCTTTCTAAATATGCCTTGAGGGCTCATTACTTGTCAGCTATTATAGGACTATATCCTTTTATTGACTTCCCATTCCTTGGGTGTTTTTGCCTGGGCTTTTCTCACTAGCATGTGGGTTTTCACCCATCTTTTTGCACCTTGATGTTGTAATTATATAAACAGAAAAAAACTTTTTAACCTTTTCATATTCAATAAAATTGTTACTTTTATTCAGCCTTAAAACTCTTGTTTCCAATTCTTTTTGAAAGTCCTTTATGGAGTGGCATATGCATTAAATACGAGATGTGCATTGCTCAATTATTTATGTGTCTTAGAATATACAGTTAGGTCAGAGTACAGTTACACATAAAGCATGGTTTACTAACAGGCATACAGTTCAAGCAGTTACCTTGTGCGTCTGGCCACAGGGGGGCGCTGTTAGACCAGGTTTCCGGAACTCCCTCACAGGTCTTTCCCGACCAGGCCCCCGAGCAAAGAACAAGCTAAAATGTCCGAACTGTGGTTATAAATCTGGTCAAAAACCCTGTCCCCTCCTACCTTAGTGACCTCAGAGGGAGCACTGCTCCACCCCTGGCTGGAGTCAGGGTAATATCCAAAAAGGGGATATTGGCCATAACTTTGCCTGGGAACGTCGTAGGTGGACGCCAATGCTCTCAGTGTGACGGTTATGAATTTAGCTGCAGAACGAGAGGACTCATGGCTTGTCTGCTAGTTCCCCACTGGCCGATATCACGACTGGGGTACTTTCCAAGGTCCCACTCCCATAAAAAGGTGTGCCAGCATCGTCCGCATACGGAGGCACCATAAATATGGTTGCCATATTTATTGGACGTATGGCTTGCGAGATATTAACCATATTTTACCGGAGTCGTTCTGTCTGGTGGCTTCCATAGCCTTGTAATGAGATACAAACTCCTGTTACAGGGCCACGGCAGGGGGTCATCCTGTGTCCATTGTGCACTGCTCATCTAATCTCCATATCACAGGGGATTGCCTTCTGCTGGGTGAGTGGAACACAGACCAGTTCCTCTGACACCTATCTGCTAAACAAACCAGTTATCCCTGTGGTAACTTTTCTGATTGAAAGAGCTGTGTGAAGGAAAGGGGGGGGGTGACACCAGGGGAGGGCTTACTGACATGACTTGAATATCATGATTTATCATCATATCTCCGGATTTACCTCACACTCCTTCTCTTTGGTATGACATTGCTCCACGATGTATGACCACATTGGCTCCTCTCTTTGGTATGACATTGCTCCATGATGTATGGCCACATTGGCTCCTTCTCTTTGGTATGACATTGCTCCATGATGTATGGCCACATTGGCTCCTCTCTTTGGTATGACATTGCTCCATGATGTATGGCCACATTGGCTTCTTCTCTTTGGTATGACATTGCTTCAATATAAAGTGACGAGCAAAAGGGTAACAATGTTTTGAATGTTTGAATTTGAGACGCCATATCTCACCATCCTCTACAGCTTTGAGTGTGAGACGACCTTCATTTTATAGACAATCATCATGGCTTCTCATACAGAAATGTAATTTGCAGCTATCTAGCATATGATTAGTTATGCAAATTCTTGTTATCTCTGTTACTGTTTTGCTCCTAAAAATCTAAATTTACAATTTTATTATTTTGTTAGTATTTTGTAAATCTCCTTTGGCTTTCAGCTCTGCCTGACTCCTTCTGGGCTCCATCAGATTCAAGCATGTCTTGACTGAAATCTGATCCCAGGTCTCTTCTCCTCATTCCCAGTGTTGGTGTATACTAGTCAGGTCTCTTCTCCACGTTCCCAGTGTAAGTGTATACTGGTCAGGTCTCCTCTCCACGTTCCCAGTGTAAGTGTATACTGGTCAGGTCTCTTCTCCATGGTCCCAGTGTTGGTGTATACTGGTCAGGTCTCTTCTCCACGTTCCCAGTGTTGGTGTATACTGGTCAGGTCTCTTCTCCTCATTCCCAGTGTTGGTGTATACTAGTCAGGTCTCTTCTCCACGTTCCCAGTGTTGGTGTATACTGGTCAGGTCTTTTCTCCACGTTCCCAGTGTTGGTGTATACTGGTTGGGTCTCTTCTCCGCATATCCAGTGTTGGTGTATACTGGTCAGGTCTCTTCTCCACGTTCCCAGTGTTGGTGTATACTGGCTGGATTTCTTCTTCACGTTCCCAGTGTTGGTGTATACTGGTCAGGTCTCTTCTCCATGTTCCCAGTGTTGGTGTATACTGGTCAGGTCTCTTCTCCATGTTCCCAGTGTTGGTGTATACTGGTCAGGTCTCTTCTCCACGTTCCCAGTGTAGGTGTATACTGGTCAGGTCTCTTCTCCACATTCCCAGTGTTGGTGTATACTGGTCAGGTCTCTTCTCCACATTCCCAGTGTTGGTGTATACTGGTCAGGTCTCTTCTCCATGTTCCCAGTGTTGGTGTATACTGGTCAGGTCTCTTCTCCATGTTCCCAGTGTTGGTGTATACTGGTCAGGTCTCTTCTCCACATTCCCAGTGTTGGTGTATACTGGTCAGGTCTCTTCTCCACGTTCCCAGTGTTGGTGTATACTGGTCAGGTATCTTCTCCACGTTCCCAGTGTTGGTGTATACTGGTCAGGTCTCTTCTCCATGTTCCCAGTGTTGGTGTATACTGGTCAGGTCTCTCCTTCATGTTCCCAGTGTTGGTGTATACTGGTCAGGTCTCTTCTCCACATTCCCAGTGTTGGTGTATACTGGTCAGGTCTCTTCTCCACGTTCCCAGTGTTGGTGTTTACTGGTCAGGTCTCTTCTCCACGTTCCCAGTGTTGGTGTATACTGGTCAGGTCTCTTCTCCACGTTCCCAGTGTTGGTGTATACTGGTCAGGTCTCTTCTCCACATTCCCAGTGTTGGTGTATACTGGTCAGGTCTCTTCTCCACGTTCCTAGTGTTGGTGTATACTGGTCAGGTCTCTTCTCCACGTTCCCAGTGTTGTTGTATACTGGTCAGGTCTCTTCTCCACGTTCCCAGTGTTGGTGTATACTGGTCAGGTCTCTTCTCCACGTTCCCAGTGTGGGTGTATACTGGTCAGGTCTCTTCTTCACGTTCCCAGTGTTGGTGTATACTGGTCAGGTCTCTTCTCCACGTTCCCAGTGTTGGTGTATACTGGTCAGGTCTCTTCTCCACGTTCCCAGTGTTGGTATATACTGGTCAGGTCTCTTCTCCACGTTCCAAGTGTTGGTGTATACTAGTCAGGTCTCTTCTCCACGTTCCCAGTGTTGGTGTATACTGATCCGGTCTGTCCTCCACGTTCCCAGTGTTGGTGTATACTGGTCAGGTCTCTTCTCCACATTCTCAGTGTTGGTGTATACTGGTCAGGTATCTTCTCCACGTTCCCAGTGTTGGTGTATACTGGTCAGGTCTCTTCTCCACGTTCCCAGTGTTGGTGTATACTGGTCAGGTCTTTTCTCCACGTTCCCAGTGTTGGTGTATACTGGTTGGGTCTCTTCTCCGGATATCCAGTGTTGGTGTATACTGGTCAGGTCTCTTCTCCACGTTCCCAGTGTTGGTGTATACTGGCTGGATTTCTTCTCCACGTTCCCAGTGTTGGTGTATACTGGTCAGGTCTCTTCTCCATGTTCCCAGTGTTGGTGTATACTGGTCAGGTCTCTTCTCCACGTTCCCAGTGTTGGTGTATACTGGTCAGGTCTCTTCTCCACGTTCCCAGTGTTGGTGTATACTGGTCAGGTCTCTTCTCCACATTCCCAGTGTTGGTGTATACTGGTCAGGTCTCTTCTCCACATTCCCAGTGTTGGTGTATACTGGTCAGGTCTCTTCTCCATGTTCCCAGTGTTGGTGTATACTGGTCAGGTCTCTCCTTCATGTTCCCAGTGTTGGTGTATACTGGTCAGGTCTCTTCTCCACATTCCCAGTGTTGGTGTATACTGGTCAGGTCTCTTCTCCACGTTCCCAGTGTTGGTGTATACTGGTCAGGTCTCTTCTCCACGTTCCCAGTGTTGGTGTATACTGGTCAGGTCTCTTCTCCACGTTCCCAGTGTTGGTGTATACTGGTCAGGTCTCTTCTCCATGTTCCCAGTGTAGGTGTATACTGGTCAGATCTCTTCTCCACGTTCCCAGTGTTGGTGTATACTGGTCAGGTCTCTTCTCCACATTCCCAGTGTTGGTGTATACTGGTCAGGTCTCTTCTCCACATTCCCAGTGTTGGTGTATACTGGTCAGGTCTCTTCTCCACGTTCCCAGTGTTGGTGTATACTGGTCAGGTCTCTTCTCCACGTTCCCAGTGTTGGTGTATACTGGTCAGGTCTCTTCTCCACGTTCCCAGTGTTGGTGTATACTGGTCAGGTCTCTTCTCCACATTCCCAGTGTTGGTGTATACTGGTCAGGTCTCTTCTCCACGTTCCCAGTGTTGGTGTATACTGGTCAGGTCTCTTCTCCACGTTCCCAGTGTGGGTGTATACTGGTCAGGTCTCTTCTTCACGTTCCCAGTGTTGGTGTATACTGGTCAGGTCTCTTCTCCACGTTCCCAGTGTTGGTGTATACTGGTCAGGTCTCTTCTCCACGTTCCCAGTGTTGGTATATACTGGTCAGGTCTCTTCTCCACGTTCCAAGTGTTGGTGTATACTAGTCAGGTCTCTTCTCCACGTTCCCAGTGTTGGTGTATACTGATCCGGTCTGTCCTCCACGTTCCCAGTGTTGGTGTATACTGGTCAGGTCTCTTCTCCACATTCCCAGTGTTGGTGTATACTGGTCAGGTCTCTTCTCCACGTTCCCAGTGTTGGTGTATACTGGTCAGGTCTCTTCTCCACGTTCCCAGTGTTGGTGTATACTGGTCAGGTCTCTTCTTCACGTTCCCAGTGTTGGTGTATACTGGTCAGGTCTCTTCTCCACGTTCCCAGTGTTGGTGTATACTGGTCAGGTCTCTTCTCCACGTTCCCAGTGTTGGTGTATACTGGTCAGGTCTCTTCTCCACGTTCCAAGTGTTGGTGTATACTAGTCAGGTCTCTTCTCCACGTTCCCAGTGTTGGTGTATACTGATCCGGTCTGTCCTCCACGTTCCCAGTGTTGGTGTATACTGGTCAGGTCTCTTCTCCACATTCCCAGTGTTGGTGTATACTGGTCAGGTCTCTTCTCCATGTTCCCAGTGTTGGTGTATACTGGTCAGGTCTCTTCTCCACGTCCCCAGTATTGGTGTATACTGGTCAGGTCTCTTCTCCATATTTCCAGTATTGGTGTATACTGGTCAGGTCTCTTCTCCACGTTCCCAGTGTTGGTGTATACTTGTCAGGTCTCTTCTCCACGTTCCCAGTGTTGGTGTATACTGGCTGGATTTCTTCCCCATGTTCCCAGTGTTGGTGTATACTGGTCAGGTCTCTTCTCCACGTTCCCAGTGTTGGTGTATACTGGTCAGGTCTCTTCTCCACGTTCCCAGTGTTGGTGTATACTGGTCAGGTCTCTTCTCCACGTTCCCAGTGTTGGTGTATACTGGTCAGGTCTCTTCTCCACGTTCCAAGTGTTGGTGTATACTAGTCAGGTCTCTTCTCCACGTTCCCAGTGTTGGTGTATACTGATCCGGTCTGTCCTCCACGTTCCCAGTGTTGGTGTATACTGGTCAGGTCTCTTCTCCACATTCCCAGTGTTGGTGTATACTGGTCAGGTCTCTTCTCCATGTTCCCAGTGTTGGTGTATACTGGTCAGGTCTCTTCTCCATGTTCCCAGTGTTGGTGTATACTGGTCAGGTCTCTTCTCCACATCCCCAGTATTGGTGTATACTGGTCAGGTCTCTTCTCCATGTTTCCAGTATTGGTGTATACTGGTCAGGTCTCTTCTCCACGTTCCCAGTGTTGGTGTATACTTGTCAGGTCTCTTCTCCACGTTCCCAGTGTTGGTGTATACTTGTCGGGTCTCTTCTCCACGTTCCCAGTGTTGGTGTATACTGGTCAGGTCTCTTCTCCACGTTCCCAGTGTTGGTGTATACTGGTCAGGTCTCTTCTCCACGTTCCCAGTGTTGGTGTATACTGGCTGGATTTCTTCCCCATGTTCCCAGTGTTGGTGTATGCTGATCAGATCTCTTCTCCATGTTCCCAGTGTTGGTGTATACTGGTCAGATCTCTTCTCCACATTCCCAGTGTTGGTGTATACTGGTCAGGTCTCTTCTCCACGTCCCCAGTATTGGTGTATACTGGCTGGATTTCTTCCCCATGTTCCCAGTGTTGGTGTATACTGGCTGGATTTCTTCTCCACATTCCCAGTGTTGGTGTATACTGGTCAGGTCTCTTCTCCACGTTCCCAGTGTTGGTGTATACTGGGCGGCTCACTCGGGGGTATACAGCTTTTTCTTTACCCACAAGTGTTGGATTGGATTGTGGTCTGGGGACGGTGGCGAAAATCCAGCTCATCTACTTCATTGTCATTGAACCATTTCTTCTCCAATCTCACCGTATGCTTTGGGTCATTGTTCTGCTGGAACACTATGTCGTCTGTTTCATACCCATAGTACTGGAGTGCATGAAGTAACTCGTCTTGTAGGATCCTCACATATAGCTCAGAATTGAGACCACCATCGCTCCTGGTCAGGTATCCAACGCCTTTGAATGTGAAACACCCTTATATCATCAGGCTTCCTCCACCGAATCTGACAGTTTCTTCAGTTTCTCTTTTTCCCTTGTTTCTTCCCATTTCCCCCATCAGAGCTGCCTATTGACTTTCTTCTCATCTCTCCAGATCACCCTTTCCAATCTTCTACTTTTCATACTGCTTTGTAATCTCGAGCTGACGCTTCTTATGATGATATTGAAGTAAATTCTTCACCTTTTTTCGGGCCACCATTCCAGACTTGTGTAACGCGCATCGCTCGGTGCTTGCATGGACGTCTGTGATGTCACTATTATGGAGCTGACGAGTCGTCACCAGAACTGATAGACCTTGTGATGAGCAACTTGTTGACTCCGATATTTTGCCCGGACTTCACCTCTTGGCTTTTGAATGGATGAACAAACTTAATATCCTATTCTTCAACCTGCTATGGCCTCAGATGGTGCAGTTTGGTAATTTTCTTGGTTGAGAGTCCGCTAACGAGGAGCTGGATGAGGCTGTTTTTCTTTTCTTGGGAAATGTTCTTCATGGCTGCTCCTTGATTCGAACCAGTGACTTTCACTTGGTAATCAACAAAACACTGAGTTGTTAGGGAATGTGACAACAGCTTGTGGTTTGTAGTATACAGGAAGAAAAAGGAGCTAAACAGTAACAATGCAGAGACATGACACGAATCTGCACAGCTAATCATATGCTAAATAGCTGCAAATCACATTTATGTATGAGAAGCCGAGATGATTGTCTATAAAATGAAGGTCGTCTCCCGCTCAAAGCTGTAGAAGATGATGAGATATGGAGCCTGAAAGTCAAGAGATCAGAACATTGTTACCCTTTTGCTTGTCACTGTATATAGTCACTAGGCGCCTTCACTTTACTGTAATATGACATTGCTCTTTGATGTACTGTCACATTGCTCCCAATTGGCCCTTTTTTCTCTCTCCTTTATTCATTGTTTTCTTAATCATCTCCTGACAGCTGCACTTGAAGTGGAGCCAGCAGACTTATTTGTTCTCAATAACCCAAATGTCCATTGATCATGTAAACTGAATATCTACTGACCTCAAAAGTCATACTATTGTCAATAGTAACTGGATGAGGCCAACATAATGGATGACAATCTCCTGTGAAATGTCTCTGCCGACCTTTGTACTCGTAAGCCTGATGGCAATTTTTTGTTTGTCATCCAACATGTTTCCGAGGTATCACTATTGTATACCGGACCCATCGTGAGCCCCTGTAGGTGACTTGTGTGTCTTTTCTCAGTGTACATTATGTCGTATCCTGACCCCACACGTGATATCAGACCTCCAAAGTAGAAGACACTCATGGTTTCCAAAGCCAACTTGCTGAGAAGCCTAATGTCCTGCGATGAAAGAAAAACGAGCTGCTAAATCCGACCCTTTACCTCCTGGATCCAGCTGAGCGGCCATGGAATTACGGGCTGTTTTTGCTCGCTATCACTCCTTGATATTTCTGTTTCTTTTCTCATAATATTTTCAACACACTTGTCCTTTGGCTTACACAAGAGAATATCGTGTTCCATGAATAATTCATCGCCAGCGCTATCACATAAAACAGGATTTTCTCGATCTTGTCTGCAGAAAAATATTAAAGCACTGGGAAAATCCATACAAAGGCGTCTTGGAGCATGTCTTAAAGGGAGTTTTCCCAAAATTACACAAACTATATAAATAAATCCTATAAAATGGCCCGCCATTGCTAAGTTATATGAATATTAGGAAGTTGTACGTAACCAAACTGGATGCCCTCAACAATTCTGCCTCATCGTCAATATAGGGGCAGGAAGGCATCACTGTGTGACTGGGCTTTACGCTCACGTACTGAAAATTGGGATTAAGCCAAAATACATCTGGTGCTGGCAAGACTTGAGAGTGGATGCCGATGGATCCCTTGGTCTTGGTTCCCTTAATCCTCATAAGAAGGTTTGAAAGTCACTGGAGAAAAACCCCAAGGTCATGGTCCCGGGAACAGTCATGGATTGACTGCAGTAGATATGGTGCAGTACTAGCATGCTCAAAAATGGAGTCACAGATCAGAAGAGTCATGGCCTGATCCAAGGAAAATGCAGAAATAGACGACGAAAAGCAGAGGAAGAAGTGTCCAGGTGACTAGTAATGGACTCTGTAGATCGGGCGAGGTGAGGAAAACTACGCAAGTAGCAACTACATGTCAGGAGAGGTCAACTCAAAGGTTATAAGTTTGTTTTCTTGGTGGAAAGACCTATAAGTAAAGATGAAGCTGAACGTGACAGTCGATATGTAGAACATGTGAAAGTCTTCTAAAAAAGGAAAAAATAAATGTAAATAAGGTAATAAAAAAAAAACTCGGAAGTAAGTCATTGGGATTCCTAATATCCTTGCCTCACTCATGGGCACATCTGCTTCCTACTCTTCAGCTTCTGGGGTCACAGACGGATACATAACCAGTTGTCTTTGGCCTTACATCTCTTGGGGTTTACTTTTCAGATGATGTTGGAGATCATGTCGAGTCAAGGTTCTTTTTGCTGTTGGGAGCACGAGGCAACCTGCCGCGATTGGCATTGACCCTGTGTCGGCCGCCAGACACATGGTAAGCGCACATTTCTGTTCTGTGAAACACAGGAAGAAAAGAAATAGTCATGTCAAACTTACAAGTATTATGTCACCTGGAGAAAAAACAGGGCTTGAGGGCTAATGTTAGAGTCCACGGTTGTTTTTCCTCTGGGATGTTCTGCTTTTCATGACTTCTTTCTGGGCCAACCATGCATGAACATAGGTTGATTTTATTCAGAAGTGTAGAAGCCAATTACGTAAGAACGGTAAAAATGTCATCAATGTCAGCACCTGAGAACTTCTGGAGAAGAATAATCGGCTACAACTGGCACGAACCTGGGACTATGCTTTCATCTACCTGACAATTCTCTCTTCCTCTCCAGCCAATATTGATGACCAATATCGTGTGGATGACCACTCAATGGTCAGCAAACTCAAATTATAAACTTGGTGGCATAGAACCTCCTGACCAGAGATTGAAACAGCAGCCAAAGTTTGGTATGTGAAACCCCACAAGTGCAGTGTCGGTGCATTACCTTCAGGGACTCCACTCAGCTGGATCCTGTCACAGGTAGGAGATCTTCTATTTTGATTGTCGTGACGCCACTCTCAGAATTGCGGCCAGTGGGGACCGCCACTGCAGATTAAGGGATGCCTGGGGCTGATGGTGGGTGCAGTCAGTTGTATTAGCCTCCTGAGAGTGAGGCGAGCCCCAGGGCCCTGTGTAGGTGTGTAGAACCACAAGGCGCAGAATAACTCCACACAAGCAGAATGTCTTTCAGGGGTTTTACTCACAGAAGGTGGCAGAGTGAGTAACCCGGGCGTAGCTGGGATGAACCAGGCTGGAACCAGGTATCCTTCAGGCTGACTGATGAGGGTGGCTACCGACTCGCCTTCCTTAGCCCTTCTGTGGTTTGTGGTAACCCCGACTTTTAGTCCCTATGGGGGTCACCCAGGGAAGTAACTGCTCCCCTCGTTTGTTTGCCGTTTGCTTGTCGCCTGGGCCAGATCACTCCAGCTGCTTGCCTCCTGTGAACTATGGGCCCTAACTGTGGCTACGTGGCTGCGGCCTTTGGGGTGTTGTGGCGTGGGCTTTGAGGGCCCCACACCGGCAGGTTTAGCAAGGAAAGGTGGATCTATCCCCGCACCGGGATCTGCCGCCCGTTTGGGCCTGGTACTCCCTGACAGTCTCCGTACTTTCCACTACGCGGCTCTCTCTCCAGCTGTGTGTGGGGTTCGGGCAGCACTACCAGGTGACCGTTCTCCCCCGTCGGTAGTCACTGCGCGGACGCTGTTAGACTGCAACAGCTCCAGGGTCTGCTCCTCACGTCTGCTTTCCCTGAGCTGCACACTAAACTGGCTCACTTGAGGGACCTGCACTGCTGCTCCTGTCTGAGCTCCACTTCATGCTCCTCACTCCTCCACACTCTGCTTCAGACTCTTCCTCCTCCTCCTTCCTCTTTTCCCTTTTGTGCCTGCCTACGCCACCTAGCAACCAGGCTCTCCACCACACCCCTCAATTGGAGATGGAGGCTTTGCCCCCTCCACCCTTCCAGTGGAGGTGAAGGCTTTGCCCCCTCCTGGGATCCCCAGGGGTCCTCTCAAAGGTACATGTGTGAGACCTGATCACTATGCGCCTGTGTAGTCACACCTCGGTCAGCCTTCTGGATTACCTGTATTGTACTGTCCCCAGCATGGGTGCAGTACTCAGTGGTGCCTGACCAGGTCAGGGGCGCCACATGTACACTACATATGAACAGAGATTCAGTGTCATGAGGTGTGACGGGATCATTATGAACAGGGGAACCTAAACTGGCCCTCAGGCTAGGGGAACCCTCATTGACCTTGATCCCAAAGTTTCATCTAAAGATGACGATGTTCAGGCTGTCTTCCTTACCCTAGCTCCTTACCCTGATAAGAGAGTGTTATCAGTGCTGTCATAGGATGGGTGTTTCTGAGGGTCCAGTGACCCCTTATTAAAGGGGAGGTACTGTCATGGCTCGACTCCAGGGATCAATCTTGTGACCTCTGGTTGTCTGGTCGTTTTCCCTTTCTGTAGGAACACAGCCTGTTTTGTCTAAGGGGTGCTTCACACACAGCGAGATCGCTGCTGATATCGCTGCTGAGTCACGGTTTTGGTGACGCAGCAGTGACCTCATTAGCGATCTCGCGGTGTGTGACACTGAGCAGCGACCTGGCCCCTGCTGTGAGATCGCTGCTCGTTACACACAGCCCTGGTTCGTTTTTTTTTATTGTTGCTCTCCCGCTGTGACGCACAGATCGCTGTGTGTGACAGCGAGAGAGCGACGAAATGAAGCGAGCAGAGAGCAGGAGTCGGCATCTGGCAGCTGCGGTAAGCTGTAACCAGGGTAAACATCGGGTAACCAAGGTGATTACCCGATATTTACCTTCGTTACCAGTCTCCGCCGCTCTCACGCTGCCTGTGCTGCCGGCTCCTGCTCTCTGCACATGTAGCTGCAGTACACATTAGGTAATTAACCCGATGTGTACTGTAGCTAGGAGAGCAGGGAGCCAGCGCTAAGCAGTGTGCGCGGCTCCCTGCTCTCTGCACATGTAGCGACATTATGATCGCTGCTGCGTCGCTGTGTTTGACAGCTAAGCAGCGATCATAACGGTGACTTACAAGGTCGCTGTTGCGTCACAGAAAATGGTGACGTAACAGCGACGTCGCTGTCGCTATGTGTGAACCCAGCTTAAGTCCAACTGCTGTTAGTTCTCTTGTCTTTCCTTTCCTTTGCCTTTCTATTTTATCTCTGTGCACTTCCTCGTTTTGTTTGCCCGATAACATTTTGGGAGGGTCTATGTATTCTAGCCATGCACATGCCTCATTGCTGGCTATATTCCAAGATTGATGGATGTTTGGAGTCCCAGCTCCTCAGTTTAGGATAATCTTGCTAATTAGTCTCTTTCTTTTCCCTGTTTAATTAGGGATTTGGAGGGTTTCCTCTTATTCCATAAGTCTTTTGGATTTCTCTTTTTCTTCCATTTTTCCTGTACTTTTGTGTGAACACGTGTTTATCCCGGTGTCTCATCCTCTGCCTGCATACCCTTCTTTTATATTTATTGATGTTTTGTATTATAGTTTTTGAGCGCATTTATGGACACTCAGGTTCAGCCAACATTGAGTGGGGGCACCATTGCGTAACTTTAGGGTGCCAATTTCTGTGGCTAGACGAGGACAAATTTGGGTCAGGTTTAGGGTACTGCTAGCCTGTGCAGGGCCCTGTGGTTAACATCTCCCCTGGTTTGCTCATCCCCGTGTGACTGGAAGGGCTCAGTTGTAACACCTCCTCTGGGGCCAAGGTCTCTCTGATTTTCTATGTGACGAGTTATAGGTCATGTGAAGTGGCAGCCCAAGTAATTCAGATAGTCGGTGTACAACGGGTACTGCAATCCCTGCACAGCTCTGGAATATAGCTCATCCTTAGCCGTCATTTTGGACTTATTGACCTATTCAACTCTGCTACAATAGCACAGAGAATCTCATGACATATTCAACTCTGCTACATTGCTGGGCACTACTGAATTGCTAATGTGCCTCCTGATATACCCAGCTCTGCTGCAGTCATAGCCTTTACTACATTGTCACAGTGTTCCTCCTGATGTATCGAGTTCTACTACATTGCCAATGTGTAACCTGACAAACCCACATCTGTTACATTGCTGGGTTCTACTATACTGCTGTGCCGCCCCCGTGCCAGCCGCCGGCGCTGCTCAGATACGGACCCGCTACGGCCTTGACCGTATTCGGTTTGTGGCGCCACCCATGGTGTGTGGTGAAGTGGCATACCACCGGTGCTGTTGTGGGATACCCGGGGGAGATGTAATGGCAGCCGGATGTTAACCCCTCAGTGGGTAGGGATGGTTTATCCGGGGCCCAGTGTCTCTGTGCATGGTATGACGATGGCAGGGGCTTACGCGCCCGGAGAGACCAGGGGATGTTTGGTTATTCACAAGTAAAAGAATCACATGAGTCCTTTGGTAAACCCAGGTGCTGTTGGCCGGCCGCCGCGGCCGGTTGTACTCTGGTTCCCCACCTGGGTTGATGGTCACCGTCTTCTCCTCTGCACTAGTTGTGGTTGTGTTTTTAGACTTCCCGGTATGGAACAAGGGAGTCCGCTCCTGGCTTTCTGTGTGCCTGAGGAGCCGTGCCTGCTGACGCTGACCCGTGGGATCTATGGGCCCTGGCGGTTGCCCTATCCCTTTCTGTGGGTGGTTGTCTGCTTTTGGGACTTTGGTTGGGGCAGAACCTATAATCCTGCCCTCAATCGGTTGATTAGCTAGGCTGTTGGTTTCGGTCCTGGCTTCAGGGTCCGAGTACCCCCTCTGTGCACGGTTTCCGGTCGTGTCTCTGGTGTCGGTACCGGCGGGCTCCAACCCTGCTCCGGTCCTTCTTGGATCTGCCAAGCCGCCTTCCCGTCTCCTGCTGACGGAGACCACCGTCTGCCACCTAGCCAAGGCACCAGGGCTCCGACCCTGGCACCGTTCAACTTCAACTTCTCCTCCGCTGGAGCTACACCTAGCTCCAGTCCACACTCCTCTCAACTTGAACTACAACTTCATCTGTTTGCTTAACTGCTTAACTGACTGTTTTCCCGCCCCGAGCTGTCTAGACCCCTAGGTGGGTGTTCCCTAACCACCTGGTCCCGCCCACTGGTGTGCCTGTCTTGCCCTGAGGGGGTGACTAGGGTTTCAGGTCGGCTGTATGTGACCTAGGTGAGGGAAAGTGTTATGCGGGGGCCTATTGTGTGACTACCTGGTTTTTCCAGGGCGTCACATTACCCCTTGGTTTAATACAGACCATCCGCGGGCTGTCCGACCACCAACGTTTATTTAACAGGAACTGAAAAGAGAAAAAGAACATTTACAAGTATAATAACAGTGGTAGATTTTGTTTTTCTTCCGTTACGGGAGGCACTTTTCTTAAACGTTACACATGCAAACCGGGATGGGACGGACCGGGTCCTTCTCACCTCACCCCCACCCAAAACAACCTGTCCCATGGTGCCACCGCTAAGCAATGGTACACACCCCTTGCCCAAGTCCAGGACAGGTCCGGGTGTTGCCCTTACGGGCCGGGTAAAAAGTTCCTTACCCGACAGTCTTTTTCAAGGGCCCCACGTCCAGGGGACCCCTGACCCGGAGGGTAGTCACCGGTTTTGGTGGTGACTGGGCCTCGGCCGACTCTACCGCAGGCCCTTCCTCCAATCAGCCTCTCCAGAGACTGCAGCAGGGTGAGAAGGTTGGTCAGGGACTATTTACAAGGCCCAACAGTTTTTGGATTGGCCTGCCAGTTCACGGCCATGGTCCTTTTTTAAAAAAAAACTTTTCAAGCGTGAATTTTAAACAGTTAACAGTCCCAACGGGGGACTCACTCTGGGGTAGCCGTGGTTTCGCTACCTACTCATCATCTTCTGTGCTGGAGAGTGGCGGAGGTAGAATTTTTCTCCATCGCTCACCCATCTTTTGACATCAAGGGCGAACCAACCCCTCTCTCCGCAATGCCGGGTGTACATAACCAACTCTCCGGGCTCCAGGTCTCGGTCTGGGTGGCCAACGGGCAGATTAGGGGCCACATTCCTCCGGGATACGAAGATCTCGGCATCCAGGCCCGGCTCATATATAAAGCCCCATCCTTTCTGGGCATTAAAGTGCCGGACCTGCCCTTGATAGGTTGGACCCTGCACCCGGAAGGTGGCATTCCGGAGGTGGTCCTTCTCAGTGTAGGTCCGGGTCAGCACTTTCGCTTTCCTCTTCTCCCGGGCGGCAATCTCCTTCCTCAGCTGGCGCCACTGCCGCTCCCAATACGGGGCTCCGACCTCGTACTCTGTTTTTTCTTTTGGGACTTTGGTTGGGGCAGAACCTATAATCCTGCCCTCAATCGGTTAATTAGCTAGGCCATTGGTTTTG
This sequence comes from Anomaloglossus baeobatrachus, assembly GCF_048569485.1. Classification (NCBI taxonomy): domain Eukaryota; kingdom Metazoa; phylum Chordata; class Amphibia; order Anura; family Aromobatidae; genus Anomaloglossus; species Anomaloglossus baeobatrachus. The sequence goes on from NC_134358.1 coordinate 575,660,065, forward strand.
GTCCTGGCTTCAGGGTCCGAGTACCTCCTCTGTGCACGGTTTCCGGTCGGGTCTCCGGTGTCGGTACCGGCGGCCTCCAACCGTGCTCCGGTCCTCCTCGGATCTGCCGAGCCGTCTTCCCGTCTCCTGCTGACGGAGACCACCGTCTGCCACCTAGCCAAGGTACCAGGGCTCCGACCCTGGCACCGTTCAACTTGAACGTCACCTCCGCTGGAGCTACACCTAGCTCCAGCCCACACTCCTCTCAACTTGAACTACAACTTCATCTGTTTGCTTAACTGCTTAACTGATTGTTTTCCCGCCCCGGGATGTCTAGACCCCTAGGTGGGCTTTCCCTAACCGCCTGTTCCCACTCACTGATGTGCCTGTCTTGCTTTGAGGGGGTTGACTAGGGTTTCAGGTCGGCTGTATGTGACCTAGGTGAGGGAAGGTGTTATGCGGGGGCCTATGTGTGACTACCTGGTTTTTTTAGGGCGTAACACTGCCATAGAATGCCTCCTGATATACCAAACTCAGCAATTTTATGGAGCTCTGCTATATTGCCATAGTGTGCTTCCTGACATACCCAGCTCTGCTACATTGCTGGGTTCTACTACATTGCTGCAGTGTACAACCTAAACTACCAAACTCTGCTACATCACTGAGTGTGCTTTCTGACATGCGTAGCTCTGCTACATTGCTGGGCTCTGCTACATTGCGACCGTGTGCCTCCTAATGCATTAAATTCTGCCACTTTGCTGGACTCTGTTTCATTACCACGGTGAGTCTCCTGACCTACGTAACGCGCACCAATCATCAGGATTTTCCTATATAACATATAACCAGTGCTATACTGGCGTTATCAGGCTGATTCTGTAGTGGTCAGCTCGGATGTAGAGGTTTTGAAACACAAGCAAGTAAAGTTTATAAAATGAGCAGCCTTTTGATTGGCAGCAGCTGCCGAGCAGCTAATAGGTGGGGTGAGGTTTGGTAGTGATTCCGACTCCCTGCCTGTCCATCCCCCCCGTGTCCATTATATATGCTAATTCTATTATAGAAGTGTTTTACTACTGGTTGTGGCTAAATCATGGTGGCTAAAAAGACCTGTGCTGATGTCGTACCCATGTGATCAGAACCAATACAAAATGGATACAGCCGCACACTAAATGCCATCAATGTATAAGGGAACTCTACTAGTGCATTACTGCTATATGAAAAAATGAGATTTTTAGTTTATGAATTGGCCAATGCATGTGTGGCGCCCCTGACCTGGTCAGGCACCACTGAGTACTGCACCCATGCTGGGGACAGTACAATACAGGTAATCCAGAAGGCTGACAGGGGTGTGGAACACAGGCGCATAGTAATCAGCTCTCACACATGTACCCATGAGAGGACCCCTGGGGATCCCAGGAGGGGGAAAAGCCTTGACCTTCACTGGAATAGTGGAGGGGGCCAAAAGCCTCCATCTCCTCTCAAGGGGTGTGGTAAGAGAGTCTGGTTGCTAGGTGGCGTAGGCAAGAACAGGAGAGGAGGAGCAGTGAGCCAGTTCAGAGCAGAGTCCAGGGAGCTCCGAAGAGAGCTGACCCCTTCCCCTGGGCTGCTGGAGTCTGACAGCGTCCGCGCAGTGGCTACCGACGGGGGAGAACGGTCACCTAGGAGTGCTACCCGAAACCCATCTCCAGCTAGAGAGAGAGCACAGAGTGGGAAGTAAGGAGACTGCTAGAGAGCACCAGGCCCAAACGGGCGGCAGATCCCGAAGCGGAGATAGATCCAGCTTTCTTTTGCTAAACCTGCCGGTGTGGGGCTCTCAAAGCCCACGCCACAACACCACAAAAAGACGCAGCCACGTAGCCACAGTTAGGGCCCATAGCTCACAGGAGGCAGGAAGCTGGAGTGATCTGGCCCAGGCGACAAGCACACGGCGAACGAAGGGGAGAGAGGCTGCAGCATCTTCCCTGGGTGACCCCCATAGGGACTCAAAGTCGGGGTCACCCCAAACCACCAAGGGCTAAGGAAGGCGAGTTAGTAGTCACCCTCACAAGTCAGCCTGAAGGACACCTGGTTCCCGCCTGGTTCATCCCAGCTACGCCCGGGTTACTCACCCTGCCACCTGAAGTGAGTAAAAACCCTGAAAGACATTCTGCCTGTGTGGAGTTATTCTGCGCCTTGTGGTACTACGCACCTACACCGGGCCCTGGGGCTTGCCTCACTCTCAGGAGGCTATTCCAACTAACTGCACACACCATCAGCCCCAGGCGACCCTCAACCTGCAGTGGCGGTCCCTACTGGCCGCAATACTGAGAGTGGCGTCACGACAAGAAGAAGATCTCCTACCTGTGACCAGATCCAGCTGAGTGGAGTCCCTGAAGGTAATGCACCGACACAACACCTGTGGGGCTTCACATCTGGCGTCACGAACAGGATAAGGACTAGACCTGTTCAGACAGGTGACCATGTGCCTAGGCGGTCCGCTTGAAAAATTGGAAGCGCCGCCATATTGCCACCATGAAAAGCGCGCTGAAAAACAACAGCAGCCCGCGCTGGAAGAAGTTACCGCCCACGAAGAGGTGTGGCTACCCAGAGATCCCCTGCAGAGTTCTGACCTCGCTTGTGAAGAGAGCGGAAGCGTTCAGAGACGTCGGGACAGAAAGGGAGCCAGAAGCCTGCTGCTGGGAGAGGAGCTGCTGAAAGAGGCAGAGCGGAAACTGAACAGCTTGCTACTAGAGGCAACGGCGAGTCCACTGCTGGGAAATCGTGCAGAAGAGGGCGCAGAAGAAATGGCGTCTGACCGCAGAAACCCAGAACCGGGCTCCGCTGCCTGGTGGTATCGGGAGCTGGCCCAGTTCTGCGACCGACTGGAGACCCGGGTCGTGGAGCAGATCAGGGAAGAACGCATGGAACTTCTGGAGATGGCTGCCGCGGTTCAGGCCTATGAGAGGGGAACCGCACGACGAGTGCCAGACCGGACGGCGACGACTCAGACCCCGATGCTGCCACCGATGGGTGAGTCCAGTATTACCCCTGCCGGCCCGGATGCCCCGACCCCTGCTGCCACGCCCGCGGTCCCTGAAGAGGCGCCCGGCGCGGCGACGCTGAGCCAGGCCGCAGCCACGCCAGGTGCGGCCCGCCAAGACCCGGCCGCCGCAGCGATGCCCTGCTCGGCCCGCCAAGACCCGGCCGCCGCAGCGATGCCCTGCTCGGCCCGCCAAGCCCAGGCCGCCGCAGCGATGCCCTGCTCGGCCCGCCAAGCCCCGGCCGCCGCAGCGATGCCCTGCTCGGCCCGCCAAGCCCCGGCCGCCGCAGCGATGCCCTGCTCGGCCCACCAAGACCCGGTCCCTGCAGCGACGCCCAGCCCAGCCTGCACAGATCCCATCGCAGCTGCGACGCCGATCCAGGCCGCCGCCATACAGGGCGCGGCCCGCCAAGACCAGGCCGCCGCCATACAGGGCGCGGCCCGCCAAGACCAGGCCGCCGCCATACAGGGCGCGGCCCGCCAAGACCAGGCCGCCACCATGCCAGGCGCGGCCCGCCAAGAGATTGCATCACCATTTTCCCCGGCCTGCAAGGCCAGAGCAGACACCGCTCCCCAGTCCAAAGAGGTCCCTGCTGGAAAGCCCACGCTGGGGGAGGACCCCGCATACTGGCAGCTGAAGGCTGACATGGAGGCCAAGTTTCCACAATGGTTGGTGGACCAGTACATGCTCCCTCCGCATACCCCCAAGAGGATTCCAGCAACCCCTGCAGCAACCACGCCAAAGAGTCCCCCGCCTGGGCCTGCTGAAGAAAGCCCATCCCCAGCACTGCCACCAAAGGAGTGCCAAGAAGAACTAAGGGGGAGAGGAGGCCAGGAAACTGAGGAGCTGACTCAGGAGCCATCAGCAGCGGATCCATGCCCCGAGCCAGAGATGCTGCCGTATTCCCGCTGGGACGAGGAAGACCTGACACCTTCTGCTGAGGAAGATCTGCCCCAAAGCCTCACCTGGGAGCTTGTAAGCTGCACTTCGCAGAATCCAGTCCGCAAGACACGGCGCCGTAGCAGAACCCAGTCTTTCCCTGCACCGCCATCCCCAGAGCAGAGAGAAGTCACGGCCAGAGACCTAGAAGAAAAACGGTTCCTGAGAAGAGCCAAAGCACAGGTCAGAGGACCCCTTTGTAGAGGAATTGTGGAAGACTTTAGCCTGAAGTCAGGATACGGCTTTATAGTTGCACCTGGCATAAAAGAGGGCATTTTTGTCAATAGACGAGACGTCAGAGCCCACTTGCCCAGAGGACATCCTGGAAGAAACCTGAAAATGGGAGACCCCGTACAGTTTACCCTGCATCAAGGCGAAAGAGGCTGGTACGCGTTAGATGTAGTGCCATGTCCCAAAGAAGAAAGGAAAGACAGCCATAAGGAAAGAAAAGACAAAGAACCTACTGAAGAGACAACTACAGATGAAGAAAAAGGTCAAGAAAGCAACAGGTGCCGCAGCCCTACAGGCCCAAGCCCTGGTGAAGAGGAGTCTGCATAAGTTCAAGTAAAGTACAGCAAGTTTTGACCAGTTTGGAAAGTTTGTTTTGCAACGTTTTAAAGTTCAAGAATGTGCCCACATAAACTATTGTGAGAAAAACCATAAACCTTAAGGCTATGAACTGGCTATAGCCACAAACTCTCGCAGTGTAAATAGTTACACCAGAGGGCACCACCGCCACCAGAGTCAGCCTGTTTAGGGGCTTGGCTCGTCTGCAACCAGGGGGCCCGTCCGTATATAGGGCCTTGGCTTACCTGCAACCAGAGAGCATGCCTGTTTATGGGGCCTGGCTCTCCACCACAAAGAGGGTACCTGGTCAGCACCAACTGTGGAGGCCGCCTCTGCATCCTGCCAGAAGAGGCTGAGGGCGCGGATCCACCAGGCCAGGTATACCCTGAAACCACCAGCCCATGTAAGCCGCCTCTACATCCTGCCAGAAGTGGCTGAAGCCGCGGCCAACGTGAAAGGGTTTTTGGGTGGGTTAACGGACTTGTGGGTGGAGGGTGGTGATGTATGGTACCTGGTGCTTTTACAAATGTTTTACATGTTTTAATGTTTTATGCATTTTAAAATGTTGTCTTGCAGCCCGAGGACGTGCTGGTGATAACTAAGGGGGAATGTGGCGCCCCTGACCTGGTCAGGCACCACTGAGTACTGCACCCATGCTGGGGACAGTACAATACAGGTAATCCAGAAGGCTGACAGGGGTGTGGAACACAGGCGCATAGTAATCAGCTCTCACACATGTACCCATGAGAGGACCCCTGGGGATCCCAGGAGGGGGAAAAGCCTTGACCTTCACTGGAATAGTGGAGGGGGCCAAAAGCCTCCATCTCCTCTCAAGGGGTGTGGTAAGAGAGTCTGGTTGCTAGGTGGCGTAGGCAAGAACAGGAGAGGAGGAGCAGTGAGCCAGTTCAGAGCAGAGTCCAGGGAGCTCCGAAGAGAGCTGACCCCTTCCCCTGGGCTGCTGGAGTCTGACAGCGTCCGCGCAGTGGCTACCGACGGGGGAGAACGGTCACCTAGGAGTGCTACCCGAAACCCATCTCCAGCTAGAGAGAGAGCACAGAGTGGGAAGTAAGGAGACTGCTAGAGAGCACCAGGCCCAAACGGGCGGCAGATCCCGAAGCGGAGATAGATCCAGCTTTCTTTTGCTAAACCTGCCGGTGTGGGGCTCTCAAAGCCCACGCCACAACACCACAAAAAGCCGCAGCCACGTAGCCACAGTTAGGGCCCATAGCTCACAGGAGGCAGGAAGCTGGAGTGATCTGGCCCAGGCGACAAGCACACGGCGAACGAAGGGGAGAGAGGCTGCAGCATCTTCCCTGGGTGACCCCCATAGGGACTCAAAGTCGGGGTCACCCCAAACCACCAAGGGCTAAGGAAGGCGAGTTAGTAGTCACCCTCACAAGTCAGCCTGAAGGACACCTGGTTCCCGCCTGGTTCATCCCAGCTACGCCCGGGTTACTCACCCTGCCACCTGAAGTGAGTAAAAACCCTGAAAGACATTCTGCCTGTGTGAAGTTATTCTGCGCCTTGTGGTACTACGCACCTACACCGGGCCCTGGGGCTTGCCTCACTCTCAGGAGGCTATTCCAACTAACTGCACACACCATCAGCCCCAGGCGACCCTCAACCTGCAGTGGCGGTCCCTACTGGCCGCAATACTGAGAGTGGCGTCACGACAAGAAGAAGATCTCCTACCTGTGACCAGATCCAGCTGAGTGGAGTCCCTGAAGGTAATGCACCGACACAACACCTGTGGGGCTTCACACATGCAAGCCCGGAACCAACAGCAAGGTAAATCTCAATATTCCGGGTACGTAACTAAAATGCCACTATCTAGGTTAAAAACATTCATTCTGTATTTGCTATGTTTTTTCAGCTGGCACCTATACACACTTGTAGGATGTGCGGGTCAGTTTTTTGAAATATTCATGTGATCAGAACGGGCAGGGCCTCAGCCAACATAGCTGATACCAGGAAGCAAAATTATTTTGCTATTAGCTGAGGACCCACCCCTTTTGGTCACATGGGTATGACATTAGCAAAGGACCCAGGGCTTCGAGCGTTGGTCCCACCGGGTGCGACATGAGTCTGTTACCTATCAGTGACTGGTATAATCCCAGTGGTGGGAACCGAGAATAACCGCAGCCATCTTCATCCATCATATATCACACCGCTGGCAGTCCTGGCCTGAAGTGATTACCGGGCCAGAGATGTGAAGTAATGGAGGAGCAGAGAACCTTACGACACCGGGGAGCAGTGGAGGGTCCAGACACGTGAGCGGTGAGGTGAGTATCAGGGTCTTCTTACGCCCTACGTTTACTATCCCTTCTCTCTGTATCGGATTTCCGGTCCGCTCATCTCTTCTCACCGGGTGTTTGTCATCTGGACAGTCTCATGAGCCTGGACAGTCGTGGGCAAAAGTTTTCAGTCGCTTCTTTACTTTGCTATTTATTTAGTAACTGAAAGACAATTATTAACATTTCATCAGTTTTTACACTTTTATTGACAAATCCATGAAGTTTCTGTACAGACTGAATATTCCTCAGCACTGACCCGAATTTCTCCAGAATCTGCCCGTCCCTCGGCGGCCGATACTGACTACTGACCCGTTCTTGTCTCATCAGAGCTCGCAGTTAGCACCGAGTTTGTGGTTCTGGGTTTTGTAACTTTTTGAGTATTGACCTCAGATTCTCAATGGGACTAAAGGTTGCTTTACACGCAGCGACATCACTGGCGATTTCGCTAGCAATAGCACCGGCCCCCGTCGTTTGTGCGTCACGGGCAAATCGCTGCCCGTGGTGCACAATATCGCCGGTACGCGTCCTCTATACTTACCTTCCTACCGACGTCGCTGTGGCCGGCGAACAACCTCTTTTTTAAGGGGGAGGTTCGTGCGGCGTCACAGCGACGTCACTCAGCGGGCCACCAATAGAAGCAGAGGGGAGGAGAGTAGCCTCATGAACGTCATGCCCACCTCGTTCCTGGAGGACGCAGGAACGCTGTTGTTCGTCGTTCCCGGGGTGTCACACGTAGCGATGTGTGCTGCCTCAGGAACGATGAACAACCTGTGTCCAAAATGAGCAACGATATTTGGGAAAGGAACGACGTGTCAACAATCAACGATTTGGTGAGTATTTCTGATCATTAGCGGTCGCTCATACGTGTCACATGCAACAACGTCACTAACGAGGCCGGATGTCCGTCATGAATTCTGTGACCCCAAGGACATCTCATTAGCGATGTCGCTGGGTGTAACGGGGCCTTTAGATGTGGGCAGTTTTCCGGCCATTTGTCCAAAATGTCAAAGTTTTGTTCTTTGAGACATTTAGATTTTACTTTTCTCTTCTGACCCGGTCTCCATCATGAGGGAAAAATCATCATCACCACATTGTCCTGGATGATGGAAGAAGTTGTTCTCCAAGGAGGTTTAGAGCCCATTCTTTATTCATCACCATGTGAGCCCCCTCCATGGATATGAAGCCCCCACATATTGTTAATGAACCCCTCCATGGATCAGAAGCCCCCACATATTGTGAGTGACCCCCTCCTTGGATGAAAAGCCCCCAACACATTGCGAGTGACCCCCTCCATGGATATGAAGCCCCCACATATTGTGACTGAACCCCTCCATGGATGAGAAGCCCCCACACATTGTGAGTGACCCCCTCCATGGATGAGAAGCCCCCACACATTGTGGGTGACCATCCATGGATATGAAGCCCTTACATATTATGTGTGAACCCCTCCATGGATGAGACGTCCCCACATATTGTGAGTGACCCTCTCCATGGATGAGAAGCCCCCACATATTGAGAGTGACCCCCTCCATGGATGAGAAGCCTCCACATATTGTGAGTGATCCCTCCATGGATTAGAAGCCCCCACACATTGTGAGTGACCCCTCCATGGGTGAGACACCTCCACACATTGTGAGTGACCCCCTCCATGGATGAGTAGCCCTCACACCTGAGTGGTGTAGGAGCCTTTATTGCTGGCATACAAATGGGACTCATGGCAATGTCACCTTTTCATCTTCAGACAATCATCTTCCCTATGTCCCAACAGTCTGAAGGGGATTAATTAAAGGACATAAATCCCCCATCCTCTACAATCCAATCCCTGTATTTCCTACAGAATGTTAATTTGTCCTTGATGTTTTTGTTCGAGAGAACTGTCTTCTTTGCTGCTCTTCTTGACACCAGGTTACCTCCACCAGGCTTCGCTTTACTATGCATGCAGATGCACTTGTACCTGCCTGCTGCCATTCCTGAGCAAGCCCTGCACTGTTCTTAACCCCATTACATAGCTGATTCATTTTTAGGAGTCAGTCCTGGCCATAGCAGGATTTTTCTTGGGCGCCCTGAAGACTTCTTCACAGCAATTTTACCTCACTCTCTGTCTCTGAAGTTCTTGATGTTTGGTAAAAGGTTGATTTAGGGGCAATCTTACAAGCAGCAATCTCCTTGCTTGTAAAGCCTTGTTGATGCAAAGCAATGATGATGGCGGCACATGTTTCCTTGGAAGTAATCATGGTTAAAGGAAGATGACAATGATTTTACGCACCAGCCCCCAACCCACCTTCGTGCAAAGCAACCATTCTGCTCGTATAAATCAATCACCATGATATCAGCTGCCTTGTCCTTGTCACACTTTTTTCCTGCTCTAAAGAGATCACTGACATGATGCAAGTCGGTCATTTTGGGGCAGGGCTGAAATTCTATGTAAATGTGGTTTTTATGATTACGCTAATTTTCATGGCAAGGAATGAGTGTGATTTACTGTAATTCATCTGATCACTCTTCATAACATTCAATGGTGAATTCAGGTATTGTCAGTATAAAAACTGAATGTGATGCTAGCCACTACTTACGGGAAGTATGGATGGAAGAGTAGTCAGGAAAGCTGAGGTCTGGTAACAGGAGGATACGTATGAGCACAAGGAGTAAACAGAGGCATAGTCAAGTCAATATCAATGGGTCAGAAATCCAGGAGAGCGCGTAATAAGTTCAGGGAGCAAACAGAGATGTGGTCAGGTCACAGTCCGACGTCAAAATTCAGGAGGTCACGACGGAAACAGAGAGTGGGCAAAGAGGAGTCAAATAACAATCCGGGGTCAGAAAACAAAGATCAGAACGCTAGCAGAAGCAACAGCACAACTGCAGAACTAGAAAATACAACTGGCATTGTTCTAGGCTCAGTAAAAAAGTCTGAGCAATTAGCAGAAAGGTGAAACACCTGATAGATCAGCATCAACATGAAATCCTGCGCTGTCAATGAAACTCACTAACTCAGGAACGCGCAGCAGAGCATCTCTAAAGGCAAGATGCTCTGCACAGAGGATTCGGGACACAGAAGCAGCAAAAGCTTTGACAACAAAAATTTGTGTCAGTCTCCAAACATTTGATCATGACTGTACATGAGTCATCACATATGTGTCCAGGTTTGTCCTCTGGGACATTCTCATGAATTATTAAGGTCATTCTCATCATTACAATTTACTTAAGTCATCACAGGTTTTTCATTTCAATTTATCAGACTTTTTCCTCCATTTTCCCCTTACGGTCAGATTCCTTCTCCAGCCCTCAGTTATGTAACTCAAGTTCAACTCATCCCATGGCCAATAATATTAGATTCCCTAAAAAAAAATATCTGATCCATAAAAATATTTACAAATTCTGAATTCCAAGTTTTTGGTTCATGCAGAACTATTTTGGGCTCAGAAGGATATAAATACGCTCCTTGCGGGATTACTGTGGAGAACATCGGGACCATCTTTTCTTCCAATATGGCTGTTTACCGACCCTCGAGCAGATGCTCGCTGGAATCCTGGCCCTTTAATAGCGCTGGCGGCAGCTGTTTGGCACCGGGTCATATGTGATTAGAGGAGACAAACAGAGTTCTGTGAAGGGAACATCTTTCAAGACGACACAGGTGCTTGGAGGAGTCCCACACCACGAGCTGCGATCCTGCTGACATCTGGATGGACACAGCATTGAGGCTGCTCCACAAATCCTGGGACACCCAGAGGTGCAGAGGCCGGGCTTCTCTCCACCCAGGACAGTCACTCCACGCACTGCCGTAGCCCTGTTTCATGATACCTTGGCTACGGTGGAGGGTTACTGCTCCTCTCCTCTAACTCCCAGTGCACAGGCCCCTGCAGATCCCACCTAGCTATGCCTGAGGAATGAATGTGGAAGGGTTTGTGTTTTCTACCGTTCTTGTAGGTAAAGTTCCCGATAAGACTAAATTGAACCATTCACCTTCCCGTCAGTGCCCTATATCTGACCTCGAAAAGCGGCTTCATGGCTGACAAGCCACGCGCTTTTCTCCACACTTAGGCACCCAATCTGGGACCAAGACACCTGAGAGGAGGACCTCCCTACATCAATCAATTTATCCAACACCTCAAGACATGGATATCGTTAAAAACTGTGGCAAAGCAGAGAGCCATCGTCTCCTTACTCCATTATTTACTTCAGACCTGGGCCGACCTGGGTCACACAGTGACATCACGTGATCACCCACCTGCACCAACACTCAGAGTACAGGGAAAGGAAAAAATTATGGCTGTGTGCGCACGCTGCATTTTTTTATGCATTTTTGGTGCATTTTTTGGTGTTGTTTGTTGCCCAAAACTGCATGGCTCTACTTCTCTGAGTAAAGTCTGAGAATTCATAAGTGCTGTAGCAGAGCCAGGACCATTGTGGGACATCATGGGGATTACGGCAGAACTTCAAGGGTCTTTTGTTTGTTAATAAAGAGGGTAAAGAGGGTACGATATTTTATTTTAAATAAAGCATTTTTCTCTGTTTTTGTGTTTATTTCTTTTTACTTATAGGATTAGTGATGGGGGGTTTCATAGACCCCTACCCTTCACTAATTCTGGGCTTTATGACAGTTGTGCACTGTCATTAACCCCTATTACCCCGATTGCCACATCACCAGGGCAATCGGGAAGAGCTGCGTAAAGCGCTGGGATTGTCGCATTTTATGGATGCGAGAATTCCGGGGGAAGCTGTAGGCTGAGATTTGTAGCCTTGGGGGGTCATTAACCATGGCACTCCCCAGGCTGGGAATACCATCCCCGAGCTGTCGGGCTTTATCATGGCTGGGTATCAAAATAGTTTTTTTTAAGTTGTTTATTTAAATAATTCAATAAAAAAAAAAAAAACGCTGCATGAGATTCCTCTTATTTAGATACACAGCCAAGATAGGTGCACAGCTGGGGGCTGCAGCCTGTAGCCGTATGCTTTATCTGTGCTGGGTATCATAATATGGGGGGGCCCTACGCCAATTGATTTATTTCTTTTTATACCACGATACTGACCCACAGGCAGAACCTGTGATTGGTTGCAGTCAGACGCTGTCACACTGGATGGGGGTGCATCTGACTGCAATCAACCACAGCAACCAGGACAGCTGGTGGGTGGGGAAAGCAGTGCATATGGATGAACAATGATGAGTGGCCCAGGAAGTGAAGGAGAGGCCACGGGACCAGTGTACAACCGCAGCAGAGCCTCAGTAAGTATCAAGTGCTTGCTTCATTTTTTATTTTTTTTTTATTTTTTTTTATTTTTTTAACTGAGTGTTGGATCCTGATCAATATCGGGAATCCCGGGCCCAGTTCCAGCACCAAGACACCTTTGAACCCACGTGGATCCTGACTTTTATATTACCGGTCTGCCCATCACTAATATTGACCAAGTAAGTTCAAATTATAGATTGTACAGTGTAAAGGCCGCTTTACATTATCTCGTTAGCGATGTGACACGCCCAGATCGTTGCTACGATTTGCCGAGATCGCTCATAGGTCATTTTGTAGCGGTCACACGTACCCATCTCACAAACAATGCTACATCGTTCAGCGATATATTGTTTGACCAAGGCGGTCGTGTGGACACCGTCACACAGCATTCCTCCCAACGATTCCGGCAACAACAGAGGCGTATAATTGTCCATAGCATACACCCTGGCGTGACATCAATCAGAGCGGAGGAGGCGTGGAGCATTGCTCGTAATGACACGCCCCCGTCGCTGATGACGGGCGCACTAACGATGTTGTTTGTCATTGGCAGGCTGTCAAACGTAGCAATATGTCTGCTGTGTTCCAAACGACGAACAATATTTTGAAACTGAACAACGTGTCAACGATCAACGATTTTCGCTATTTTTAAGATCGTTCGGATTCGCTCGTAGGTGTCACATGTAACGACGTCGCTATCTATGACGGAATTGCGTCACGAAAACCGTGACCCCGACGACATATCGTCAGATAAATCGTAGCGTGTAACGGGGCATTTAGGCTCTTCCTTATTGTAGAGGGAGCTTAAAGCAAAGTTGGGAGGAGTGACAGATGGCTAGTGGGTTGGTTAGAGATACGGGCCTTGTAGGGTGCCAGTTCTGGAGAAGGGTTCCTGGAGTGAAGACGTGGCCTTGTAATTTAGGCCAATTGGGGAACTTGGAGGTAATCTACTGCTCACCTCAACACAGGCTTAGAGGAGTCCAGGGACTAGATGGATATCCAGAGAGAGAGAGAAAACCTTGGGACAGGCTCAAGGAAGTTGAGTGACTAGAAGCCACCTGAGGTAGTGAGAGGACCAGGAGTAGCCACAATGTGCAGAACAGGGGGGAAGCAGAGGCAGATGCCCAGCAGCTGGAGGACTGGGTCGCAGACAGCGGGATAGACCAAGCCGGACTACCACAGGAAACAGCTGCAGCAGATCCTTACAAGTGTAGCCATGTCTGTTGTGAAGGTGGAAGATATAAACTGTTTATGGTTATTTTGCCAAGAGTTCTCCACTGTCCTGTGTCTATCTACTACATCTATGACGTTGACCAGGTGTGGGGTAGTGGATGCTGCCCTGAAGAGCAAAGTAAGTGTCCCACACCATGCCCAAAGCGGTCTACAAGCACTGTCTTTTTTTGGTGAAGGAGTGCAAAGCCCTCACAGCCCGGTGTCCACACCTTTCTTCTTGTGGTGCTGCACGCAGCATCATTGTCTATACAACCTGTCAAGACTGGCTGCGTGGAAGATTCCTGAGGTGGACAAGTTACAGGTCGTGGCAACAAATATGACATGATCTGGTCTGAAGCAGAGCATGGGCAACACACGTCATGGGTGGTACTGAAGATAAAGAGCGAAAAGCGCTACCCTGTGCTCGGAAGCTGGGGATGAAGAAACACCTTGTGTTCAGTGGTGTCTGCCTCCGATGGGTGCACCAGAGAGAGAAAATCTGCCCTTCCCAAGAGGCTGATGGGAACGGGCTGCAGTTCTGAAGAAACGGGCCAAAGAGCCAGAGGAGGCCCCATTCTGGAGGGTGTGGCCTGAAAAATGGAGACTCCCCCAACAGTATCAGCCAGCGCCAATTCCTCCAATCCCAAGCCATAACCCCTTCCTCGGGTGAAGATCACCACTCCCTGGGTCATCCATTGAGCAAATTTTCCTCCTCTGTTTTGCTGGGTCCACACCCACTCTCCCTCTTCTTTTTATCCCAAATTACACCTGCGATTCATTGTGCCCTGGTGACGAGAAACTCCCATTCAGTGGCTGGGGCTTTCCTAGGGGTCAGGACCTCCAACAGAGTCGGGACTTCTATCGGGGTCAAGGCTTCCAGCAGAGTCGGTGGGAAATCCATCAGCAATTTGGCCCATGAGGCCTCCAGACGCTTGGCCTTTCCGTGACCTACGTACCAAGCTGGGGTGGGAGGCTTTACCTCATCTGACATGAGAACAATCAAACTGTTCCATCCACTTTATCCTGGTCCTCCTGTAGACAAAACATCATACTACAGCTGTTCACTTGCCATCACACCGCACTGTTTCTTTCTTGACTCTCTGCAAGCAAATGGCGCTGTCCTGCTAACGATTTGGCGTCTGGTGTCACCGCTCCACCTCTTGTTGGGTGGGGTCTCACTTGGCTCACCCTCCCACTTCTTCCACTCCTATTCCAGTTTTCCTCTGTCACTCAGTGTTGAACGGGCCTTCTCTTTCCTCTTCTCCCTCTTGGGGTGAGCATCTCTTATGGCAGGCTGACACTTCCAGGGGTAGCACTCCATCCAATAGGCATATCCTCTGGAGGGCTTGATGGATCTTTGCACCCTTTCTTGTCTCCTATGCCTACGATGCCTCCTATGCCTACATCTCATGCTGAGCAACAGGCCGTCATTTTAGAGTCCATGCTTGGCACCAATTTTGACCGTGTATGGTTGCCATCCTCCATGTAACTTGAACCTTCGGCACCTCGTTTAGATTTTCTGGTGGCAAAATTCTATCCTGCTGACTGTTGTGTCCCATGAATGGGAACAACCTGTTGTACAGTATATACAGTATGTCTTGCATTGCATATTTTCCTCCTATCAGGAAATTCCTTGCTACTAGGTAGATTTAGACTATATGAAGATTGTCCCTATGTTCCTCCCTTAGTTGGCTTCTATATAGAATGCTCCTCCCTTCCTCCTCCGTTTAGTCTAGAGGAACCATTGCTGAAAACACATGTGGGGGTGTGCTGCCCCCGTGCCAGCACCCGACGCTGCTCGGATCCGGGCCTTCAGGGGTGGTGGCTCAAGGGTCTCCGGACCCGGGGGTCTCGCGGACATGCCGAATAAAATGGGGGACGTAGATGTACGGGCTAGGCCGTAATAGGTTCGTGACGCCACCCACGGTGTGTGGTGAGTTAGGACACCACCGCTGCTGTTACGGGGCACCCAGGGGAGATGTTGTGCAGCAAGCTGTTAACCCCTCCGTGGGAAGGGATAGTGGCCCCGGGACCCGGTGGCATTGGTGCAGGGGGGATGACGACCGCATGGGGCTGCTGGTGTACTCACTGTTAGTGAAACACACAAGTTTCTGGTAAACAAAGATGGTGGTGGCCGGTGCCGCGGCCGGTTGCGTTCGGGATCCCCCACCCGGCTGGTAGTCTCTATTCTTTTCCTGCACTGTTTTAAGTAGAAATTACTTCCCAGTTTGAAACGTAGGAGTCCGCTCCCGGCTGGATGTGGCCAAAGGAGCCATGCCCGCAGACGCTGGCCCGTGGGATCTATGGGCCTTGGCGGTGACCTCTTATCCCTAATCGGTGGGCTGTTGTCTTCTATGAGGGACTTTGGGTGGGACAGGACCTCTAGTCCTGGCCTCAATCGGTTAATTAACCAGTTCCACTTGTTTCTGGTTCCTGGCTTCAGGGTCCGAGTACCCCCCTTTGTGCTACGATTTCCGGGTCGATTCCCCGTGTTGGTACCTGCGGGCTCCAACCCTGGCCCGGTCCACCTCGGTTCCACCGAGCCGTCTTCCCGTCTCCTGCTGATGGAAACCACCGTCTGCCTCCTAGCCATGGCACCAGACCTCCTACCCTGGTACCGTTCAACTTGGACTTCACTGCTGGAGCTACACTTAGCTCCAGCCCACACTCCTCTCCAAACTGAACTCTAGACAGAACTCCCTGTTTTCCCCGCCCCGGGCTGTCTAAACCCCTGGGTTGGTGTGTCCCAACCGCCTGGTCATGCCCACTTGTGTGTCTGTCTGTCCCTACGGGGGGTGACTATGGTTTTTGGCCGGCTGTATGATTTATGTGTTATGCAGGGGCCTATTTGTGACTACCTGGTTTTGCCAGGGCGTCACATACACCCTGTACAGATTATTCCTTTTCACCTGCCTTTACTTTGTATTTAATACAAGATCCTAGAAGAAATCTACAGCGTTTCTCCTGGTCTTCCTGCAAGTCATGGTTTCTGGCTGAGTTTAAAACTATCTGTTGATGCTTTGAAGTGTGAGTACAAGCATACATTTATCTAAGGGACTGATAATTAGAGCGCTTGGGATTCATAGCTTCTAGGAATAGACAGAATACTGACTATGCTGATGGCTTCAGCCAGGACCAGATATAACCTAGTTAATGAAGAGAAACCACCAGTTCTCTATAAACAAAGTTTTACTCAACAGCTATTTCATTACAAGTATGTACATTAGAAAGCTGGCACAAGTCTCCTCGTACGTTTCAGTAGCACAGAGTATCTCCATACTCATTCTCTTCACTTCCTCCGCTTCACCCGTTCCAGCCTCGACTAGTCTCATCTGTTCCACGACAATCCAGCCGAGCACCACAGTACAGTCGATCAGAGTCATATTTTTTACCCGCTGTTCCGCATCTTCTCTTTCTAAAATGGAAAACTTGCCAATATGTCCGAACTCATCTTGTAGTTTGCCGATGCTTAGGAAACTCCTGCCCGGGGCACTCTCCTCGTCTCATGTTCTGCTCTGTCCTGACCAGTTACCTTTGAGAATTGTAAACTCTGGGCTTTTCTGTTAGGTGTTCTCTCATTGTAAGTTTCTCCCTTGGTCACTTAGTATTTCGGTCAATCCTCTTACCCGTCTCCAAACTCTGCCTTTTCAGTTTCCTTTCACTCAAGATCTTGCTATCTCCATCTTGGTTCTCTCTCCTGCTCCATAAACACCCACGTCATGTGACTTATTACTGCTCAGACCTTAGGTCTGCTTCTGTCACTCACTGGGCCCTTACTGACCTCCCACAGGAAACCGTCCTCTGTCACTGTATGAGCCCCATGCACTATAGGCTAGTCCCAAACATTGTGTCTCTTGCCCTACAGCCGGGCAAAATACAACTTGTTGACCACCATAACACACATCACAATTCACATTACACATCACAATAACACATGACATAATACACACGACACTTTACATTACATAACAAGACTTTTGATGTCTTCCAGGGGCAATATATCAGATTAGACGCCATTTGTCCGATGTTTTCAGTGGTGATGAGCAAAGCTGGCCAAATTCCAATTTGTTATTTTGCTCAAATTTTGCCAGAAAACTAGATGAGAAACATATGTATTGGACTCTAATTGAATGTTTCTTATTGTTCCCTGACTTCTCTCTGGACGCCGGAGCATAGTAAATCAAAGGGTTAAAAAGTTTAAAAAAAATAGTATATTGACCTCTCTGACCGTACACCTGTCCCACCGCCACAGCTCCACCGCCGAGTCCTCCACTGGCCTCCTCCAGCTCCGATCACGTCCAGTCCCCATGTGTCGCCCTGGGCAAGCCAGGGGACACAGGTCACACACCACCACACCCTACATCCCAGGTAGCAACACCAAAGCTAACCAAAAATCCTTGTTGCCTTCCTCCAGAGACTGATGATTCACACCAGGGGGTGGGCCAGGCGGTTGGCTCCGCCCACCGAGGAGTTCACAGCTCTGGAGGCGGGAAGAACCAGGCAGATAGAGTTTGGAGGAGGAAGTGGAAGGAGTGGAGGAGTAGCCCAGACAGGGCTAAAGTAAACAGCTAAGTGAAAGTGAAGGAAGAAAAGTAGTAAAGGAGGAAAGCAAGAGTGGTGACAGAACAGAAAGAGCGTGCAAAAGCCTGAAGTAGTCCAGCTGTGTGCAGGACAGGTCAGCAAGGTCAGCAACGGCGGTGACTGTCTGGAGGGGGACCGTTTGGAAGTTCCTGGAAGGACCCCGTAGGCTGTGTGCCCGGCGGTCTGGAGCAGTGTTCCGAAGGACAGTCAGCACCAGGGCAGGGGCCTCTCGGACCCCGGCAAGGCTAGGAGTCGCCATAATTTGCCGAATCCGTCAGTAAAGGGGACGTAGATCCCCCAACAACCAAGTCCCTATTGAAGGCAACAGCCCAGCCAGTGTAAAAGAGACACCGCCACCGCCAAGGCACCAGTTTCTTAGGGCCAGCGCCTGCGGGCAAAGAGTAGAGCTCCCCCGGTCCAGCTTGAAGCCGGGGGGCGGGTTACCGGTGGGGACCCATCGCAACCAACAAGTACACCAAAGTGCTAGGAAAAGGGACATCACCGTCACCTACCGGGAGAGCAAGTGCAGCCGTCCGTGGGACCGTCTATCCAGCCGTTTGGTTTACCGTAAAAACTATGTCAACGTCTCAGGCTGAGTGAGTACCACAGTGCCGCAAGGCACAGCGCTGCCCCCGCGTCCCTGCGCCCACCAGGCCCTGCACCTCCCAAGCCATCATCGGGCCCCGGGATCACCAACCCCTACCCACGGAGGGGCAACACAACACCTGGCTGCTCCGCATCACCATCCCCGGGACCCCCGTATTGAGCAGCGGTGGTGAAATCACCACAACCGTGGGTGGCGTCACGGACAATAACCAATTCCCACACCCAACAAACCCCTTTCACTCACGGGCGAGGAGTGCCGCTCGAGAACCCCCGGGATCCGGCCTACAGCTCGAGCCACCACTGAGCAGCAGCCGCCGGACCCGAGCAGAAGGGGGTGAGCGTAGTGTGCGGACACCCTCCTCCCCGCCCGCGACGCCCATTGCTGATAACATTTTCGTCTGTGTCTTCTTCACTCTGCGCAGGCGTTTCTGTGATGACTACCTCCCGGGTGGCGCAAGTCTCATCATTGAGTCCAGAAAATAATCTGCATTTTATTCACAGTTAATAAATTTGATGTGCCCTGCCGGCGTATATCTCCTATATCTATCTCTTATCACACTTCCTGCAGATGGAAAGTACTTCAGTGCTGGCAGGTGCAGGGCAAATATTGGGGTCCTGCAGCGTCAGATTGCACCTCTAGGCCTGAGTCTACCATTGGCACGTACAGTGCCTTGCAAAAGTATTCAGCCCCCTTGAATTTTTCACCCTTTTCCCACATTTCAGGCTTCAAACATAAAGATAAAATGTTAATGTTATGGTGAAGAATCAACAAGTGACACAATTGTGAAGAGGAAGGAAATTTATTGCTTATTTTAAACTTTTATAAAAAAATAAATAACTGAAAATTGGGGTGTGCAATATTATTCATCCCCTGTAAGTGAATCCTTCGTAGCGCCCCCTTTTGCTGCGATTACAGCTGCAGTCTCTTGAGGGATGTGTCTATCAGTTTTGCACATGGAGAGGTGAAATTCTCACCCATTCTTCCTTTGTAAACAGCTGGAGCTGAGTGAGGTTGGATGGAGGCGTTTGTGAACAGCAGTTTTCAGTTCTTTCCACAGGTTCTCGATTGGGTTCAGGTCTGGACTGTGACTTGGCCATTCTAACACCTGGATACGGTTATTTGTGAACCCTTCCATTGTAGATTTTGCTTTATGTTTGGGATCATTGTCTTGTTGGAAGACAAATCTCCGTCCCAGTCTCAGGTCTTTTGCAGACTCCAACAGGTTTTCTTCAAGAATGGTCCTGTATTTGGCTCCATCCATCTTCCCATCAATTTTAACCATCTTCCCTGTCCCTGCTGAAGAAAAGCAGGTCCAAACCATGATGCTGCCACAACCATGTTTGACAGTGGGGATGTTGTATTCAGGGTGATGAGCTGTGTTGCTTTTACACCAAACATATCGTTTGGCATTGTGCCCAGATAGTGTGATTTTGGTTTCATCTGAGCAGAGCCCCTTCTTCCACATGTTTGGTGTCTCCAGGCGGCTTGTGGCAAACTTTAAACAACACTTTTTATGGATATCTTTGAGAAATGGCTTCCTTCTTGTCACTCTTCCATAAAGGTCAGATTTGTGCAGTGTATGGCTGATTGTTGTGCTATGGACAGACTCTCCCACCTCAGCTGTAGATCTCTGCAGATCATCCAGAGTGATCATGGACCTCTTGGCTGCGTCTCTGATCAGTCTTCTCCTTGTGTGAGATGACAGTTTGGATGGACGGCCGGGTCTTGGTGGATTTCCAGTGGTATGATGCTCCTTCCATTTCAATATGATCGCTTGCACAGGGCTTCTTGGGAGGTTTAAAGTTGTGGAAATCTTTTTGTAACCAAATCCGGCTTTAAACTTCTCCACAACAGTATCATGGACCTGCCTGTTGTGTTCCTTGGTCTTCATGATGCTCTCTGCGCTTTACACAGAACATGAGCCTATCACAGAGCAGGGGCATTATACGGAGACTTGTTACACACAGGGGCTTATATTTATCATCATCAGTCATTTAGGACAACATTGCATCATTCAGAGATCCTCAATCACCTTCTGGAGTGAGTTTCTGCAATGAAAGTAAAGGGGATGAATAATATTGCACGCCCCAATTTTCAGTTATTTATTTTTTTAAAAAAGTTTAAAATAAGCAATAAATTTCCTTCTTCACAATTGTGTCACTTGTTGTTGATTCTTCACCAGAACATTCACATTTTATCTTTGTTTGAAGCCTGAAATGTGGGAAAAGGTTGAAAAATGTAAGGGGGCTGAATACTTTTGCAAGGCACTGTATCTGGGGGCTGCACCCTCTGCCCCAGGCTTTGATTTTTGCACAGTAACACTTTTAAAAATCAATAACTACATCAAAAAATGAATAAAATGGTATTCTTAGGAATAAATGTCTCAGAGAACGTTCTCTTTTTTTGGAAATCTTCTTGTGTGTGAAGTTTACTTGAGCCGCACCCGGTCCTCCTCCGTCAGGTCACCGGACAGACGCTGCGCAATGAGCCAGTTCTACCCTCTAATGAGGAAAGTCAGAGCGTGCCAGCGAGACCTGGAAAATCCCTCCGGTGCTGCCGTGTCTGAGCGCAGCACGTCCGGCGCTCCGCCATTCCTCACGCAGCAGACGTTTGTCGCTCCCCGATGGGCCATTGCACTGTACTCCACAAGTGTTTGTTTTTCTAGAGGGAATCCCGATTGACGTTAATTAGGCTCTGCTTTAAAATGAGCAGCTCTCCTTTCTATTTGTAGCCTGTGAGATGAGAGCGGTTTGCCACGTCATCGCGGTGTAAACCCGTCACAGCCATTGGTAATCAATGGCGGAGAAACCTTTCAGACTGGAGGGAGAAATGTCGTGTCCATCCTGCCGGGACGGAGATTGCTTAAGTGTTAGTGAATGTCTTCATGACGGGTGGTTGCGGAAGATTTAGTGTCGCTGGCGACGTTTCCACACGTCTGTTTCATGATTAAAATAACTAAGAAGCAACAACAATCTGCAAACATTGTGCCGAGGGCTGCCAGGACCACACCGCAGCTCCACCGCCCTACGGGAGCACCAGGAGCCCGTGTCACGCCATCCTCTGGAGGTGAGGTGCAGATGAGGAACTCAGGGACGGGACAAATGAGAAGTCACGAGAAAAGGGTTAACGAAAAGTGAAAAACGACAAACTCAGAGCAGTGTAATAGGGAATAAAAGTAACAAATACAGAAAGCTAGAAATAATAGCAAAAAAATAGTAATAAGTGACAATAATAACAACAAAAAATAACAATAAAAGTGATAATAATAATGATAATAAAAAGAAGAATAGCAATAATAAAAGTGATAAGAATAAGAGCAAAAAGAAGAATAACAATAAAAGTGACAATAATAAGAGCAAAAAGAAGAATAACAATAAAAGTGACAATAATAATAATAATATTAATAATAATAAAAAAAGAAGAATGGCAATAATAAAAGTGACAATAATAAGATCAAAAAGAAGAATAACAATAAAGGTGACAATAATAATAACAAAAAGAATAACAATTATAAAAGTGATACGAATAATAAAAAATAAATAGCAATAATAACTGACAATAATAAGAGTAAAAAGAATAACAACAATAATAAAAGTGACGATAATAATAATAACTGACAGTAAAGCTTCATAATACTCATAAAACAATAGATTCACCTAATAAATGATTTACGTCACACTGGCTATAACTATCATATACAGTGGAGGACAGAGTCCCTGGGTTTTCCTCCCTTTCACTAATGATGGAGCAGTCAGGAAACGTATAGCGCTGAGAGCTCACTGAGCGTAATGTGCTGACCACAAATGTGTCCAAAATAAACAATGGCTCTGGAAGTTAATTTAATAGAAAAAATGACATAAAAACTTTGGCCGGAGCCAAGAAACTGTAAGAAACTGAAACATTAACTCAGGACTTGTTAATCATCCGTCACATGATTATTAATTTTAGGCTTTTTTTCATTCTTGTTGCTGTAAATAATGTAGATTTAAGTTTAATGATATCCAGAAATGTACAATAGATTGATATAGGTAGTGTGAGGTAAATCCTGGGATATGAAGAGGAATTATGACTAGAAGTCATAATTGCTCTCATCACTCCCTGGCAGTGCCCCCCTCCCTTCTTGTGCTCAAATGTCCAGCATCTGTGAAGGTGTCACATCCCACTTACACCTCCAACAGCCATCTCCTCTGATATGGAGATGAGATGTTGTGCGGACAATGGACCCAGGATGACTCCCTGCCGTCACCCTGTAACAAGAGTTGTATCTCATTAGCAAGGCTTGGAAGTAGCCAGACAGAACGACTCCAGTAAAAAATGGTTCATATCTCGCAAGCCATATCTCCGATAAATATGGCAACCATAAAAATGGTGTTTGCGCAGGCGGACGATGCTGGCACACCTTTTTTATGGAAGGGGGAGCTTGGGAAATGCCCCAGGCGTGATATCAGCCATATGGGAACTCGTAGACAGGTCATGAGTCCCCTCGTTCTGTAGCTAAATTCATAACTGTCACAATGAGAGCATTGGCGTCCGCCTACGACGCTCCCAGGCAAAGTTATGGCCAATATCCCCTTTGCTGGATAATTCTGATCCATGCAGGGGGAGTGGCAGTGCTTCCCTGTGAGGTCACTAAGGTAGGAGGGGACCTGGATCTGCCCAGGTTGATAACCCTACTTCGGCCATTTTCCAGGGTTCTTCTCGCTGGGGGCACGTGTAGGAAACATCTGTGGGAGTTCCTGGAAACCTGGTCTACAGCGCCCCCCTGTGGCCAGACGCAACAAGGTAACTGCTGGAACTGTGTATGCCTGTTTGTAACCCATGCTTTGATTGTAACTGTACTCTGACATATGTATATTCTGTAGATTCCCTATTGTATATATTGTAGTTTCTAGTGTGCTTTAGGCGATTAAATTATATAATTAATCTTGGGCTGTTCTGTTATCTCGATCTTGAATCCCACGTCCGTGTGTTCGGCTAATAGTTACCGTAAATCGGTTGGTGGCAGCGAGTTGTGCCAAGGATTATTGTGGGGAGGCCAGTGAGATTCGGGGAGAGTTTATATATTCCGCCCGCGGAGGTCGGGGGAATATATACCCTTCTCTCGCCGGGGGCCCTTCAATAATCGGCATAAGTAGTATAGCGGCCTCCTTGCTTATGGTCGGGCAATTCCATAATTGGCCTGACTATAAGAGGGGCGCTAGAGAGCGCGTCACGTGCTCTGTCTGTCGGTCGGGAGGTATAAAGGAGGGGGACGCCCCCTTGCTACCCCCCGATTGTGACGTACTGGTAGCCAGCGCGGGGGATTTCTGAGTGACCCCCCCGGTGGTTTGTGACATATTGGTGGCAAGCGGTGGGATCGAGATAATAGTGTGTGTGAGTGTGAGACCCATACTCCCAGACACTAAAGACTGCCTGCAGCAGCTGTGGCTGCTGGGGTCTTCAGACTAGCTCAACACTAGAGTGTCAGAGTGCAGATACTGTAAGGTGTGTGGAGGCATCAGGTGTCAGTTCTGTGTCAGTGACCAAAAGTCTGCAAGAATGGCTGATGGCACCAGGAGCAGAGCTATGCAACTGGCCAATGCTAAGGCAGGAGCCGAAGAGAGGGAGGACGGTGCTGTGGACAGCAATGAGGAGGTTGCCCACGAGTCCTCCAGGAGCTCGACGCCAGAAAACCGTTCTGCCGAGGACATTGCGCAACCGGGCACTGCTGGACAAGATGAGGAGGAGCTCACCCAAGGTTCCTCAACGAGCCAGATGCCAGCCCTCCGCTCTGAAAGGGACAGTGAATCACCAGGCTCCGCAGCGTGCCGCAGATCACCACGTGCCATTCCACCGAGCCTGGGAGGCTCGGATAGCCTTCTTCAAATGGCTATGGCCCTACGCCAGGCTGGAGACCGGGAGGGCTACAAGGAACTCATGGCCGAGCGTGAGCGGCAAGCAGCGCGTGAAGAGCGCCAGGCAGAGCGTAACTACCAGCTGCAGCTAGCTCAGCTCCGGCCCTCATCAGCCACCCGTGACCTTCCAGACACCAAACTTCCAAAGGTCCGTGTTGAGGACTTCCCAGTGCTGGAGAAGGATGGAGACTTGGACTCTTTCTTGACTGCTTTTGAACGGACTTGCTTGCAGCATCATCTGAACAAGGACCAGTGGGCCAAATACCTGACCCCCCGTTTAAGGGGTAAGGCCCTGGATATCCTTGGGGACTTGCCTGCTGAGGCGGATCAGGGCTACGACACCATCAAGCGGGCCCTGATCCAACAGTACAACCTCACCCCGGAGTCCTACCGCAAGAAGTTCCGGACGCTGCAGAAGGGACCAAAGGACTCCTGGGCTGACCACCGGCGGGCACTTGCCCGAGCTGCCGACCACTGGACCCAAGGCCTGCAGCTTTCCACCGGACCGGAGATCCTGGACTTGTTCATCACGGAGCAACTCTTGTGGAACTGCCCTGAGGATCTCCGCCAGTTCATCCGAGACCAGAAGCCAAAGGGATCCACGGCTACAGCTGCCCTGGCAGATGACTACACCAACAATCGGGCTCCTGAAGCCAGGAGAGCAGCCACCAGCAGCACCTGGAGAGGGGGTAAGATGAACTCTGCGACTGCCCCACCTGCCCCTAGACTGCAGGGGGTGTCCCCCTCAACTCCCCTCTCCAGGCCCGTGGCAGAACCAAGACGGTGCCACCAGTGCAACCTACCTGGACACTTCAAGGCCATGTGCCCTCAGCGTCCCAAGGCCCCGGCTCCGTCCCCGTCCCAAGGGCCGCCCAAGGTGTATTGTGTGGGTGGGGGTGGTGGTAGGTCCCTGGACAGCTTCCAACCTGTCACCGTCGGCCAGTCTGTGACCATAGGACTGCGAGACAGCGCCTCGGAGGTGACTCTGGTGCGGCCTGAGATGGTGTCCCCCCAAGACTTGATCCCTGGAAAAACCCTCGCTGTCTCCGGGATTGGAGGCATTGACCCGGCGCTGCCTGTTGCTGACATTTATGTGGACTGGGGCGCAGGGCGAGGGGTGAGGGAGGTGGGGGTAACTGATCGGATCCCTGCAAACGTGCTACTTGGGACAGATTTGGGGCAAATAACCTCCCAGTTTGGCCCCGCCCCAAAGGCTGAACCTTCAGCCAGTGCTGACATGACTCCTGACAATGTTAATGTGTTATCTATGAATGATGTAAGGGAGGAGGGAGTGAACTCTGATATTTCTGCTTGCACAGACACCATAGACACACACACAGCTGCAGCTGTGACAGGGGAGGGGGTCAGAGAAAGGTGTGACAATGCCTCTACAAGTAACCAGCCTGTGAGCTGGGATCTGCTGCCCTCTGCAGGGATAAGCAGAGAGCAGGGTGCTGCAGGGGGAGGACCAGTGTGTGGGGTGGGGGCTACCACAGCAAATGTGGGGTCCCCAGAGATTTCACAGCGGGGTTCTGTTGCTGCAGGGGGGGAACAGGCAGGTGAGATTGGGGCCGGTCCAGGAGCGGAAGTGCTCCCAGGTAAGATCTCGGTGCAGGGTTCCCCCACAACCGGGGTGTCAGGAAGCCAGGTAGGTCTGCCTGAACCGGCGACTTGGTCAGGAACGGAGGAGGAGCAGGCACGACCCACGGTCGCAGCGGCTGTGGCCGCTGTCACCCGCAGTGGGAGTGCTGGAAGCCAAGGGGCCTCCCGGAGGTCCGATAGCTCTTCCCCTTCTGACCAAGTGGCAGCCGAGTCAGGTGGAGGCCAGGACACAGGTCCCGGGGTACTGACTGAAGATGTGACAGTCTCGTCGATTCTGGCCACATCTAGTCAGGAGTTTCAGGCAGCGTTAGAAGCTGACGACAGCCTGAAAGCTCTAAAGGAGCAGGCGGCACAGCCTCCCTCGGACTCGGACCCGGAGCGAGTGGTCTGGGACCAAGGACGGCTGTACCGGGCCACGGTCCAGCAGGGTTCACCGGAGGCGTGGCCCAGGGACCGACAGTTGGTGGTACCCTATCCGTTCCGGACGGAGTTGTTGCGGATCGCACATGAGATTCCGATGGCCGGACACCTAGGGATCGCTAAGACCAAGGCCAGGTTAAACCAGCATTTCTACTGGCCAAAAATGGGGGCCGATGTGGCTGCCTACTGCCGTTCGTGTGAAACCTGTCAGAGAGTGGGGAAGGCGGGGCCACGCCCCAAAGCCCCACTGGTATCTCTGCCAATCATCGATGAGCCTTTCAGGAGGGTGGCTGTGGATCTGGTCGGCCCGCTGGCCATCCCCAGCAGCTCCGGGAAACGCTTCATACTGACGGTAGTGGACTATGCCACCCGGTACCCAGAAGCAGTGGCCTTGTCGTCCATTCGGGCTGACAAGGTGGCCACCGCATTGCTGGAGATTTTCTCCCGAGTGGGTTTTCCCCAGGAAATGCTCACCGACCGGGGGACCCAATTCATGTCCCAGCTGATGGAGACCCTCTGTAAGCAAGTCCAGGTGCGACATCTGGTGGCCAGCCCGTACCATCCACAGACTAATGGCCTGTGCGAGCGGTTCAATGGCACCTTAAAGCAGATGCTTAAGATGTTGGTCGACTCCCATGGGCGTGACTGGGAGCGGTATCTCCCACACCTGTTATTTGCTTACCGGGAGGTTCCACAGGCCTCAACAGGATTCTCACCGTTTGAGCTCCTGTACGGGCGACGTGTGCGGGGCCCCCTGGCTCTGGTGAAAGAGGCTTGGGAAGGGGATTTGGCCACCCCTGGAGTGTCGGTTATCGAGTATGTCATGCGCTTCCGGGACAAAATGCAGGCCTTGACGCAACTGGTACACGACAATATGGCTCAAGCCCAGGCCGATCAGAAGCGTTGGTACGACCAGAACGCTTGTGAGAGGACCTACCAAGTGGGTCAAAAGGTGTGGGTACTGGTCCCCGTACCACAGGACAAGCTTCAGGCAGCCTGGGAAGGCCCATACCTCGTGTACCAGCAGCTCAACCCTGTGACGTACCTGGTCACCCTGGACCCTGCCCGTGGAAGGCGGAAGCCCTTCCATGTGAACATGATGAAGGCACATCATGAGCGGGAGGCATGTGCGCTCCCCGTGTGCAACCTGCCCGAGGAGGGAGAAGCGGAAACCCTCTTGGATATGCTAGCCCAGGTTAGGGCGGGCGGATCCATTGAGGATGTGGAGGTTGGCCACCAGCTCTTGGAGGACCAACGGTCCCAGCTGTGGGCCACCCTACACCCCTTCCGGGGGTTGTTTACCAACCAGCCCGGAAGGACTGACTTGGCTGTCCATCACGTGGACACTGGGGATCATCCCCCGATCCGGCGTTCAGCATATCGGGTCTCCCTGGAGGTGCAGCAACACATGCGCCAGGAGATTGACGAGATGCTGGAGCTGGGGGTGATCCAGGCATCCAACAGCGCTTGGGCCTCGCCTGTAGTCCTCGTCCCTAAGAAGGACCGAACCACTCGGTTCTGCGTGGACTACAGGGGGCTCAATGCGGTCACGGTCGCCGATGCGTACCCAATGCCACGCATCGATGACCTGCTCGATCAGTTGGCCGGGGCTCAGTACCTGACCATCATGGATCTGAGCCGGGGATATTGGCAGATCCCCCTGACTCGCAAGGCCAGGGAACGCTCTGCCTTTATTACCCCATTTGGACTGTACGAGTCCACGGTGATGCCATTCGGGATGAGGAATGCCCCTGCCACTTTCCAGCGGATGGTCAACACCCTGCTCAAGGGACTTGAAGGGTACGCGGCCGCGTACCTAGATGACATTGCCGTCTTCAGTCCCACCTGGGAGGACCACCTAGAGCATCTAGCACAGGTGCTCAGGCGGATCCACCGGGCAGGTTTGACCATCAAGCCGGGAAAGTGTCAGCTGGCCATGAGCGAGGTCCAGTACCTCGGTCACCGGGTAGGTGGGGGAACGCTGAAGCCCGAGCCTGAGAAAGTGGAGGCCATCGCATCCTGGCCCACCCCCAGGACCAAGAAGCAGGTGATGTCCTTCTTGGGGACCGCTGGGTACTATAGGAGGTTTGTTCCATGCTATAGTAGCCTGGCAAAGCCCTTGACGGACCTCACCAAGAAGAAGCTGCCCTCTGCAGTCGATTGGACAATGGACTGCGAGACAGCCTTCCGGGCCCTACAGGACGCCCTGTCCAGCCCGCCCGTGCTACAGGCAGCCGACTTCACGCGGCCGTTTGTAGTACAGACCGACGCCAGTGACTTCGGCCTCGGTGCGGTGCTCAGCCAGGTGGACTCTGCGAGCCAAGAGCACCCAGTCTTGTACCTGAGCAGGAAGCTGTTACCAAGGGAAGTGGCCTATTCTACAATGGAGAAGGAGTGCCTGGCCATAGTGTGGGCCCTGCAGCGTCTGCAACCCTATCTATACGGGCGCCACTTCATCGTGGAGACGGACCACAATCCCCTCAGCTGGTTGCACACCGTCTCTGGGACGAATGGGCGATTGTTGCGATGGAGCCTTGCGCTCCAGCAATACGACTTCACCATTCGCCACAAAAGGGGCCGTGACCACGGTAACGCAGACGGGCTGTCCCGACAAGGAGAGGTCGCGGACGGGCGCACGGGGGAACACCGGAGTGTGCTGCCCCCTAGCGCCCTCAAAAGGGGGGAGGTGTGAGGTAAATCCTGGGATATGAAGAGGAATTATGACTAGAAGTCATAATTGCTCTCATCACTCCCTGGCAGTGCCCCCCTCCCTTCTTGTGCTCAAATGTCCAGCATCTGTGAAGGTGTCACATCCCACTTACACCTCCAACAGCCATCTCCTCTGATATGGAGATGAGATGTTGTGCGGACAATGGACACAGGATGGCTCCCTGCCGTCACCCTGTAACAAGAGTTGTATCTCATTAGCAAGGCTTGGAAGTAGCCAGACAGAACGACTCCAGTAAAAAATGGTTCATATCTCGCAAGCCATATCTCCGATAAATATGGCAACCATAAAAATGGTGTTTGCGCAGGCGGACGATGCTGGCACACCTTTTTTATGGAAGGGGGAGCTTGGGAAATGCCCCAGGCGTGATATCAGCCATATGGGAACTCGTAGACAGGTCATGAGTCCCCTCGTTCTGTAGCTAAATTCATAACTGTCACAATGAGAGCATTGGCGTCCGCCTACGACGCTCCCAGGCAAAGTTATGGCCAATATCCCCTTTGCTGGATAATTCTGATCCATGCAGGGGGAGTGGCAGTGCTTCCCTGTGAGGTCACTAAGGTAGGAGGGGACCTGGATCTGCCCAGGTTGATAACCCTACTTCGGCCATTTTCCAGGGTTCTTCTCGCTGGGGGCACGTGTAGGAAACATCTGTGGGAGTTCCTGGAAACCTGGTCTACAGCGCCCCCCTGTGGCCAGACGCAACAAGGTAACTGCTGGAACTGTGTATGCCTGTTTGTAACCCATGCTTTGATTGTAACTGTACTCTGACATATGTATATTCTGTAGATCCCCTATTGTATATATTGTAGTTCTAGTGTGCTTTAGGCGATTAAATTATATAATTAATCTTGGGCTGTTCTGTTATCTCGATCTTGAATCCCACGTCCGTGTGTTCGGCTAATAGTTACCGTAAATCGGTTGGTGGCAGCGAGTTGTGCCAAGGATTATTGTGGGGAGGCCAGTGAGATTCGGGGAGAGTTTATATATTCCGCCCGCGGAGGTCGGGGGAATATATACCCTTCTCTCGCCGGGGGCCCTTCAATAATCGGCATAAGTAGTATAGCGGCCTCCTTGCTTATGGTCGGGCAATTCCATAATTGGCCTGACTATAAGAGGGGCGCTAGAGAGCGCGTCACGTGCTCTGTCTGTCGGTCGGGAGGTATAAAGGAGGGGGACGCCCCCTTGCTACCCCCCGATTGTGACGTACTGGTAGCCAGCGCGGGGGATTTCTGAGTGACCCCCCCGGTGGTTTGTGACAGGTAGAAATCCGGGGAGAAGCTGGGGGTCGGGCGGCTGGAGGTGCAGTTCTCCTTTTTCCCCACTAGGGCTATTTTTCCCAGCACAGTATCTGCGTGACTATTGATGATACAGAACAAACTCAGCACAAAATTTCTTCCTTGTACTTTGCCTTTTTCCCTTCTCCTCCTGCACCACGGCACGTGCAGCCTCACAGAGCTGAATGCTCGGTCACATTCTTATCTGCTAATATGACATTTTCCAGCGGCACCCTGCTTCTCCTCAGTGCTGCAGGCCCCTCTCTTCATCTATTGTGTGCTTCCTGATTGAGATACAGTTATCTCAATATAGTATAGAGAGGGCCCTCATGGTCCTCATTATGGTAGTGTCACTATTAGAGATGAGCAGACTCATGGAAGCCCGGGTTCTGCTGGTCCAGCTAAACCTTTTTAAAGTTCAGTTTTGGGCCCAGACTTGACCTGGACCTCATTAGAAGTCACTGATTGGCAGCTCGGCTCTCCGCCCACACGTAGCCTGCCATAAACACAACACTTCGGGAGGAGGATGGGTGAGGTTTTTCCCATTTTTTTGTTTGGTGCACACTATGTCTGATCACACTGCTGCTACCCCAGTGTGAGCTGATCAAACACTGCAAACGGCTCGCACTGGGCCACGCACCAATCGTATGCAAGCACAGTGATGATCCCACAAGTGGTTTGCATTCGTAAAGCATCCTAACTCCAGACCCGCACTTTGTTTTTTTGGAAAAGTCTGAGTTGATACCAAACACCGAACTTCAGGTTTGCTTACCTCAAGTCATGATGACTTTGGGATAGTCGTTAAATAAGGCTCCTAAGCTGTCCCTCAAGCTAGAGGACCCAATGCTATCCCTACTCTCAGGGATACTCTTAATGGTTGAGATGCCTGAGTCTCCTTCCTGGCCCTGCTACTGACCAATCCTGATCTGATCCCCCTGTCCTCCCCCCAGGGAAGGGTGGAACAGAAGTGTGTAGAAACCCACAGATAAAGACAGACAAGGAAAACCCAAACTCTGTCACACTACACGCACACAGAGGTAAAGATAATAAGAGATTGAAGAGGAAAACAAGAGCATGAAGGAAGTTACAAATCAACTTCACAAATGCACCAAGCAATAAGCACAGCTTTCACCAGAGAGTCTGTGACACCACACATCACAGACCAACCCAGAATAAACTATAGCTGCCATGGGTAGGAGGATTCCACCAGCATAAATAGAAGGGGAGCAGTTGTGATAGGTCTCCCCACAACATGTGAATAAAGAAGCAAGTAGAGATTAACTCTTACTAGCCTGCCTATGAATCAGGACACAGCAGGTAGACGCCCGAGTCTTTCTGTGTTGATCTCAGACACCAGAGAAACCATCAGGCAGCGTGTCAGAATCTGCAATCTGAACAGAGCTCAATGCCAGCATGACAGATGGCGAAGTTTGTGCAAAACTCCATGTGACAGGTGGGGGGCGATAACTGCAAATCAATGTAGATTTAAACATATGTTGTATTGGCACAACTCATCTTGAATGTACAGAAAACCAATTTATGACCTTGGGAATAACTGTGGCGCCCCTGAGGCTTCCGTTGCCACAGAGATATTGCACCTCAGCCAGAGGTGTGATGTCCCATCCTGGGTAAGAATGAGGTCACCTACCGGTCCACAGACTATACCTGCACACACCAATTGGTAGGCATACACTGGGTCAGGGATAGTGGCAGCAACCCCCATAGATGTATTCATGGGGCCATAAGTCCCATTTCTGGTCCCAATAGTGTGGGTGGGGCCTAGTCAGTGGGTGTGTGGGAGGAGTCAAAAAGTGAGAGTAGACAAAGGAAACCAGGAAGTTCAAGTTAAGTCAGCCTGTTGGGCAGTGAGAGAAGTGGAGTGAGTCTGGAGAGGCAGAGAGGGAAAAGGAGAGGGAGGTAGTTACCTCAGGAGAGTGTGAGAGGGAGGTAGTTACCTCAGGAGAGTGTGAGAGGGAGGTAGTTACCTCAGGAGAGTGTGAGAGGGAGGTAGTTACCTCAGGAGAGTGAAGGAGTAAAGTCTGAAGAGAAAGTGACAGAAGGAAGTTCCTGGTGGAGATCCTGGGGTCTAGTTAGGCCCAGGTGACACCGAGAAAGACAGGATCCCAGTGCCACGGAAGGGCATATTGGCTCGTGGCCTGTTTCACTGAAAGATCGGGTGGAGTAATCTGGCTGCATTCAGGGACGGTCCCCAGACAGAGGGAAAAAAGACAATTCCTCAAAAGTAACACCGAAAGGCTGGGTGCGGTTGCAAGCGCCCAGGGCCACAACCCACCAGAGATCCCCGGTGAAGGGGGCAAGCTACAACTGCGGTTAGCCCCCTTTGTACAGGCCCTGTGGTGGAGGCCGAGACCAGCTCAGCTAAAACAGTCAAGGCTAAGAAGTCAGTCAGGAAAGGACACAAAGAGGGGTGCATCGGTACTTGGCCCTTGAACTACCCGGGATCGGCAGAGGTCCCTGACAGTGGATCCCAGCATACTGTGGGCAACCGGACAGCTGCCGAAATTGAGACCAAACAGTGAGTAAAGACCTTAACTGCAAGCCTTGTGTTGTCTCCTCTATTCCAACCTGTCGGCCCTGCACCTCGTTAACAAACACCATAGAACCTACAAAGTACCAAAGGTTGCCCCGGGGTACCCGCTCTACCTGTGGAGAGCAAGCAACATCTCAGCTGCTATAACATCAGCCCCGGAGGTCCCTTCCAGCAGCTGCGGCTCCATAGCTGCAAATTACCACAGGTGGCGTCACGAATCTTATATAAACTTTATCATCTACCCCCCCTATATCGCCACATTAATTGACTCCACCAGGGTCATGGAGTCGTGCCCCGCCACCGCTGACTACCCCGGACTAGTCCGGCCCGACTCTGAGTCACCTAAAGCCCTGTGGTGGGCGAGTCATAACCTTGTAGTGACAATGACAGAACAGGACTTGATACTATTCTGGCAGCAGACAGTAGAGCCAGATAGCAGCTCACCACCACCTTCCAAGCCGTGCCAGGGATCGGCAGCATCAAAGGCAGCAGAATGCCAACTTCTGCCTGGATCAAAGGCAATAATTATATCTCTAAAGCCATGGTAAAAAAAAAATGTGAAATGTTTCACAAAAATGGAAATCAGATTAGTGCAGATGAAGGGAAAGTTTTGGAATGTTTTTGAAGACAGAGATATTGTCTGGTTCCATGTTCTCAGGAGCAGCAGAGATTAGTTGCAGTCACTAAATTCCCCCTTTCCCGTGTGTGGCCACCATGACCTGGCCGGCTGTCAGCCTTCAGCTCCACAAAGAGGAAAGCTGGAAATGATCTGCAGACATGTCAGGGTGGCCTGACGTCCTCCATTATAACAGGCTCATAAA
Source organism: Anomaloglossus baeobatrachus (assembly GCF_048569485.1). Taxonomy (NCBI): domain Eukaryota; kingdom Metazoa; phylum Chordata; class Amphibia; order Anura; family Aromobatidae; genus Anomaloglossus; species Anomaloglossus baeobatrachus. The sequence continues at coordinate 575,693,779 of NC_134358.1, forward strand.
AGCTGGAGATCACTCACAAGAGAAACCCTTTAATCCACAGAACAGACACATTAATACATCAGCTGGAGCCGGGCTGTGCGCAGAATGGATGCAACATGTCCAGTGAGGACGCATGGATCCGGCCATATAGATAGGAACTGATGTGGCCTTCAGGACCAGGGAACGTAACCGGTCCAGACCCTACAGCCGGCTGCAGGAAGACATCAGCCTCTTGATCCCTTTGGTGCGTCTCTGAAATCCACACCAACCGTGTAACATATGCCACATTGTAGCTATTGTCGGCGGGGATCACTATGGACAATGACTGTCATGAGTGTGTCCCGCTATGGAGAGACCTCTGGTGAATCTGGGACTAGAAGGTCACAACGCTCTATTATTCGCAGGTCTGCAGCTTGTGTGTGAGTGAATCTACTTTCTTTTGGTGTTGTCGGGGTTCCAGACTCTTTCTTATCTGGCTATCTTTGGTAGCCTTGTTCTCAGGTGTAGTGAGTCGCCCAGGGAATGGGGTACTCGGTCCTGGGCAGTGTATAACTGAGGAATGTCACTGGCCGTTGCCCGGTCCCGTGCCCTGAGTGCTTTTTTTTATAGGGAGTATTTACAGGGAAGAATAAAGTCATTTGTGTGACGCCACCTGCGGGTTGTAGTTAAGATGGTGAAACCGCCGCTGCTGGATTAGTTACTCCCAGGGCTGGTGGTAATGGCAGCTGTGGGGGTAGGCCCTCTACAGGTAGGGCTCAGCCCAGGAGATGTATGATGGAATATTAAGGGAGGCCACACCCTGGGTTGTAATTAACAGTCTCTACTCACTCTTGACCCTCGGACGGCTGGTTCAAGTCCCTGTATTTCCAGTGCCAGTTGATGACTCGGTTGTTCTGTCCCCGTCACCCTCAGTGTGGTTGGGCCCCCATAGCGTAGAGCAGTTTGGGGCCCGACTGTCCCTTTTTGTGGCAGTCTCCTTGTCCGTACGGCGGGCAGTATGGACCCTGTAGGGCTGGTCTGTGTCCCGAACCCTGATCCTTGCTTTACTGCTGTTTCCCCCGTCTCTGTGGGTCAGTGAGGTCTGTGAAGGTCCTCTCACTGTGCAGGTATTTGCCAGACCGTCTGAAAATGTCACCTGACCTAGGGCCCTGTGTCCCGTGCGTGCTCTGGTGCCAGCGGTCCTCGGGTGTACCTGCCCTGGCGACCATTCTCCTGTGCCCCCAGGTCACTGTTACACGACCCAGCTCTCAGGCACCTCTTTCCACTTTCACTTCCTACTCTCACTGCCTGCTGTCACCTTCCACCAGGCTGTCTAGTACCTTTGGTCTGGCTCTGCCCTCTAGGCGGCCATCCCCTTGTGTCCACCTAGCCAATTACCCCTGGTGTGGAGTGGGAACTGGGATTTTGGTGTGTGTGGATGATGCTGGCACTGGTGTTCCAGGTCCCAGGGTGTAGGCCCTGCATCCTGGTAAGAATGCAGTTCCTAGTAGTGCCCTCAGTAGCTCAGGGGCGCTGCCGTAGCTCTTTGTGACCACTCCCCTGAGACATTGGAGGCTGCCATACGTATCAATAGACGCCTCAGATAAAGACCTAAGGCTGAAGTGCTTCCCGTAAGCTCGGATGAACCGATGCAGTTATGGGAGCTTCTGACTCGCCCACCCCAGGGCTATGGGACACCCGGTGCCGGGCCGGACTAGTCCGGTGGTAGTCAGTGGTGGCTGGGCCCGGCTCCGTGGCCCTGGTGGGTGTCAGTTGAATATGTGGCTGATGACTTTAATGTTTGTGTTCGTGACGCCACCTGTGGTATGCGGCTATTAAGCCGCCGCTGCTGTGTGAGGCCACCGGGATGATGTTATGGCAGCAATGGTAGTACTGCTCCCCACAGGTGGAGCAATGCCCGGGGCACAGTTGGTGCTTGTGGAAGTCTATGGTGCTGCGTGACTAACACGGTGCAGGGCCGACAAGCAATGAAAGAAACAGGCACAAACAGTAGTCTCTTTACCTTCTCCTCTTTTACTCGGCAGAAACTTAGTCCAGGGAGACCGTCACAGATGGTATAGATGATCCGGCCGGCCTGGAAGTGCCTGGGGTGATCTTTGGCCAGTTGAGTATGAGGCCTACTCCTTAATCTTTCTCTGCTGTTTTAGGACACTGCACTTTGGGTTCGCAATTGCCCTCTTGCTGCTGGGACTTGTTGTTCGTCCCCTCTTCTGTGCGGTAGACTGCGCAGGCCCTCTCTGGTGCTTCTCTGCTGGAGCCCACACCAGGCCCTTGGGATGCAGTTGTACCTTCAGATTGCTTCTGGGGCAGGGGGCTTACAGCTCTCCTGCCCTCCGGATTCAGCTACCAGGGATGGATTTTATGCCCTGGCAACTACAGACTCCGATGTCCGAGTCCCTGCTGTGCCTCTCTGCTCCCCTTGCTTCACTGGGCCAAGCTATCCCAGCTCTAGGCCCCAGTTTACAAGGCAGCACTACCCTGCGTCTGCACTCTTTCACTCCTGTCTCCAAACTAACTAACACTTCCTCCTTCCAGCCAGACTTAAGGAATGCTCCCTGAAGTTCCAGGTTCAGAGCTCCCCCTGCTGGCCGGAGGGAGAACTGTGTTGAGTGTTAACTTACTGGCCAATAGATCTCCCAATTACCTCCAGGCTCAGCATTAACCCTTTTGGGAGGGCAATGCTGTTGTGGCGACCAGGTCCTGGGGCGCCACACTCCCCCTTAGTTAAATTCAGTACTCCCGGACTGTAGAGACAAACATGACATGTTAGAACATTTCATCCCATTATGGGAGGCGCAATTACTTTAACGTTACAACCTTAAACATTACTATAAGAGTCCAGTGTGGCTCCCTGCCGGGTGTCCATTACACTGCTCCATGGGGGACCCGCCGCGTTCAAACCCCCAACGTAGGCTCTGGGCGTGCGTCAGAGCATTGATGACCCCACTCTATGCACGCCGGACGGGTTTTTCTTCAGGGGTGTTGAGCACACTGGTGCTAACTATGAACAATTTAGGTGTTGGCCACCCATAGTCCAGTGGCCCAATTGTCCATTTTCACAATCAAAGAAAAAGAAAACATTTTGTACACAACATGGCAGACATTTTGCATAACTATTTACATCCTAATAAGTACTCTTTCCCTTATACAGTTGACTCCCTATACCTTAGAGGGGGTTGTCCCCGAGTGCTGCGCTGGGACCTACGTAGCTCTGGTGTTTGCCCCTGACTACGTGGTGCGTCTTCTATCTCAGCACTACAGGTGGGCCTAACCCCCATAGGTAAGCGTGATGGTTGCCTTTGTGATCTAGGAGTCGCCAAGGGTATGACAGGTTCACCACTGACAGGGGGTTGATCCTCCTGCTCCACTGCTGGCGTGTCATCTCGTGCCGGAGCGGACGATTCTTTAGGTGGATCCGGAACCTTTTCCGTTTCTGGCTCGACCAACTGCGGAAACGTCAAAACTGGTACCACTATGGCATTGTTTATTCGGGTCCAAGTTTTGGGGAACTTTCCAAGGATGGTTTGAATCATCTCCCCTCCTTTCTCTTGACTTTGGGGACTTCCTTGTACTCCTTCCATTTCTCTTTGGATTCTGCACCGTTCAGGGCACGCTTTCAGGCGGTCTCGGGAAATTGCTTGATAGGTCTTGCCTTCATCTTTGCTTATGAGGCATACCTTACTATTGTCAAAGTTGGAGGGGATAATGGTGTAGGGCTCGTTTTCCCACTGATCATCCAATTTATGCGTCTTCCGCTTCTTCTTGAGGACTTGTTCTCCAGGTGCTAAGGGAGTTGCTGGGGCTGTTTGATTGTAATGCTGTTCTTGCCTCGTTCTTGCTTGAGACAGGCTCCTCTCTACGCACTCCTGGACCTTACGGTACCGCTGCTGCCGTTCTGTATCCCAATCCTCTATTTCTTGAACCGCCTCAGGCGACACAGTCCCCATCTCAAAGTCTACAGGCAACTTGCCTGGTCTGGCTCGCATCAGGTAAGCGGGGCTGCAGTTGGTCGAATTCACTGGGATGTGGTTGTACAGGTCTACCAGATCTGGCAACTTTTCTGGCCATTGGTTCCTTTCCTCCAGCGGTAGGGTCTTCAGCATATCAATAACCACATGGTTCATTTTCTCGCACAGTCCATTGGTTTGGGGGTGGTACGGTGTGGTTCGGATTTTCTTACAACCGTACATGTTACAGAACTCTTGGAACACTTCAGCCTCGAATGCAGGACCCTGATCAGTCAGTACCCTTTCCGGATAGCCGTGAGGTCGACAAAAGGATGCCTGGAACGCTCTAGCTGCTGTCCTGGCTGTCTGGTCCTTCACAGGCACTACTACCAGGAAACGAGAGTAATGGTCCACAATGGTGAGGGCGTACACATAGCCTGACCGGCTTGGTGTTAACTTCACGTGGTCCAGGGCCACCAACTCCAGGGGCTGCTTTGTGACAATTGGCTGTAGGGGAGACCTTTGGCTGGCATCGTCTTTCCGCCTCAGGTTACACGGGCCACAGTCTCGGCACCACTTCTCGATCATCTTTCTCATGTGCACCCAATAGAACCGATCACGGAGTAGGGCTTCCAACTTCTTCCACCCGAAGTGTCCTGCGTTATCATGATACGCTGCTAGGACCATTGGAGCATCTCTCTGCGGAACCACTATCTGCCAGACAAGTTCATTTGTTCGATAGTTGACATATCTCTTGCAGAGCTTGCCTTGGTAGGTGAACAGTCGTCCCCTCTCCTTCCACAGCTGCTGGGCTTCCTCTGGAGCGTCTGGGCCAAGATGGGTCTCAGCTTGCGCTAGCTTCTCTTTGACCAATCGCACGGCCGGGTCACCGTTCTGTGTTTCTTCCCAATTATGGTGGAGTAAGGGGTTGACCGAGACCCCGTGCTGGCTTGAGCGCTTCACTCCTACAGCATGCTCACACTGGGACACACCTTGGTGATGGAAAGCCGGTAACTCTATCTCTTCGAGTTCATCCATGTCTTCTCCAGACTCGGGCAAGTGAGGCATTCTGGACAGCGCATCAGCATTGTTATTCTTCTTGCCAGCCCGATACTTGATGGTAAAGTCAAAGTTAGACAGCCGGGCCATCCATCGCTGTTCCATCGCACCTAACTTGGCTGTTGCCAGGTGTGTCAACGGATTGTTGTCCGTGAAGATGGTGAACTTGGCCGATGCCAGATAGTGCTTGAAGCGTTCAGTCACTGCCCAAACAATAGCGAGGAACTCCAGCTTGAAGGAACTGTAGTTTTCTGGATTCCTTTCTGTGGGCCGAAGCTTCCTACTGGCGTACGCTATCACCCTCTCTCTGCCTCCCTGTACCTGGGACAGAACTGCTCCCAGTCCCACGTTGCTGGCGTCTGTATACAGTACAAACGGTTGGCTGTAGTCAGGGTAGGCCAGAATTTCTTCTCCCGTGAGAGCCCCTTTCAGCCGGACAAAGGATGTTTCCAGTTGGCTGCTCCATTCAAATGGAGGGCTCTGCTTCTTAGCCTGCTTTGGCTGGCCCACCAGGAGATCTTGAAGGGGCGCTGCTATCTTGGTGAAACCATCAATGAACCTTCGGTAGTAGCCCACCAGTCCAAGGAACTGCCGCACCTCCTTCACTGTGGTGGGTCTTGGCCAGTCCTTGATTACAGTGACTTTCTCCGGATCAGGTGCCACACCTTCTGCGCTGACCACATGACCCAGGTACTGTACCTTTGGCTTCAAGAGGTGACATTTGGACGGCTTGATCTTCAGGCCATATTTCGACAAGGATTCAAACACTTCTGCTAAGTGCTTCAGGTGGTCCTCATAAGTCTTGGAGTAGACTATTACGTCATCCAGGTACAACAGCACGGTTTCAAAGTTGTGATGGCCCAAGCAGCACTCCATCAACCTTTGGAATGTCCCTGGGGCGTTGCAGAGCCCGAATGGCATACAGTTGAACTCACAGAGACCCATTGGTGTCGTGAATGCAGTCTTCTCTTTGTCCGCCTCTGCCACGGGAACCTGCCAATACCCACTGGTGAGATCCAAGGTGGAGAAATAGTTAGCTGACTTTAAGGCTGTTAGTGACTCCTCTATTCTGGGCAGTGGATAAGCATCTTTATGTGTAATGCGGTTAATTTGCCTGTAATCTACACACATTCTCATTGTACCATCTTTTTTCTTTACGAGCACTAGTGGAGCTGCCCAGGGGCTACAACTATCTCTGATAACCCCAGCCTCCTTCATTTCCCGTAACATTTCCTTGGCACACTGATACTGTGCGGGGGGTACAGGGCGGTATCTCTCTTTAATGGGATGATGATCACCCGTGGGGATTTGATGTTTAACCCCTTTCACCTGCCCAAAATCTAGGGGGTGTTTGCTGAAGACCCGCTCGTACTCCTGTACCACCCGGTAAACCCCATGCTTTTGGTGCGAGGGGGTGGAGTCGGTGCCTACATGTAATTTTTGGCACCAGTCTTCCGGCTGCCCCTTGGAGCCATTGTCTTCCGCCTGGTCGGACGGGATCAAGGGTTCCACTGCTTTAATGGTATTGTTACTGACAGTGTACAGTTTTGCTACAGTGGCGTACCGGGGCAATTTGGCCTCCTCCTCCCCACAATTCAGGACACGGACGGGCACTCTCCCCTTGCGGACGTCCGCTACCCCTCTGGCTATCAGGACTCCAGGCCTACTGTCTGAATACACTGGTTCTACCAAGGCATGGTAATCCTGACCCTTGAGGCCTATTGCTGCCCGACACCATATCAACATTTCACTTCTTGGGGGTATTACAATGGGGAGGGGGTCACTTACCCTCACACTGCCAATTTCTCCTCCGGCTAGCTCTACTTGCTGCCTCCTCATCAGGGCTCTGATCTCCCTCTGTAGGACACGCTGCTGCCCGGAGCTGGCAGTTTCAGACGCCTGTTGCAACAAAATTATCACTTCGGCAATACAATTTTCTATCACATTTGTACCAAGGGTTAGCAGTGGGTCAGATTCTTTGCGATCAATATCTACAATTATCATCCCCTGACATGGCAATTCCACCCGCCCCACTTTAATGGTTACTTCTTTGTACCCAATTTGAGGTAAGGGCTGACCATTACTGGCCACAATCGTTAAATCATCATCTGGGCCATGGTCAATGTCTGAATCAGCCCAATATCTTTTGTACAGTTTGTGGGGGATGGTTGTTACCTGGGACCCCGTATCCAGGAGGGCATTCAAAGGGATCCCATCCAGCACAATGGGAAGGACCGGTCGTCCTCCCACATACTTGCTGCGGCTGGGGTTTGAGCCGGGCTTCCTCACACCTGGGGGTTGGCTCCTGGCCCCAGGCTCAGCCCGTTTAAAGGACAGCGTCGTGCAATGTGGCCCGCCTGGTTGCAGTGGCGGCAGATCGGTTGTCCTGTTGAATCATACCGGTCTGTGTCTCTGCCTCGGGTCGGCGGAATCCTCCTCTGTCGCATCCATGGGACGTCTTCTGGGCTGGAGGCCAACTCGATTTTTGCAGGCGAGGGGGTCATTTGTAGAGACTGCACGGTCTTGGCAAGGGCAGCCACAGTCTTGGTCAGCTCCTGGAACTGCTGTCTGAGCTCTGCCGTGGGATCCTTATCCAGGGACTGCGCCTCAGCCCCTGCAGTGGCTCGTGTTGCAGGCACCACCCCGGGGTACGTGATAGCAAGAGGCCGGAGGGGTACTGGGTCATTCGGTGTAGATTCTCTCAGTACCCGGATGGCCTGGTCCTTAAACTTTGCAAAGTCCAGAGCAGGGTTCTGCAGGACCATGATACGCAGCTGTGTCCTGTGGGCGTCTGACAGGAGCCCTTCTATGAACTGCTCAGTTAGGAGTTTGTCTTCTTCACGTACACTCTCTGGGTCCACCTGTTTAACTGCTTTCAGGGCCTCCTGCAAGTTTAAGGCATAGTCCCTTATGCTGTCTGTGGCCCGTTGCTTGCACCCAAAGAATCTCATCTTTATCTCTGCTGCGGTGCGGGTGTCAAAAGTGCTCTTTAGTTTGGCCAGTATCTGGGTTGCTGTCCCTTTATCTGTATCAGGCCAGGACTTCGCTTCACGCTGGGCTGCGCCGGCTAGCTGTCCCATTAATATGCCCACCTTCTGGCTCTCAGTCAGAGGATACACCCGGAACAAGCTGTGCAGGCTTTCTCTGAAGTCACTCAAGGTATGGGACTCCCCGGAGTACTGCGGCAGCCATTCTGCTCCTGGTATGTACGGCATGGTGATCGGCATTACCGGCGCTATAGTGGGGGCTGGGGCGACGGCGACTGGGACTACTTCGGCCGGTGCTGCGGCGCCCTGGGCGATGGCAGCCACCTGCTCTCCCTTGGATTCGGACATCTTCCTCCCCCTTAGTGAACCTTACCAGGCTCCGTTCACTTTTCAAATTTTCTTCCGGGTCGCGCGGGGTTAACAGCGCTCTGCTCTGATGGCGCGCTCCCTTCGCGCTCTTTGTCAGGCACGCCCCCCTTCTTCCTGCGCTCGGCGCGGCTAATGGCGGCGGCAATTTACAACCAGTACACAGTCTTTTACACAGTTCTTCAGGCGCACAGTACCCGGTGTGACCGGGCACGAAATCCTGTTCGTGACGCCAAAAGTTGACTCGCCCACCCCAGGGCTATGGGACACCCGGTGCCGGGCCGGACTAGTCCGGTGGTAGTCAGTGGTGGCTGGGCCCGGCTCCGTGGCCCTGGTGGGTGTCAGTTGAATATGTGGCTGATGACTTTAATGTTTGTGTTCGTGACGCCACCTGTGGTATGCGGCTATTAAGCCGCCGCTGCTGTGTGAGGCCACCGGGATGATGTTATGGCAGCAATGGTAGTACTGCTCCCCACAGGTGGAGCAATGCCCGGGGCACAGTTGGTGCTTGTGGAAGTCTATGGTGCTGCGTGACTAACACGGTGCAGGGCCGACAAGCAATGAAAGAAACAGGCACAAACAGTAGTCTCTTTACCTTCTCCTCTTTTACTCGGCAGAAACTTAGTCCAGGGAGACCGTCACAGATGGTATAGATGATCCGGCCGGCCTGGAAGTGCCTGGGGTGATCTTTGGCCAGTTGAGTATGAGGCCTACTCCTTAATCTTTCTCTGCTGTTTTAGGACACTGCACTTTGGGTTCGCAATTGCCCTCTTGCTGCTGGGACTTGTTGTTCGTCCCCTCTTCTGTGCGGTAGACTGCGCAGGCCCTCTCTGGTGCTTCTCTGCTGGAGCCCACACCAGGCCCTTGGGATGCAGTTGTACCTTCAGATTGCTTCTGGGGCAGGGGGCTTACAGCTCTCCTGCCCTCCGGATTCAGCTACCAGGGATGGATTTTATGCCCTGGCAACTACAGACTCCGATGTCCGAGTCCCTGCTGTGCCTCTCTGCTCCCCTTGCTTCACTGGGCCAAGCTATCCCAGCTCTAGGCCCCAGTTTACAAGGCAGCACTACCCTGCGTCTGCACTCTTTCACTCCTGTCTCCAAACTAACTAACACTTCCTCCTTCCAGCCAGACTTAAGGAATGCTCCCTGAAGTTCCAGGTTCAGAGCTCCCCCTGCTGGCCGGAGGGAGAACTGTGTTGAGTGTTAACTTACTGGCCAATAGATCTCCCAATTACCTCCAGGCTCAGCATTAACCCTTTTGGGAGGGCAATGCTGTTGTGGCGACCAGGTCCTGGGGCGCCACACTTCCACTCAGTCGGGATTTCTTTTTTAGTTCACCATAAGACAGGGGTGTGTTTCTTCTGTGGTCATAAGGGTCATTTCATTCTGGTCTGTTCATTGCATTCTAAACAAAGGAAGTTACCGGAAAATTTCCGACCCCAGGTTGTGTGGAGGATTACAATCTGGGTGTGAATATTTCCTCCGCATGCGCTTCTCAGTTTATTCTACCTGATGAGGCTGTCACAGGTAACAAAACTGAGATCTTTTATGTCCTTTTGGATAGTAGAGTGGGAGGCAATATGGTGGATTCTCGGTCTGCACGGACTCATGGCTTCTCCTGTATTACGCTGGCTAAATCCATCCCCATATTCGCCGTTGAGTCGGCTCCTCTTGGCAGGGAATTTTTTCACAAGTGGTGCATAATGTAGACCTGTGTATAGGGGCTCTTCATGAGGAGCTGCTTTCATGTTATGTCTTGGAAGGTCTCCCTACTCCCATAGTATTGGGCCTTCCCTGGTTGGTTATGCATAAGCCAATGGTGGACTGGCAATCCAGAGAGATAAACAGGTGGAGTGAATTCTGCAGGATTCATTGCCTGAATGTGTTTATCTGTTCTGAGTCCACTATGGTGGTGCCCTCTTCTGAGTCCACTATGGTGGTGCCCTCTTCTGAGTCCACTATGGTGGTGCCCTCTTCTGAGTCCACTATGGTGGTGCCCTCTTCTGAGTCCACTATGGTGGTGCCCTCTTCTGAGTCCACTATGGTGGTGCCCTCTTCTGAGTCCACTATGGTGGTGCCCTCTTCTGAGTCCACTATGGTGGTGCCCTCTTCTGAGTCCACTATGGTGGTGCCCTCTTCTGAGTCCACTATGGTGGTGCCCTCTTCTTTGTCTGATTTTGTTGATGTACCCATTGTGCATATGATTGACCTGTTAACTTCCTCCCCGGTTGCAAAACGTCCGAAGACCAGGTTGTATAGTCTTTCTGGTCCTGAAAGGCAAGCTATGAAGGATTATGTCCTGGGGAGTCTCGCTAAGGACATATCGGACCCTCCTCTACTCTAAGGCGTTGTAATAGTAGTGACAATGGAACGAAAACGTGAGGTGAAAAATGCTGGGAATTGCAATTTAGCATTACGCGGCCTTTGTCTGTCGTTGGCTGAATCAGCTCAGCTTCAGATGTGTGAGTGTGCAATGTGCACAACGGGATTTGTGTCTGTGCTTACAGGACCTGTGATGAGTCACATGGAGGGGAGGAGTCAGGGGTCACATGATCAGCTCCTCAGTGTATGCAGGACTCTGCTGTGATGGTGCTGGATGAGGGGAAGTTTATGTGTGGGGTCAGGAGGGTTTTAGAGTGTGGATGTAGCAGAGCCGCGTGTCTACAACGTGAATGGAGCGGAGCCATGTGTGTATGACACGTACGGTTCGGAGCCGTACTGAGCAAAACTGTGTGTGTTCAATGTGTATGGCTCAGTGCAGAAGGATTAGCGAGTATCCATGAGTAATCACATAAGCTTTTATATATATATATATATATATATATATATATATATATATATACAGTGCCTACAAGTAGTATTCAACCCCCTGCAGATTTAGCAGGTTTGATAAGATGCAAACTTCAAACAAGAGCAGGATTTATTAACAGATGCATAAATCTTACAAACCAACAAGTTTTGTTGCTCAGTTAAATTTTAATAAATTTTCAACATAAAAGTGTGGGTCAATTATTATTCAACCCCTAGGTTTAATATTTTGTGGAATAACCCTTGTTTGCAATTACAGCTAATAATCGTCTTTTATAAGACCTGATCAGGCCGGCACAGGTCTCTGGAGTTATCTTGGCCCACTCCTCCATGCAGATCTTCTCCAAGTTATCTAGGTTCTTTGGGTGTCTCATGTGGACTTTAATCTTGAGCTCCTTCCACAAGTTTTCAATTGGGTTAAGGTCAGGAGACTGACTAGGCCACTGCAACACCTTGATTTTTTCCCTCTTGAACCAGGCCTTGGTTTTCTTGGCTGTGTGCTTTGGGTCGTTGTCTTGTTGGAAGATGAAATGACGACCCATCTTAAGATCCTTGATTGAGGAGCGGAGGTTCTTGGCCAAAATCTCCAGGTAGGCCGTGCTATCCATCTTCCCATGGATGCGGACCAGATGGCCGGGCCCCTTGGCTGAGAAACAGCCCCACAGCATTATGCTGCCATCACCATGCTTGACTGTAGGGATGGTATTCTTGGGGTCGTATGCAGTGCCATCCAGTCTCCAAACGTCACGTGTGTGGTTGGCACCAAAGATCTCGATCTTGGTCTCATCAGACCAGAGAACCTTGAACCAGTCTGTCTCAGAGTCCTCCAAGTGATCATGAGCAAACTGTAGACGAGCCTTGACATGACGCTTTGAAAGTAAAGGTACCTTACGGGCTCGTCTGGGACGGAGACCATTGCGGTGGAGTGCGTTACTTATGGTATTGACTGAAACCAAATGTCCCCACTGCCATGAGATCTTCCCGGAGCTCCTTCCTTGTTGTCCTTGGGTTAGCCTTGACTCTTCGGACAAGCCTGGCCTCGGCACGGGTGGAAACTTTCAAAGGCTGTCCAGGCCGTGGAAGGCTAACAGTAGTTCCATAAGCCTTCCACTTCCGGATGATGCTTCCAACAGTGGAGACAGGTAGGCCCAACTCCTTGGAAAGGGTTTTGTACCCCTTGCCAGCCTTGTGACCCTCCACGATCTTGTCTCTGATGGCCTTGGAATGCTCCTTTGTCTTTCCCATGTTGACCAAGTATGAGTGCTGTTCACAAGTTTGGGGAGGGTCTTAATTAGTCAGAAAAGGCTGGAAAAAGAGATAATTAATCCAAACATGTGAAGCTCATTGTTCTTTGTGCCTGAAATACTTCTTAAGGCTGGAAAGTGGAAACACATCTATGCGAGTAAAATCGGTCCGACTGGGCTAAAAAATACTCGGCTGATTTTAGTTCACGTTAGGTGCGAGTGCAACGCAAGTGCGATGCTTTTTGCTTGCGTGTGTGTCGCGTTTGCGATGCTAGTTTCATGCAACATCTTAATTATATAAAAGCTGTTACACATGTGTCATTTAATTTACCTTTGGGAATGTGATGTCACATTCATCTGTTGAATATTTAATGAGCGAAGTTACTGCCACACTCACAAATGTGAACACTGGTGCGCGTGTGTGATCCTACTTTTAATCCCCTTCCATAGGAAATCATTGGGACAAATGGTGCGAGAAACTCGCAAAAAAGCAGCATGCTGCGATTTTTTTCTCAGTCCGATTTGGACTGAGAAAAAAATCGCAGATGAGAGCTGAATCATTCACTAACATGTGTCCGATTCCAATGCGAGTTTTTCTCGCATTGCTCTACTGCGAGAAACTCGCAAGTGAGAAGCAGCCCTAATACTTTAGGGGAACCAAACAGAATTCTGGTGGATTGAGGGGTTGAATAATAAATGAGCCTCTGAATAAACTTTTCACAACTTAAAAAATAAAAGAAATAATATTCTTTTTTGCTGCATTTCACACTTCCAGGCTGATCTACAGTCCAAATGTCACAATGCCAAGTTAATTCCGAATGTGTAAACCTGTTAAGTCCGCAGGGGGTTGAATACTACTTGTAGGCACTGTATATATGTATGTATATATATATATATATATATATATATATATAAAATGTCCTCCATCCTGGGCCCATTCTGTAATAATCTGCTCCATCCTGGGCCTATTCTGTAATAATGTCATTAATCCTGGGCCCATTCTGTAATATTGTCCTCCATCCTGGGCCCATTCTGTAAAAATGTCATTAATCCTGGGCCCATTCTGTAATAGTGTCCTCCATCCTGGGCCTATTCTGTAATAAAGTCCTCCATCCTGGGCCTATTCTGTAATAATGTCATTAATTTTGGGCCCATTCTATAATAATGTCCTCCATCCTGGACCCATTCTGTAATAGTGTCCTCCATCCTGGGCCCATTCTGTAATAATGTCCTCCAACCTGGACCCATTCTGTATTAATGTCCTCCATCCTGGGCCTATTCTGTAATAATGTCCTCCATCCTGGGCCCATTCTGTAATAATGTCCTCCATCCTGGACCCATTCTGTAATAATGTCCTCCATCCTGGGCCCATTCTGTAATAATGTCCTCCATCCTGGACCCATTCTGTAATAATGTCCTCCATCTTGGACCTATTCTGTAATAATGTCCTCCATCCTAGGCCTATTCTGTAATAATGTCCTCCATCCTGGGCCCATTCTGTAATAATGTCCTCCATCCTGGGCCTATTCTGTAATAATGTCCTCCATCCTGGGCCTATTCTGTAATAATGTCATTAATCCTGGGCCCATTCTGTAATAATGTCCTCCATCCTGGGCCCATTCTGTAATAATGTCCTCCATCCTGGGCCTATTCTGTAATAATGTCATTAATCCTGGGCCCATTCTATAATAATGTCCTCCATCCTGGGCCCATTCTGTAATAATGTCCTCCATCCTGGACCCATTCTGTAATAGTGTCCTCCATCCTGGGCCCATTCTGTAATAATATCCTCCATCCTGGACCCATTCTGTAATAATGTCCTCCATTATTGGCCTATTCTGTAATAATGTCCTCCATCCTGGGCCCATTCTGTAATAATGTCCTCCATCCTGGGCCTATTCTGTAATACTGTCCTCCATTCTGGGCCTATTCTGTAATAATGTCATTAATCCTGGGCCTATTCTGTAATAATGTCATTAATCCTGGGCCCATTCTGTAATAAGGTCCTCCATCCTGGGCCCATTCTGTAATAATGTCCTCCATCCTGGGCCCATTCTGTAATAATGTCCTCCATCCTGGGCCCATTCTGTAATAATGTCCTCCATCCTGGGCCTATTCTGTAATAATGTCATTAATCCTGGGCCTATTCTGTAATAATGTCCTCCATCCTGGGCCTATTCTGTAATAATGTCATTAATCCTGGGCACATTCTGTAATAATGTCATTAATCCTGGGCCCATTCTGTAATAATGTCCTCCATCCTGGGCCTATTCTGTAATAATGTCATTATTCCTTGGCCCATTCTGTAATAATGTCATTAATCCTGGGCTCATTCTGTAATAATGTCATTACTCCTGGGCCCATTCCGTAATAATGTGCTCCATCCTGGGCTTATGCTGTAATAATGTCATTAATCCAGGGCCCATTCTGTAATAATGTCATTAATCCTGGGCCAATTCTGTAATAATGTCATTACTCCTGGGCCCATTCCGTAATAATGTGCTCCATCCTGGGCCTATTCTGTAATAATGTCATTAATCCAGGGCCCATTCTGTAATAATGTCATTAATCCTGGGCCAATTCTGTAATAATGTCATTACTCCTGGGCCCATTCCGTAATAATGTAATCCATCCTGGGCCCATTCTGTAATAATGTCCTCCATCCTGGCCCATTCTGTAATAATGTCCTCCATTTTGGGCCCATTCTGTAATAATGTCATCCATCCTGGGCTCATTCTGGAATAATGTCCTCCATCCTGGGCTCATTCTGTAATAATATCCTCCATTCTGTAATAATGTCCTCCATCCTGGGCCCATTATGTAATAATGTCCTCCATCCTGGGCAATTCTCTAATAATGCCCTCCATCCTGCACCCATTCTGTAATAGTGTCCTCCATTTTGGGCCCATTCTGTAATAATGTCCTCCATCCTGCACCCATTCTGTAATAATGTCCTCCATCCTGGGCCCATATTGTAATAATGTCCTCCATCCTGGGCCCATTATGTAATAATGTCCTCCATCCTGGGCAATTCTGTAATAATGTCCTCCATCCTGCACCCATTCTGTAATAATTTCCTCTATGCTGGGCCCGTTCTGTAATAGTGTCCTCCATCCTGCACCCATTCTGTAATAGTGTCCTCCATCCTGCACCCATTCTGTAATAATGTCCTCCATCCTGGGCCCATTATGTAATAATGTCCTCCATCCTGGGCCAATTCTGCAATAGTGTCCTCCATCCTGGGCACATTCTGTAATAATGTCCTCCATCCTGGGCCCATTCTGTATTAGTGTCCTCCATCCTGGGCCCATTCTGCCATAATGTCCTCCATCCTGGGCCCATTCTGTAATAGTGTCTTCCATTTTGGGCCCATTCTGTAATAATGTCCTCCATCCTGCACCCATTCTGTAATAATGTCCTCCATCCTGGGCCCATTATGTAATAATGTCCTCCATCCTGGGCCAATTCTGTAATAGTGTCCTCCATCCTGGGCACATTCTGTAATATTGTCCTCCATCCTGGGCCCATTCTGTAATAGTGTCCTCCATCCTGGGCACATTCTGTAATAATGTCCTGTATGCTGGGCACATTCTGTAATAATGTCCTCCATCCTGGGCCCATTCTGTAATAGTGTCCTTCATCCTGGGCCCATTCTGTAATAATCTCCTCCATTCTGGGCCCATTCTGTAATAATGTCCTCCATCCTGGGCCGATTATGTAATAATGTCCTCCATCCTGGGCACATTCTGTAATAATGTCCTCCATCCTGGGCCCATTCTTTAATAGTGTCCTCCATTTTGCGCCCATTCTGTAATAATGTCCTCCATCCTGCACCCATTCTGTAATAATGTCCTCCATCCTGGGCCCATTCTGTAATAATGTCCTCCATTCTGGGCCCATTCTGTAATAATGTCCTCCATTCTGGGCCCATTCTGTAATAGTGTCCTCCATACTGGGCCCATTCTGTAATAATGTCCTCCTTTCTGGGCCAATTCTGTAATAATGTCCTCCATCCTGGGGCCATTCTGTAATAATGTCCTCCATCCTGGGCCCATTCTGTAATAATGTCCTTTATCCTGGGCCTATTCTGTAATAATGTCCTCTCTCTTGGACCCATTCTGTAATAATGTCCTCTGTCTTGGGCCTATTCTGTAATAGTATCTGTGACGACATGGACTCTCATGGGTTAAAGTTTCTTAACATTCAGCCAGACTATTGTTCTTATGTGTGCTAAGTCATATTTGCTTAGCTATTGCTCTCCAGACTTTTCCAGTAATCATTGTATTGTAGTTGTGTATTGATAATGTAATTACCTTAGTAGCCATTGTCTAGTCGGTGACTTGCCGACTCCATGTAGATATACTGAGTCTTTCTATGCACATCATTTAAATGAACATTATCCATGCAGCTTGAAATTCATCCAATGGGAGAAGCAATCTTGTCCAACCAATCGATGAGGACGCAGTGTATCCTAAGTTAAGGTTATGGCTATAAAAGGGACTTCTTTAAGCCACCAAGGTTGATGAAGGTTGATAGATGCTGATGGATCCAGTCTAAGCTCTTGGGAGCTGACTAGAGGATCAGGATATCTTATGGCTTCAATCTAGGGACCCCGGTTCCGGTTGAAGACCATATCCACAGCCTAGGGATTTCGACTCCGGCTGCCAGGATTGTAACATCAAACCAGGACTACCTAAGGAGGACACGCAGGTTGGGAGAGTTCATTCACCTGTTACAGACTTTGCAGACCTCACACAGCTTCCTGAATCTGGCATTATTCCTTTCTCGGTGGGTGCCCGCCAAAAGCGGGGTGCTGCTGGACTGGAGTAAGCAGCCCTGGAAGCTCTGAGGCATGGACCTTCTAAATCCCTGGTGAGCCAGCGGAAGGGTGAGACTCTGTTGCCTGTTACATTTGTGTTTTGCTGGTTATGTGTTATGTGCCGTTAATTGTTTGGGGATCCAATAAAGTTTAATTATTGTGGTTCCCTCACCCTGTGTTGTCTGAGTAGTGTTACGCCCACGGTTAAGGAGGCCGGCGTTCAGTTGGGATAAGCCCTGAGCCACGCTGTCTTTCTAAAGGCGGCGGGTTTTAGTGGACGAGAGCACCCACTGAGCCCCGTGTCTCCACAGTATCCTCCATCCTGGGCCCATTCTGTAATAATGTCCTCCATCCTGGGCCCATTCTGTAATAATGTCCTCTCTCTTGGACCCATTCTGTAATAATGTCCTCCATCCTGGGCCCATTCTGTAATAGTGTCCTCCATCCTGGGCCCATTCTGTAATAATGTCCTCCATTCTGGGCCCATTCTGTAATAATGTCCTCCATCCTGGGCTCATTCTGTAATAATGTCCTCCATCCTGGGCCCATTCTGTAATAGTGTCCTCCATCCTGGGCCCATTCTGTAATAATGTCCTCCATTTTGGGCCCATTCTGTAATAATGTCTTCCCTCCTGGGCTCATTCTGTAATAATGTCCTCCATCCTGGGCTCATTCTGTAATAATGTCCTCTGTCCTGGACCAATTCTGTAATAATGTCCTCCATCCTGGGCCACTTCTGTAATAATATCCTCCATTCTGTAATAATGTCCTCCATCCTGGGCAATTCTGTAAAAATGTTCTCCATCCTGCACCCATTCTGTAATAGTGTCCTCCATTTTGGGCCCATTCTGTAATAATGTCCTCCATCCTGCACCCATTCTGTAATAATTTGCTCTATGCTGGGCCCGTTCTGTAATAGTGTCCTCCATCCTGCACCCATTCTGTAATAGTGTCCTCCATACTGCACCCATTTTGTAATAATGTCCTCCATCCTGCACCCATTCTGTAATAATGTCCTCCATCCTGGGCCCATTATGTAATAATGTCCTCCATCCTGGGCACATTCTGTAATAATGTCCTCCATCCTGGGCACATTCTGTAATAATGTCCTCCATCCTGGGCCCATTCTGTAATAGTGTCCTCCATCCTGGGCACATTCTGTAATAATGTCCTCCATCCTGCACCTATTCTGTAATAATGTCCTCCATCCTGGGCCCATTATGTAATAATGTCCTCCATCCTGGGCACATTCTGTAATAATGTCCTCCATCCTGGGCCCATTCTGTAATAGTGTCTTCCATTTTGGGCCCATTCTGTAATAATGTCCTCCATCCTGCACCCATTCTGTAATAATGTCCTCCATCCTTGGCCCATTATGTAATAATGTCCTCCATCTTGGGCCAATTATGTAATAGTGTCCTTCATCCTGGGCACATTCTGTAATAATGTCCTCCATCCTTGGCCCATTCTGTAATAGTGTCCTCCATCCTGGGCACATTCTGTAATAATGTCCTGTATGCTGGGCACATTCTGTAATAATTTCCTCCATCCTGGGCCCATTCTGTAATAATGTCCTCCATCCTGGGCCCATTCTGTAATAGTGTCCTCCATCCTGGGCCCATTCTGTAATAATGTCCTCCATTTTGGGCCCATTCTGTAATAATGTCTTCCCTCCTGGGCTCATTCTGTAATAATGTCCTCCATCCTGGGCTCATTCTGTAATAATGTCCTCTGTCCTGGACCAATTCTGTAATAATGTCCTCCATCCTTCACCCATTCTGTAATAATGTCACATGTACTGTAATAATGTCCTCCATCCTGGGCCACTTCTGTAATAATATCCTCCATTCTGTAATAATGTCCTCCATCCTGGGCCCATTATGTAATAATGTCCTCCATCCTGGGCCCATTATGTAATAGTGTCCTCCATCCTGGGCAATTCTGTAATAATGTTCTCCATCCTGCACCCATTCTGTAATAATGTCCTCCATCCTGGGCCCATTCTGTAATAGTGTCCTCCATTTTGGGCCCATTCTGTAATAACGGCACACGATCCAGGGGCCTATACCCTATGCCAGCATCATGCAGATTCTCTCTTTCTCACTCCAACTGGGAACATGTTGCATGTTGTTTCATATACCTCAGAATTTTAAAGGGACATGCGCACTTTTTCCCTATGAAAATAGTACCTAATAGCTGTTGTCTAAAAACGCTTCAAAAAGCATTTATCTTTTGGAGTCAACTGAGAATCTCTCAGTGAGGGAATCAGAATAATCCCAAACAATTGCTTCTATGGTCACTGTCCAATAGTCCAGAAACAACCATTGATACATGTCATTTCAAGTCCTGTGGTAACTACCACCCTTTTCATTGTCGACTGACATATACATGAGGATCACAATTTTTTGATCCCATTATACTTATTGGCGATGACCATTTATCATTGAGCGTATACCCTCGCATTGTTGATATAGATAAATTGATCCTTGATAACGACCAAAATTGTACGGTCGAAACGTTGGATGAATTATCGTCAACTTTGTGCACGAATAAATTGATTTAGCATTCAAAGAATTGCTTCACATGTCATGAATTTTTTCAGTGTGCCAGAATTATTACTATATTGATCATTCTGTAATAATGTCCTCCATCCTGCACCCATTCTGTAATAATTTCCTCTATGCTGGGCCCGTTCTGTAATAGTGTCCTCCATACTGCACCCATTCTGTAATAGTGTCCTCCATACTGCACCCATTCTGTAATAATGTCCTCCATACTGCATCCATTCTGTAATAGTGTCCTCCATCCTGGGCACATTCTGTAATAATGTCCTGTATGCTGGGCACATTCTGTAATAATGTCCTCCATCCTGGGCCTATTCTGTAATAGTGTCCTCCATACTGCACCCATTCTGTAATAGTGTCCTCCATACTGCATCCATTCTGTAATAATGTCCTCCATCCTGGGCACATTCTGTAATAATGTCCTCCATCCTGGGCCCGTTCTGTAATAGTGTGCTACATCCTGCACCCATTCTGTAATAGTGTCCTCCATACTGCATCCATTCTGTAATAATGTCCTCCATCCTGCACCCATTCTGTAATAATGTCCTCCATGTTTGGCCCATTATGTAATAATGTCCTCCATCCTGGGCCAATTCTGTAATAGTGTCCTCCATCCTGGGCACATTCTGTAATAATGTCCTCCATCCTAGGCCCATTCTTTAATAGTGTCCTCCATCCTGGGCCCATTCTGTAATAATGTCCTCCATCCTGCACCCATTCTGTAATAATGTCCTCCATCCTGCACCCATTCTGTAATAATGTCCTCCATCCTGGGCCCATTCTGTAATAATGTCCTCCATCCTGCACCCATTCTGTAATAATGTCCTCCATCCTGGGCCCATTCTGTAATAATGTCCTCCATCCTGCACCCATTCTGTAATAATGTCCTCCATCCTGGGCCCATATTGTAATAATGTCCTCCATCCTGGGCCCATTATGTAATAATGTCCTCCATCCTGGGCAATTCTGTAATAATGTCCTCCATCCTGCACCCATTCTGTAATAATTTCCTCTATGCTGGGCCCGTTCTGTAATAGTGTCCTCCATCCTGCACCCATTCTGTAATAGTGTCCTCCATCCTGCACCCATTCTGTAATAATGTCCTCCATCCTGGGCCCATTATGTAATAATGTTCTCCATCCTGGGACAATTCTGCAATAGTGTCCTCCATCCTGGGCACATTCTGTAATAATGTCCTCCATCCTGAAACCATTCTGTAATAATGTCCTCCATCCTGGGCCCATTATGTAATAATGTCCTCCATCCTGGGCACATTCTGTAATAATGTCCTCCATCCTGGGCCCATTCTGTAATAGTGTCCTCCATTTTGGGCCCATTCTGTAATAATGTCCTCCATCCTGCACCCATTCTGTAATAATGTCCTCCATCATGGGCCCATTATGTAATAATGTCCTCCATCCTGGGCCAATTCTGTAATAGTGTCCTCCATCCTGGGCACATTCTGTAATATTGTCCTCCATCCTGGGCCCATTCTGTAATAGTGTCCTCCATCCTGGGCACATTCTGTAATAATGTCCTGTATGCTGGGCACATTCTGTAATAATGTCCTCCATCCTGGGCCCATTCTGTAATAATGTCCTCCATCCTGGGCCCATTCTGTAATAGTGTCCTCCATCCTGGGCCCATTCTGTAATAATGTCCTCCATTCTGGGCCCATTCTGTAATAATGTCCTCCATCCTGGGCCCATTATGTAATAATGTCCTCCATCCTGGGCACATTCTGTAATAATGTCCTCCATCCTGGGCCCATTCTGTAATAGTGTCCTCCATTTTGGGCCCATTCTGTAATAATGTCCTCCATCCTGCACCCATTCTGTAATAATGTCCTCCATCCTGGGCCCATTCTGTAATAATGTCCTCCATCCTGGGCCCATTCTGTAAAAGTGTCCTCCATCCTGGGCCCATTCTGTAATAATGTCCTCCATTCTGGGCCCATTCTGTAATAATGTCCTCCATCCTGGGCACATTCTGTAATAATGTCCTCCATCCTGGGCCCATTCTGTAATAGTGTCCTCCATTTTGGGCCCATTCTGTAATAATGTCCTCCATCCTGCACCCATTCTGTAATAATGTCCTCCATCCTGGGCCCATTCTGTAATAATGTCCTCCATCCTGGGCCCATTCTGTAAAAGTGTCCTCCATCCTGGGCCCATTCTGTAATAATGTCCTCCATTCTGGGCCCATTCTGTAATAATGTCCTCCATCCTGGGCCCATTCTGTAATAATGTCCTCCATCCTGGGCCTATTCTGTAATAGTATCCTCCATCCTGGGCCCATTGTGTAATAATGTCCTCCATCCTGCACCCATTTTGTAAAAATTTCACATGTACTGTAATAATGTCCTCCATTTTGGGCCCATTCTGTAATAATGTCTTTCCTCCTGGGCTCATTCTGTAATAATGTCCTCCATCCTGGGCTCATTCTGTAATAATGTCCTCTGTCCTGGACCAATTCTGTAATAATGTCCTCCATCTTGGGCCCATTCTATAATAGTGTCCTTTATTTTGGGCCCATTCTGTAATAATGTCCTCTATCCTGCACCCATTCTGTAATAATGTCCTCTTTCCTGGGGCCATTCTGTAATAGTGTCCTCCATACTGGGCCCATTCTGTAATAATGTCCTCCATTCTGGGCCCATTCTGTAATAATGTCCCCCATCCTGGGGCCATTCTGTAATAATGTCCTCCATCCTGGGCCCATTCTGTAATAATGTCCTTTATCCTGGGCCTATTCTGTAATAATGTCCTCTCTCTTGGACCCATTCTGTAATAATGTCCTCTGTCCTGGGCCTATTCTGTAATAGTATCTGTCACGACATGGACTCTCATGGGTTAAAGTTTCTTAACATTCAGCCAGACTATTGTTCTTATGTGTGCTAAGTCATATTTGCTTAGCTATTGCTCTCCAGACTTTTCCAGTAATCATTGTATTGTAGTTGTGTATTGATAATGTAATTACCTTAGTAGCCATTGTCTAGTCGGTGACTTGCCGACTCCATGTAGATATACTGAGTCTTTCTATGCACATCATTTAAATGAACATTATCCATGCAGCTTGAAATTCATCCAATGGGAGAAGCAATCTTGTCCAACCAATCGATGAGGACGCAGTGTATCCTAAGTGAAGGTTATGGCTATAAAAGGGACTTCTTTAAGCCACCAAGGTTGATGAAGGTTGATGGATGCTGATGGATCCAGTCTAAGCTCTTTGGAGCTGACTAGAGGATCAGGATATCTTATGGCTTCAATCTAGGGACCCCGGTTCCGGTTGGAGACCATATCCACAGCCTAGGGATTTCGACTCCGGCTGCCAGGATTGTAACATCAAACCAGGACTACCTAAGGAGGACACTCAGGTTGGGAGAGTTCAGTCACCTGTTACAGACTTTGCAGACCTCTACCAGCTTCCTGAATCTGGCATTATTCCTTTCTCGGTGGGTGCCCGCCAAAAGCGGGGTGCTGCTGGATTGGAGTAAGCAGCCCTGGAAGCTCTGAGGCATGGACATTCTAAATCCCTGGTGAGCCAGCGGAAGGGTGAGACTCTGTTGCCTGTTACATTTGTGTTTTGCTGGTTATGTGTTATGTGCCGTTAATTGTTTGGGGATCCAATAAAGTCTAAGTATTGTGGTCCCCTCACCCTGTGTTGTCTGAATAGTGTTACGCCCACGGTTAAGGAGTCCGGTGTTCAGTTGGGATAAGCCCTGAGCCACGCTGTCTTTCTAAAGGCGGCGGGTTTTAGTGGACGAGAGCACCCACTGAGCCCCGTGTCTCCACAGTATCCTCCATCCTGGGCCCATTCTGTAACAGTGTCCTCCATCCTGGGCCCATTCTGTAATAATGTCCTCCATCCTGGGCCCATTCTGTAATAATGTCCTCTCTCTTGGACCCATTCTGTAATAATGTCCTCCATCCTGGGCCCATTCTGTAATAGTGTCCTCCATCCTGGGCCCATTCTGTAATAATGTCCTCCATTCTGGGCCCATTCTGTAATAATGTCCTCCATCCTGGGCCCATTCTGTAATAATGTCCTCCATCCTGGGCCCATTCTGTAATAATGTCCTCCATCCTGGGCCCATTCTGTAATAGTGTCCTCCATCCTGGGCCCATTCTGTAATAATGTCTTCCATTTTGGGCCCATTCTGTAATAATGTCTTCCCTCCTGGGCTCATTCTGTAATAATGTCCTCCATCCTGGGCTCATTCTGTAATAATGTCCTCTGTCCTGGGCCAATTCTGTAATAATGTCCTCCATCCTGCACCCATTCTGTAATAATGTCACATGTACTGTAATAATGTCCTCCATCCTGGGCCACTTCTGTAATAATATCCTCCATTCTGTAATAATGTCCTCCATCCTGGGCCCATTATGTAATAATGTCCTCCATCCTGGGCAATTCTGTAATAATGTTCTCCATCCTGCACCCATTCTGTAATAGTGTCCTCCATTTTGGGCCCATTCTGTAATAATGTCCTCCATTCTGCACCCATTCTGTAATAATTTGCTCTATGCTGGGCCCGTTCTGTAATAGTGTCCTCCATCCTGCACCCATTCTGTAATAGTGTCCTCCATACTGCACCCATTCTGTAATAATGTCCTCCATCCTGCACCCATTCTGTAATAATGTCCTCCATCCTGGGCCCATTATGTAATAATGTCCTCCATCCTGGGCCAATTCTGTAATAGTGTCCTCCATCCTGGGCACATTCTGTAATAATGTCCTCCATCCTAGGCCCATTCTGTAATAGTGTCCTCCATCCTGGGCCCATTCTGTAATAATGTCCTCCATCCTGGGCACATTCTGTAATAATGTCCTCCATCCTGGGCCCATTCTGTAATAGTGTCCTCCATCCTGGGCACATTCTGTAATAATGTCCTCCATCCTGCACCCATTCTGTAATAATGTCCTCCATCCTGGGCCCATTATGTAATAATGTCCTCCATCCTGGGCACATTCTGTAATAATGTCCTCCATCCTGCACCCATTCTGTAATAATTTGCTCTATGCTGGGCCCGTTCTGTAATAGTGTCCTCCATCTTGCACCCATTCTGTAATAGTGTCCTCCATACTGCACCCATTCTGTAATAATGTCCTCCATCCTGCACCCATTCTGTAACAATGTCCTCCATCCTGGGCCCATTATGTAATAATGTCCTCCATCCTGGGCCAATTCTGTAATAGTGTCCTCCATCTTGGGCACATTCTGTAATAATGTCCTCCATCCTAGGCCTATTCTGTAATAGTGTCCTCCATCCTAGGCCCATTTTGTAATAATGTCCTCCATCCTGGGCACATTCTGTAATAATGTCCTCCATCCTGGGCCCATTCTGTAATAGTGTCCTCCATCCTGGGCACATTCTGTAATAATGTCCTCCATCCTGCACCCATTCTGTAATAATGTCCTCCATCCTGGGCCCATTATGTAATAATGTCCTCCATCCTGAGCACATTCTGTAATAATGTCCTCCATCCTGGGCCCATTCTGTAATAGTGTCCTCCATTTTGGGCCCATTCTGTAATAATGTCCTCCATCCTGCACCCATTCTGTAATAATGTCCTCCATCCTGGGCCCATTATGTAATAATGTCCTCCATCTTGGGCCAATTATGTAATAGTGTCCTTCATCCTGGGCACATTCTGTAATAATGTCCTCCATCCTGGGCCCATTCTGTAATAGTGTCCTCCATCCTGGGCACATTCTGTAATAATGTCCTGTATGCTGGTCACATTCTGTAATAATTTCCTCCATCCTGGGCCCATTCTGTAATAATGTCCTCCATTTTGGGCCCATTTTGTAATAATGTCTTCCCTCCTGGGCTCATTCTGTAATAATTTCCTCCATCCTGGGCTCATTCTGTAATAATGTCCTCTGTCCTGGACCAATTCTGTAATAATGTCCTCCATCCTGGGCCAATTCTGTAATAATGTCACATGTACTGTAATAATGTCCTCCATCCTGGGCCACTTCTGTAATAATATCCTCCATTCTGTAATAATGTCCTCCATCCTGGGCCCATTATGTAATAATGTCCTCCATCCTGGGCAATTCTGTAATAATGTTCTCCATCCTGCACCCATTCTGTAATAGTGTCCTCCATTTTGGGCCCATTCTGTAATAATGTCCTCCATCCTACACCGATTCTGTAATAATTTGCTCTATGCTGGGCCCGTTCTGTAATAGTGTCCTCCATCCTGCACCCATTCTGTAATAGTGTCCTCCATACTGCATCCATTCTGTAATATTGTCCTCCATCCTGCACCCATTCTGTAATAATGTCCTTCATCCTGGGCCAATTCTGTAATAGTGTCCTCCATCCTGGGCACATTCTGTAATAATGTCCTCCATCCTAGGCCCATTCTGTAATAGTGTCCTCCATCCTGGGCCCATTCCGTAATATTGTCCTCCATCCTGGGCACATTCTGTAATAATGTCCTCCATCCTGGGCCCATTCTGTGATAGTGTCCTCCATCCTGGGCACATTCTGTAATAATGTCCTCCATCCTGGGCCCATTCTGTAATAGTGTCCTCCATTTTGGGCCCATTCTGTAATAATGTCCTCCATCCTGCACCCATTCTGTAATAATGTCCTCCATCCTGGGCCCATTCTGTAATAATGTCCTCCATCCTGGGCCCATTCTGTAATAATGTCCTCCATTTTGGGCCCATTCTGTAATAATGTCTTCCCTCCTGGGCTCATTCTGTAATAATGTCCTCCATCCTGGGCTCATTCTGTAATAATGTCCTCTGTCCTGGACCAATTCTGTAATAATGTCCTCCATCTTGGGTCAATTCTGTAATAATGTCCTCCATCCTGCACCCATTCTGTAATAATGTCACATGTACTGTAATAATGTCCTCCATCCTGGGCCACTTCTGTAATAATATCCTCCATTCTGTAATAATGTCCTCCATCCTGGGCCCATTATGTAATAATGTCCTCCATCTTGGGCAATTCTGTAATAATGTTCTCCATCCTGCACCCATTCTGTAATAGTGTCCTCCATTTTGGGCCCATTCTGTAATCATGTCCTCCATCCTGCACCCATACTGTAATAATTTGCTCTATGCTGGGCCCGTTCTGTAATAATGTCCTCCATCCTCCACCCATTCTGTAATAATGTCCTCCATCCTGGGCCCATTATATAATAATGTCCACCATCCTGGGCCAATTCTGTAATAGTGTCCTCCATCCTGGGCACATTCTGTAATAATCTCCTCCATCCTAGGCCCATTCTGTAATGGTGTCCTCCATCCTGGGCCCATTCTGTAATAATGTCCTCCATCCTGGGCCCATTCTGTAATAGTGTCCTCCATTTTGGGCCCATTCTGTAATAATGTCCTCCATCCTGCACCCTTTCTGTAATAATTTGCTCTATGCTGGGCCCGCTCTGTAATAGTGTCCTCCATACTGCACCCATTCTGTAATAATGTCCTCCATCCTGCACCCATTCTGTAATAATGTCCTCCATCCTGGGCCCATTATATAATAATGTCCTCCATCCTGGGCCAATTCTGTAATAGTGTCCTCCATCCTGGTCACATTCTGTAATAGTGTCCTCCATCCTGGGCCCATTCTGTAATAATGTCCTCCATCCTAGGCCCATTCTGTAATAATGTCCTCCATCCTGAATAATGGTCTCCATTCTGGGCCCATTCTGTAGTAACACACATTTAAATAAATGGTACAGTGATTGTGGTGCAGGGAGCCGGTGATTGTCTGCTCCGCATTATATTTCAACTGAATGTGTGTGAGGACACATCCAGCTGAACATGGCGCTGCAGTCGGTAGCCCCCTTTTTTATGGGGCTGGTCATGGCTGTAGCCCACGTGAACGTCTTCATTATGCCCCTGGTCTGTAGTGATATTCTCAGGGAGCACTGTGGGGTAGCACTGAGGCTTTGAGGCACTGTATACTGCTGATATTCCAGGGTGCTTTATGACAACACATTGGAATCTGTTAGTCATTTCTCTTTTTTTGTAATGAAATTCATCATTTTGGGGATTCCTGACGATAGCGGCTTCAGGCTCCGGTGATTTATCTTTCTCTTATTGTTTCTCAAATATCACATTTCTTTGCAGTTGCATCTCACACAGCAAGTTCTCCAAAGGGTGCCCCCTTTATCAGGTCCTTTTTTGGGAGTTGCGTCCTGCTTCCGGCCCAGTCCTCAGTTACAGGGGATTCTTGCCGGCCATGTGGCTTCAGCCACACACGGACTCACTCCCTGCATAGAGCTTTTTACACTACATTCCTCTTGTCTATGGTGCTACAGAGACCTGTGGTGGAAAGAGATATTAGTGCAGTCATGTATCTGACGTATTGGCTGATATTACCTTAGAATCGTTACAGAAAAAAAACCAATGTATATAGTGGTACAGAGTCACATTAATAACAAGCAGCAGGATTTATGTCTGCTGTCAGTACAAATCTCTGCAACTCGTGGGCTTTGATTATCCCTATCATTAAACAGGAAACTGAACACTTGATAATATAATAATAATAATAATTTTATTCATTTATATAGCGCTATTAATTCCACAGCGCTTTACATACATTGGCAACAATACAAGTAGAGTGCTGAGAAAAGGGGAATATTATCAGTTGTTTTCGAGTACTATTGACTAATGGTTGTCATGATTCGCCTCCCTATCCACATGGCTAGGGGCCGGAGCCTTCTCTCGGGCCTCACTTCCGGCCCCTGGATGCCTTAAAAGCTGACACTTCCAGTGAACCAGCGCCGGCTATAAGCTTAGTTCTGCTTTGCCTGTGATTGCTGGTCCTGTGAGTGATATCCTGATCTGTCTGTTCCTGTGCCCCCGTGCCCTTGTCTGTGTTCTGTCCCCTGGTCGTCCCTCCTGTCCTGTGTCCCCCCTCCTATTCCTCACTCGGTTGCTTCCTCCGGTACTGACCTTAGCCTGACTTTGACTTCGCTTCTTCTTGCTCCTCCGGTCCTGCTTCTGCCCGTACAGTGTTTGACCCAGCCTGTCTGACTATTCCTCACATACCCTGCAGTTCTGCCTCTCAGCTGTGCTGATTAGGCAGTGCATGAGAACGCTGTGCATTTCCTTCCTGGTTCTCATTGCTCTGTGTAGTGTCGTCTGCTGCAGAGCTCTGGCTCCCCCTGGTGGCAGCATTACAGTATAGCCGGCCCCAATAGGCTTTATTATAGGGAAAAAAAAGCCATTTAATTCTTGGTAGTGGGATACAACTTTGCAGGATAACAGACTGTAATGGATCCACTCAGTACTTTGTGCGAGCAAGTAGCCAACCTTACGCAGCTGGTACAGGATTTGGCTGCAGAGCATCGCACCCTGGTAGCTTCACACAACATTCTGCAGAGTGAGGTTTCTGCTTCTGCGAGGGCCATCTCGGTGGCAGTTACCTCACAAACCGTAGGACAGCATAGTCCCACTGATGTCCAACTGACCTCCCCCGAACCCACGGTGATGCTCCCCGATAAATTCTCGGGGGAGAAAAACCTATTTCGGACATTTAGGGAGAGTTGCAGGCTTCTTTTCACTCTCCGGCCTCGGTCCTCGGGGAATGAGACCCAGCGGGTGGGGATCATCATGTCGTTACTTAGAGGGGGTCCCCAGACCTGGGCGTTTTCCCTACCCCCTTCGGCCCCGGAACGGCATTCGGTTGACCTCTTCTTTGACTCCCTCGGGGTGATATATGACGAACCAGACCGTGTACGGGTGGCTGAGGACAGGATCATGTGTCTCACTCAGGGAACCTCCTAATTTAAGGAGCATCATGATCCGAAGTTCTATGCCCTCAGACACACCAGGAGGAACTTATCCTTGCAATGTAAAGAGCTGCAAAACCTGCGCTTACGTAGAGACCAAAGACCGGATACAGATCCCTAAAACACAGAAGGACTATAAGATTCCTGGAACATTCACATGCTCCTCTTCCAATGTGGTGTACTTAATTCTGTGCACTATATGTCCAATTGGGGGCCTCTATGTTGGAGAAACAGGACAGAGACTAAGAGCAAGGATGAGATCTCACCGCCACACAATTACGGACAAAAAAATCCATTTACCTGTTGCCAAACATTTCTGTGCTCCAGGACACAACATAAACCACATGAAAGTTGTCATATTAAAAGGCAACTTCAGATCACAGAATCATCGCAGGGTCTGGGAATACAAATTCATCACAATGTTTAACTCTGTGGACACAGGACTCAATCTCTCAGAAGGATTTATGACTCATTATAAAATCTGAGAGGTCAGCTCCAGAGACTCACCAGACCTCTGATCCCACATGGATATTGGGACAATAAAACTCACTCCACTAATCAAAGCTAATTAAGGATTCACTTTCCAAGCTTAGTGTTTGTTTATTTAAATGTCCTTTTACTATGCATCGCTCTGCCCTGTTTTGTGTATATATTTGTGTTTCTTCAGATATTTTGTCATACCATGCCTGAGGAAGAGACCTGAGATGTCTCGAAAGCTTGCTTTATAACATCATATTTTATTTTAGTTAGCCATTAAAAGGTATCACAACTACAAAATTTTAATTTTGTTTCTCTCACTGAGAGCAATCAATCATCACTCAGGGAAACCACACTGCTGAGCTATATTGTTCTGAGTTTCGGCAGTGGTCCACTGAGGTACGGTGGAATGATTCTGCACTCAGGTGCCAATTCCGGAGAGGTCTTTCAGACTCCCTGAAAGATGCTTTGGCTCTGCACCCTCCTCCCAGCACCTTGGATGATGTGATGACGGAGGCAGTTCGTATGGACCGCAGATTACAGGAAAGAAGGGGAACCATGCGTGAGATTCTCCCCCTCTACCTACGGCACCTCCTTTGCCGGCTATGGAACAGATGGAAGTTGGAGCCATCAGTCCAAATGAGAAGGAGAGGAGAAGACGCTGGGATCTCAAGCTGTGCTTCTATTGTGGACACCATGGACACTGGAGGAAAGACTGCCCGGCTTGCCCCTCCGCTAAACAGTCGTCGGGAAACTTCTAAGTCTGGGTAACAGTTGAGGAGGTTGCCCAGACTATCAGGTACCTTTCCTCTCCTCCAATAAGATACTTCTGAATGTCGACCTTCGGGTCAAGGAGTCGGTCTGGTCTGCTACTGCCTTTGTTGACTGTGGGTCCGCTATGAGCTTCATTGACTCGGAGTTGGTCCAAAGATTAGAGTTAGGGACAGTGAGGTTAGAAGGACCCATTCAACTCCTGGCAATTGATAAAACACCGCTGTTTCAAAACCTCATTCGGTTTGCTACAGAAAAATTTACTCTGGTGATCGGGTCTCTGCATTCTGAAACTATTTCTTGTTTAGTAATGGCCAATCTCCCTGCTGGATTAGTGTTGGGGTATCCATGGTTAAGGTTACATAATCCCGTTATTGATTGGGAGTGTCGTACCATAGTCAAATGGAGTCCTGCTTGTCATAAAAGGTGTTTACAATCTGTACCTGTGTTCTCCGTAAGTCCTGAGGGTCTTCCGGAATACCTGAGGGACTACGGAGACGTATTCTCGGAAACAGAGGCCGAGGTTTTGCCGCCTCATCGCCCATATGACTGTGCCATTGATTTACTTCCCAATACCAAATTGACCAAGGACCGTTTATATCACATCTCGTGTCCAGAAAGGGCTGCTATGAAATCATACATATCTGATAGTATACGTAAAGGGCATATCCGTCCTTCTTCTTCCCCTGTGGCTGCTGGGTTCTTTTTTGTAAAGAAGAAGGACGGAGGATTAAGGCCATGTCTCGATTTCCGAGAATTAAACAAAATTGCTGTGAAAAACACGTATCCGCTTCCACTCATCCCTGATCTCTACAACCAACTCTCTGAAGCCCGGTGGTTTACCAAACTAGATCTCAGGGGGGCCTATAATCTTATCCGTATTAGAGAAGGGGATGAGTGGAAAACGGCCTTTCTGACGTCAGAGGGGTTATTCGAGAATTTGGTGATGCCTTTTGGTCTAACAAATGCCCCTGCGGTGTTTCAAAATTTCATCAACGATATCTTCTCTGATTTTCTTGGTCGTTTTGTGGTCATCTATCTCGATGACATTTTGATTTATTCTGCCGATAGAGATACGCATATTATGCATGTTCGCTCAGTATTACAGAGATTACGTGATAACCATCTGTTTGCCAAGCTTGAAAAATGTGTTTTCTCTGTTCAGGAAATAGCCTTTCTTGGGTTACTCCTTTCTCGTGATGGGTTTAAAATGGACCCAGGAAAGGTGCAGTCTATCATGGATTGGGTGCAACCCAGGGATATCAAGGCGCTACAACGCTTTTTGGGTTTCGCTAATTATTATCGAAGGTTCATTAAGGGGTTTTCTCAAATTGCCAAGCCATTGACTGACCTTACACGGAAAGGGGCGGATCTGCAGAACTGGTCGCAAATGGCTGTCCAGGCCTTTCTTGAGTTAAAGGACCGGTTCATGTCCGCCACAGTCCTGATACAGCCTGACCTCGAGGCGCCGTTTGTTGTTGAGGTGGACGCCTCAGAGGTGGGGGTGGGAGCTGTTCTCTCTCAGGGCCCTGCTACTCTGACTAATCTGCTACCATGTGCGTCCTTCTCCAAGAAATTCACTCCAGCTGAGAGGAACTATAATGTGGGTAACCGTGAATTAATGGCGGTAAAGTTGGCATTCAAAGAATGGAGGCATTTTTTGGAGGGTGCTGTTCACCGTATTACTGCCATCACTGATCATAAAAACCTCGCGTATATCGAGTCCGCCAACAGATTGACGCCTCGACAAGCGAGGTGGGCTCTTTTCTTTTCTAGATTTCATTTTTGTATTACTTTTCGGCCGGGGTCTAAAAACGTGAGGGCAGATGCACTGTCTCGTAGTTTGGACGCGGTGTGACCTCCAGAGCCTCTTTCCTCCATTTTTCCACGAGGGGTGGTGGTCGCTGCCTTGTCGTCTGAGTTAGAGGCTGAGGTCAGGCAGGCCCAGTCCTCAGCGCCATCTTCCGCTCCAGACACTATACTGTTTGTCCCTTTGCACCTCCGGTTACGAGTACTTCAAGAGTTCCATGAGTCCGTACTCAGCGGCCATCCTGGAGTTACAGCCACTCGCAGGGCTGTTGCTTGACTGTTTTGGTGGCCGTCTCTTCACTCAGATGTTGCTCGGTTTGTGTCTGACTGTGCTACATGTGCCCGTGCTAAGGTATGTCGTAACCGGCCGGCCGGGGAACTGGTTCCATTACCTGTTCCTGAAAGACCATGGCCCCACTTGTCCATGGATTTCATTACGGACCTCCCTGTCTCAAATGGTATGACTGTGATCTGGGTGGTGGTGGATCGTTTTAGTAAACAGGCACATTTTGTTCCCCTCTCCGGTCTACCTTCTGCTGCGGCCCTTGCCAACCACTTTATTGACCAGGTGGTTCGGTTACATGGGTTGCCCCTGAATATTGTGTCTGACAGGAGGGTACAATTCATTTCTCGGTTTTGGAGGGCCTTGTGCAGGCGGTTGGGAATTGAGTTGTCCTTCTCGTCCGCCTATCATCCCGAGTCCAATGGGCAGACGGAAAGGACGAATCAGACCCTTGAGCAAATCCTGCGGTGCTTGGTTTCTGCTCAGCAGGAGGATTGGTGTACGTTTTTGCCCCTTGCGGAGTTTGCATTCAATAGCAGAGTCCATTAGTCTACGGGAACTTCTCCCTTATTCTGTAATTACGGGTTTCACCCTCACTTCGGGACCTTCTCTAGTGTGGATTCGGGGTGTCCAGGGGCCGACTCCATCGTTCAGCATCTGGGAGAGGTGTGGAAGGAGGTATGGCGGTGCATCGTGACGGCTAAACAGTCCCAGAAACGCCAAGCGGACAAACGCTGTTCTCTGGGACCCCCCTTTCAGGTGGGGGACAAAGTGTGGCTGTCCACTCGGAATATCAGGCTCAGGGTTCCGTCTGCTAAGTTGGGTCCTAAGTTTATAGGGCCCTATGAGATCATCGAAGTGATCAACCCGGTGGCCTTTCGGTTGCAACTGCCCCAGACCTTGCGTATTCCCAATGTATTTCATACCTCCTTGCTTAAGCCATTTGTCCCTTCGGTGGTGGATTCTCAGACCCCTCCGGCTCCGATACTGGTGGACGGTGAGGAGGAGTATGATATTCAGCGTATTATCGACTCTCGTTGGGTTCGTAGTTCCCTGCAGTATCTGATTCATTGGAAGGGTTACGGTCCGGAGGACTGGTCCTGGGTGCCGGCTCGCTCCGTGCGGGCCGATCGGTTAATTGCGGCTTTCCACCGTAAGTATCCTGGGAAGCCTGGGGGTCCGGTGGCCCCCCCTTGAGGAGGGGGTACTGTCATGATTCGCCTCCCTATCCACATGGCTAGGGGGCGGAGGCTTCTCTCGGGCCTCACTTCCGGCCCTTGGATGCCTTAAAAGCTGACACTTCCAGTGAACCAGCGCCGGCTCTGCTTTGCCTGTGATTGCTGGTCCTGGGAGTGATATCCTTATCTGTCTGTTCCTGTGCCCCCGTGCCCTTGTCTGTGTTCTGTCCCCTGGTCGTCCCTCCTGTCCTATGTCCCCCCTCCTATTCCTTACTCGGTTGCTTCCTCCAGTACTGACCTTAGCCTGACTTTGACTCCGCTTCTGCTCGCTCCTCCGGTCCTGCTTCTGCCCGTACGGTGTTTGACCCAGCCTGTCTGACTATTCCTCACATACCCTGCAGTTCTGCCTCTCAGCTGTGCTGATTAGGCAGTGCATGAGAACGCTGTGCATTTCCTTCCTGGTTCTCATTGCCCTGTGTAGTGTCGTCTGCTGCAGAGCTCTGGCTCCCCCTGGTGGCAGCATTACAATGGTGCTGTACATCTGAGAATTGGTTTACCTACAAAGGAGGATGAGCCCTTGTGGGCTTACATTCTACAGGATAATGGGGAAAAGGATAGTAGTTTGGGTGGTTGTGGCAGCTGCAGTGGTGGTGAGGTGACAGCTCCAGTGGTGGTGAGGTGGCAGCTCCAGTGGTGGTGAGGTGACAGCTCCAGTGGTGGTGAGGTGGCAGCTCTGGTGGTGCTGAGGTGGAAGCTTTGGTGTTGGTGAGGTGGTCGGGAAGTGGCAGCTCCGGTACGGGTGAGGTGGCAACTCCGGTGGTGCTGAGGTGGAAGCGCTAGTGTTGGTGAGCTGGTGGGGAAGTGGCAGCTTTGGTGGTGGTGAGACGGCAGCTCCAGCAGTGGAGAGATGATGGTGAATTGGCAGCTTTATTGGTGGTAAGTTGGAAGTTCTGGGGTTGGTGAGGTGGTGGTGAAGTGGGAGCTCCAGTGATGGTGAGGCGGAAGCTCTGGTGGTGATGAGACAGCAACTTCGGTGGTGGTGAAGTGGCAGCTGCAATGGTGATGAGAAGCCAGATCCTGTGGTGTTGAGGTGGTATTTCCAGTGGTGGTGAGGCAGCCACTCTGGTGGTGATGAAGTGGCAGCTCTGGTGGTGATAATGCGGCAGCTCCAGTTGTGGTGAGATGGAAGCTCTGGTAGTGGTAAAGTGGCAGCTCCAGTGGTGGTGATGAAGTGGGAGCTCCAGTGGTAGTGAGGTGGAAGTTCCAGAGTGGTGAGGTGGTAGTATAGAGACAGCTCCAATGGTGGTGAGGAGCAAGCTCTTGTAGTGGTGAGAAGGCAGCTCCGGTGGTGGTGAAGTAACAACTCCGGCGGTGATGAGGCAGCAGTTCCAGTAGTGGTGAGGTGGCAGATCTGTTGGTGGTGAGGCAGCAGCTCTGGTGGTGGAGTGGTGGTAAAGTGACAGCTCCAGTGGTGTTGTGGTAGAAGCTCTGGCACTGGTGAGGCGGCAGCTTCAATCATGGTGAAGCGACAGCTCCAGTGGTGATGAGGCAGCAGCTTCAATGGTGGTGAAGTGGAAGCTCTGATAGTGGTGAGGTAGAAGCTTTGATGGTGGTGAGGTAGTGGTGAAGTGGCAGCTCTGTTGGAGAGGAAATGGCAGCTCTGGTGGTGGAGAGGTGGTAGTGAAGTGGCTTCTCCAGTGGTGGTGAAGTGGACACTCTGGTAATGGTGAGTTTGCAGCTCCAGTGGTGGTGAGGAGGCAGCTCCAGTGTGGGTGAAGCCGCAGCTCCAATGGTGGTGAGGCAGCAGCTTCACTGGGGATGAGTTTTAAGCTCCGGTGGAGGTGAGATAGTGGTGAAATGACAGCTCTGGGGGTGGTGAAGTGGCAGATCCAGTGGTGGTGAGACAGCAACTTTGGTGGTGATAAGGTGGCAGCTCTGAAGGTGATAAGGCGGCAGCTTTGGTGGTGGTGAGTTGCAAGCTCTGGTGGTTATTATCTCTGTCGCTATCCTTTTATCTATCTTTCCTGTCTGTACTCTCTGTCTCTCCTCTCTCTCTTTATCCTTTTATCTATCGTATCTGTCTGTCCTTTCTGTCTCTCCTCTCTATTTTTCCTTTTATCTATCGTATCTGTCTGTACTTTCTGTCTATCCTCTCTCTTTATTCTTTTATCTATCTTTCCTGTCTGTACTTTCTGTCTATCCTCTCTCTCTGTATCCTTTTATCTATCGTATCTGTCTGTCCTTTCTGTCTCTCCTCTCTATTTTTCCTTTTATCTATCGTATCTGTCTGTACTTTCTGTCTATCCTCTCTCTCTTTATCCTTTTATCTATCTTTCCTGTCTGTACTTTCTGTCTCTCCTCTCTATTTTTCCTTTTATCTATCGTATCTGTCTGTACTTTCTGTCTATCCTCTCTCTTTATTCTTTTATCTATCTTTCCTGTCTGTACTTTCTGTCTATCCTCTCTCTCTGTATCCTTTTATCTATCGTATCTGTCTGTACTTTCTGTCTATCCTTTCTCTCTGTATCCTTTTATCTATCGTATCTATCTGTACTTTCTGTCTATCCTCTCTCTCTCTGTATCCTTTTATCTATCATATCTATCTGTACTTTCTGTCTATCCTCTCTCTCTGTATCCTTTTATCTATCGTATCTGTCTGTACTTTCTGTCTATCCTCTCTCTCTGTATCCTTTTATCTATCGTATCTGTCTGTACTTTCTGTCTATCCTCTCTCTCTTTATCCTTTTATCTATCGTATCTGTCTATCCTCTCTCTTTATCCTTTTATCTATCGTATCTGTCTGTACTTTCTGTCTATCCTCTCTCTCTGTATCCTTTTATCTATCGTATCTGTCTGTACTTTCTGTCTATCCTCTCTCTCTTTATCCTTTTATCTATCGTATCTGTCTATCCTCTCTCTCTTTATCCATTTATCTATCGTATCTGTCTATCCTCTCTCTTTATCCATTTATCTTTTCTTTCTGTCCTTTCTTTCTATGTGTTTTGCACATTTGTTACACGTGCACAGTATTTGTTTGTAAGCACGCTTTGTGTATCGCTGTGAGCACAAACAGCAGATGTGGCGTCCGCGGCGGAGCGCGGCGGCTGTAAACACCGGGACATTTAGGATCTCTGATGAAGCAGATAACAGAAAGCAGAAGATGTTCTGTCAACCATACAGTATGAAGAAACAACAACATAGAATGACAAGATGAGCTGAGTGAGCGCCGCGGGCGAGGAGAGCAGCGGACGGAGACGACATAAAAGAGGCCGAAACAAAGCGAACAGCACAAAGAAGCCGAGGTCAGCGCAGAGAAGCCGCCGTCCCGGGGTGACCCCTCCGCTGTGACTGCGGTGCTCCAGACTAAACACGCCGCACACCGCCTCCGCTTCTTTTTGGTTATTTGCTTAGGTCCCCCCCGGAGAATATGGCGGAAGCAGATTTTCGGTTTCCCATTTATGACTTTCCAGATGATGGCGCATTGTTACATCGACCTATACATATGTAACTACTGCAACAACGTAAAAAACAATTCTCTGTTCATATCTGATATTAGATGATTGAGCCCTGAACAATAAAAAGTAAAGCCTGAGAGCTCTAATAATACCGCTATACCAACGTCATTCCCATAATGCTGTCATACTGCTACCTCCAGGGACCAGATACTTCACAATCTCTGGATATCCCCAAACTAGAGATGAGCGAGTGCCGCAATATTCGTAATCGCTATACTCGTAAGCGAGTGCAATGCAAGTCAATGGGAAATGCGAGAACGTTTCTGCTGGACCCAACCGAGAGGTCTGGAGGCTGAGGAAAGGCTGCAATGGAGGGAAAGTGATGGCACTGAATGGGCAGAGCTGGAGAATGTGCTGCGTGCATTGCTGACTCACATGGATTCTGGGAATGAGGAGGTCACAGTATTACGCCATTTTTACAGATGCACAAGAACACCTACCAAACCGAACCCAAATTGCATTTCACAGGCCACAAAGATTAAGAAACAGTTTTTCCTGCAGAATCACCTGTATATAAGGCTAAATAAGCCGAAGAATAAAAAAATATCCCTTTTAGCATTTGTTCACACGAAGTGTTTTGGCTTTTTTTTACTTCTACAATTGGGAGGGTCCAGTCATACATTTTGTAGCCAGAACGTGCCTTTTGGTATGTTAATCTTTGACCTGAGGGGCCTCAAGTGGTCCCGTAACATACGGTTTGGAGGGGCTGCTGTTACTTATACATATGTGCGGTTCCTATAGTGGAATACAGATTCCATAGCAGTTTACAATCTGCCCATTGTGGCGGTCCGCTTTACCCTCCTCCATGTCATTCTGCGGCCCTCAATTCAAGTGTTCAGAGGGCCTGCATGTGTCAGGAAGCCTGAGATTGGTGATGGTCCTGAGGTGGCCCAGTAACATACATTTGGGAGGGTCTGCTCTTACTTATACATTTGGGCGGTCTCTCCCTCATTGAGACTCAGATAGTGGAATACAGATTCCATAGCAGTTCACAATGCGCCCATTGTGGTGGTGGGCTTTACCCTCCTCCACCATGTCATTCTGCAGCCCTCAGTTCAAGCTTTCAGAGGGCCATTAGTCAACAATCATTGTATATTGCTATTGAATATGGATCCCCTATCTCAGTCACAATGTGGGACAACGCGTCACAAGGGTCTCCAGTGCCGAATATTAGTTTGATGAGACTACTGTCCTGGTTTGTCCAGTGCACACTGTGCCTTTTGTTTACAAAAAATACTCCTATGGCCTGAGTCATGGTTGATGCAGGAGTCACCACCACAAGGGTCTCCAACGTCAAATATGTCAGGCTGGAGTAGGTCTTCCTCTGTTAGGAGGTGGTCTATGTGCTCTGCTCTAGTGAAGGGCTGATATTAATGTCCCTGGTGGTGTAGGGATTGCTGGCTATAGCCCTGGTGTGTTAGGGGGGTGTAGCTAATTACAATTGCACATGTGTTCTAGACTATATTCTAGGGTGGAGGGGATAATAGTAACATCCCGGGGGGTGCAGATTGATTAAAGTTTAGTGATTTTATCCTTCGTGTTTAGGGTGGATCAGGAAATAGTAATGTGACGCCCCTGGACTATCGGGTCGTCACAGCGTATTGCACAATCTGCCCTCCCGTGCAGTATCCACCTCCATCTTGGTTACGGGTCTCCAACTACATGGTGTTGCCTACATCAGTTAATCAAATCCTAGATACACTGCACCACACCCACCAGACACACCAGTGGACGGCCTGAGTGGAATAGAGTCGCCCACCTGGGGGGTTGGAGAGGGGAGGTCAGGAGCAGGGTCCTGGGAAGCTATCTAGGTGACAGACGGTGGTCTGGGCCTAGAGGAGCTGGAGCCCCGGTCGCAGGGGATCATGGCAAGGGGCACGGATCTGTCGAGGAGGACAGCCGGCGGCCTTGCACCATCACTGGACTTGGACAAAGGCACGACGGGGTACGTGGACCCTAGGTCAGGGAGAAGCTTCAGGCAACCTGATAATTTACCCGACGAGAACGGAACCATCAAGAGCCGTTCCCACCTGCTCCAGAATTGGGGTACTAGCACAACGAGGGGGATAGGACTTTCCACTCAAAACAGTGCAGAAAATCCCAATCGTGAACCCTGAGATCAGGCTCCCACACTTAGCCATGGTGGGGAGTGGGACCCGACAAGTTCCACACTACCAGGACCAACAGAGAAGTAAGCTTAGTGCCAGGAGGAAGGTCACGGATCACCAGGCAGCACCATTGGGGACGGGACCCGAACGAGCTCCCCTCAGCGGCAGCGGTGTCCAGAACGTTGGTTTATCCAGTTGTCGGTGTCAGCTTAATGGACTGTGTGAGTACGCAAGTGACCCCTTTGCATGCAACGGCACTCCCCAATCACCATCACCGAGTCCCGGGGTATCCCCCCTACCCGTGGAGGGTCACAACACCTGGCTGCCCCATTCCATCACCCCGGGTACTCCCAACTGCAGCGATGGTACTCCACCTTACCACACACCACGGGTGGCGTCACGAACTCTATAATCCCCTGTAAATACCCCCTTCATTTGAGTAATTGCACGACCCCCGGGTCCAGGCACCCCTCGAGCTACTGCGGATCCGGATCCGAGCAGCCCGGCTGCTGACACGGGGGCGGCACAGTAATATCCCTGGTGGTCTATAGTAATGTAAGATGTAATGATTATATTCTGGGGTGACGGAGTTAATCGTATTATCCCAGGTGGATATGAAATGATTAATGATTTTATCCCTGGTGGTCTAGGGTGCTGAGGTTAATGGTAGAAGCCCGGACATTGTCTTCTACTATCTGGGATTTCTAATATATATTAATAGGTATTTTTTCCATATGATTTTGTATAAAAGTCATTATCATATCATAATATTAACATCTTTATATTCCGGGTGACAGTGACTTGGGGGATCATGGCTGGAGCTAAAGAAATGGCCAAGATCCACCCAAAGTTAAGAAAGGCTGAAGAAAAATTAATAAATATAATATATATATAAAAAATAAATCGCACGATTGTGAGGTGACCCCACATCCAAACACTCGATGGCAGAGGAGGGGCGAGCTCAACACTGGTGACATTTCTTGAGGGAAACATCATTATTTAATCTGATGACTCAATTAGACCTAAAGGCCACCAGCGTCCGGAGAGCAGCGCGGGAGATTAGCGGTGGTGACTGCAGACAGGCGGGAGGCCAGCTCCACACTGCCAGCCCCAATCCCTCCCACCACATGGAAACAATCTGCACAAACCATCACCTTCTGGGGAAAAGATGAGGCCCTGGCAGCAGAGCCAAGCACCACAAACACCGGTCAACCACGAGCAAGAGATGGAGCAGGACCTCCAGACATCGGTGGTGGCCCCTGAAGAACCCAAGCGCCTCAATGCCGTGTACCGTGGCCGATGTGTGATGTGCAGTGTATCGTGACGTAGCGGGTGATAAGCAGTGATGATGGGATATGCTTCTGTGTAATGTATGGTGTATAATGTAGGGATATATACTATCAGGTATAGTGCTGCACAAGGTGTAGCGGTGTTGGTAATGTCGTATATTTCTACTTATAAAAGTAGCAGAGCCAAGCTCGTTGTGGGACATCGTGTGGATTACTTCGAACCTCTTGGGGTGTTTGGGAGGTTCATAAATTGGTGAAAAGGATGTGTGGTTTTTTATTTATAATGAATTTTTGTGTGTTTGTGTTTTTTTCTCTTTTCACGCACAGGATTAGTAATGGGGGGTCTCATAGACAGCGCTCCATTACCAACTCAGGGCTGGATGGCAGCTGTGATTTTTGACAAATGACAGCTGACATCAACCATATATTTTACCCCGATTGCCACCGCACCAGGGCAATTGGGATAAGCCGGGTAAAGCAGAGCAATTGCACTCTGAGCTCCTCCTTCCTATCTCTTCTCCTCTCCTCACACACTATCTGTATGCTATGTATTATGTGTCTATGACTGAGCTCTGAGCTCCTCTCTCCTATCTCTTCTCCTCTCCTCACACACTATCTGTATGCTATGTATTATGTGTCTATGACTGAGCTCCTCTCTCCTATCTCTTCTTCTCTCCTCACACACTGTTTGCATTCTGTGTATTATGTCTCTATGACTGTGCACTAAGCTCCTCTCTCTTCTCTCCTCACACACTTTCTGTATTCCGTGTACTGTCTGTATGACTGAGCTCTGAGCTCCTCTCTCCTATCTCTTCTCCTCTCCTCACACACTATCTGTATGCTATGTATTATGTGTCTATGACTGAGCTCTGAGCTCCTCTCTCCTATCTCTTCTTCTCTCCTCACACACTGTTTGCATTCTGTGTATTATGTCTCTATGACTGTGCACTAAGCTCCTCTCTCTTCTCTCCTCACACACTTTCTGTATT
Organism: Anomaloglossus baeobatrachus; assembly: GCF_048569485.1. Lineage (NCBI taxonomy): Eukaryota > Metazoa > Chordata > Amphibia > Anura > Aromobatidae > Anomaloglossus > Anomaloglossus baeobatrachus. The sequence continues at coordinate 575,735,738 of NC_134358.1, forward strand.
CCGTGTACTGTCTGTATGACTGAGCTCTGAGCTCCTCTCTCCTATCTCTTCTCTCTTCACACACTGTCTGCATTCTGTGTATTATGTCTCTATGACTGTGCACTAAGCTCCTTTCTCCTATCTCTTCTCCTCACACGCTATCTGTATTCAGTGGACTATTTGTCTATGACTGAGCTCCTCACACACTATCTGTATTCTGTGTACTATGTCTCTATGACTGAGCTCTGAGCTTTTCTCTCCTATCTTTTCCCCTCACACAATAGCTGTATTCTGTGTACTATGTCTCTATGACTGTGCACTAAGCTCCTCTCTACCTATCTCTTCTCTCGTCACACACTATCTGTATTCTGTGTACTATGTCTCTATGACTGTGCACTAAGCTCCTCTCTCCTATATCTTCTTCTCACTCACTATCTGTATTCTGTGTACTATGTCTCTATGACTGAGCTCCTCTCTCCTCTCTCTTCTCCTCACACATTATCTGTATTCTGTGTACTATGTCTCTATGACTGAGCTCCTCTCTCCTATCTCTTCTCCTCACACACTATCTGTATTCTGTGGACTATTTGTCTGTGACTGCGCTCTGAGCTCCTCTCTCTTCTCCTCACACACTATCTGTATTCTGTGTACTATGTCTCTATGACTGAGCTCCTATCTCTTCTCCTCACACACTATCTGTATTCTGTGGACTATTTGTCTGTGACTGCGCTCTGAGCTCCTCTCTCTTCTCCTCACACACTATCTGTATTCTGTGTACTATGTCTCTATGACTGAGCTCCTATCTCTTCTCCTCACACACTATCTGTATTCTGTGGACTATTTGTCTGTGACTGCGCTCTGAGCTCCTCTCTCTTCTCCTCACACACTGTCTGTATTCTGTGTACTATGTCTCTATGACTGAGCTCCTCTCTCCTATCTCTTCTCTCCTCACACACTGTCTGTATTCTGTGTACTATGTCTCTATGACTGAGCTCCTCTCTCCTCTCTTCTCCTCACACACTATCTGTATTCTGTGTACTATGTCTCTTTGACTGCACTCTGAGCTCCTCTCTCTTTTCCTCACACACTATCTGTATTCTGTGTACTATGTCTCTGTGACTGCGCTCTGAGCTCCTCTCTCTTCTCCTCACACACTGTCTGTATTCTGTGTACTATGTCTCTATGACTGAGCTCCTCTCTCCTATCTCTTCTCTCCTCACACACTGTCTGTATTCTGTGTACTATGTCTCTATGACTGAGCTCCTCTCTCCTCTCTTCTCCTCACACACTATCTGTATTCTGTGTACTATGTCTCTGTGACTGCACTCTGAGCTCCTCTCTCTTTTCCTCACACACTATCTGTATTCTGTGTACTATGTCTCTGTGACTGCGCTCTGAGCTCCTCTCTCTTATCTCCTCTCTGTACAGAAGGGTGCTATAGTGTTTGGTCCCGCAGGGCATTATGTGAACGGTCACCTGGCAGCGCCCTGGGTCATGTGGGGCTTCGTGTGGACGGCAACAACCATTTTGTTCAAATTAAATTGGGAATTATTTGGATACTGAATCATCAATGACTTTCTAAAACATTTTGCCAAAATCAAGTCCTCCAGTCATCCATGCTTATCTCTATGGCGGCTTTCACACTACGTCTTTTTAACATGCGTCCTGAAAGTTTTTTTAACGCAAAAACGGATCCAGTGCAAATGCGTTTTCATTTCAATGCATTTGCAATGGACTCGCGTCAACATGCGTTTGCGTGCGGTATAGGAGGATCCAGCAAGTTGTAGTTTTTTAACATTTTTCAAAAACTCTACTTGTAGCGTTTTTGAGCTGCGTCCAAATACTGCAAATTGCTGGATCCTGACTATACTGCACGCAAACACATGTGAACGCTGGCACGCTGATAGACAGGATCCTGCCTGCTCTACTGAGCATGCCCAGAAGCCAGCCTCGCGTAATCAGTCTCTCTCTCTCCTACCTCTCTGTCTCTCTCCCCCTCCCTCTCTCCCCCTCCCTCTCTCCCCCTCCCCCTCTCTCTCTCCCCCTCCCTCTCTCCCCCTCCCTCTCTCTCTCTCTCTCTGTCTCTCTCACCCTCTCTCTCCCTCTCTCACCCTCTCTCTCTCCCCCTCCCTCTCTCCCTCTCCCCCTCCCTCTCTCCCCCTCCCTCCCCTCTCTCTCTCCCCCGCCTGAGAGCTGCGGACACTCGTAACCAAGGTAAATATCGGGTAACCAAGCAAAGCGCTTCTCTTAGTTACCCAATGTTTACGTTGGTTACGCGTGCAGGGAGCAGGCAGACGGCTCCTAGCACCTGCGGATGCTCGTAACCAACGTAAATATCGGGTATCCAAGCAAGTTACCCGATGTTTACCTTGGTTACGAACCTCCGCAGCTGTCAGAAGCCGGCTCCCAGTCTATCACGTTTAGTTCCCCTCACTCCCGATCACATGACTCCAATGCCCGCCCATAAACTTAAAGTGACAGGATCCTGCAAAATAACACATGCGTTTGCATGCGTTTTTTTGCTGTAAAAACAGGATCCGCTTTTACAGCAAAAAAACATTCATGACGTATGTTAAAAAGACGTAGTGTGAAAGTAGCCTTGCCAAGTACTGTGTGCCACCAACCAGAAATCGGAGTGTGAGATTGGGGACAATTCATCTGCATCGCCCCTCATCAGTGTTAATGATAGTGAGTATAGCGGAGCACTTCAATGTACGGAGGATCCACTGTTAGTAAAATTCCCTGAACTTTTAAATGAATTTGAACAATTTGATTGCTATTTGCAGTTCTCAACCCCCCCCCCCACACTTTTATGGGACGAGATGAGGCTAATTTTGTATTGTCACTTGTGCCTCCCCATAATGCCCTACAGCTGCGACATCTTACAGAATATTACTCTTCTACAGTGGGGGTCAGTACTGGAGTACTATATATACTATATATATTGTTCAGCCAGTACTATATATGCTGGCTGAACTCTCCTATTAATGCCAGCTATGGCTTCTCTATGCTGGCCTAGTGAGGTGTTGGGATCCAAACTTACTGGTGGTTGTAGTACTTTATTGCTGTGAGCAGTTGTACTTTTGTTGCTGCCTTACTTCTCTTGCTTTTCTCCTTAGTTTCTTACTGTTTGTTCCTGTGAGTTTGCAGTGTGTCTGACTTTTGTTTTTTCCCTATCTGTCTTTATGTGTTACCATCATACTCCTGCCCTTTCCTTCCCTGGGTGGGGGGTGGGGGGTGCAGTTTAGTGCTGTCAGGAGAATATTAAAGCATGGGACTTTAGCATCTCCACCATCAGGGGTAATCCGGAGGTTTAGGACAGCCTAGAGTCCCGTAGCAAGGGAAAGTATAGGAGCCCCCTTTCCCTCGCTATCCTACAGTCACATCATGACATTATAGAGGGCCCTATGTCTCAGCATTAGCGAGACAGCTGCAGACCTTGTCTGTCCAGGTGCCTGAATTAAAAGGGTGATACAGCAGCAAGAGCAGTCCGCCGCACCTGTGCAATCTGCCTGGTCCTCTAGACCATCAGAGCCCAAACTACCTCTCCCGGAAAGACGTTTAGGGGAGCGCAGCCAGTTTGCTCATTTCAGAGAGGCGTGTGGGTCATATTTCTGTTACCTCCCCACTCCTCTGCTGGTGAGTAACAGCAGGTTGAATTATTTTCTCTGTTTTGAGTGGGGACCCCCAAGCGTGGGCCTTTTCCTTGCCTCTGACTCTCCTGTATGTTTGATGGTGGACGGGGTTTTCTCGGCACTCGGTCTCATCTATGATCATCCAGATGGGGCATCATCAGCTGAGCTTATAATCTGTTCACTACAACAGGGGAATCTGCGGCAGAGGATTATTGCGCTGAATTCTGGCGCTGGTCACAGACACAAAGTGGAACGACCCTGCGCGGAAAAGACAGGTTTTCCAGGGTGTATCCAAGAGGATAAAGGAGGCGTTGGTCATGTATGAGATCCTCCTTCTCTAGAGTGTGCTTTGTCTTTGGTAATACGTATTAATCATCGATTTCGGCAGTGGATCCATGAACCTGAATAATCTGGGGAGGGGGTTTCTGTACCTGTATTACCTTCAGAGCCTCACCCGAGCCCGTGCAGCATGGAGGTACGTCCTGTGGGGGGAGAACTTCACTCCACTAACAAAGCGGGGGCTCTCTTTTTTTTCTGTGGCAAAAAGGGACATTTTACCAGTGCCTGTCCCGTGGTGGGGATCTCAACCCGGGTCTACGTATATCCTCAAACAATGGTGTAACAATGTTTAAAACCTGCCAAGAAGTTCCTATTACGGTTTTTCTAGACAGTGGTTCAGGGGTAAACATGATGGATGCACGTTCTTCACGGTTGGATTTATAGATGTTATCAAATCCTGGTCAGACTTTTTCCATCGATTCTTCACCTGTTACTCGGTGGGGGCTTTTTTGGGTGTATATGGGGCTGGGACTCCGTATAGGGGTACTCTGTATAGGGGTACTGCATTTAGAGTGGATTTCATGTTATGTTCTCTAGAACCTTAGTGTACAAATGGCATTGGGGTTTCCCTGATTTATATTACATATCCCCACCATAGGTCGGCAAACTCAGGAGATAATGAAATGGAGCATAGATAGTAAAGACCACCTGCATTTTGCCGGTCACCAATAGGCTTTCTGGTCCCCTCTCTGACTTTTTTGATATGTTCTGAAAAGGGGGATGTCAGTAGTTGCCAAAATGCAGACTCTATAATTCGTCTGGACCTGAGAGGTCAGCTCTCAAAGATTACATAATGGAGAGTTTAGCGGAGGGGCACGTTAGGCCGTCTTCATCACCGGTGGCTTCTGCTTTGTCCAAAAGAAGGATGATGGGTTACGGCCAAGCATTGGCTTCCGAGAACTCAACCAGAAAACAGTTTGGGATCATTATCCTCTTCCGCTCATTCCGGACCTATTTAATGAGATTGCTGGTGCTAAATGGTTCTCTAAACTTGGCCTTAGGGGACCTATAATCTGAACTGGGTCAAACGGGGATGAGTAGAAAACGGCTTTAAATACCTGGGGGGGCACATAGAACACCTGGGAATGCTATACGATCTAACCACTCGCCTGCTGTATTCCAGCATTTTGTTAGTGATGTGTTTGCTCATCTTGTGGGGACATCTGCGATCATTTACCTAGATGACATTCTCATCCACTCCCTGGATTATGGGTCTCACATGGAACATGTCAGACAGGTGCTGGAAACTCTCAGAGATAATAGGTTGTATGCTAAACTGAAGAATTGTGTATTCGCTGTACTGGAACTTCCTTTTTTGTGGTATATACTTTCCACTTCTGGTTTTTGGATACGCCGGTGATAGAATCTGAATCCTCATTACGCAGTCCACTATGGAATGAGTCAAGCCCCGGAAAAAACTTTAGTTTTGTGTCATTTTTAGCTGTGGTATTAGCTGCATTGTAGCTGCTTGAAGTGTTTTTTTATTTTGGGTCTATTTCTCCTGTCTGTTATCCTACCCTTGTATTTCTTTATTGTAGTGGTGAGACTAGTGCTCTCATAGGCCTGCTCACTAGTCAGGGTGAGTTTTGGGCAAGCAAGGGCCTAGGCATATGATCATGATGGGGTGAAAGAACCCAAATAGGGATGTCAGGTAGTGCAGGGTACAGACTCAGGTGAGTGCAGGTGGTGACCCCAGTCCCCTCCCTCTAGCACCAGAGCCCACCTGCTGAGGGTTTTCCTGGTACCTGGTAAAATCCCATTTGTCATTCTGTGACACTGGCCCACTTTTTTTTCACTGGACTGTTATATATATAGAGGCCCTTGCAGAATGGATGCAAAGCCTGTCCTTTAGGCTGGCAGACCTTTGATCCAGGGATTTGCAACCTCATCAGCGGGCCGTGGGTCTGGCAGCCAGCTATAATATATCTGACCCCAAGGTGGCGCTCCTCAATAGATTTTTGGGAGGGCAGGATACAATTTTTGTTTTGCTGTACTTTAAGCTCCGCCCACACTCTTCCGTGAGTGAGGAACAATGGGTGGTGATTGTGATCTCTCTCCTTCAGGGAGACCTGCAATCCTGGGCTTTCTCTTTCCCGACCAACTATCTGTCACTTTGATCAATTGGTGAGATTTTTGCTGCCCTAGGCCATATCTATGATGACCCCGACCGTGCTTTCCTTGCTGAGTCTCAGCTCCACAAGCTCCAGCAGGGAGATCGGCTTATGGAGGAATTTTGTTAAGAATTCCGGAGATGGGCTACTGACACTAAGTGGAATGACTCGACTCTTAGGAGTAATTTTTACCAGGGTCTATCAGAAAGGCTCAAGGATGCTTTGGTATTATATGAGACTCCTGAGAAGTTAGAGGCCATTATAGCTCTGGCCATATGTTTCGATATACACTTCAGACAGAAACCTCTGATGACTCTGCCCCCCTGTAGTGATGCCTATGATGAAGTCCTTCCTGTAAGCTCTGATGAACCCATGCAGTTAGGGGGGCTTCCTCTCAGCCTGGATCCCATGCGATCGCTGCAAGTCAGGAGTGTGTTTTTTCTTTAGTCATAGGGGGCATTTTATCGGGAACCTGTCCATCGCCTCCAAAACAAAGGAAGTAGTTGGACAACTTCTGACCTCAGGTTGTGTGGAGGATTTCAACCTGGGCGTATATATTTTCTCCTCGTGTGTGTCTCAGTTTAGTTTACCTGCTGAGATTGTGTGGCGCCCCTGACCTGGTCAGGCACCACTGAGTACTGCACCCATGCTGGGGACAGTACAATACAGGTAATCCAGAAGGCTGACTGGGGTGTGGTACACAGGCGCATAGTGACCAGGTCTCACACATGTACCTTTGAGAGGACCCCTGGGGATCCCAGGAGGGGGCAAAGCCTATACCTCCACTGGAATAGTGGCAGGGGGTCAAAAGCCTCCATCTCCTCTCAAGGGGTGTGGTGGAGAGTCTGGTTGCTAGGTGGCGTAGGCAAGAACAGGAGAGGTGGAGCAGTGAGTCAGTTAGAGGAGAACTCCAGAGGGCTCAGTGAGGAGCAGACCTGTGGGGTTGATGCTGTCTAACAGCGCCCGCGCAGTGGCTACTGACGGGGGAGAACGGTCAACTAGGAGTGCTACCTGAAAGCCAGCTTCAGCTAGAGAGAAAGCACGGAGTGGGAAGTAAGGAGACTGCTAGAGAGCACCAGGCCCAACCGGGCGGCAGATCCCGAAGCGGAGATAGATCCAGCTTTCTTTTGCTAAACCTGCCGGTGTGGGGCTCTCAAAGCCCACACCACAACACCACAAAAGCCGCAGCCACGTAACCGCAGTGAGGGCCCATAGGTCACAGGAGGCAAGCAGCTGGAGTGGCCTGGTCCGGGGAACAAGCAAACGGCAAACAAAAGGGGGAGAGAGGCTGCAGCATCTTCCCTGGGTGACCCCCATAGGGACTCAAAGTCGGGGTCACCCCAAACCACCAAGGGCTAAGGAAGGCGAGTCAGTAGTCACCCTCATAAAGTCAGCCTGAAGGATACCTGGTTCCCATCTGGTTCATCCCAGCTACGCCCGGGTTACTCACCCTGCCACCTGAAGTGAGTAAAAACCCTGAAAGACATTCTGCCTGTGTGGAGTTATTCTGCGCCTTGTGGTACTACGCACCTACACAGGGCCCTGGGGCTTGCCTCACTCTCAGGAGGCTATTCCAACTAACTGCACTCACCATCAGCCCCAGGCGTCCCTCAACCTGCAGTGGCGGTCCCCACTGACCGCAATACTGAGAGTGGCGTCACGATCAAAACCGAAGATTCCCTACCTGTGACCAGCACCAGCTACGTGGAGTCCCTGAAGGTATGCACCGATACAACACCCGAGGGGCTTCACATCTGGCGTCACGAACAGGATAAGGACTAGACCTGTTCAGACAGGTGACCATGTGCCTGGGCGGTCCGCTTGAAAAATTGGAAGCGCCGCCATATTGCCACCATGAAAAGCGCGCTGAAAAACAACAGCAGCCCGCGCTGGAAGAAGTTACCGCCCACGAAGAGGTGTGGCTACCCAGAGATCCCCTGCAGAGTTCTGACCTTGCCAGCTATGAGAGTGGAAGCGTCCAGAGACGGCGGGAAGGAAAGAGAGCCACAAGCCTGCTGCTGAGAGAGGAGCTGCTGAAAGAGGCAGAGCAGAAACTGAACAGCTTGCTATCAGAGGCAACGGCGAGTCCACTGCTGGGAGATCGTGCAGAAGACGGCGCAGAAGAAATGGCGTCTGACCGCAGGAACCCAGAACCAGGCTCCGCTGCCTGGTGGTATCGGGAGCTGGCCCAGTTCTGCGACCGATTGGAGACCCGGGTTGTGGAGCAGATCCGGGAAGAACGAATGGAAGTGCTGGAGATGACCGCGGCGGTTCGGGCCTATGAAAGGAGAGCCGCGCGCCGAGTGCCAGACAGGACGGCGACGACGCAGACCCCGATGCTGCCACCGGTGGGTGAGTCGAGTAATGCCCCGGCCAGTGCAAGTGCCCCGACCCCTGCTGCCGCGTCCGCGGTCCCCGAAGAGGCGTCCGGTGCGGCGACGCTGAAGCAGGCCGCAGCCACGCCAGGTGCGGCCCTCCAAGCCCCAGCGGCCGCAGCGATGCCCTGCTCGGCCCACCAAGACCCGGTCCCTGCAGCAACGCCCAGTCCGGCCCGCAAAGAACCTGCTGCCACCGCGACCCTCATCCGCGCCGCAGGCGTAACGCTGACCCAGGCCGCCGCCCTGCTAGGCCCGGCCCGCCAAGACCCCACCGCCGCAGCAACGCTCGTCCGCGCCGCAAGTGAGGTGCTGAACCAGGCCGCAGCCCCGCCAGGTGCGGCCCGCCAAGCCCCGGCCGCCGCAGCGATGCCCTGCTCGGCCCGCCAAGCCCAGACTGCTGCAGCGACGTCCAGCCCAGCCTGCACAGAGCCCCCTGCAACAGCGACACTGATCCAGGCCGCCGCCATGCCAGGCGCGGCCCGCCAAGACCAGGCCGCCGCCATGCAGGGCGCGGCCCGCCAAGACCAGGCCGCCGCCATACAGGGCGCGGCCCGCAAAGAGATTGCATCACCGTTTACCCCGGCCTGCAAGGCCAGAGCAGACACCGCTCCTCAGTCCAGAGAGGTCCCTGCTAGGAAGACCCTGATAGGAGAGGACCCCGAATACTGGAAGCTGAAGGCTGACCTAGAGGCCCAGTTCCCACAGGAGATGGTGGATCGGTATCTGCTCCCTCCGCATACCCCCAAGGAGATTCCGGCAACCCCTGCAGCCGCGCCAGAGAGTCCACCGCCCAGACCAGCTGAAGAAAGCCCATCCCCAGCACTGCCACCAAAGGAGTGCCAAGAAGAACTAAGGGGGAGAGGAGGCCAGGAAGCTGAGGAGCTGACTCAGGAGCCACCGGCAGTGGAGCAATACTCAGAGCCGGAGATGTTGCCCTATTCCCGTTGGGATGAGGAAGACCTGACACCGTCCGCTGACGAAGATCTGCCTAAAAGTCTCACCTGGGAGTTTGCAAGCTGTACCACGCAGAGTTCAGGCCGCAAGACACAGCGCCGCAGTAGAACCCAGTTGTCCCCTGCACCACAGTCTCCAGAGCAGAGAGAAGTCACAGCCAGAGACCTGCAAGAAAAACGAGCCCTGAGAAGGTCCAAAGCCCAGGCCAGAGGACCCCTTTGCAGAGGAGTAGTGGAGGATTTCAACTTGAAAAGCGGATACGGCTTTATTGTAGCCCCTGGTATCAAAGAAGGGATATTTGTCAACAGAAGAGATGTGAGCGCTCATCTGCCTAGAGGACACCCTGGCAGAAACCTAAAGATGGGGGATTCAGTACAATTCACTATGCATGAAGGCGAAAGAGGACTGTACGCGCTTGACGTAGCACTATGCACCAGCAAACCTTACAGCCACCCCATGCTACAAGAAAGAAAAGACAGAGATAAAGACACAGATGAAGATCAAGAAAGAAAAGACAAGGAACCTACAGATGAAACTACCTCAGACGACGACAAAGAGCAGGAAAGCAGCAGGTGCCGCAGCCATACAGGCTCAAGCCCTGGTAAAGAGGAGTAAAGTAAAGAAAGAAGTTACCAGATGAAGTTTTGAAAAGTTTTGGTTTGCAACGTTCTCAAGTTCAAGTATGTGCCCACAAAAACTATTGTGAGAAAACCATAAACCTTAAGGCTATGAACTGGCTATAGCCACAAACTCTCGCAGTGTAAATAGTTACACCAGAGGGCACCACCGCCACCAGAGTCAGCCTGTTTAGGGGCTTGGCTCGTCTGCAACCAGGAGGAGCCCGTCCGTGTATAGGGCCTTGGCTCACCTGCAACCAGAGAGCACGCCTGTTTATGGGGCCTTGGCTCACCACCACAAAGAGGGTACCTGGTCAGCACCAACTGTGGAGGCCGCCTCTGCATCCTGCCAGAAGAGGCTGAAGGCGCGGATCCACCAGGCCAGGTATACCCTGAAACCACCAGCCCATGTAAGCCGCCTCTACATCCTGCCAGAAGTGGCTGAAGCCGCGGCCAACGTGAAAGGGTTTTGGGTGGGTTAACGGACTTGTGGGTGGAGGGTGGTGATGTATGGTACCTGGTGCTTTTAAAAGTTTTAACATGTTTTAATGTTTTATGCATTTTAAAATGTTGTCTTGCAGCCCGAGGACGTGCTGGTGATAACTAAGGGGGAATGTGGCGCCCCTGACCTGGTCAGGCACCACTGAGTACTGCACCCATGCTGGGGACAGTACAATACAGGTAATCCAGAAGGCTGACTGGGGTGTGGTACACAGGCGCATAGTGACCAGGTCTCACACATGTACCTTTGAGAGGACCCCTGGGGATCCCAGGAGGGGGCAAAGCCTATACCTCCACTGGAATAGTGGCAGGGGGTCAAAAGCCTCCATCTCCTCTCAAGGGGTGTGGTGGAGAGTCTGGTTGCTAGGTGGCGTAGGCAAGAACAGGAGAGGTGGAGCAGTGAGTCAGTTAGAGGAGAACTCCAGAGGGCTCAGTGAGGAGCAGACCTGTGGGGTTGATGCTGTCTAACAGCGCCCGCGCAGTGGCTACTGACGGGGGAGAACGGTCAACTAGGAGTGCTACCTGAAAGCCAGCTTCAGCTAGAGAGAAAGCACGGAGTGGGAAGTAAGGAGACTGCTAGAGAGCACCAGGCCCAACCGGGCGGCAGATCCCGAAGCGGAGATAGATCCAGCTTTCTTTTGCTAAACCTGCCGGTGTGGGGCTCTCAAAGCCCACACCACAACACCACAAAAGCCGCAGCCACGTAACCGCAGTGAGGGCCCATAGGTCACAGGAGGCAAGCAGCTGGAGTGGCCTGGTCCGGGGAACAAGCAAACGGCAAACAAAAGGGGGAGAGAGGCTGCAGCATCTTCCCTGGGTGACCCCCATAGGGACTCAAAGTCGGGGTCACCCCAAACCACCAAGGGCTAAGGAAGGCGAGTCAGTAGTCACCCTCATAAAGTCAGCCTGAAGGATACCTGGTTCCCATCTGGTTCATCCCAGCTACGCCCGGGTTACTCACCCTGCCACCTGAAGTGAGTAAAAACCCTGAAAGACATTCTGCCTGTGTGGAGTTATTCTGCGCCTTGTGGTACTACGCACCTACACAGGGCCCTGGGGCTTGCCTCACTCTCAGGAGGCTATTCCAACTAACTGCACTCACCATCAGCCCCAGGCGTCCCTCAACCTGCAGTGGCGGTCCCCACTGACCGCAATACTGAGAGTGGCGTCACGATCAAAACCGAAGATTCCCTACCTGTGACCAGCACCAGCTACGTGGAGTCCCTGAAGGTATGCACCGATACAACACCCGAGGGGCTTCACAATTGTCATAGGCAACAAAACTGAGATCATATCTGTCCTTTTAGCTAGAGGGTCAGCATCAAGTATGGTGGACTCTCGGTTTACATGGACTCATGGCCTCTCCTGTAATACGCTGGCTAAGTCCATCCCCATATTCGCCATTGACTGGGCTCCTCTCAGTCAGGGACATTTTACACAAGTGGTGCATAATGTAGAACCTACGCATAGGGGCTCTTCACAAGGATCTCCTTTCCTGATATGTCTTGGAGGGTGTCTCTACTCCTATCATATTGGCCCTTCCCTGGTTGGTTATGCATAATCTGGTGGTGGACTTGCCGTCTAGAGAGATAGTCAGGTGGAGTGAACTCTGCAAGAAGAATAAGAAGAATTGCCTGAATACAGTTATCTCCTCTATCTCCTCTACACCAGTGCCCTCCTTTTTGTCTGATTTTGGGGATGTATTCTCAGAAAAGGGGTGCCAGGATCTGCTTCCTCACCGTGCATATGATTGTCCTGCTAACTTGATCCCCGAGGCAAAGCTTCCCAAGACCAGGTTGTATAATCTTTCTGGGCCAGAATGGCAAGCCACAAAATATTATATCGCAGAAAGTCAAATCAGACCCTCCTCTTTTCCTGTTACAGCTGTTTTATTTTTTAAGAAAAAAGATGGAGGTTTACGTCCTTGTTTAGATTTTCATGAGTTGAATCAGATTACCATCCATGACCCTTATCCTCCCCCTCTCATCTCTGATTTATTTAATCAGGTTGTTGGGGCCAAATGGTTCTCCAAGTTGGATTTCAGGGGGCTTATAATCTGATTAGGATCAGAGAAGGGGGTGAGAGGAAAATGACCTCTAACAGGCCTGAAGGACATTATGAAAACCTAGTCATGTCTCTTGGTTTGACAAATGCCCCGCCACTTTTCCAACATTTTGTCAATGACATTTTTCATCACCTAATAGGTAGATTTGTGGTTGTATATCTTACTGGATGATATTTTGATTTATTTGTCCGACCTCAAGATAGTTCAGGTTCACATCAGGCAGGTTTTACAGATATTACTTAACGATAAACTGTATGCCAAACATGTGTATTTGCCATGCAGGAGGTACAATTTTTAGGGTTCTTGGTGTCATCTGCTGGTTTCCGGATGGATCTAGTCCAGGTCCGTGCTGTTCTCAGGTGGGAGCCTCCTGAAAATCTGAAAGCACTACAACGCTTTCTGGGGTTTTCCAATTATTACAGGAAGTTCATCCGAAACTCCTCATCTGTTGTCAAACCTCCCATGGATATGACTAAGAAAGGTAAGGATTTCTCTAGGTGGTCTGACCTCACTTGCCAGCCTTTCTCTTCCTTGAAGAGATGTTTTCTATGGCACCTGTGCTCATCCAACCTGATGTCTGACAACCATTTATTGTTGAGGTTGATAAGTCCGAGGTGGGGGTTGGGGCTATGTTGACTCAAGGGCTGTCTCCTAGTAAGTGACATCCATGCACCTTTTGCCATCACACTCCAGCCCTTTCCTTCCCTGGATGTAAGTAACAGTTTAGTGCTGGTAAGGAGAATAGTAAGGCACAGGACTCCAGCATCTCCACCAGCAGTGGAAATCCAGAGGTTAAGGTTAACATAGTGACTCCTAGTGTGAGGGGCAGTAAAATAATCCCCTGTCCCTAGTTATCCTGCATTCACAACATGACAATAAGTCTGTATGTTCTTTAGAGTGTAAGCTCTTATGGTCAGCGGGATCCTCTCTCCTGTAGAGTGTAAGCTCTTATGGTCAGCGGGGTCCTCTCTCTCCTGTAGAGTGTAAGCTCTTATGGTCAGCGGGATCCTCTCTCTCTTGTAGAGTGTAAGCTCTTATGGTCAGCGGGGTCCTCTCTCTCCTGTAGAGTGTAAGCTCTTATGGTCAGCGTGGTCCTCTCTCTCCTGTAGAGTGTAAGCTCTTATGGTCAGCGGGATCCTCTCTCTCTTGTAGAGTGTAAGCTCTTATGGTCAGCGGGGTCCTCTCTCTCTTGTAGAGTGTAAGCTCTTATGGTCAGTGGGATCCTCTCTCTTGTAGAGTGTAAGCTCTTATGGTCAGTGGGATCCTCTCTCCTGTAGAGTGTAAGCTCTTATGGTCAGCGGGATCCTCTCTCTCTTGTAGAGTGTAAGCTGTTATGGTCAGCGGGGTCCTCTCTCTCCTGTAGAGTGTAAGCTCTTATGGTCAGTGGGGTCCTCTCTCTCCTGTAGAGTGTAAGCTCTTATGGTCATCGGGGCCCTCTCTCTGCTGTAGAGTGTAAGTTCTTATGGTCAGCGGGGTCCTCTCTCTCCTGTAGAGTGTAAGTTCTTATGGTCAGTGGGATCCTCTCTCTCTTGTAGAGTGTAAGCTCTTATGGTCATCGGGGCCCTCTCTCTGCTGTAGAGTGTAAGTTCTTATGGTCAGTGGGGTCCTCTCTCTCCTGTAGAGTGTAAGCTCTTATGGTCAGCGGGGTCCTCTCTCTCCTGTAAAGTGTAAGCTCATATGGTCAGCGGGGTCCTCTCTCTCCTGTAAAGTGTAAGCTCTTATGGTCAGCGGGGTCCTCTCTCTCCTGTAGAGTGTAAGCTCTTATGGTCAGCGGGGTCCTCTCTCTCCTGTAGAGTGTAGGGTCATGAGGCATCCCTTGCTCTAAATTTTTAAAGACTCATCAGGTGTCCCTTGCTCCAAATTTCTAGAGGGTCATCAGGTGGCTTTAGCTCAACATTTTTAGAGAGCCATCAGGCAACTCTTGATCAAAATTTTAAGAGGGTAACCAATGAGCCCTCAATCAAAATCAAGAGAAGGTAAACAGGTGACCCTTGCTGAAAATATTTACAGGGTCATCATTTGAATTTCGTTCAAAATAATTAGAGGGTCATCAAAGTGGCCATTGCTTCAAACTTTTAGAGAGTCATCAGGTGGACCAGCACCAAATTTTTAGAGGCTCATCCTGCAGCCTTTGCTCCAAATTTTTAGGTGTCTATTTCTCAAAATCTTTAGAGGGTCATCAGGCTGCCCTAACTCACAATTTTTTTAGGGTTATCAGGCGGCTCTTTTAATTTTTCTCTGACACAAAGTTAAGAAACTTGTTCTTCTTGGCTTTGGAGAAACTGTGAATTTTCATTTGTAGCATTTGTATCGCTGCTAATTCTACAGATCATTATTTTACAAGTTGAGAGACATGGTCTATATAGTCCCAGCGGACTGTGGCCAACAAGTTAGAGAAATTACACCAAGGCCATAATGGAACAAAGAGAAATACCAAAACATTAGCATAAAAGTATATGGCTGGTGAGAAGACACGGAAGACGAAACTGGAGCTCGGCTCGACCCAAAGACGGCTCTCCTCAAATCTTATTCTCTTCGACAGGAACGTAGTCATTTTCTCCTCAGAATTTCTCCTCACAATACCACAAGGTCAGAAGATTTGACTTTTTTCTCAGTGGAAAAGCCTTGAAAAGTGCTGGTCTTGTGGTAATTCAAGGACAAGCATGGAGGAAGGAGAATAAGATGGTCGGGTTTAGCCAAGTAGAGAATGTGGTTCAGCTTAGACTTCATTACCCGGCATCGAAAAGTTCAGAAGCCACAATTACTTAGGGAACAAAAATACATATTCGAGACCAAAAAGGGATAATTGTAGACATACAACACCTGTGAACATTGTAGATAAATATACAGGAACATTAGACTATAGGATCGCGCAAGTAGTTTGAAGTGGCTCCATGTAATAGTAGAAGACCTTAATGGTGAGAGTTTGAGGTACATGAAGGCATGGCACACACTAAACATTGGCCGGGGCCTCACCAATCTGTAACCAAGCCCAGGAGCTAAGCCTAATGGTTCTGGATAAGGAATGTAAGCTGATTTACAGAAATCCTTTTGTTGTAGAGTAACTTCAATCTCATATTGATATACGGAACGTCAGAGGAATATCCACAAAATACACAAACGAGAAATCAGCAAACGCTCTCTCTGAATTCAGTTCAGACCTAAATCTAATATTGTCTGTATGTAAAATAACATAATACTACTCTATCATACATAAAGGAACATTGCAATAATATAATACTGCACCTAAGAAGTAGAATATAACCACTATAATACTGCCCCCTATATACAAGAATATAACCACTATAATACTGCCCCTATATACAAGAATATAACTACTATAATACTGCCCCCTATATACAAGAATATAACTACTATAATACTGCCCCTATGTACAAGAATATAACTACTATAATACTGCCCCTATATACAAGAATATAACCACTATAATACTGCCCCCTATATACAAGAATATAACTACTATAATACTGCCCCTATATACAAGAATATAACCACTATAATACTGCCCCCTATATACAAGAATATAACTACTATAATACTGCCCCTATATACAAGAATATAACTACTATAATACTGCCCCCTATATACAAGAATATAACTACTATAATACTGCTCCTATGTACAAGAATATAACTACTATAATACTGCCCCTATATACAAGAATATAACTACTATAATACTGCCCCTATATACAATAATATAACCACTATAATACTGCCCCCTATATACAAGAATATAACTACTATAATACTGCCCCTATATACAAGAATATAACTACTATAATACTGCCCCTATGTACAAGAATATAACTACTATAATACTGCCCCTATGTACAAGAATATACCTACTATAATACTGCCGCCTATGTACAAGAATATAACTACTATAATACTGCCCCTATGTACAGGAATATAACCACTATAATACTGCCCCCTATATACAAGAATATAACTACTATAATACTGCCCCCTATGTAAAAGAATATAGCTACTATAATACTGCCCCTATATACAAGAATATAACTACTATAATACTGCCCCTATGTACAAGAATATAACTACTATAATACTGCCCCCTATTTACAAGAATATAGCTACTATAATACTGCCCCTATATACAAGAAAATAACCACTATAATACTGCTCCTATATCCAAGAATATAGCAACTATAATACTGCCCCTATATACAAGAATATAACTACTATAATACTGCCCCTATATACAAGAATATAACTACTATAATACTGCCCCTATATACAAGAATATAACTACTATAATACTGCCCCTATATACAAGAATATAACTACTATAATACTGCCCCTATATACAAGAATATAACTACTATAATACTGCCCCTATATACAAGAATATAACTACTATAATACTGCCCCTATGTACAAGAATATAACTACTATAATACTGCTCCTATATCCAAGAATATAACTACTATAATACTTCCCCTATGTACAAGAATATAACTACTACAATACTGCCCCTATGTACAAGAATATAACTACTATAATACTGCCCCTATGTACAATAATATAACTACTATAATACTGCCCCTATGTACAAGAATATAACTACTATAATACTGCCCCATATGAACAAGAATATAACTACTATAATACTGCCTCTATGTACAAGAATATAACTACTATAATACTGCTCCCTATATACAAGAATATAACTACTATAATACTGCCCCTATGTACAAGAATATACTTACTATAATACTGCCCCCTATATACAAGAATATAACTGCTATAATACTGCTCCCTATATACAAGAATATAACTACTATAATACTGCCCCTATATACAAGAATATACTTACTATAATACTGCTCCTATATACAAGAATATAACTACTATAATACTGCCTCTATATACAAGAATATAACTACTATAATACTGCCCCTATGTACAAGAATATAACTGCTATAATACTGCCTCTATGTACAAGAATATAACTACTATAATACTGCCCCTATGTACAAGAATATACTTACTATAATACTGCCCCCTATATACAAGAATATAACTGCTATAATACTGCCCCTATGTATGATGATAAATCATTCTATGTGTGTAGCGGCTTCATAGTCATTAGCACTTTACAATCTAGAGGGGATGTGTAGGATCTAATGGGCCATGACTGGTAAGATATAGCGTCGCTCAGTCAGTACCAGGAGGAGCGGCGCTTGCTGCTGTACCTGCTGTGGCTCTGCACTCTCGTGGTATATTACTTCTCCTTCTTGGTGGTGTTTTATACTATGTTTTGCGGTATTATATGTGTGATTGTTGCCGGCTTGGTCTTATTTTAGTTCTTGGATCTGGTAAAGTCGTTTCTTCTCTTTCGGTCGCGGGTATTTGGTGATGAGGCGACTTCCATTACAAACTGTCATGTAGCCTGTCACCGCCTGGAGCCTGCGCTCGGTGACGCGACACTTTCCATTCTCACGTTGTTACCGCTCAGACGGCGCGGCGCTGAAGTGTCCAGATATTAGTCTTGTGAGTAAAGGCTCGTACACAGCGCTTTCTATAACTGCCCACTGGATTATAGCAAGAGGCGAGAGATCTGCGGAGCGGTGACACCGGTCACAATGCCTCTGCGGAAGAATACGAGCAGACTCTCCAGGTGACGCCGGTGACAATGCCTCTGCGGAAGAATACGAGCAGACTCTCCAGGTGACGCCGGTGACAATGCCTCTGCGGAAGAATACGAGCAGACTCTCCAGGTGACGCCGGTGACAATGCCTCTGCGGAAGAATACGAGCAGACTCTCCAGGTGACACCGGTGACAATGCCTCTGTGGAAGAATACGAGCGGACTCTCCAGGTGACACCGGTCACAATGCCTCTGCGGAAGAATACGAGCGGACTCTCCAGGTGACGCCGGTGACAATGCCTCTGCGGAAGAACACGAGCGGAGTCTCCAGGTGACGCCGGTGACAATGCCTCTGCGGAAAAATACGAGCGGACTCTCCAGGTGACGCCGGTGACAATGCCTCTGCGGAAAAATACGAGCGGAGTCTCCAGGTGACGCCGGTGACAATGCCTCTGCGGAAGAATACGAGCGGAGTCTCCAGGTGACGCCGGTGACAATGCCTCTGCGGAAAAATACGAGCGGACTCTCCAGGTGACGCCGGTGACAATGCCTCTGCGGAAAAATACGAGCGGAGTCTCCAGGTGACGCCGGTGACAATGCCTCTGCGGAAGAATACGAGCGGACTCTCCAGGTGACGCCGGTGACAATGCCTCTGCAGGAGAATACGAGCGGACTCTCCAGGTGACGCCGGTGACAATGCCTCTGCGGAAGAATACGAGCGGACTCTCCAGGTGACGCCGGTGACAATGCCTCTGCAGAAGATACGAGCGGACTCTCCAGGTGACGCCGGGTGACAATGCCTCTGCGGAAGAACACGAGCGGAGTCTCCAGGTGACGCCGGTGACAATGCCTCTGCAGGAGAATACGAGCGGACTCTCCAGGTGACACCGGTGACAATGCCTCTGCAGAAGAACACAAGCGGACTCTCCAGGTGACGCCGGTGACAATGCCTCTGCAGTAGAATACGAGCGGACTCTCCAGGTGACGCCGGTGACAATGCCTCTGCGGAAGAATACGAGCAGACTCTCCAGGTGACGCCGGTGACAATGCCTCTGCGGAAGAATACGAGCGGACTCTCCAGGTGACGCCGGTGACAATGCCTCTGCAGAAGATACGAGCGGACTCTCCAGGTGACGCCGGGTGACAACGCCTCTGCAGAAGAACACAAGCGGACTCTCCAGGTGACGCCGGTGACAATGCCTCTGCAGTAGAATACGAGCGGACTCTCCAGGTGACGCCGGTGACAATGCCTCTGCGGAAGAATACGAGCAGACTCTCCAGGTGACGCCGGTGACAATGCCTCTGCGGAAGAATACGAGCGGACTCTCCAGGTGACACCGGTGACAATGCCTCTGCAGTAGAATACGAGCGGACTCTCCAGGTGACGCTGGTGACAATGCCTCTGCAGGAGAATACGAGCGGGCTCTCCAGGTGACGCTGGTGACAATGCCTCTGCGGAAGAATACGAGCGGACTCTCCAGGTGACGCCGGTGACAATGCCTCTGCAGGAGAATACGAGCGGACTCTCCAGGTGATGCCGGTGACAATGCCTCTGCAGGAGAATACGAGCGGACTCTCCAGGTGACGCCGGTGACAATGCCTCTGCGGAAGAATACGAGCGGACTCTCCAGGTGACGCTGGTGACAATGCCTCTGCAGGAGAATACGAGCGAACTCTCCAGGTGACGCCGGTGACAATGCCTCTGCGGAAGAATACGAGCGGACTTTCCAGGTGACTCCGGTGACAACGCCTCTGCGGAAGAATACGAGCGGGCTCTCCAGGTGACGCCGGTGACAATGCCTCTGCGGAAGAATACGAGCGGACTCTCCAGGTGACGCTGGTGACAATGCCTCTGCGGAAGAATACGAGCGGACTCTCCAGGTGACGCCGGTGACAATGCCTCTGCAGGAGAATACGAGCGGACTCTCCAGGTGACGCCGGTGACAATGCCTCTGCGGAAGAATACGAGCGGACTCTCCAGGTGACGCTGGTGACAATGTCTCTGCGGAAGAAAACGAGCGGACTCTCCAGGTGACGCTGGTGACAATGTCTCTGCGGAAGAATACGAGCGGACTCTCCAGGTGACGCCGGTGACAATGCCTCTGCAGGAGAATACGAGCGGACTCTCCAGGTGACGCCGGTGACAATGCCTCTGCAGGAGAATACGAGCGGACTCTCCAGGTGACGCCGGTGACAATGCCTCTGCAGGAGAGTACGAGCGGACTCTCCAGGTGACGCCGGTGACAATGCATCTGCGGAAGAACACGAGCGGACTCTCCAGGTGACGCCGGTGAAAATGCCTCTGCGGAAGAATACGAGCGGACTCTCCAGGTGACGCCGGTGAAAATGCCTCTGCAGGAGAATACGAGCGGACTCTCCAGGTGACACCGGTGACAATGCCTCTGCGGAAGAATACGAGCGGACTCTCCAGGTGACGCTGGTGACAATGCCTCTGCAGGAGAATACGAGCGGACTCTCCAGGTGACGCCGGTGACAATGCCTCTGCAGGAGAATACGAGCATACTCTCCTCTCCAGGTGACGCTGGTGACAATGCCTCTGCAGAAGAATACGAGCGGACTCTCCAGGTGACGCCGGTGACAATGCCTCTGCGGAAGAATACGAGCGGACTCTCCAGGTGACGCTGGTGACAATGCCTCTGCGGAAGAATACGAGCGGACTCTCCAGGTGACGCTGGTGACAATGCCTCTGCGGAAGAATACGAGCGGACTCTCCAGGTGACGCTGGTGACAATGCCTCTGCGGAAGAATACGAGCGGACTCTCCAGGTGACGCCGGTGACAATGCCTCTGCAGGAGAATACGAGCGGACTCTCCAGGTGATGCCGGTGACAATGCCTCTGCAGGAGAATACGAGCAGACTCTCCAGGTGACGCCGGTGACAATGCCTCTGCGGAAGAATACGAGCGGACTCTCCAGGTGATGCCGGTGACAATGCCTCTGCAGGAGAATACGAGCGGACTCTCCAGGTGACGCCGGTGACAATGCATCTGCGGAAGAACACGAGCATACTCTCCTCTCCAGGTGACGCCGGTGACAATGCCTCTGCAGAACAACACGAGCGGACTCTTCAGGTGACGCCGGTGACAATGCCACTGCAGAAGAATACGAGCGGACTCTCCAGGTGACGCTGGTGACAATGCCTCTGCAGAAGAACACGAGCGGACTCTCCAGGTGACACCGGTGACAATGCCTCTGCAGGAGAATACGAGCGGACTCTCCAGGTGACGCCGGTGACAATGCCTCTGCAGGAGAATACGAGCGGACTCTCCAGGTGACGCCGGTGACAATGCCTCTGCAGGAGAATACGAGCGGACTCTCCAGGTGACGCCGGTGACAATGCCTCTGCGGAAGAATACGAGCGGACTCTCCAGGTGACGCCGGTGACAATGCCTCTGCAGGAGAATACGAGCGGACTCTCCAGGTGACGCTGGTGACAATGCCTCTGCGGAAGAATACGAGCGGACTCTCCAGGTGACGCCGGTGACAATGCCTCTGCGGAAGAATACGAGCGGACTCTCCAGGTAACGCCGGTGACAATGCCTCTGCAGGAGAATACGAGCGGACTCTCCAGGTGACGCCGGTGACAATGCCTCTGCAGGAGAATACGAGCGGACTCTCCAGGTGATGCCGGTGACAATGCCTCTGCAGGAGAATACGAGCGGACTCCCCAGGTGACGCCGGTGACAATGCCTCTGCGGAAGAATACGAGCGGACTCTCCAGGTGACACCGGTGACAATGCCTCTGCAGGAGAATACGAGCGGACTCTCCAGGTGACGCTGGTGACAATGCCTCTGCAGGAGAATACGAGCGGACTCTCCAGGTGACGCCGGTGACAATGCCTCTGCAGGAGAATACGAGCGGACTCTCCAGGTGACGCCGGTGACAATGCCTCTGCAGGAGAATACGAGCGGACTCTCCAGGTGACGCCGGTGACAATGCCTCTGCAGGAGAATACGAGCGGACTCTCCAGGTGACGCTGGTGACAATGCCTCTGCGGAAGAATACGAGCGGACTCTCCAGGTGACGCCGGTGACAATGCCTCTGCAGGAGAATACGAGCGGAGTCTCCAGGTGACGCCGGTGACAATGCCTCTGCTGGAGAATACGAGCGGACTCTCCAGGTGATGCCGGTGACAATGCCGCTGCGGAAGAATACGAGCGGACTCTCCAGGTGACGCTGGTGACAACGCCTCTGCGGAAGAATACGAGCGGACTCTCCAGGTGACGCCGGTGACAACGCCTCTGCGGAAGAATACGAGCGGACTCTCCAGGTGACGCCGGTGACAATGCCTCTGCAGGAGAATACGAGCGGACTCTCCAGGTGACGCCGGTGACAATGCCTCTGCAGGAGAATACGAGCGGAGTCTCCAGGTGATGCCGGTGACAATGCCTCTGCAGGAGAATACGAGCGGACTCTCCAGGTGATGCCGGTGACAATGCCTCTGCAGGAGAATACGAGCGGAGTCTCCAGGTGATGCCGGTGACAATGCCTCTGCAGGAGAATACGAGCGGACTCTCCAGGTGACGCCGGTGACAATGCCTCTGCAGAAGAATACGAGCGGACTCTCCAGGTGACGCCGGTGACAACGCCTCTGCGGAAGAATACGAGCGGACTCTCCAGGTGACGCCGGTGACAATGCCTCTGCAGGAGAATACGAGCGGACTCTCCAGGTGACGCCGGTGACAATGCCTCTGCAGGAGAATACGAGCGGAGTCTCCAGGTGATGCCGGTGACAATGCCTCTGCAGGAGAATACGAGCGGACTCTCCAGGTGATGCCGGTGACAATGCCTCTGCAGGAGAATACGAGCGGAGTCTCCAGGTGATGCCGGTGACAATGCCTCTGCAGGAGAATACGAGCGGACTCTCCAGGTGATGCCGGTGACAATGTGCTCTGCAGGAGAATACGAGCGGACTCTCCAGGTGACGCCGGTGACAATGCCTCTGCAGGAGAATACGAGCGGAGTCTCCAGGTGATGCCGGTGACAATGCCTCTGCAGGAGAATACGAGCGGACTCTCCAGGTGATGCCGGTGACAATGCCTCTGCAGGAGAATACGAGCGGAGTCTCCAGGTGATGCCGGTGACAATGCCTCTGCAGGAGAATACGAGCGGAGTCTCCAGGTGATGCCGGTGACAATGCCTCTGCAGGAGAATACGAGCGGACTCTCCAGGTGATGCCGGTGACAATGCCTCTGCAGGAGAATACGAGCGGAGTCTCCAGGTGATGCCGGTGACAATGCCTCTGCAGGAGAATACGAGCGGACTCTCCAGGTGACGCTGGTGACAATGTCTCTGCGGAAGAATACGAGCGTACTCTCCAGGTGACGCTGGTGACAATGCCTCTGCGGAAGAATACGAGCGGACTCTCCAGGTGACGCTGGTGACAATGCCTCTGCAGGAGAATACGAGCGGACTCTCCAGGTGACGCCGGTGACAATGCCTCTGCAGGAGAATACGAGCGGACTCTCCAGGTGACGCCGGTGACAATGCCGCTGCGGAAGAATACGAGCGGACTCTCCAGGTGACACCGGTGACAATGCCTCTGCAGAATACGAGCGGACTCTCCAGGTGACGCCGGTGACAATGCCGCTGCGGAAGAATACGAGCGGACTCTCCAGGTGACGCCGGTGACAATGCCTCTGCAGAAGAATACGAGCGGACTCTCCAGGTGACGCCGGTGACAATGCCTCTGCAGGAGAATACGAGCGGACTCTCCAGGTGACGCTGGTGACAATGCCGCTGCGGAAGAATACGAGCGGACTCTCCAGGTGACGCTGGTGACAATGCCTCTGCAGGAGAATACGAGCGGACTCTCCAGGTGACGCCGGTGACAATGCCTCTGCATGAGAATACGAGCGGACTCTCCAGGTGATGCCGGTGACAATGCCTCTGCAGGAGAATACGAGCGGACTCTCCAGGTGACGCCGGTGACAATGCCTCTGCAGTAGAATACGAGCGGACTCTCCAGGTGATGCCGGTGACAATGCCTCTGCAGGAGAATACGAGCGGACTCTCCAGGTGACGCTGGTGACAATGCCTCTGCGGAAGAATACGAGCGGACTCTCCAGGTGACGCCGGTGACAATGCCTCTGCAGGAGAATACGAGCGGACTCTCCAGGTGATGCCGGTGACAATGCCTCTGCGGAAGAATACGAGTGGACTCTCCAGGTGACGCCGGTGACAATGCCTCTGCAGAAGAATACGAGTGGACTCTCCAGGTGACGCCGGTGTCAGGGGCGTAACGATCGCGGTCGCAGAGGTCGCCACTGCGACCGGGCCCGCAGGGTTATAGGGGCCCGGCAGCCGCTCTGCAGAGCCGGCTGCCGGGCCCCTATGTGTAGTGCCACTATGTAGTGGCCGACTGCGCAACCGTTAGGGGGCCGGCCTGTGAGTCAGGGGGGCCCGGTGTCTGCAGGTGGGCAGAGGGGCCCCTGACCTGCTGCAGAGGAGATGTGCTCCTGCACGGCAGACGGAATCCATCCCTACCAGGACCTGCGATGATGTCACGCCCATGTGACTGTGTGGGAGGAGACACAGGATGCCGGGGAGAAAGCAGGAGAAGATACTTCGAACACATGAGTGGTAATGAGAAAAGAGGGGACATGAGGGGAGGGGCTGCAGGGTGAGGGGCATATGAGGGCTGCAGACTGTGACAGAAACATGTGAAGGGTGCAGAGTGTTTGAGAGGGGTAAGTTGGGGTACGGGCAGGGTGAGATATGTGGGTCAGGGGGTGTGTGTGATATGGGGGTGCAGGCTGTATAGGGAGCAGGGTGTGTGACATATGGGGGCAGGGGCATAACTACCGCAGTCGCAGGGGTCAGAAGGAGCTGAGAGGTACTTGTTTTTTTATTTTGCTGGCTGCATGACACATATAGGCCCAGGGAAGCTGCCTGCATGATACATGGAGGCCCTGGTGGGGCTGGCTGGCAGGCTGCATTACACATAGAAGCCCTGGGGGCTGGCTGCATGACACATGGAGGCCCTGGAGGGGCTGGCTGCATGACACACGGAGGCCCTGGGGAGGCTGGCTGCATGACACATGGAGGCCCTGGGGGGGCTGGCTGCATGACACCTGGGGGGGGGGGCTGGCTGCATGACACATGGAGGCCCTGGGGGGGCTGGCTGCATGACACCTGGGGGGGGGGCTGGCTGCATGACACATGGAGACCCTGGGGGGGCTGGCTGCATGACACATAGAGGCCCTGGGGGGGGGGCTGGCTGCATGACGCATAGAGGCCCTGGGGGGCTGGCTGCATGACACATATAGGCCCGGGGGAAGCTGGCTGCATTACACATGGAGGCCCTGGTGGGGCTGGCTGCATGACACCTGGTGGGGCTGGCTGCATGACACATGGAGGCCCTGGTGGGACTGGCTGCATAATACATGGAGGCCTGGGGGTGCTGGCTGCATTATACATGGAGGTCTATGGGGCTGCATTATAATATATGGAGGACTATGTCCTACCTTACACATGGTCTGTGGGGGTGCATTATAAAGCATGGGGGACTGTGGTGCAGTATAAAATATGGAGAACTATGGGAAATGCATTATAATACATGGAGGACTATGGGGTGCATTCTAATATATGACGGGTTATGTGGGACCCTTTATACTATATGTAAGGCTATGTGGGGGCCATTATAGTATTTGGAGAACTATATACGAGGGAGGAAAAAGATACAAGTATGGGATGGGAATGATTTGTGCTGAGGGAAAAGGGCTCTTTCCCATGCTCTGCTATACATCTCTCAGCACCCAGCTTTCCCATGCTCTGCTATACATCTCTCAGCACCCAGCTTTCCCATGCTCTGCTATACATCTCTCAGCACCCAGCTTTCCCCTGCTCTGCTATACATCTCTCAGCACCCAGCTTTCCCCTGCTCTGCTATACATCTCTCTGCACCCAGCTTTCCCATGCTCTGCTATACATCTCTCAGCACCCAGCTTTCCCATGCTCTGCTATACATCTCTCAGCACCCAGCTTTCCCCTGCTCTGCTATACATCTCTCTGCACCCAGCTTTCCCCTGTTCTGCTATACATCTCTCAGCACCCAGCTTTCCCATGCTCTGCTATACATCTCTCAGCACCCAGCTTTCCCATGCTCTGCTATACATCTCTCAGCACCCAGCTTTCCCATGCTCTGCTATACATCTCTCAGCACCCAGCTTTCCCATGCTCTGCTATACATCTCTCAGCACCCAGCTTTCCCATGCTCTGCTATACATCTCTCAGCACCCAGCTTTCCCATGCTCTGCTATACATCTCTCAGCACCCAGCTTTCCCATGCTCTGATATACATCTCTCAGCACCCAGCTTTCCCATGCTCTGATATACATCTCTCAGCACCCAGCTTTCCCATGCTCTGATATACATCTCTCAGCACCCAGCTTTCCCATGCTCTGATATACATCTCTCAGCACCCAGCTTTCCCATGCTCTGCTATACATCTCTCTGCACCCAGCTTTCCCCTGCTCTGCTATACATCTCTCTGCACCCAGCTTTCCCATGCTCTGCTATACATCTCTCAGCACCCAGCTTTCCCATGCTCTGCTATACATCTCTCAGCACCCAGCTTTCCCCTGCTCTGCTATACATCTCTCAGCACCCAGCTTTCCCCTGCTCTGCTATACATCTCTCTGCACCCAGCTTTCCCCTGCTCTGCTATACATCTCTCAGCACCCAGCTTTCCCCTGCTCTGCTATACATCTCTCTGCACCCAGCTTTCCCATACTCTGCTATACATCTCTCTGCACCCAGCTTTCCCCTGCTCTGCTATACATCTCTCTGCACCCAGCTTTCCCATGCTCTGCTATACATCTCTCTGCACCCAGCTTTCCCATGCTCTGCTATACATCTCTCAGCACCCAGCTTTCCCATGCTCTGCTATACATCTCTCAGCACCCAGCTTTCCCATGCTCTGCTATACATCTCTCAGCACCCAGCTTTCCCATGCTCTGATATACATCTCTCAGCACCCAGCTTTCCCATGCTCTGATATACATCTCTCAGCACCCAGCTTTCCCATGCTCTGATATACATCTCTCAGCACCCAGCTTTCCCATGCTCTGCTATACATCTCTCAGCACCCAGCTTTCCCATGCTCTGCTATACATCTCTCAGCACCCAGCTTTCCCATGCTCTGCTATACATCTCTCAGCACCCAGCTTTCCCATGCTCTGATATACATCTCTCAGCACCCAGCTTTCCCATGCTCTGATATACATCTCTCAGCACCCAGCTTTCCCATGCTCTGATATACATCTCTCAGCACCCAGCTTTCCCATGCTATGCTCTGATATACATCTCTCAGCACCCAGCTTTCCCATGCTCTGCTATACATCTCTCTGCACCCAGCTTTCCCCTGCTCTGCTATACATCTCTCTGCACCCAGCTTTCCCATGCTCTGCTATACATCTCTCAGCACCCAGCTTTCCCATGCTCTGCTATACATCTCTCAGCACCCAGCTTTCCCCTGCTCTGCTATACATCTCTCAGCACCCAGCTTTCCCCTGCTCTGCTATACATCTCTCTGCACCCAGCTTTCCCCTGCTCTGCTATACATCTCTCAGCACCCAGCTTTCCCCTGCTCTGCTATACATCTCTCTGCACCCAGCTTTCCCATGCTCTGCTATACATCTCTCTGCACCCAGCTTTCCCCTGCTCTGCTATACATCTCTCTGCACCCAGCTTTCCCATGCTCTGCTATACATCTCTCTGCACCCAGCTTTCCCATGCTCTGCTATACATCTCTCAGCACCCAGCTTTCCCATGCTCTGCTATACATCTCTCAGCACCCAGCTTTCCCATGCTCTGCTATACATCTCTCAGCATCCAGCTTTCCCATGCTCTGATATACATCTCTCAGCACCCAGCTTTCCCATGCTCTGATATACATCTCTCAGCACCCAGCTTTCCCATGCTCTGATATACATCTCTCAGCACCCAGCTTTCCCATGCTCTGCTATACATCTCTCAGCACCCAGCTTTCCCATGCTCTGCTATACATCTCTCAGCACCCAGCTTTCCCATGCTCTGCTATACATCTCTCAACACCCAGCTTTCCCATGCTCTGCTATACATCTCTCAGCACCCAGCTTTCCCATGCTCTGCTATACATCTCTCAGCACCCAGCTTTCCCATGCTCTGCTATACATCTCTCAGCACCCAGCTCTCCCATGCTCTGATATACATCTCTCAGCACCCAGCTTTCCCATGCTCTGATATACATCTCTCAGGACCCAGCTTTCCCATGCTCTGCTATACATCTCTCAGCACCCAGCTTTCCCATGCTCTGATATACATCTCTCAGCACCCAGCTTTCCCATGCTCTGATATGGGAAAGCTGGGTGCTGAGGGAAAGATGTATGACAGAGGGATTTTAGATCATGGGAAACCTGGGTGCTATGGGTAAAAGCCAAGTGTCAGCATCATTATCCCGTACCCTAAGTGTTGTGTACATGGAGGGGGTCAAACTCTAGTTACGCCACTGCCGGTGACAATGCCTCTGCGGAAGAACAGGAGCGGACTCTCCAGGTGACACCGGTGACAATGCCTCTGTGGAAGAACACAAGCGGACTCTCCAGGTGACGCCGGTGACAATGCCTCTGCGGAAGAACAGGAGCGGACTCTCCAGGTGACGCCGGTGACAATGCCTTTGCGGAAGAACAGGAGCGGACTCTCCAGGTGACGCCGGTGACAATGCCTTTGCGGAAGAACAGGAGCGGACTCTCCAGGTGACGCCGGTGACAATGCCTTTGCGGAAGAACAGGAGCGGACTCTCCAGGTGACGCCGGTGACAATGCCTTTGCGGAAGAACAGGAGCGCACTCTCCAGGTGACGCCGGTGACAATGCCTTTGCGGAAGAACACGAGCGGACTCTCCAGGTGACACCGGTGACAATCCCTCTGCAGGAGAATACGAGCGGACTCTCCAGGTGACGCTGGTGACAATGCCTCTGCAGGAGAACACGAGCGGACTCTCCAGGTGACGCTGGTGACAATGCCTCTGCGGAAGAACACGAGTGAACTCTCCAGGTGACGCCGGTGACAATGCCTCTGCAGGAGAATACGAACGGACTCTCCAGGTGACGCCGGTGACAATGCCTCTGCGGAAGAACACGAGCGGACTCTCCAGGTGACGCTGGTGACAATGCCTCTGCGGAAGAACACGAGTGAACTCTCCAGGTGACGCCGGTGACAATGCCTCTGCAGGAGAATACGAACGGACTCTCCAGGTGACGCCGGTGACAATGCCTCTGCAGGAGAATACAAGCGGACTCTCCAGGTGACGCCGGTGACAATGCCTCTGCGGAAGATACGAGCGGACTCTCCAGGTGACGCCGGTGACAATGCCTCTGCGGAAGAATACGAGCGGACTCTCCAGGTGACGCCGGTGATAACGCCTCTGCGGAAGATACGAGCGGACTCTCCAGGTGACGCCGGTGACAATGCCTCTGCAGAAGAATACGAGCGGACTCTCCAGGTGACGCCGGTGACAATGCCTCTGCAGAACAACACGAGCGGACTCTCCAGGTGACGCTGGTGACAATGCCTCTGCAGAACAACACGAGCGGACTCTCCAGGTGACGCCGGTGACAATGCCTCTGGAGGAGAATACGAGCGGACTCTCCAGGTGACGCCGGTGACAATGCCTCTGCAGGAGAATACGAGCGGACTCTCCAGGTGACGCTGGTGACAATGCCTCTGCATGAGAATACGAGCGGACTCTCCAGGTGACGCTGGTGACAATGCCTCTGCATGAGAATACGAGCGGACTCTCCAGGTGACGCCGGTGACAATGCCTCTGCAGGAGAATACGAGCGGACTCTCCAGGTGACGCTGGTGACAATGCCTCTGCATGAGAATACGAGCGGACTCTCCAGGTGACGCCGGTGACAATGCCTCTGCGGAAGAATACGAGCGGACTCTCCAGGTGACGCTGGTGACAATGCCTCTGCAGAAGAATACGAGCGGACTCTCCAGGTGACGCCGGTGACAATGCCTCTGCAGAAGAATATGAGCGGACTCTCCAGGTGACGCCTGTGACAATGCCTCTGCAGGAGAATACGAGCGGACTCTCCAGGTGACGCCGGTGACAATGCCTCTGCAGGAGAATACGAACGGACTCTCCAGGTGACGCCGGTGACAATGCCTCTGCAGGAGAATACGAGCGGACTCTCCAGGTGACGCCGGTGACAATGCCTCTGCAGAAGAATATGAGCGGACTCTCCAGGTGACGCCGGTGACAATGCCTCTGCATGAGAATACGAGCGGACTCTCCAGGTGACGCCGGTGACAATGCCTCTGCAGGAGAATACGAACTGACTCTTCAGGTGACGCCGGTGACAATGCCTCTGCAGAAGAATATGAGCGGACTCTCCAGGTGACGCCGGGTGACAATGCCTCTGCAGAAGAATATGAGCGGACTCTCAAGGTGACGGCGGTGACAATGCCTCTGTGGAAGAACATGAGCGGACTCTCCAGGTGACGCCGGTGACAATGCCTCTGCGGAAGAATACAAGCGGACTCTCCAGGTGACAGCGGTGACAATGCCTCTGCAGAAGAATACGAGCGGACTCTCCAGGTGACGCCGGTGACAATGCCTCTGCGGAAGAATACGAGCGGGCTCTCCAGGTGACACCGGTGACAATGCCTCTGCGGAAGAATACGAGCGGACTCTCCAGGTGACAGCGGTGACAATGCCTCTGCAGAAGATTATGAGCGGACTCTCCAGGTGACGCCGGTGACAA
Source organism: Anomaloglossus baeobatrachus (assembly GCF_048569485.1). NCBI lineage: Eukaryota > Metazoa > Chordata > Amphibia > Anura > Aromobatidae > Anomaloglossus > Anomaloglossus baeobatrachus. Next base: position 575,766,719 of record NC_134358.1, read on the forward strand.
TGCCTCTGCAGAAGAATACGAACGGACTCTCCAGGTGACGCCGGTGACAATGCCTCTGCGGAAGAATACGAGCGGACTCTCCAGGTGACAGCGGTGACAATGCCTCTGCAGAAGATTATGAGCGGACTCTCCAGGTGACGCCGGTGACAATGCCTCTGCGGAAGAATACGAGCAGACTCTCCAGGTGACGCCGGTGACAATGCCTCTGCGGAAGAATACGAGTGGACTCTCCAGGTGACGCCGGTGACAATGCCTCTGCAGGAGAACACGAGCGGACTCTCCAGGTGACACCGGTGACAATGCCTCTGCGGAAGAATACGAGCGGACTCTCCAGGTGACGCCGGTGACAATGTGCTCTGCAGGAGAATACGAGCAGACTCTCCAGGAGACGCCGGTGACAATGCCTCTGCAGGAGAATACGAGCGGACTCTCCAGGTGACGCCGGTGACAATGGCTCTGCGGAAGAATACGAGCGGACTCTCCAGCTGACGCCGGTGACAATGCCTCTGCAGGAGAATACGAGCGGACTCTCCAGGTGACGCCGGTGACAATGCCTCTGCAGGAGAATACGAGTGGACTCTCCAGGTGACGCCGGTGACAATGCCTTTGCAGAAGAATACGAGCGGACTCTCCAGGTGACGCCGGTGACAATGCCTCTGGAGGAGAATACGAGCGGACTCTCCAGGTGACGCCGGTGACAATGCCTCTGCAGGAGAATACGAGTGGACTCTCCAGGTGACGCCGGTGACAATGCCTTTGCAGAAGAATACGAGCGGACTCTCCAGGTGACGCCGGTGACAATGCCTCTGGAGGAGAATACGAGCGGACTCCCCAGGTGACGCCGGTGACAATGCCTCTGCACGAGAATACGAGCGGACTCTCCAGGTGACGCCGGTGAAAACGCCTTTGCGGAAGAATACGAGCAGACTCTCCAGGTGATGCCGGTGACAACGCCTCTGCGGAAGAATACGAGCAGACTCTCCAGGTGACGCTGGTGACAATGCCTCTGCAGAAGAATACGAGCGGACTCTCCAGGTGATGTCGGTGACAACGCCTCTGCGGAAGAACACAAGCGGACTCTCCAGGTGACGCCGGTGACAATGCCTCTGCGGAAGAACACGAGCAGACTCTCCAGGTGACGCCGGTGACAATGCCTCTGCGGAAGATACGAGCGAACTCTCCAGGTGACACCGGTGACAATGCCTCTGCGGAAGATACGAACGGACTCTCCAGGTGACGCCGGTGACAATGCCTCTGCAGGAGAATACGAGCGGACTCTCCAGGTGACGGCGGTGACAATGCCTCTGCGGAAGAATACGAGCGGACTCTCCAGGTGACGCCGGTGACAACGCCTCTGCGGAAGAACACGAGCGGACTCTCCAGGTGACGCCGGTGACAATGCCTCTGCGGAAGAATACGAGCAGACTCTCCAGGTGACGCCGGTGACAATGCCTCTGCGGAAGAATGCGAGCGGACTCTCCAGGTGATGCCGGTGACAATGCCTCTGCAGGAGAACATGAGCGGACTCTCCAAGTGACACCGGTGGCAATGCTTCTGCGGAAGAACACAAGCGGACTCTCCAGGTGACGCCGGTGACAATGCCTCTGCAGAAGAATACGAGCGGACTCTCCAGGTGACGCCGGTGACAATGCCTCTGCAGAAGAACACGAGCGGACTCTCCAGGTGACACCGGTGACAATGCCTCTGCAGAAGAATACCAGCGGACTCTCCAGGTGACGCCGGTGACAATGCCTCTGCAGAAGAACACAAGCGGACTCTCCAGGTGACGCCGGTGACAATACCTCTGCAGAAGAACACAAGCGGACTTTCCAGGTGACTCCGGTGACAATGCCTCTGTGGAAGAATACAAGCGGACTCTCCAGGTGACGCCGGTGACAATGCCTCTGCAGAAGAATACGAGCGGACTCTCCAGGTGACGCCGGTGACAATGCCTCTGCGGAAGAATACGAGCAGACTCTCCAGGTGATGCCGGTGACAATGCCTGTGGAGAAGAATACGAGCGGACTTACCAGGTGACGCCGGTGACAATGCCTCTGCGGAAGAACACGAGTGGACTCTCCAGGTGACGTTATGGTTTGGATATCGTCACCAGCAGGAATATAACAGAATCCCCCCAATCTCACGTGACTCAGGCTGATCTGCACGGTGACATACAGAGGCGTCATGTCTGCTCTTCAATGTGCCAGGGTCATTCGGGGAAAGGCCAATACCTTCATTTCACTACTGAAGTAGAATCCTGGAACCAAGTCTTGTGTGTCACAGAATGGGCATTGTGAGGCGGGAACACACAATCACTGGTTTTACCAATCTGCATGGGTCATATCGACCCCGGGGTCCAGACAATCAAATTCTGGGGAAAAATGTTAGTAAGCGAATTCAAATTTCAAAAGATTTGCTCATTGCTAGTAAGCATGCTATATGCATATTACAGGAATATTCCCATATTGTGCAGCATATCCACAGCAGCCGATGTAGATCACATGCTAGATGCATATTACAGGAATATTCCCATATTGTGCAGCATATCCACAGCAGCCGATGTAGATCACATGCTAGATGCATATTACAGGAATATTCCTATATTGTGCAGCATATCCACAGCAGCCGATGTAGATCACATGCTATATGCATATTACGGGGAAATTACCATATTGTGCAGCATATCCACAGCAGCCGATATAGATCACATACTAGATGCATATTACTTGAATATCCCATATTGTGCAGCATATCCACAGCAGCCGATGTAGATCACATGCTAGATGCATATTACGGGGATATTCCCATATTGTGCAGCATATCCACAGCAGCCGATGTAGATCACATGCTAGATGCATATTACTTGAATATCCCATATTGTGCAGCATATCCACAGCAGCCGATGTAGATCACATGCTAGATGCATATTACGGGGATATTCCCATATTGTGCAGCATATCCACAGCAGCCGATGTAGATCTCATGCTAGATGCATATTACTTGAATATCCCATATTGTGCAGCATATCCACAGCAGCCGATGTAGATCACATGCTATATGCATATTACAGGAATATCCCATATTGTGCAGCATATCCACAGCAGACGATGTAGATCACATGCTAGATGCATATTACGGGGATATTCCCATATTGTGCAGCATATCCACAGCAGCCGATGTAGATCACATGCTAGATGCATATTACTTGAATATCCCATATTGTGCAGCATATCCACAGCAGCCGATGTAGATCACATGCTAGATGCATATTACAGGAATATTCCCATATTGTGCAGCATATCCACAGCAGCCGATGTAGATCACATGCTAGATGCATATTACGGGGATATTACCATATTGTGCAGCATATTCACAGCAGCCGATGTAGATCACATGCTAGATGCATATTACGGGGATATTCCCATATTGTGCAGCATATCCACAGCAGCCGATGTAGATCTCATGCTAGATGCATATTACTTGAATATCCCATATTGTGCAGCATATCCACAGCAGCCGATGTAGATCACATGCTAGATGCATATTACAGGAATATTCCCATATTGTGCAGCATATCCACAGCAGCCGATGTAGATCACATGCTAGATGCATATTACGGGGATATTACCATATTGTGCAGCATATCCACAGCAGCCGATGTAGATCACATACTAGATGCATATTACGGGGATATTCACATATTGTGCAGCATATCCACAGCAGCTGATGTAGATCACATGCTAGATGCATATTACTTGAATATCCCTTATTGTGCAGCATATCCACAGCAGCCGATGTAGATCACATGCTAGATGCATATTACGGGGATATCCCATATTGTGCAGCATATCCACAGCAGCTGATGTAGATCACATGCTAGATGCATATTACGGGGATATTACCATATTGTGCAGCATATCCACAGCAGCCGATGTAGATCACATGCTATATGCATATTACAGGAATATCCCATATTGTGCAGCATATCCACAGCAGACGATGTAGATCACATGCTAGATGCATATTACGGGGATATTCCCATATTGTGCAGCATATCCACAGCAGCCGATGTAGATCACATGCTAGATGCATATTACGGGGATATTACCATATTGTGCAGCATATCCACAGCAGCCGATGTAGATCACATCCTAGATGCATATTACGGGGATATTCCCATATTGTGCAGCATATCCACAGCAGCCGATGTAGATCACATGCTAGATGCATATTACTTGAGTATCCCATATTGTGCAGCATATCCACAGCAGCCGATGTAGATCACATGCTAGATGCATATTACGGGGATATTACCATATTGTGCAGCATATCCACAGCAGCCGATGTAGATCACATGCTAGATGCATATTACTTGAATATCCCATATTGTGCAGCATATCCACAGCAGCCGATGTAGATCACATGCTAGATGCATATTACGGGGATATTACCATATTGTGCAGCATATCCACAGCAGCCGATGTAGATCACATGCTAGATGCATATTACGGGGATATCCCATATTGTGCAGCATATCCACAGCAGCTGATGTAGATCACATGCTAGGATGCATATTACAGGAATATTCCCATATTGTGCAGCATATCCACAGCAGCCGATGTAGATCACATGCTAGATGCATATTACGGGGATATTACCATATTGTGCAGCATATCCACAGCAGCCGATGTAGATCACATGCTAGATGCATATTACAGGAATATTCCCATATTGTGCAGCATATCCACAGCAGCCGATGTAGATCACATGCTAGATGCATATTACGGGGATATTCCCATATTGTGCAGCATATCCACAGCAGCCGATGTAGATCACATGCTAGATGCATATTACGGGGATATACCATATTGTGCAGCATATCCACAGCAGCCGATGTAGATCACATGCTAGATGCATATTACGGGGATATACCATATTGTGCAGCATATCCACAGCAGCCGATGTAGATCACATGCTAGATGCATATTACGGGGATATCCCATATTGTGCAGCATATCCACAGCAGCCAATGTAGATCACATGCTAGATGCATATTACAGGAATATTCCCATATTGTGCAGCATATCCACAGCAGCCGATGTAGATCACATGCTAGATGCATATTACGGGGATATTCCCATATTGTGCAGCATATCCACAGCAGCCGATGTAGATCGCATGCTAGATGCATATTACGGGGATATTCCCATATTGTGCAGCATATCCACAGCAGCCGATGTAGATCACATGCTAGATGCATATTACAGGAATATCCCATATTGTGCAGCATATGCACAACAGCCGATGTAGATCACATGCTAGATGCATATTACGAGGATATCCCTTATTGTGCAGCATATCCACAGCAGCCGATGTAGATCGCATGCTAGATGCATATTACGGGGATATCTCATATTGTGCAGCATATCCACAGCAGCCGATGTAGATCACATGCTAGATGCATATTACGGGGATATGCCATATTGTTTAGCATATCCACAGCAGCCCATGTAGATCACATGCTAGATGCATATTACTGGGATATCCCATATTGTGCAGCATATCCACAGCAGCCGATGTAGATCACATGCTAGATGCATATTACGGGGATATCCCATATTGTGCAGCATATCCACAGCAGCCGATGTAGATCACATGCTAGATGCATATTGTTTAGCATATCCACAGCAGCCGATGTAGATCACATGCTAGATGCATATTACGGGGATATCCCATATTGTGCAGCATATCCACAGCAGCCGATGTAGATCACATGCTAGATGCATATTACGGGGATATTACCATATTGTGCAGCATATCCACAGCAGCCGATGTAGATCATATGCTAGATGCATATTACGGGGATATCCCATATTGTGCAGCATATCCACAGCAGCCCATGTAGATCACATGCTAGATGCATATTACTGGGATATCCCATATTGTGCAGCATATCCACAGCAGCCAATGTAGATCACATGCTAGATGCATATTACGGGAATATTCCCATATTGTGCAGCATATCCACAGCAGCCGATGTAGATCACATGCTAGATGCATATTACGGGGATATTCCCATATTGTGCAGCATATCCACAGCAGCCGATGTAGATCACATGCTAGATGCATATTACAGGAATATTCCCATATTGTGCAGCATATCCACAGCAGCCGATGTAGATCACATGCTAGATGCATAATACGGGGATATTCCCATATTGTGCAGCATATCCACAGCAGCCGATGTAGATCGCATGCTAGATGCATATTACGGGGATATTCCCATATTGTGCAGCATATCCACAGCAGCCGATGTAGATCACATGCTAGATGCATATTACAGGAATATCCCATATTGTGCAGCATATCCACAACAGCCGATGTAGATCACATGCTAGATGCATATTACGAGGATATCCCTTATTGTGCAGCATATCCACAGCAGCCGATGTAGATCGCATGCTAGATGCATATTACGGGGATATCTCATATTGTGCAGCATATCCACAGCAGCCGATGTAGATCACATGCTAGATGCATATTACGGGGATATGCCATATTGTTTAGCATATCCACAGCAGCCCATGTAGATCACATGCTAGATGCATATTACTGGGATATCCCATATTGTGCAGCATATCCACAGCAGCCGATGTAGATCACATGCTAGATGCATATTACGGGGATATCCCATATTGTGCAGCATATCCACAGCAGCCGATGTAGATCACATGCTAGATGCATATTACGGGGATATTACCATATTGTGCAGCATATCCACAGCAGCCGATGTAGATCACATGCTAGATGCATATTACGGGGATATCCCATATTGTGCAGCATATCCACAGCAGCCCATGTAGATCACATGCTAGATGCATATTACTGGGATATCCCATATTGTGCAGCATATCCACAGCAGCCGATGTAGATCACATGCTAGATGCATATTACGGGGATATTACCATATTGTGCAGCATATCCACAGCAGCCGATGTAGATCACATGCTAGATGCATATTACAGGAATATCCCATATTGTGCAGCATATCCACAACAGCCGATGTAGATCACATGCTAGATGCATATTACGAGGATATCCCTTATTGTGCAGCATATCCACAGCAGCCGATGTAGATCGCATGCTAGATGCATATTACGGGGATATCTCATATTGTGCAGCATATCCACAGCAGCCGATGTAGATCACATGCTAGATGCATATTACGGGGATATGCCATATTGTTTAGCATATCCACAGCAGCCCATGTAGATCACATGCTAGATGCATATTACTGGGATATCCCATATTGTGCAGCATATCCACAGCAGCCGATGTAGATCACATGCTAGATGCATATTACGGGGATATCCCATATTGTGCAGCATATCCACAGCAGCCGATGTAGATCACATGCTAGATGCATATTACGGGGATATTACCATATTGTGCAGCATATCCACAGCAGCCGATGTAGATCACATGCTAGATGCATATTACGGGGATATCCCATATTGTGCAGCATATCCACAGCAGCCCATGTAGATCACATGCTAGATGCATATTACTGGGATATCCCATATTGTGCAGCATATCCACAGCAGCCGATGTAGATCACATGCTAGATGCATATTACGGGGATATTACCATATTGTGCAGCATATCCACAGCAGCCGATGTAGATCACATGCTAGATGCATATTATGGGGATATCTCATATTGTTTAGCATATCCACAGCAGCCGATGTAGATCACATGCTAGATGCATATTACGGGGATATACCATATTGTTTAGCATATCCACAGCAGCCGATGTAGATCACATGCTAGATGCATATTACGGGGATATCCCATATTGTGCAGCATATCCACAGCAGCCGATGTAGATCACATGCTAGATGCATATTACGGGGATATTACCATATTGTGCAGCATATCCACAGCAGCCGATGTAGATCACATGCTAGATGCATATTACGGGGATATCTCATATTGTGCAGCATATCCACAGCAGCCCATGTAGATCACATGCTAGATGCATATTACTGGGATATCCCATATTGTGCAGCATATCCACAGCAGCCAATGTAGATCACATGCTAGATGCATATTACGGGGATATTACCATATTGTGCAGCATATCCACAGCAGCCGATGTAGATCACATGCTAGATGCATATTACGGGGATATCCCATATTGTGCAGCATATCCACAGCAGCCCATGTAGATCACATGCTAGATGCATATTACTGGGATATCCCATATTGTGCAGCATATCCACAGCAGCCCATGTAGATCACATGCTAGATGCATATTACAGGAATATTCCCATATTGTGCAGCATATCCACAGCAGCCGATGTAGATCACATGCTAGATGCATATTACGGGGATATTACCATATTGTGCAGCATATCCACAGCAGCCGATGTAGATCACATGCTAGATGCATATTACGGGGATATTCCCATATTGTGCAGCATATCCACAGCAGCCGATGTAGATCACATGCTAGATGCATATTACGGGGATATAACATATTGTGCAGCATATCCACAGCAGCCGATGTAGATCACATGCTAGATGCATATTACGGGGATATTCCCATATTGTGCAGCATATCCACAGCAGCCGATGTAGATCTCATGCTAGATGCATATTACTTGAATATCCCATATTGTGCAGCATATCCACAGCAGCCGATGTAGATCACATGCTAGATGCATATTACAGGAATATTCCCATATTGTGCAGCATATCCACAGCAGCCGATGTAGATCACATGCTAGATGCATATTACAGGAATATTCCCATATTGTGCAGCATATCCACAGCAGCCGATGTAGATCACATGCTAGATGCATATTACGGGGATATTCCCATATTGTGCAGCATATCCACAGCAGCCGATGTAGATCACATGCTAGATGCATATTACGGGGATATAACATATTGTGCAGCATATCCACAGCAGCCGATGTAGATCACATGCTAGATGCATATTACGGGGATATTCCCATATTGTGCAGCATATCCACAGCAGCCGATGTAGATCACATGCTAGATGCATATTACGGGGATATAACATATTGTGCAGCATATCCACAGCAGCCGATGTAGATCACATGCTAGATGCATATTACGGGGATATCCCATATTGTGCAGCATATCCACAGCAGCCGATGTAGATCACATGCTAGATGCATATTACAGGAATATTCCCATATTGTGCAGCATATCCACAGCAGCCGATGTAGATCACATGCTAGATGCATATTACAGGAATATTCCCATATTGTGCAGCATATCCACAGCAGCCGATGTAGATCACATGCTAGATGCATATTACGGGGATATTACCATATTGTGCAGCATATCCACAGCAGCCGATGTAGATCACATGCTAGATGCATATTACGGGGATATTTCCATATTGTGCAGCATATCCACAGCAGCCGATGTAGATCGCATGCTAGATGCATATTACGGGGATATTCCCATATTGTGCAGCATATCCACAACAGCCGATGTAGATCACATGCTAGATGCATATTACGGGGATATCCCATATTGTGCAGCATATCCACAGCAGCCGATGTAGATCACATGCTAGATGCATATTACGGGGATATCCCATATTGTGCAGCATATCCACAGCAGCCGATGTAGATCACATGCTAGATGCATATTACGGGGATATACCATATTGTGCATCATATCCACAGCAGCCGATGTAGATCACATGCTAGATGCATATTACGGGGATATACCATATTGTGCAGCATATCCACAGCAGCCGATGTAGATCACATGCTAGATGCATATTACGGGGATATACCATATTGTGCAGCATATCCACAGCAGCCGATGTAGATCACATGCTAGATGCATATTACGGGGATATCCCATATTGTGCAGCATATCCACAGCAGCCAATGTAGATCACATGCTAGATGCATATTACGGTGATATTACCATATTGTGCAGCATATCCACAGCAGCCGATGTAGATCACATGCTATATGCATATTACGGGGATATCCCATATTGTGCAGCATATCCACAGCAGCCCATGTAGATCACATGCTAGATGCATATTACTGGGATATCCCATATTGTGCAGCATATCCACAGCAGCCGATGTAGATCACATGCTAGATGCATATTACGGGGATATTACCATATTGTGCAGCATATCCACAGCAGCCGATGTAGATCACATGCTAGATGCATATTACGGGGATATCTCATATTGTGCAGCATATCCACAGCAGCCGATGTAGATCACATGCTAGATGCATATTACGGGGATATACCATATTGTTTAGCATATCCACAGCAGCCCATGTAGATCACATGCTAGATGCATATTACTGGGATATCCCATATTGTGCAGCATATCCACAGCAGCCGATGTAGATCACATGCTAGATGCATATTACGGGGATATCCCATATTGTGCAGCATATCCACAGCAGCCGATGTAGATCACATGCTAGATGCATATTACGGGGATATTACCATATTGTGCAGCATATCCACAGCAGCCGATGTAGATCACATGCTAGATGCATATTACGGGGATATATTATATTGTGCAGCATATCCACAGCAGCCCATGTAGATCACATGCTAGATGCATATTACTGGGATATCCCATATTGTGCAGCATATCCACAGCAGCCGATGTAGATCACATGCTAGATGCATATTACGGGGATATTACCATATTGTGCAGCATATCCACAGCAGCCGATGTAGATCACATGCTAGATGCATATTACGGGGATATCTCATATTGTTTAGCATATCCACAGCAGCCGATGTAGATCACATGCTAGATGCATATTACGGGGATATCCCATATTGTTTAGCATATCCACAGCAGCCGATGTAGATCACATGCTATATGCATATTACAGGAATATCCCATATTGTGCAGCATATCCACAGCAGCCGATGTAGATCACATGCTAGATGCATATTACGGGGATATACCATATTGTTTAGCATATCCACAGCAGCCGATGTAGATCACATGCTAGATGCATATTACGGGGATATTACCATATTGTGCAGCATATCCACAGCAGCCCATGTAGATCACATGCTAGATGCATATTACGGAGATATTCCCATATTGTGCAGCATATCCACAGCAGCCGATGTAGATCACATGCTAGATGCATATTACGGAGATATTCCCATATTGTGCAGCATATCCACAGCAGCCGATGTAGATCACATGCTAGATGCATATTACGGGGATATCCCATATTGTGCAGCATATCCACAGCAGCCCATGTAGATCACATGCTAGATGCATATTACTGGGATATCCCATATTGTGCAGCATATCCACAGCAGCCCATGTAGATCACATGCTAGATGCATATTACGGGGATATCCCATATTGTGCAGCATATCCACAGCAGCCCATGTAGATCACATGCTAGATGCATATTACTGGGATATCCCATATTGTGCAGCATATCCACAGCAGCCGATGTAGATCGCAGACATGAGATTTGCAGCTATCAGATATTTAAGGTCATTGGTGATGTCAATGATGGATGCCTAATCATGACTTGTACAGAAGGTAAGGATGGTCCTGCACCACTGCGTGGTACCTGCGGTACCGCGTACGTTCCGGAGGACAGCTGCAGATGTCCTAATCCAAAGCGAGGTGCTCGTCACAAGAAAGGATCCATGAAAGGCAAAGTCTGAAGAATTGACCGCACTCCTTCCGCTGTGCTGGATATCTTATTTATTCAAAGGTGCAGGGTAAAAGGCTGGGAAAACAAGCCTGCAAGCCGGCTCCTATGCTGGGACGACGGCCGTTTCGCCTATTGATTAGGCTTCCACGGGTCCACATGTGGGACTGAAAACACCATGCCTTATATAGGAGTGCCTACAGGCGGTGTCACAAACCACATAAAAACAATGGGGAATGTACATACATATAAAATCTAGTGGTTGAGCAAAACATACAAATACAAGATAAAGCTCATACATCACAAAAGGACAAGAGGTAAAACCATAAAGTGTTCATAAAAATACCGTCAGATCAATGCGATCATTAGACCCAAAGGGCCCTGTGCCCCGTAGTTAACTATTAATTTGGCCTCTGTTTGTAATAAGAGTTTATGCAAGTCACCCCCTTTAGGAGGGAGGGTGACTTGCTTGAGGCCAGCAAAATGCAAAACGTTTGGGTTCCCCTCCTGTTGATCGCGTACGTGGGTGATGACTGTAATCTAGCTGGTGAGCAGACCGTTTCCGGCTTTCATGGGCTGGAAAATGTGTCAGAGAGACAGCCCAGGAGACCCTGACAATTAGTGGACGAGCCGATGGCGGCTTTCGCTACTTGGCCAGTTATTGGGAAACTCACAGTGAAGTGTATATTATATATACAACCGATTCCAACACATTTAATATATATACTTTGATATAGTCACCGCCAAGCTCCACAATAAACCCATAAAAACTACTAGCTGCTACCACCACTCGTTTCTACGCTGATTGGACATCGTTACCGGTAGTGTATGGCTTCAGCGATGTGGGTTTATAGAGCAAAAGGAACAAAGCTAATAAGTTTCATATATTTAATCCAAAAAGTAGGCAATGTTTATAAAAATATACAGAAGATGCTTCAAAGGGGACACAACTATAGAGTATACACAATTACATAAAATAAAAGGGATAAACAAAATAAAAGCACTTTACCTGCGGTCGCAGGAGTGGAGCAATGCTCTTTGTGGAGGGAAGCTCTCCTATTAGGAAGTATGGAACGATCCAACATCAAAGAGCATCTTACAGCACTGAACAAGGCATCAACTCAAACTTCTCTACTTATTAAAGAACTGTCACTCAAACATTCTTCCCATTGGTGACCTCAGATGGCGCTATTAATGGATAGTGGCTAGGTCCTATGGAATTTTATGAGATCCCAAACTTTCAGGATATGTTCACACCTGAAGGTCCCAGGTGGAACATATCGTGGTCATGTTTTCTATCATGATTTTACCTTTCTATAGAGATGAAACATGGCATTAATAGCATCATCCATTTGACCGATATTAATTTGAGGATCATAGGCAGGTCTCAGTTATCTAACAAATATCCATGTCATCCCTTCAGAATCTTGATGCTGAAAATGTGTGTACCATAAATATCAGATTGATATAAACCTCAATATTCAACTGTATGCTGGCTCCGAAGAGGGTGGCTAACTTCTTTGAAATTCAGCTGAGCTTATTAAAGAGGTCACATATTTGACACTTCAGAAGCTCTGGATACACAGGCCCCAGACAATGTGTCTGTTTCCCAGCAAATATAGCAGTTTATTTACCTGTCCACACCAGGGAGTCCTAGCGGAACAGACAGCAGATGTAGTGCTGGCTCTTTCTTCCTCAGTTATATTTAATCCCTCATGTGCAATGTGGGGTGGATATGTCCTCTCTCCAGAGACAGAGTTGTCTTTTAGAGATTTTAAAATGTTCCTCTATAACAAGTGTAGTGGGTGGGCCTACCCCCTACTAGTTTAACATAGTTACCCGGCATTGTGATTATTAAAAGTGGTGAATTTTATGTTTTTATGTGATGTGTTAGGGCACCCCCTAGTGGCCGGGTGGGACGGCCGTTGCCACCGGGGAGGAGGAGTCGGCCGGATATCTAGGCTAGGTCTGAATGTGTGTGGGGAGAGAGATCCGGGTCAGCGGAGTGCGAGCATCTGCAGCGGCAAGTGCGATAGTGTGAGCGGAACATCAAGGGACACCAGAGAGGAGGAGGTGGACGTAACCTCAGAGCCTATTCTGCCGGTGTGGGTCCGGTGTATGCTTGGCTGAATAGTGGGCGCCCGAAGGAAGTAGAGTACGGAGGGCATATCCCCACCCGAGGTGACGTTTGGTCAGAGTGTCCCCAGCTCCACTAATATTGCCGTGATCCGCTGACCGGAGTGGTTTTTTTTACCGGAGTGTCTGTCGAGCTGAGAGATCCGGGACAGCAGTGTGTGCACTTGGGCAGAGTGTGAGCGAAACAGCACGGGACACCGGAGATAAGGAGGTGGACGCAACCTCAGAGCCTATTCTGCCGGTGTGGGTCCGGTGTATGCTTGGCTGAATAGTGGGCGCCCGAAGGAAGTAGAGTACGGAGGGCATATCCCCACCCGAGGTGGCGTTTGGTCAGGGTGTCCCCAGCTCCACTGAAAGTCTACAACTGCCTGTTTCTTTGCTGTCTGCTGTTCGGATTATTGGACTGTGCTAAATAAATGTTCTCTTTTATTGCATTCAACTCCTGCCTGAAGTCTTTTTGTGTAATGGAGAACGAAGACACTGACACACATTGTTTTAACTCTAAAGAAGTGATGAAGCCAGGGATGTGCCTGCACCATAGTGCTGCCACGACTACACAGCCAGAGGCCTCCCTGTCTGGTCACTTCATGTGGCGTAGTCGGCAGGATCCGAGTCCCTTGCCGGAGAACCAGGAGTCTGAAGACCAAGTAGTGCCTGAAGCACGGAATTCGGATTATGAAAGAAGATTCCCAGTCCCATGGTGGGAGGAAGAAGTGCCCAAGGCGTTGGACCGGGCACAAGATGGCGGCAAGATGGCCGTCGTCTGTGAAGAAACAGAAAGCGCGCGGAAAATTGGCGCCAAAAGAAGAGCCTGGGGCTGGCCGGCGCCGAAGAAAAAGGACAGAGTACTCCGCCCAAAGAGGGGAGGCTCCAGCTCCAGGGCATTGAAGACTAAGAAAAGGAAAAAGAAGTACCTCGGCGGAGGAGTCGAGATGATGCGTGAGGCTGGGGGTGGAGTCTGTTCAAGAGCGGGAAACGAAGACCCGCCTCCACTTCCTCCAGTCTCAGCGTCGACACCACCGCCATTACCAGTGATTCCGTTGAGAACCGAGATGGAGAACTTTGGGCAACCTGCGGAGTTGGCGACGACTATGGCCCTCATCAGCCTTGGCCGAGGCCGACCCCGGTTCGCCCCTGCTAACGAGGCCGCGATAGCGGATCTCCCCATTGGGCCGGGAGGCTCTACAAGACCGGACAAGGTCTCTTGGAAGACCTCATGGGACGCTCAAACCGGGAGCACCATTACGGAAGTGAAGGCGACCTATGCTACCCCGCCCATGCCAAGCCGTCCGGGGGTTGCTGTTTTCCCTTGGGACACCCCGCAGCTTAACGCCGCCGCCACACCGTTTGTCCCGGTGCCGGAGTCGGCCGAGGAGTTAGCCGGGCGTCTAGAGGAGGACCACCTGGGCTTCTTCTGGGACCCAGTCATCGCCCCGCCGGAGAGGGCGCGTCCCAGTGTTCCGCCCCCGAAGCCTGATCCCGTCCGGGAACGACTCCTGGCTGAGACCATAGTCCGGGAAATGCTGTCCGGTCCCGGTGGAGAGGATCTGGCCCAGCAGTTCGTGACCGGGGTGGTTGTTAAATTCAACCAGCAGGAGGGGTATGGATTCATCCGTGAAGTAGAGACCGGGGATGACTACTTCTACAACCGAGTTCACCTGGATGTAGAAGGACTCCCCAAGCGACTCCATACCCTGTGGCCGGGCGAGAAAGTCAGCTTCTTGCCGGACAAAGGTAGCCGCGGTCTGTTTGCGGTGTGTGTTTCCCGCATGCCCACCACCCGGGAAGCGGAGCAGTGGCAGGAGGAAATTGCGTGGGAGGAGCAGCAAGAGCGACGACAGAGCCGTACCAGACCGGCCGCGCCTCCTCAACCCCGGCGCGTACCGACGGCTGCCCCGGAAGCAGAGGCAGAGCCAGCCCTCGATCCGGAGAGGCTTCCAACTGTGGTGGCGGTGACGCAAAATGTCAACAACAGGCCAGTTTTCATGCTGGACGCGTCGCCCGCCGCACCACCACCGTCTCGGGCAGAGACGCCATCACCACCAAGAGGTGCTGCAGCAGCTGTGCCGGAGGAGCCGTGCTACGCTCCGGTGTCTTTCAGGCGGATCCGCCGCCAGCCAGGACAATCTCTGGGGGCCTATATCCAGGCTCAAGCGGAAGAATGGAAGAGAGCCTGGCCCCCAGAGTAAGCTGTTCGCTCCAGCACCTGTGAAGACCGGAATTGTTGTAAACCGGCAGAAAGTTGCTTTTGTTGAAAAGTTTTACGGGCCTGTTGCCCTTCAGCAAAGACCGGGAGCGCTATTGAAGCCTCCGGGCGCACATCTAAGACCGGGAGCGCTATTGAAGCCTCCGGGCATCTCCAGCAAAGACCGGGAGCGCTATTGAAGCCTCCGGGCGCACATCTAAGACCGGGAGCGCTGTTGAGCCTCCGGGCGCTATCCAGAGACCGGGAGCGCTGTTGCGCCATAAAGCGTCCCTAAAGACCGGGAGCGCCGCTGAACTGGTGCCACTGTTGAGGACTGACCCAGAAGGTTTTTATGTGTTAATATGTTTAAAGTTTAGAGCCTTGCCGGGAGGCTCGGATTTTAAGAGGGGAGGCATGTAGTGGGTGGGCCTACCCCCTACTAGTTTAACATAGTTACCCGGCATTGTGATTATTAAAAGTGGTGAATTTTATGTTTTTATGTGATGTGTTAGGGCACCCCCTAGTGGCCGGGTGGGACGGCCGTTGCCACCGGGGAGGAGGAGTCGGCCGGATATCTAGGCTAGGTCTGAATGTGTGTGGGGAGAGAGATCCGGGTCAGCGGAGTGCGAGCATCTGCAGCGGCAAGTGCGATAGTGTGAGCGGAACATCAAGGGACACCAGAGAGGAGGAGGTGGACGTAACCTCAGAGCCTATTCTGCCGGTGTGGGTCCGGTGTATGCTTGGCTGAATAGTGGGCGCCCGAAGGAAGTAGAGTACGGAGGGCATATCCCCACCCGAGGTGACGTTTGGTCAGAGTGTCCCCAGCTCCACTAATATTGCCGTGATCCGCTGACCGGAGTGGTTTTTTTTACCGGAGTGTCTGTCGAGCTGAGAGATCCGGGACAGCAGTGTGTGCACTTGGGCAGAGTGTGAGCGAAACAGCACGGGACACCGGAGATAAGGAGGTGGACGCAACCTCAGAGCCTATTCTGCCGGTGTGGGTCCGGTGTATGCTTGGCTGAATAGTGGGCGCCCGAAGGAAGTAGAGTACGGAGGGCATATCCCCACCCGAGGTGGCGTTTGGTCAGGGTGTCCCCAGCTCCACTGAAAGTCTACAACTGCCTGTTTCTTTGCTGTCTGCTGTTCGGATTATTGGACTGTGCTAAATAAATGTTCTCTTTTATTGCATTCAACTCCTGCCTGAAGTCTTTTTGTGTAATGGAGAACGAAGACACTGACACACATTGTTTTAACTCTAAAGAAGTGATGAAGCCAGGGATGTGCCTGCACCATAGTGCTGCCACGACTACACAGCCAGAGGCCTCCCTGTCTGGTCACTTCACAAGTATCATCACATGTCCCACAGCTACAATATCTGAGCGAGCGCCCTCATTCCATGAGAAGATCCATCTGATATCTGTAACTTACCATGAACAGAAGATACGTAGAGGTAAGAGGCTCTGATGCCAGCTCTAGACAAGTATCTCTCAAACGATTTGCAATGTAGTTTTCTTATTTTTACCTAAAATTACATTGCAGAAGATTGCAAGAGCTGGAGAAGACACCAAGAGACTTCTGTCACTGATTGTTAGGTCTGGCAGATATCATTAACCATTGGTATATTGTAGCCAATCAAGAGTAGAGTTGAGCGCGGTTCGCGGTTCGAGGTTCTCCAGTTCTAAGCTCGAGTGATTTTGGGGGCTGTTCGAGATCGAACTAGAACTCGAGCTTTTTGCAAAAGCTCGATAGTTCTAGATACGTTCGAGAACGGTTCTAGCAGCAAAAAGCAGGGCTTTTTACAGCTACAGTGTGCAGGAGCCATCGCTGGCAGCCTGCCACAAGCTGGTAACCAAGATAAACATCGGGTATCCAAGCAAAGCGCTTTGGTTAGTAACCCGATGTTTATCCTAGTTACGTGCAGGAAGCCCACACTTCCCCGCTCAGCTCGCTCCGCCCCCTCCTGCCCGCGGCATGTACACATACATACACACACACACACACACACACACATGGTCCCGCTCGGCTTACCTGCGGTGATGAAGTCCCACCATCCCGACCTCAGCGCTG
Source organism: Anomaloglossus baeobatrachus (assembly GCF_048569485.1). Classification (NCBI taxonomy): domain Eukaryota; kingdom Metazoa; phylum Chordata; class Amphibia; order Anura; family Aromobatidae; genus Anomaloglossus; species Anomaloglossus baeobatrachus. The sequence continues at coordinate 575,784,821 of NC_134358.1, forward strand.
TCACTGTCCTCCATGGCCGCCTCTTGTCACATCACCTCTTGCTTCCGACCCGAGACTGACTAGCGGTGACGTCACGGGCCTCTCGCGATATTTGGCTGTGAAGGCGGCGGTCATTGACCTCAGTGACAGGGGCTGTCAGTGTGCAGGAGATCAGCGCAGGTATTGTACCTCGCTGACAGCAGCACTTGTCATGCCCTGCAGTGACCTGGGCTGACCCATTGATGTTAGCTCAGGTCACTGCACTGCTCTCCCAGCCAATGGGGAACATCCTGCTCTTCATTGACTGGGACAGTGTGGATCGTCATGGCAACCCCTTGGATTACACCAGACCTGGATTTGTTTTTCAATCTAATAAATTGGTTAAAGAGGGAATGTTTTGGGGAGTGTTTTTTCAAATAAAAATGTGTTTGTCGTCTATTTTTTTTTTATTACTGACTGGGTTGGTGATGTCGGGTATCTGATAGATGCCTGACCTCACCAACCCCAGGGCTTGATGCCAGGTGACATTACACATCTGGTATTAACCCCATATATTACCCCGTCTGCCACCGCACCAGGGCGCGGGATGAGCAGGGGCGAAGCACCAGGATTGGCGCATCTAATGGATGCGCCACTTCTGGGGCGGCTGCGGCCTGCTATTTTTAGGCTGGGGAGAGTCCAATAACCATGGACTTCCCTAGTCTGAGAATATCAGGCCCCAGCTGTCTGCTTTACCTTGGCTGGTGATCCAATTTTGGGGGACCCCTACGTGGGTTTTTTTTTTAATTATTTATTTAATTTAAAATAACAGCGTGGGGTGCCCTCAGTTTTGGATTAACAGCCAAGGTGAGGTTGCCAGCTGTGGTCTGCAGGCTGCAGCCGTCTGCTTTACCCTAGCTGGCTACAAAACTAGGGGGAACCCTACGTCATTTTTTTTTTCATTTTTTGGCTAAATACAAAGCTAAGCACCCCTTAGTGCCACATGAAAGGCACCAAAGGGTGCTCCACTTTTTCTCCATTTTTTCTCCACTTTTTCTACATTTTTTCTCCACTTTTTCTCTATTTTTTTCTCCATTTTTTCTCCACTTTTTCTCCACTTTTTCTCTATTTTTTTCTTCTTTTTTTCTCCACTTATTCTCCATTTTTTCTCCACTTATTCTCCACTTTTTCTCCACTTTTTCTCCATTTTTTTCTCCACTTATTCTCCACTTGTTCTCCATTTTTTCTCCACTTTTTCTCCACTTTTTCTCCACTTTTTCTACATTTTTTTCTCCTTTTTTTCTCCACTTATTCTCCATTTTTTCTCCACTTTTTCTCCACTTTTTCTCCACTTTTACTCCACTTTTACTCCACTTTTACTCCACTTTTTCTCCACTTTTACTCCACTTTTACTCCACTTTTACTCCACTTATTCTCCACTTTTTTTCCATTTTTTCTCCACTTATTCTCCATTTTTTCTCCACTTATTCTCCACTTTTTCTCCACTTTTTCTCCACTTTTTCTCCATTTTTTCTCCACTTATTCTCCATTTTTTCTCCACTTATTCTCCACTTTTTCTCCACTTTTTCTCCATTTTTTCTCCATTTTTTCTCCACTTTTTCTCCACTTTTTCTCCATTTTTTTCTCCATTTTTTCTCCACTTTTTCTACACTTTTTCTCCACTTTTTCTCCATTTTTTTCTCCATTTTTTCTCCACTTTTTCTCCATTTTTTTTCTTCTTTTTTTCTCCACTTATTCTCCATTTTTTCTCCACTTATTCTCCACTTTTTCTCCATTTTTACTCCACTTTTACTCCACTTATTCTCCACTTTTTCTCCATTTTTTCTCCATTTTTTCTCCATTTGTTCTCCATTTTTTCTCCATTTTTTCTCCACTTTTTCTCCACTTTTTCTCCACTTTTTCTCCATTTTTTTCTCCATTTTTTCTCCACTTTTTCTCCATTTTTTCTCCACTTTTTCTCCATTTTTTTCTCCATTTTTTCTCCACTTTTTCTCCACTTTTTCTCCGTTTTTCTATGGTCGGTCTACCCATTAGCTCTGCCATGCATAGTGTAGCTCTACACCTACTGCACATGTTACTTTATGATTGACATCTCTTTCGTACCAGAGCTGTCTAAGCCTACTCTGACCCCATATTTGTCATTACTATATTGTCCTTGTACTGTATTATGACATTTGTATCATGTGTTTCATTTCTTGCTGTGTTGCAATTTTTTTGCTGCATCCCAATTGTACCTCTACATTGTTCGAGTTTATGTTATTGTTCTCTCACTCTTATGTGATACTGATTATTGTCATTTTTCATGATTACATGCAGATAAGTCCAATCTGACGAAGGCTCAGGCCAAAACGTCATTTGTAACTTGTTTTGGACAAAAACATATATGCTTATGAAAAATGTTTTTTTTTAATACGGACCAATAAAAAGTGATTTTGCATTACTATCCGTTGTGACTTACTGACTTAGTCTGGGAGATTTAGAGTGCCGAGGTTACTCACTAATTTTATCTATTATTACCTCTGAGCACCTATATACCAGTGAGCAGAGATTCCTCTACAGTAGTTCTCCTGATTAGGCATGCCCTTACCTCATGAGCAGGGCATTGCAGCTTTGGTAGCAACCATTACGACATGGACTCTGCTGCTGTGGACCCGAGAAGAGTGAGTGCAGATTCATTGCACCCACACTCCTCACATGAAGGGTCCGCACTCCTAGAAAATGGGGGATACGTTCCCTGAGTGTCTCCCCCCCATATTCTAGACGGTCCAGAGTCGTCGTGTCGTCGTGGGACCCCTTTATTTTTTTTCTTACAATAAATTGGTGAAAGAGGAAATGTTTTGGGGACTGTTTTTTCAAATAAATTTCTTTTGTCGATTTTTTTTTTTTTGTTAGTACTGACAGTTTATGATGTTGGGTATCTAATAGACGCCATGACATCACAAACTGCTGGGCTTGATCTCAGGTTACTTTACAGCTAGTATCAACCCGATTTATTACCCCGTTTGCCACTGCACCAGGGCACGGGATGAGCTGGGGTGAAGCGCCAGGATTGGTGCATCTAGTGGATGCGCCACGTCTGGGGTGCCTGCGGCCTGCTATTTTTAGGCTGTGAAGGCCCAATAACTATGGACCTTCCCACCCTGAGAATACCAGACCACAGCTGTCCGCTTTACCTTGGCTGGTGATCCAATTTGGGGGGGACCCGACTTTTATTGTGTAATTATTAATATTTATACAATAATTATAAAAAAGAGCCTGAGGGGACCTCCACATTGGATCCCCAACCACGGTAAAGCTGCCAGCTGTGGTTTTCAGGCTACAGCCATCTGCTTTACCCTAGCTGGCTATCAAAAATGGGGGGACCCAACGTCATTTTTTTTTTAACTATTTTTTAAATAGAAAAAATTAATGGGCTTCCCTGTATTTTGATTGCCAACCAAGGTAACGCCAGGCAGATGGGGGTGGCAACCCATAGCTGTCTGCTTTATCTGCGCTGAGAATCAAAAATACCGCGGAGCGCTACGTCATTTTTTTAAAGATTTATTTTTACAGCACTGTGATGTCCAGCAATCAAAATACAGGGAAGGCCATTTTATTTTTAGTTATTTAAATAAATAATTAAAAAAAATATATATGGGCTCCCGCTGCATTTTTTGTATTGCTAGCTAAGGGTAATCCAAGCAGCTACTGGCTGCTAACCCCCACTGCTTGGTGTTACCTTCACTGGCAATGGAAAATCCAGGGAAGCATTTTTTATTTTTTTTGCCAAAAAACTACAAAAAAAGACGTGAGCTTCGCCATTTTTTTGTATGCTAGCCAGGTATAGCAGGCAGGTGCTGGAAGAGTTGGATACAGCGCCAGAAGATGGCGCTTCTATGAAAATGCCATTTTCTGAGGCGGCTGCAGACTGTAATTCGCAGCACTGGGGCCCAGAAAGCTCAGGCCAACCTGTGCTGCGGATTCTAATCTCCAGCTGCCTAGTTGTACCTGGCTGGACACAAAAATGGGGCGAAGCCTACGTCATTTGTTTTCTAATTATTTCATGAAATTCATGAAATAATAAAAAAAGGGCTTCCGATTATTTTTGGTTCCCAGCCGGGTACAAATAGGCAACTGGGGGTTGGGGGCAGCCGTACCTGCCTGCTGTACCTGGCTAGCATACAAAAATATGGCGAAGCCCACATAATTTTTTCAGGGGGCAAAAAACTTCTGCATACAGTCCTGGATGGAGTATGCTGAGCCTTGTAGTTCTGCAGCTGCTGTCTGTCTGTATGGAGAAGAGCAGACAGCAGCTGCAGAACTACAAGGCTCAGCATACTCCATCCAGGACTGTATGCAGAATTTTTTTGCCCACCAAAAAAATGACATGGGCTTCACCATATTTTTGTATGCTAGCCAGGTACAGCAGGCAGCCACGGGCTGCCTCCAACCCCCAGTTGCCTATTTGTACCCGGCTGGGAACCAAAAATATAGGGAAGCCCATTTTTTTTTAATTATTTCACTTATTTCATGAAATAATTAAAAAACAAATGACGTAGGCTTCGCCCCATTTTTGTGTCCAGCCGGGTACAACTAGGCAGCTGGGGATTGGAATCCGCAGCACAGGTTAGCCCGAGGTTTCTGGGCGCCTCTGCTGCGGATTTCAGTCCGCAGCCGTCCCAGAAAATGGCGCTCTCATAGAAGCGCCATCATCTGGCGCTGTATCCAACTCTTCCAACAGCCCTGGAGCCAGGTGGCTTGTTGGGTAATCATGAGTTAATACTGGCTTTGTTTTACTAGCCAGTATTAAGCCAGAGATTCTTAATGTCAGGCACGTTTGACCCGGCCATTAAGAATCTCCAATAAAGGGTTAAAAAAAAACACCACACAGAGAAAAAATACTTTAATAGAAATAAATACACAGACACATTAGAGACTCCATCTTTATTACCCCCTGTCAGCCCTCCACGATCCTGCTCTTCTGTCTTCTTTCTTTCTAGTGTAGTAGTAGTGACGATTGTAGTGAGGATGAGGTTCACCAGCTCATCACTTAGGGCTGGGGAACCTCATCCTCAGTACAATCCTCACTACAATCGGGAAGCAGCGTGCAGCCTTCACTCCGTGAGTGATCAGTGCTGGCTGTCAGCGGTAACAGCGGTAACGCTGACAGACGCGTTACCATAGCAACGGTGCTCTCGGAGCCGCGGTTAGCGGTGACGTCACCGCTAACTGCGTTGCTATGGCAACGGTGATCTCCGTTAATGACCGGCTGTGTCAGCCGGTCCCTAACGGAATGGGGAGTCGACCGTGTGCTAGAGCATGTCGCCGGTACACGGCGATACACATATGTGCACCGTGTACCGGAGAGATGCACTCGCAGGTCCTACATGACGTGTCATAGTCATGTGACCAGTCTGTAGCCAATGAGATAATAGCCACGTGACTGGTCACATGGCTATTTTGACGTCACGATAGGTCCTGCATCTCTGCTGGCAGTGCCATCACCGGGAGGATTCAGCGATCATCGGATGGAATAGCGGCAGGAGACAGAGTGCAGAAGGGATCGCGAGGACCGGTAAGTGTTATGGCAATGTTTATTAACTGTTTGTGTACATTTATAATGCATTTTTATGTGTTTGTGATTGCCTCCCATTATAGCCTATTGGCTCGAGTTCGGTTCGTCGAACGTTCGACGAGCCGAACTCGAACGGGACCTCCGTTCGGTGAACCGACCTCGAGCCGAACCGGGACCGGTTCGCTCATCTCTAATCAAGAGTGACTATCATAGCCAGTATAAAAGCAGAGGCATGGAATGCAGCAACCTGTAATACGGAGTTTTTTACAAACTTCAACAACTGTCGGGGCGTCATAGAGTTCTGTTCACTTTACAGATTCTAACACTCCGCTCGATAACTTTTCTGTTGTCTGTGATCAATGCAGGCAGACTCAGGCGTCGACCTGCAGAATGGAAATTTATAGGCAGACTAGCAAGAGTTAAATCTTTGCTGATCTGCTTCTTAAGGGTACTTTACACGCTGCGATATCGGTACCAATATCGCTAGCGAGCGTACCCGCCCCCGTCGGGTGTGCGACACGGGCAAATCGCTGCCCATGGCTCACAACATCGCTAACACCCATCACACGGGCTTACCTTCCCTGCGACATCGCTCTGGCCGGCGATCCGCCTTCTTGCTAAGGGGGCGGTTTGTGCGGCGTCACCGCGACGTCACACGGCAGGCATACAATAGCAGAGGAGGGGCGGAGATGAGCGGCCAGAACATGCCGCCCACCTTCTTCCTTCCTCATTGCCGGGGGAGGCAGGTAAGGAGATGTTCGTCGTTCCTGCGGTGTCACACATAGCTATGTGTGCTGCCGCAGGAATGACAAACAACATCGTACCTGCAGCAGCAACGATATTAAGGAAATGAACGACGTGTCAACGAGCAACGATTTTTCACGTTTTTGTGCTCGTTGATCGTCGCTCATTGGTGTCACATGCTGCGATATCGCTAACAGCGCCGGATGTGCGTCACTAACGACGTGACCCCGACAATATATCGTTAGCGATGTCGCAACGTGTAAAGCCCCCTTTAGTCTTTTTCAATCACATGTTGTGGGGGAGCCAATCACATCTGCTCTCTTCCTATATATGCTGGCTAGTAGAGTTGAGTGAACCTGTTTGGTAAAGGTTTGCCAATTTCAAATTCGGTATGAGCCTTAGGATATACGTTCGAGCTCGGTAACCCTGAGCCCTTTTCCCAAAAGTCGTCGATCTTCCGTTTTGTTCGTTTTTTTTGCCCCCAAACACTGTCCGGGTTTGAAAAAAATGCTTTTGAAATAACATTTTCTGCTTTTGTATATGAATGTGGTGCTGTCTGATGAATGGGGGATGTGAAAAATCAGTGGAGGGGGTGGGGCCTTTGCACCATATTTTTTTTTTCTTAACTTTATTTCAAGATGTTCCTACAGCCAATCACGGCGCAGCAAACATCCACAAGGTTCAGACACAAGTGCTTCTGTGATTGGCTGTATATGAATTGCGGACATGTTGCGTCGGTGCCATTTTGTGAATGTGAAATGTTAGGGAAGGTGCTGCCGTTAAGTCTGCTAGACAGTGAGCTTAGCTAGGGGTTTAGTGATAGGTAGTTGAGATAAATAAGAAAGCGATAGTGTAGAATAGGGACATGCAGTGTAGTGAAAGGTGTGTGTGTGCCATAAATTGGCACATTTCATGATCGAAATAGGGATTGATACTTGTAGTGCCTGCTAAATAGTTGCTAGTGAAGCATGTAAATAGGTATTGCTATGTATTACAGCCTTCTCTAAAATATGCAGTCACATTTCTACATAGTGCTACTTAGCTGTGCGTGGCCTAAAAAATGTTTGTAGGGAAGCATCTAAAAAGTGGTTCTTGGCAATTTTAATTACCTGCTCAAAATTCCGCAGTGAAACATATTTAGACGTATTGTTATTAGTGTCTGCAGAAAATTTGTTATTGAACAAGCTAAAAAGGTGGTACTTTTTAGTGTCTTCACAATATTGCCAACGCAGGCAAGAAATAAATAATTCATCTTTTGTGTCAGGTGTCTGACAGGTGTGGGCATAGGGTTGTGAAACATCTGTTTGAAATGGGAAGAGTACATCAACTATGACTGGGAAATCACAACAAAGTTGACGTGGAGGGAGAATAGGCGGGGTGTTCGAGGTGTACATGCGGGAAGTTTTGTTACTCAAAGGTTTAGTGAACAAACACCATATCATCCTATCCCAAGAGAAATGAGAACAACTTCCGTTACTGGACAGCCTACTACACTAGATTTCTTTGGAAGCTGTCCATCGTTTCAACTTTAAACTGAGGCTGATAAACAGTAGGTGCTGGAGTGGATGGCAAGCGCTGCATCAAGTGGCCTCTGCTCCTCTTCCTGCACCTCCACATCACACACAATTCATTCCTCAGAGGTGCCACCACAATTACACTTGTTTGCACCCATGTCACAAATCTCCAACCGGCAAACTGACTGTGGGGAACCACATATGGGCAAGTCTTCAGATCTGTTCGCACATTTTATCCCATGTGCATCAGAGGTCCACTCCAAAGATTCCCAGACTGTTGAGTAGGAAAGCATCTGCATTGATGCCCAAAATCTTTGTCAGTTAGATCCTGGCCCGAACAAAGTAGGGTCCGAGCAGGATGCCGACCATCGTCAACTGATAACCCCCGGGGTTGGAGGTCATGATGATGAAACTCAGATACCTGAGATATGCGTACTGTCCTGTGATGTCATGAAGAGGAGCATGATGATGAAGTTCTAGATCCCACTTGATGCGAACCCAGAGGCACGGAGCTGAGTAGCTCAACAGATGAGAGGGAGGAGTAAGCCATGGAGGTAATATTGGCAATTCCCTTACAAACACGTAGTGATTCAACCATGAGAAGCCCTGCATCCTCAGCCACAACTCTGGCAGCAGTGGTCACGGTTATGCAGTTAACAGGAAGGGTTGCCCAGCCTTGACCTTTTTTGTGACCGCAAAGGATGACCCAGTTTTCATTATCTGCCAACTTTGTAATCAACAACTCTGGAACCTGAAGGCACATCCCATCTCCAGCCCTGTCATAGGTCACCAAGTGGGCGGTATGTGGGAGGTATATGGGTTATCAAAAAACAAAGTGGACATTTTGGAGGTGGTTCTCTCAGAGAGGTCACGTTTAGTAAACATGTGGGGAGTACCAAGGAAACTACTGGCTCCACAGTGCCCCCCTGTGCTGAGCCAGCACCAGGCTTAATCACAAGGGAAAAGGTAACTGATTCATCTGTACATCTGCTTGCACCTATATCTTACTTTCATCTGCATTTCTGTAAATTCTTCCTGTATACAGTATTTTATCTTGTGTGCCTTTAAGGCAATTAAATATATACTTTAATCCTGGGCTGCTCTTTTATCTAGATCCACAAATCCCATGTCTGTGAACTCGGTTTAGTATTACACGCTACCTGTTCTGGTTTCTGGCCTGATATAGTCCTGCTAATGGACTAGGCTTATATGTAACGATGAACTGGTGGAAGACTACTGGGCTGGCAGGGTCCAGTTTCAATGGGGCAGGTGAAAAGGGTCTGTCAGCCTGTCAGGATTGTCGAGTGGGGTGTTGCGATTTATCCCCTTCCTGGTCATCAGAAGAATCCACCAAAATGGTGACTGGCTGAGGATTATTTCATTGGATTTGTGCAAATCAAATGCGGAAAATTTGGGATTATACAGTATGATGAACAGCCAGGTGGGTCACACAGACATCCCACCACTGCCACCAATGTCACTGCAGCTCGCAGCCCCACCCTGACATCTCTAATACGTCGAAGCCACGCGATAGGGCCTCATCCCTTCCGCCATCACGTGACATTTTGCACCCCAATGTGTACGTAGAATCAGCTTGGCGCAGTGTTACACTGACAGAGACTCAGTCCACGTGAGCACAGGGATGCATGTGGAAGGAGACAAAGTGTAAGTTAATACTTTGTAGCGCCCCCTTTTGCTGCGATTACAGCTGCAGTCTCTTGGGGGATGTGTCTATCAGTTTTGCACATGGAGAGGCTGAAATTCTCACCCATTCTTCCTTTGTAAACAGCTGGAGCTGAGTGAGGTTGGATGGAAGCGTTTGTAAACAGCAGTTTTCAACTCTTTCCACAGGTTCTCGATTGGGTTCAGGTCTGGACTGTGACTTGGCCATTCTAACACCTGGATACGGTTATTTGTGAACCATTCCATTGTAGATTTTGCTTTATGTTTGGGATCATTGTCTTGTTGGAAGACAAATCTCCGTCCCAGTCTCAGGTCTTTTGCAGACTCCAACAGGTTTTCTTCAAGAATGGTCCTGTATTTGGCTCCATCCATCTTCCCATCAATTTTAGCCATCTTCCCTGTCCCTGCTGAAGAAAAGCAGGCCCAAACCATGATGCTGCCACCACCATGTTTGACGGTGGGGATGGTGTATTCAGGATGATGAGCTGTGTTGCTTTTACGCGAAACATATCGTTTGGCATTGTGCCCAAAAAGTTTGATTTTGGTTTCATCTGACCAGAGCACCTTCTTCCACATGATTGGTGTCTCCAGGTGGCTTGTGGTAAACTTTAAACAACACTTTTTATGGATATCTTTGAGAAATGGCTTTCTTCTTGCCACTCTTCCATAAAGGCCAGATTTGTGCAGTGTAGACTGATTGTTGTGCTATGGACAGACTCTCCCACCTCAGCTGTAGATCTCTGCAGATCATCCAGAGGGATCATGGGCCTCTTGGCTGCGTCTCTGATCAGTCTTCTCCTTGTGTGAGATGACAGTTTGGATGGACGGCCGGGTCTTGGTAGATTTGCAGTGGTATGATATTCCTTCCATTACAATATGATCGCTTGCACAGTGCTTCTTGGGATGTTTAAAGTTGTGGAAATCTTTTTGTAACCAAATCTGGCTTTAAACTTCTCCACAACAGTATCACGGGCCTGTCTGTTGTGTTCCTTGGTCTTTATGATGCTCTCTGCGCTTTACACAGAACACTGAGCCTATCACAGAGCAGGGGCATTATACGGAGACTTGATTACACACAGGGGATTATATTTATCATCATCAGTCATTTAGGACAACATTGCATCATCCAGAGATCCTCAATCAACTTCTGGAGGGAGTTTGCTGCGCTGAAAGTAAAGGGGATGAATAATATTGCACGCCCCAATTTTCAGTTTATTATTTTTTACAAAAGTTTAAAATAATCAATAAATTTCGTTCATCTTCACAATTGTGTCACTTGCTGTAGATTCTTCACCAGAACATTAACATTTTTATCTTTATGTTTGAAGCCTGAAATGTGGGAAAAGGTAGAAAAGGGGGCCGAATACTTTCGCAAGGCACTGTAGATGAGAACGCTGTGTCAGGTGACACCTGTGGCGTAGGTACAAAATATAAAAGGCTAATCTGGCAGTAAGGTGCCAGAGTTGTTGCAACGATTAGCCAGGAAGCAGACGTGTATACAGCAGGACAGGCCTGTGATGTCTTGTGACACCAGGGAGGAGAGGACTCCCGGCAAGCAACACAACACAAAGGGTATGCCAGGGAAACAATACAATGGATGGCCCTGGCACTAGGGAGAGGTGAGCGGGGTCACCGCCTAACACTCACCTGAGGCTGATCCCTACACTCTCTAACACCCCTATATGGGCATTCCCCCTATGTGCCATCATGTGCCAAGGCCTTGGCTTGCCCTGAATTCATCCTGACTACTGCAAAGGTCAGCGAAATGCTAGTATGACTACTACAATAAGACATCACCAGGAATGTAAGACAAACAAGGGAAAGACATAGCAAATAGTTCTCCACTGCTACTCAGCTGCAACAGAAACAACACCTCAGCTTCTCCAGAGCCAGGCTCCTTCAAAGTGGGCATTTATAGAATGAGCTATAGCCGGCATTGGAGAGAGTGAGGAGTGGGTTTTTGTAGTGGGAGGGTGTGCCTGCAGCTGAAATTAACAGCTAGGAGTCAAACTCAGCAGGATAGAAAAGAGACCTTAACTCCTTCAGCACCAAATGGAATTGAATATGCTCCTACTTAGGATAAGCGATGCGTGGCTTCTAAAGCGAATCTGCGATCAACCATACTCTGAGAACTTCTGATCTCCGATCTTCCCCAAGGTCTCAGCAGTGCACAACACACAGGTGACACATCTGTAATTGAAGCATCTGGAAGTGCACTGAGTCCCACGGAGGCCCGAGTATCATCTCCAGGGAAGCTGAATATCAAACATTGACTACCAACCCAAGAGGAACACAAACACCAATTATCTCCACCAGAGGAGGACTAGACTACGTGATCAAACACTGAAGACAGAACACAGAGTATCGTCACCAGAGAAGGACCGTACTACATGGTCACGCACCGAAGCCAGAACACAGTATTGTCACCAGAGGAGGACTAGACTACATGGTCAAGCACCAAAGCCAGAACAAAGAGTATCGTCACCAGAGGAGGACTAGACAACATGATCAAGCATAGAAGCCAGAACACAGAGTATCGTCACCAGAGAAGGACCATACTACATGGATACACAACGAAGCCAGAACACAGTATCATCACCAGAGTAGGACCATCCTACATTGTCAAGCACCGAAGCCAGAACACAATATCGTCACCAGAGGAGGACCATACTACATGGATACACACCGAAGCCAAAACACCAGGACCGGAGACCAGAGAACAAGTATTTTCTCCAATGAAGCCATCAAGTGAGTGGAGTTACTTCGCGTCTTGACGTTCGGTACTTGTTCACCATTGTTTTGAGTGATTGAATGCAACAGCCGATGGTAACTGTGATTATTGCCAACTGTGATCTGATTTGTTTTGCCTTTAATTTCAGTACTGCTTTTTGGTTACTTATTCCTTTCCAATCTCCCTCTTCCCGCATAATGAAAACTCGTAGACGTCACCACTAAGTTGCCCTTGCGGTGAGTTACATGCCTGGCACCTGTGTACACTACCACAAGGTGAAAGCTGGCATATCACAGAATCGAGACTCTCCAGGGCCGTCTACACCCCACCAAACTACCCATCAATGAAGTGGTGTCTTTTTGCACCAGATTACCCTGGATGCTGGTTTTTGGCCAATTCTAGCTTTGCTTGTTTCTGCTGGGTCTGAGATATTGGGGAGCTGCACAAGATCCCATTCTCCCTGAAGATCATGTGAATCTGATGGACATCCCAGGTGTAGATAAGGAGGCTGTCCCCCCGCTTCGTCCCCTCGCTTCGTCCCCTCACACTTGTCCCCTCGCTTCGTCCCCTCACACTTGTCCCCTCTCTTCATCCCCTCACACTTGTCCCCTCTCTTCGTCCCCTCACACTTGTCCCCTCTCTTCGTCCCTTCACACTTGTCCCCTCACGTCATCCCCTCTCACTTGTTCCCTCGCTTCATCCCCTCTCACTTATCCCCTTGCTTTGTCCCCTCTCACTTGTGCCCTCGCTTTGTCCCCTCTCACTTGTCCGCTTGCTTAGTCTCCTCTCACTTGTCCCCTCGCTCTGTCCCCTCTCACTTGTCCCCTCGCTCTGTCCTCTCTCACTTGTCCCCTCGCTTTGTCCCTTCTCACTTGTCCCCTCACTTCATCCCCTCGCTTCATCCCCTCACACTTGTCCCCTCACTTCGTCCCCTCTCACTTGTTCCCTCGCTCTGTCCCGTCTCACTTGTCCCTTCGCTTCGTACCCTCTCACTTGTCCCTTCGCTTCGTACCCTCTCACTTGTCCCTTCACTTCGTACCCTCTCACTTGTCCCTTCGCTTCGTACCCTCTCACTTGTCCCCTCGTTCTGTCCCCTCTCACTTCTCCCCTCACTGTGTCCCCTTTCACTTGTCCCCTCGCTTCGTACACTCTCACTGGTTCCCTGTCTTCACCCCTCTCACTTGTCCACTCGCTTCGTCCCCTCTCACCTGTGTACACTACCACAAGGGGAAAGCTGGCATATCACAGAATCGAGACTCTCCAGGGCCGTCTACACCCCACCAAACTACGCATCAATGAAGTGGTGTCTTTTTGCACCAGATTACCCTGGATGCTGGTTTTTGGCCAATTCTAGCTTTGCTTGTTTCTGCTGGGTCTGAGATATTGGGGAGCTGCACAAGATCCCATTCTCCTTGAAGATCATGTGAATCTGATGGACATCCCAGGTGTAGATAAGGAGGCTGTCCCCCCGCTTCGTCCCCTCATACTTGTCCCCTCGCTTCGTCCCCTCACACTTGTCCCCTCGCTTCGTCCCCTCACACTTGTCCCCTCTCTTCGTCCCCTCACACTTGTCCCCTCTCTTCGTCCCCTCACACTTGTCCCCTCTCTTCGTCCCCTCACACTTGTCCCCTCACTTCATCCCCTCTCACTTGTTCCCTCGCTTCGTCCCCTCTCACTTATCCCCTTGCTTTGTCCCCTCTCACTTGTCCGCTCGCTTAGTCTCCTCTCACTTGTCCCCTCGCTCTGTCCCCTCTCACTTGTCCCCTCGCTCTGTCCTCTCTCACTTGTCCCCTTGCTTTGTCCCTTCTCACTTGTCCCCTCACTTCGTCCCCTCGCTTCATCCCCTCACACTTGTCCCTTTGCTTTGTCCCTTCGCTTCGTCCCCTCACTTGTCCCCTTGCTTCATCCCCTCTCACTTGTCCCCTCACTTCGTCCCCTCTCACTTGTTCCCTCGCTCTGTCCCGTCTCACTTGTCCCTTCGCTTCGTACCCTCTCACTTGTCCCTTCACTTCGTACCCTCTCACTTGTCCCTTCGCTTCGTACCCTCTCACTTGTCCCCTCGTTCTGTCCCCTCTCACTTCTCCCCTCACTGTGTCCCCTTTCACTTGTCCCCTCGCTTCGTACCCTTTCACTTGTTCCCTGTCTTCACCTCTCTTACTTGTCCACTCGCTTCGTCCCCTCTCACCTGTGTACACTACCACAAGGTGATAGCTGGCATATCACAGAATCGAGACTCTCCAGGGCCGTCTACACCCCACCAAACTACGCATCAATGAAGTGGTGTCTTTTTGCACCAGATTACCCTGGATGCTGGTTTTTGGCCAATTCTAGCTTTGCTTGTTTCTGCTGGGTCTGAGATATTGGGGAGCTGCACAAGATCCCATTCTCCCTGAAGATCATGTGAATCTGATGGACATCCCAGGTGTAGATAAGGAGGATGTCCCCCCGCTTCGTCCCCTCATACTTGTCCCCTCGCTTCGTCCCCTCACACTTGTCCCCTCGCTTCGTCCCCTCACACTTGTCCCCTCTCTTCGTCCCCTCACACTTGTCCCCTCTCTTCGTCCCCTCACACTTGTCCCCTCTCTTCGTCCCCTCACACTTGTCCCCTCACTTCATCCCCTCTCACTTGTTCCCTCGCTTCGTCCCCTCTCACTTATCCCCTTGCTTTGTCCCCTCTCACTTGTCCGCTCGCTTAGTCTCCTCTCACTTGTCCCCTCGCTCTGTCCCCTCTCACTTGTCCCCTCGCTCTGTCCTCTCTCACTTGTCCCCTTGCTTTGTCCCTTCTCACTTGTCCCCTCACTTCGTCCCCTCGCTTCATCCCCTCACACTTGTCCCTTTGCTTTGTCCCTTCGCTTCGTCCCCTCACTTGTCCCCTTGCTTCATCCCCTCTCACTTGTCCCCTCACTTCGTCCCCTCTCACTTGTTCCCTCGCTCTGTCCCGTCTCACTTGTCCCTTCGTTTCGTACCCTCTCACTTGTCCCTTCACTTCATACCCTCTCACTTGTCCCTTCGCTTCGTACCCTCTCACTTGTCCCCTCGTTCTGTCCCCTCTCACTTCTCCCCTCACTGTGTCCCCTTTCACTTGTCCCCTCGCTTCGTACCCTTTCACTTGTTTCCTGTCTTCACCTCTCTCACTTGTCCACTCGCTTCGTCCCCTCTCACCTGTGTACACTACCACAAGGGGAAAGCTGGCATATCACAGAATCGAGACTCTCCAGGGCCGTCTACACCCCACCAAACTACGCATCAATGAAGTGGTGTCTTTTTGCACCAGATTACCCTGGATGCTGGTTTTTGGCCAATTCTAGCTTTGCTTGTTTCTGCTGGGTCTGAGATATTGGGGAGCTGCACAAGATCCCATTCTCCCTGAAGATCATGTGAATCTGATGGACATTCCAGGTGTAGATAAGGAGGCTGTCCACCCTCTTCGTCCCCTCTCACTTGTCCCCTCGCTTCGTCCCCTCTCACTTGTCCCCTCGCTTCGTCCCCTCTCACTTGTCCCCTCGCTTCGTCCCCTTGCACTTGTCTCTTCGCTTTGTCCCCTCGCTTCATCCTGTCTCACTTGTCCCCTCGCTTCATACCCTCTCACTTGTCCCCTCACTTCGTACCCTCTCAATTGTCCCCTTGTTCTATCCCCTCTCACTTGTCCCCTCGCTCTGTCCCCTTTCACTTGTCCCCTCGCTTCGTACCCTCTCACTTGTTCCCTAGATTTGTCCCCTCTCACTTGTCCCCTCGCTTCGTCCCCTCTCACTTGTCCCCTTACTTCGTCCCCTCTCACTTGTCCCCTCTCACCTGCCCCCTCAGTCTGTTCCCTTTCACTTGTCCCCTGTCTTCTTCCCCTCTCACTTGTCCCATGTCTTCTTCCCCTCTCACTTGTCCCCTCGCTTTGTCCTCTCTCACTTGGTTAGTATTTCCTATTTTCTCTAATCTGCCATCAGACACTCTTGTAACTTATCTATCTGCTGCTCCATCTCCAGAAATGCTCATCCACCACAGATCGGAGCAGCAAGCCAACTGTTCACAAGAGTCAAGTGATATTACATCCCGCTGACTTTTTCCAGTCATTTTCCAAACCTTCCTCTGAAACACCGCCTTGGCTCCAAGGTACCTCTACTTATGGGTTACATGAACAGGACCAGAACTGGAAAAACCGTGGACATCCCCAAGTCATCTTCACGTTACTGAGAACAGACATGTTTTCATTAAAGTCTATGGGAGTTATTACAATACATCCTGATTGACTATTTTGGTAGCTCCTATGCAGTAACTTGAAACTCATCAGCCTCAATGTAAAAGCTCCAATAGGACCCCCAATTATTGGAAATCTTTAATAGCACTGGGATTTTTCTAAGGGCCAGAGGGTCATTTGTTGCCACCTAGGCTGCAGGGCCCGAGAGCGATTGCAAGTCCTCCACCCATCGTATTTGTGCCCCTGCTGCCATAGATTTGCTAGAGGAGCGGTGCAGCGTCGCCTCCGCAGAGCTGTTATCTCTTATGGCTCCGTCTGTCGCAGCTTCAGATGTCAGAAGTTTCCATAGCTTACAATTTTATTTTCGGCATCTTTTCCCTCTTGTCTTATGAACATTCTGGTCTAATCTTCCCATTGTCAGAGGGGAAGGGAGACGTCTGCAGATAGAAGCTTCCTGCTACCGCCTCTGTAAGCGGCTACAAATGGTGGTCACCCACACACAATGGCAAGACAAGCAACGTAAAGTGCCACGACCTGCAGAGAAGCCACGTGGATGAGCACATGATGGAGAGATGGGTTCTACTAACAGACACCAAATGAGCAATCACCGGGTGGAGTAAGGATTGAGAGGCTCTTGTTAATCCTGTGGTGGAGTCGGCAGCTTTACGGCCAGGTCCCCCACATATCACTGCTAATGTGGATGTACAGAGTCCAGGCTACATGACTGCAACACTGTAATAAAAATCTGCTCTAATTTGCCTTGAAACCCCATAAAAAGATGAAGAATGTTCTCGTTCTGGAGGAGAACCTGCCGCGCTGCTCCCTGGATGATCCTCGTGCACCTGTTGAGCTACATACCGGAGAGCTGAGGTTTATATTTTCCTGTTTGGCAGCGACGTAGACTTATTTCTGGCAGCTGAGAAGTGAAGTTTTAGAGATCCCATAAGATGGAGCAGGTACGACGTCCAAATCTGATGGCCGTGCTGCGAGACAAGCTCCTCAGGAACTGCTAATAATAATGCTCCAGATCCAGGTGTCCAAGAGGTCACCAGGTGGGGAAGGGGGTCTACAACACTCCTCAGGCCCCGCTATTGGCTGGCAATGGATGTCCTATAATCCCACAACACCTCAAGATGATACTATCTAATAAAAAGAATGGAAACCAGGAGCACAACCCGCTGCGGAGAAGTCAGGAGAACCCCCCGGGAAGAAGAAACGAGTCCACAGTCAGAGCCTGACGGGCACATGTAGGGGCTGCTCTCCACAGTCAGAGCCTGATGAGGGGCACTGCAGCCAGAAACTTGAGATGCTGCCCCCTGACTGCTGGCCCCTCTGCATGTTAAAATAGAGTTCTCCCCCCTGGAAAGACACTGACCTGCCGCCCCCGCCTCCTGTGGTGTGACTGGCCTAAGCCCCGCCTCCTGGATACATATCACTGTGCTGCCCAGCTTCCGGCCTCTCGGCTGCAGGACCCGGACCTGTTTGGACAGCCGGACACAGGGACCCGCTCCTGGAGGCGGAATGAGAGCTATCAGCAGGGAGGTAAGCGTTTCAGCTCACAGCGCTGTTAGCTGTGAGCGGCTCCCTCTCTGCTGAGGCACAAGCAGTGTGTGCCGGTGAGCGCAGCGTTCTATGGGAACGACCCGCCTGCTGGTCCGCTTGTGCTCGTCATTTTTTAAACACCCTTAACCCCCTCCCTCCCTCCAGCCTCCCCAAAAATCAGCATGGAGGAAAGCGTCCTGCTCACGGCGCTTTTAGCTGTGAGCGGCTCCCTCCATGCTGAGGCTCAAGCTATGGGCGCCGGCGAGCGGCGTTTCTGAGGAAACTACCTGCCCGCCGGTCAGCTTGAGCCGCCATTAAGTTTTTAAAAAAAAGAGCGCTTCGCGCTTTTTGTCTTTGGCCCCGCCTACCCGCCGCCCAGCCACCGCCGCCCAGCCACCGCCGCCAGTACTGAGAAGGAGCAGGGTAGGGCTGTGTGCGCTCTGCACGGCACCGAAAAGGTGTGCCTCAGAGCGCAGCTGAAAAGCTCCGTTCTGAGGCGCATGGTGCCGGCAAAGAACGTGCGCTCTGCCTGCAGCTCCTGCCATAGTCAGAGCAGGAGCTGCCGGTGGAGCGCACGGAAGAAGTGACATGTCACTTCTTAGAACACAGGGATTCGGGCCCCAGCTGAATCGCTGCGTTCTACTATGCAACGTGCGTACGGCCTCTGCACAGTCTCCATAGACTGTGCAGGGGACGCAGGACGCATGAATTACGCACACAGCCTAATTGAAGTGCAGACTCAGTGCAGTCCCTGTCACAGCGCAGGTTGGAGGCACAGTAGGGGGGAATGTAGTATGCAGGCACTAACCTGCAAGAGCTCAAATCACCCCATCCCACACGCACTGAACTTCCCCTCCCCTCCGTTTGTATGCCCCGGGAATGCCAAGGGGGCTAGCCTGGGAATGAACCAGGGACCATGTGGGTCTCCCAGTGAGCGGGCGGGTTAAGGGATTCTGTTAGGACTTCATTGTTCAAATTGAGGGGCTGGTAGTGAACAGGGGCAAGAAGCAACAGTCAGCAGGTGGCGTGTTTTCCCTCCTGCTGATACCACACCTACACCGAGCCCCCTCCCAGGCCAAAACACACTCCATTTGACATTATGACAATGGTGACTGTTAACAGCCCCTCACCGTTGTCACACAGTGGTTTCAGCATGTTATGGCGGCGGTGGGTGCGGTGCCGACCATCGCGTTGTACGGTCATGTGCAGGGGTCATGGTAGCAAGCTTTGGCATGGGTAGCCACCATGTCGGGAGTCTGTCATCTTAACCCTTGGATAGGTGTGAGCGTCGTCGTAGCAGGCGTTACGTGGGTAGATCTAGATCCAGTCGTCTTGTCATTTCCTGAATCACCAGGTGAGTACCCTGATGGGGAGTGCGGGGTGGGGTAAGTCCCCCTTGGGAGGATAACGTGATGTCACAGGTAACAGGCTTCCCGCCCAGCTCTACATGTTGTCACTAAGTTATTTATAACAAACAATGTTATTGGTGCTGAGGGAATCGCCCTCCCCCTTTTTTCTGGTAAAAGCTGTGATGGTATCTAGCATTCCTACCCCTTGTAGACAGCATTCCACAATCTCCCCGCTCTAACTGTAAAGAAGCTTTCCCTATTTCGGAGGATTAAGTTTGGTGACAGTTTATTTATATTGACCACGAGGGTATTTATACAAATTATTATTATTTATTACAGGGCCATATAATTCATGGCGCTTTGCATGGGACGGGGGTTTTACAAAATACGTACCAGTATACTAATCATAGACCATACAAGGCGCAGTCTGGTACAGGAGGAGAGAGGATCCTGCCCGCGAGGGCTCACAGTCTACAGGGGATTGGTGAGGAGACAGTAGATGAGGGCAGAGCTGATTGTGCGGCGCTGTATCAGACGGAGGGTTACGGCAGCTTGTAGGCTTGTCGGACGAGGTACGAATGAGATCTCCTCTGAGACGTTTTTTCAAAAATTAAACATATCTTATTTTTCAACCTTATTTTAATACAGGCGGCCTACATTCCTTGTAATAATCTTGTTGCCACCGGTTAACTGACCCTTCAAGCGATTTAGTGATTAGTGACAATATGATGGGATCACGGGATCTCACACCCCTGTTATACCCCTAATTTCATGCTGTAATTGAAAGAAGTGATCTATATTGGCCACAGATAGTTTTATCGAAATGTGAGAAGTATATTTCTGTACAGTTGCATGGTTTGATTGTTTTTCTAAAATTGCTTCTTTTTTGTAGTGAAGTAATTTTCATCCTTTTGTACTAAATTTTCCCTTTTTGGTTAATTACGTATGTTTTAATTGGTTTTCCTTACCGTAGGAACCGAAAATAAACAAGTGAGATGGGTAAACCGGCAAGGTTAGCTATTCGCAGAATAATTAGGCTCGCTAATATTTTCTGGACAATTACTTCCACATAAATATTCTAAAAGGTATAAATTCGCTTTTAGTTTTTGGGTGCGTTGCATGGATTGGGGACGCTGCCCCATTGGGGCTTACGGTCTGGATTCCTTACCTGTATGTTTATGGGGGTGTGGGAGGAGGCTAGAGTGCCCGGAGTAGACCCACGCAGTCACGGGGAGAACGTGCAGGCTCCTTGCGGATGGTGTCCTTGGCGGGATTTGGGCCCAGGACCCCAGGGCTGCAGCTAGCCACTGAGCCACCGTGCCATGCCATAATAGTTTCAAGAGCAGGAACAGACAGATTTGTAGATGGAGTATTACGGCGTTGCAGGGCCAGCTGTTTGAGATCATTTGCGATTCAAAAGGTTTATATAGTTATATATATATATATATATAAAAAAAAAAAAAAAAAAAAAAAATGCTCCTTATGCTGGGCCCGGGGGGGGGCATGGTCCATTAACCTACCTTTGATTGCGCCTTTTCCCCTATTATGGTTCCAGCTACACAAAAGGGGGGGGGTGGACTGGGAAATAGGAGAATGACCAGTGGTCCGACGGTGCCGGTGGGTAAAAGCCTTAACCAACTACAGCCCTTTCCTCGAATAAGTAATCAGGCTGATTAGGTTTTTTGTGGCTTGGAATGCCTATGGGTCAATGCAGGGTTGAAGACGAAACAGGCATCTGGGTCCGGGTTAGCATCGGGCACCTTATTGCAATCCCAATCTCAGGTATTTTGGTAACTCAACCCACCAGCAGGATCCAGGTTTGGAGTTCTCAGCCAGATGGTGGGGTGTGTGGTGAAGTTAGGCCCATGATCCAGGCCTCCATTTTGCATGGACTTGACAGTTCTATGGTACGTTATTCAGCGGATGTTGCTCTGGTGGCTTATGTGCGTGACGATTTTACAAGCCACCCTCTTGTATTACACGCCCTGCAGTAGTCAGCGAATGTGCACCATTTTCGGTTGCAAGCAAACTGTTACGAGGACGGTCTTCCCAAATTTAAATTGTGGAACGGTACTGAAGCGATGAGGGTCTTGTGGGGTGAAAGGTATTGAAGGGTTGGATGATTATGGTAAGTGAGTGGAGCACAGTAGGCCTATTCTTTTTTAGCCGAAGATTGTTTTGTTTTTTTTAAAAAAAAAAAAAAAAAAGGGGTGGTTTGGATTGTTCGCCCCATTGCAAATCTATACATTGATATTTTGGATCTTTTTCTCCCACTCGGCGGGTGTCCCGACGTTGTCGGTTGTTTCTCTTAGGCGAGCGGGAGTATGGGACCAGTTTTTACCCATGACGACGGCACTTCATTTTAGCGTCACGTAGTTTGTCCTCCATTTTGTGGGCTGGTTTTTGGTTGGTAATGCGACGGTTACTCGTTCGTTATTTTTGGTGTTTGCCAGCCTGGTACCCGGCACGTACTCTCCCAGAGTTGGGGTGCTACAAGGCTTCAGGAGCCAGCATACATGAGCACAGTTTCAGTGGATCAGGTGACGACAATGGAAATGCATTATGAGGGACGACAGGTCGGAGTTGGTTTTCTTTTTTGAAATCGGGTTTTTATTTGACACGTAAGGAGATTCAGAACAGCGTACAGGGCTAATATAAAATGATATGATTGTGATTTGTTTATCCAAAAAAAAAAAAAAAAGTTTTGTCAGTACCACCTTGGAGAGAAGAGGTGTTTGACGGTTACGAGAATTCCCTGTTCTGACAGTGTTTTTGCCTTTCAGATCCAAGTCGGCCCAGTGATTGGGTCCGAGGTTACTTCCATGTATGTTGGCAGCGAGGAGAGCGGATCTTCGCCTCTTCGCCTTGGTGGTCGGTTCTTTGTTCCTGTTACAGTGAAAGTAATTGGAGAGGTTGCCGGGGCTTGGCTCAGCGGTGGGTTTATCGGAGGGGACCAAGATTGCGTGAGCTCTCTTTTTTACAATCGACTTGGTGATACACATAGGCTTCAAGTATCTGGTCCAAGGCCGTCTAGCTAGGCCTCTTACCCTTATCCGGTCAGAGAGGTACAAATTTCCCTGTTTTAGTGCAGAGTGTTACAACGATCCGGTCGAAGGTTACCCTCTGGCCCAGGGGGCTTGGAGCTATGGAAGAAGGTGATAAGGATCTCTCCTGGCGCATGGTCGATCGGGGCCTACCCAAGTTGTGCTGTTCATAAAGTGTTTGTATAAAAAAAAAAAAAAAAAAAGGTTGGAGGTCTGGCACCGCCAGCTGGAAGGCAATATTTGGCTGTCCTTAAGCTCAGATGGGTACATCCCGAATGATGATGTTGTGGATATGGTGGTTGCGGAAATTCCTGGGACGGCTCAGGTATTTCAGTTTTTTGGGTGGGGTCGCAGCTTGCTGGCGCTGTGCTGCTCCTTGGCGGAAGGGGTAGGAAAAGTGGTGGTGAAATACCCGCGCCGGACGGCCGGATGGCGGTACATTTGCCTGAACCCCGTGATGTTGGCAAGTTAATGCCTGGTTAAAAGCTGCGACCAAATTTTATGCCAAAAGATGAGAGTGGTTTTTTCCCCATACCTCTCTCCAAAAATGGAAAATTCAAATAAAAGTATTTTAATTTATAAGAGAACGGTGTTGTGTCTTTCTAGGGGGGGAAAAATGGTGGTGGTTGGGTCCTGGCAGTCTGAGGGGCACTGCAGCCAGAAACTTGAGATGCTGCCCCCTGACTGCTGGCCCCTCTGCATGTTAAAATAGAGTTCTCCCCCCTGGAAAGACACTGACCTGCCGCCCCCGCCTCCTGTGGTGTGACTGGCCTAAGCCCCGCCTCCTGGATACATATCATCGGGCTGCCCAGCTTCCAGCCTCTCGGCTGCAGGACCCGGACCTGTTTCCCACCCTCCCTCCCTTTTGTTTTCCAAGTTTGTTGGAGTTTACTGTGTTTTAAGTCGCAGCAGCGGAAGGGGTAGGAAAAGTGGTGGTGAAATACCCGCGCCGGACGGCCGGATGGCGGTACATTTGCCTGAACCCCGTGATGTTGGCAAGTTAATGCCTGGTTAAAAGCTGCGACCAAATTTTATGCCAAAAGATGAGAGTGGTTTTTTCCCCATACCTCTCTCCAAAAATGGAAAATTCAAATAAAAGTATTTTAATTTATAAGAGAACGGTGTTGTGTCTTTCTAGGGGGGGAAAAATGGTGGTGGTTGGGTCCTGGCAGTCTGGGCACATGTAGGGGCTGCTCTCCACAATCAGAGCCTGACGGGCACATGTAGGGGCTGCTCTCCACAATCAGAGCCTCAAGGGCAGATGTAGGGGCTGCTCTCCACAGTCAGAGCCTGACGGGCACATGTAGGGGCTGCGCTCCACAGTCAGAGCCTCAAGGGCACATGTAGGGGCTGCTCTCCACAGTCAGAGCCTGACGGGCACATGTAGGGGCTGCTCTCCACAATCAGAGCCTCAAGGGCAGATGTAGGGGCTGCTCTCCACAATCAGAGCCTGATGGGCACATGTAGGGGCTGCGCTCCACAGTCAGAGCCTGACGGGCAGATGTAGGGGCTGACCTCCACAGTCAGAGCCTGACGGGCACATGTAGGGGCTGATCTCCACAATCAGAGCCTCAAGGGCAGATGTAGGGGCTGCTCTCCACAGTCAGAGCCTGACGGGCACATGTAGGGGCTGCTCTCCACAGTCAGAGCCTGACGGGCACATGTAGGGGGCTGCTCTCCACAATCAGAGCCTGATGGGCACATGTAGGGGCTGCTCTCCACAGTCAGAGCCTGACGGGCACATGTAGGGGCTGCCCTCCACAGTCAGAGCCTGACGGGCACATGTAGGGGCTGACCTCCACAGTCAGAGCCTGACGGGCACATGTAGGGGCTGCTCTCCACAATCAGAGCCTCAAGGGCAGATGTAGGGGCTGCTCTCCACAGTCAGAGCCTGACGGGCAGATGTAGGGGCTGCTCTCCACAGTCAGAGCCTGACGGACACATGTAGGTACTGCTCTCCACAGTCAGAGCCTGACGGGCACATGTAGGGGCTGCTCTCCACAGTCAGAGCCTGACGGGCAGATGTAGGGGCTGCTCTCCACAGTCAGAGCCTGACGGGCAGATGTAGGTACTGCTCTCCACAGTCAGAGCCTGACGGGCACATGTAGGGGCTGCTCTCCACAGTCAGAGCCTGACGGGCAAATGTAGGGGCTGCTCTCCACAGTCAGAGCCTGACGGGCACATGTAGGTACTGCTCTCCACAGTCAGAGCCTGACGGGCACATGTAGGGGCTGCTCTCCACAGTCAGAGCCTGACGGGCAGATGTAGGGGCTGCTCTCCACAGTCAGAGCCTGACGGGCAGATGTAGGTACTGCTCTCCACAGTCAGAGCCTGACGGGCACATGTAGGGGCTGCTCTCCACAGTCAGAGCCTGACGGGCACATGTAGGGGCTGCTCTCCACAGTCAGAGCCTGACGGGCACATGTAGGGGCTGCTCTCCACAGTCAGAGCCTGATGGGCACATGTAGGGGCTGCTCTCCACAGTCAGAGCCTGACGGGCACATGTAGGGGCTGCTCTCCACAATCAGAGCCTCAAGGGCAGATGTAGGGGCTGCTCTCCACAGTCAGAGCCTGACGGGCAGATGTAGGGGCTGCTCTCCACAGTCAGAGCCTGACGGGCAGATGTAGGGGGCTGCTCTCCACAATCAGAGCCTGACGGGCACATGTAGGGGCTGCTCTCCTCAATCAGAGCCTCAAGGGCAGATGTAGGGGCTGCTCTCCACAGTCAGAGCCTGACGGGCACATGTAGGGGCTGCCCTCCACAGTCAGAGCCTGACGGACACATGTAGGGGCTGACCTCCACAGTCAGAGCCTGACGGGCACATGTAGGGGCTGCTCTCCACAATCAGAGCCTCAAGGGCAGATGTAGGGGCTGCTCTCCACAGTCAGAGCCTGACGAGCACATGTAGGGGCTGCTCTCCACAATCAGAGCCTCAAGGGCAGATGTAGGGGCTGCTCTCCACAGTCAGAGCCTGACGGGCAGATGTAGGGGCTGCTCTCCACAGTCAGAACCTGACGGGCACATGTAGGTACTGCTCTCCACAGTCAGAGCCTGACGGGCACATGTAGGGGCTGCTCTCCACAGTCAGAGCCTGACGGGCAGATGTAGGGGCTGCTCTCTACAATCAGAGCCTCAAGGGCACATGTAGGGGCTGCTCTCCACAGTCAGAGCCTGACGGGCACATGTAGGGGCTGCTCTCCACAGTCCGAGCCTGACTGGCAGATGTAGGGGCTGCTCTCCACAGTCAGAGCCTGACGAGCAGATGTAGGGGCTGCTCTCCACAGTCAGAGCCTGACTGGCAGATGTAGGGGCTGCTCTCCACTGTCAGAGCCTGACGGGCACATGTAGGGGCTGCTCTCCACAGTCAGAGCCTGACGGGCACATGTAGGGGCTGCTCTCCACACTCAGAGCCTGACGGGCACATGTAGGGGCTGCTCTCCACAGTCAGAGCCTGACGGGCACATGTAGGGGCTGCTCTCCACAGTCAGAGCCTGACGGGCACATGTAGGGGCTGCTCTCCACAGTCAGAGCCTGACGGGCACATGTAGGGGCTGCTCTCCACAGTCAGAGCCTGACGGGCACATGTAGGGGCTGCTCTCCACAATCAGAGCCTCAAGGGCACATGTAGGTACTGCTCTCCACAGTCAGAGCCTGACGGGCACATGTAGGGGCTGCTCTCCACAGTCAGAGCCTGACGGGCAGATGTAGGGGGCTGCTCTCTACAGTCAGAGCCTGATGGGCACATGTAGGGGCTGCTCTCCACAGTCAGATCCTGATGGGCACATGTCAGCAGCCGGGCTGCTTGGATCCGGATCCACGGTGGCTCGAGGGGTCTCCAGACCCGGCGGTCGTGCGGCCACTCAAATGAAGGGGGTATTTAGAGGGGATTGTGTTAGAGTTCGTGACGCCACCCGTGGTGTGTGGTAATTTGGAGTACCACCGCTGCAGTTGGGAGTACCCGGGGGTGATGGAGTGGGGCAGCGGGATGTTAGAAGCCTCCACGGGTAGGGGGGATGCCCCGGGACTCAGTGATGGTGAGGGGGAAGTGCCGTTGGGTGCGAAGTGGTCACTTGCGTACTCACTCAGTCCATTAAGCTGACACCAACAACTGGATAAACCAAAGTTCTGTACACTGCTGCCGCTGAGGGGGGCTAGTTCGGGTCACGTCCCCAATGGTGTTGCCTGGTGATCCGTGACCTGCCTCCTGGCACTTAGTTTACTTCTCTGTTGGTCCCGGTAGTATGGAACTTGCCGGGTCCCGCTCCCCACCATGGCTAAGTGTGGGAGCTTGCTCTCAGGGTTCACGCTTGGGATTTTCTGGACCGTTTGAGTGGAAAGTTATATCTCCCTTGTTGCGCTAGTACCCCAATTTTGGAGCGGGTGGAGAGTGGATCTTGAAGGCTCCGTTCTCGTCGGGTAAATTGTCAGGTTGCCTGAAGCTACTCCCTGACCTAGGGTCCACGTACCCCATCGTGCCCTGGTCCTAGCCCAGTGATGGTGCAAGGCCGCCGGCTATCCTCCTCGACAGTTCCTTGCCCCTTGTCATGATCCCCTGCGACCTAGCTTCTCTAGGCCCAGACCACCGTCTGCTACCTAGATAGCTTCCTAGGAGCCTGGCTCCTGACCTCCTCTCTCCTTCATTTCCAACATACTTCTCCACTACTCCTGACACTCCTGACCTCCCCTCGACCAATCCCCCAAGTGGGCGACCCTATTCCACTCAGGCCGTTGTCTTGTGGGTGTGGTGCAGAGTGTTCCTAGGATTTAATTAGCTGATGTAGGCAACACCATGTAGTTGGGGACCCATAACCAAGAAGGAGGTGGATACTGCACGGGAGGACAGATTGCGCTATACCTTGTGACGACCTGATAGTCCAGGGGCATCACATAGGGGGCTGCTTCCCTCATTCTGGATGATCATTGTTGCCACAATGACCGAAGAGTTTACAACCTAGTGACATCTCCACAATGGGCACCAGAATATCTATGAGAAAAGAGGCAGAATCAGGGAGGAAGAAAGTATGGGCCAAGGGGGACTGGCAATTACCTAAGGCACAACTGCCTCTACTGCCTATCATCACAGTACAAACCCTGCCAAGCATCACAGTACACCCCCTATCTATAGTCCCAGTGCCTCCCCTGCCTAGGATCAGAGTACACCCCCTGCCTATAATCACAGTGCCTCCCCTGCCTATAATCACAGTGCCTCACCTGCCAATAATCACAGTGCCTCCCCTGCCTATAATCACAGTGCCTCCCCTGCCAATAATCACAGTGCCTCCCCTGCCTATAATCACAGTGCCTCCCCTGCCAATAATCACAGTGCCTCCCCTGCCTATAATCACAGTGCCTCCCCTGCCTATAATCACAGTGCCTCACCTGCCAATAATCACAGTGCCTCCCCTGCCTATAATCACAGTGCCTCCCCTGCCAATAATCACAGTGCCTCCCCTGCCAATAATCACAGTGCCTCCCCTGCCTATAATCACAGTGCCTCCCCTGCCAATAATCACAGTGCCTCCCCTGCCTATAATCACAGTGCCTCCCCTGCCTATAATCACAGTGCCTCCCCTGCCAATAATCACAGTGCCTCCCCTGCCTATAATCACAGTGCCTCCCCTGCCAATAATCACAGTGCCTCCCCTGCCTATAATCACAGTGCCTCCCCTGCCAATAATCACAGTGCCTCCCATGCCTATAATCACAGTGCCTCCCCTGCCTATAATCACAGTGCCTCCCCTGCCAATAATCACAGTGCCTCCTCTGCCTATAATCACAGTGCCTCTGTGGCGCCCCTGAGGCTTCAGTCACTACAGAGGTACTGTACCTTATTCAGAGGTGTGGTATTTCATCCTGGGTATGGAGGAGGTCTTCACCGGTTCACACAAGCACAACACCCTCACTCAGCAACACCTCATCAGACATTCAAAGGGCATAATCATACCTGAAGCCAGGCCTGGGGTTGGAGTCTTACGAGAGGGAACAAACACAGTAGTGGAGTGTGGAGAGAGAAGAAAAGGAGAGGAGCAGTGGAGGAGCGAAGACCCAAGGCCTGGAGCTGGTACCGC
This sequence comes from Anomaloglossus baeobatrachus, assembly GCF_048569485.1. Lineage (NCBI taxonomy): Eukaryota > Metazoa > Chordata > Amphibia > Anura > Aromobatidae > Anomaloglossus > Anomaloglossus baeobatrachus. The sequence goes on from NC_134358.1 coordinate 575,813,219, forward strand.
TCGGCCCGGGCACAGATAGAAGGGGTCCTAGAGACCATGGGAGTGCCATAAACGTCTGTGGCCTTGTTCCACATATAATCTACGGGTGGAAGGACTTGGCCGCAACTCCGGGACTGGTCCCTAAACTAGAGGAGAAGAACCTACGTACTCCATTAGTAAAACCAGCGGCTGAGGTGACTGCAAGCACCGAAGCCACATATACACACAAATTTGCTGAAAGGTGACCCCAAAGGACCAAGGAATAGAGCTTCACGCCACCCAACAGGGTCCACAGGCACAAGGTTCAGTGAGCGAGGGCACAAGGTAGGAGGGAGAAGCAAGCACAGGAAGACGACCAGGGAAGGTACATTAAGAAAGGTGCAGCGGACTCGACCTCCGAACTACCTGGGATCAGCTGGAGCCCATCTCGGGGAAACCCCAGCTCCCCAAAGGCGGTCACTGACGTTGTGTTACCCTGGAACCTGCTACAGTGAGTAAAAACCTTGAGACTGCATCCCTGTGTCGCTCCATTATTCGCCTGTGCCTTCCGCCCAACAGCCCCCACCATCATAAACTACTACTACCCCCATCCCCCCTGGGGCTCAGCTCTACCTGTGAAGAGCTGCACCATCTCAGCTGCATCACCGAACGCCCCAGAGGCCCTCATCCCGCAGCGGCGGCACCTAACTTGCCGCATACCACAGGTGGCGTCACAAACAAACTGTCATCCTCCCCATCATATTCCCTAAACAACATCGCCGGGGTCACGGACTCGGGCCTCACCACCGCGGCGCCCCAGGAGCAGAACCGCTGCCCGGTAACGAGTCACCCCAGGCCCCGGTGCGGGCGTGTTACCTCCCCTGCCTATAGTTCCAGTGCCTCCTCTGCCTATATTCACAGTGCCTCCTCTGCCTATAAAATCTTCAATCTCTCGCTCTCTTCTGGTATTTTCCCCTCCCCACTCAAACACTCTATCATTACTCCATTATTAAAAAAAACCCTCCCTTGATCCGTCCTGCACAAGCAACTACAGACCAGTCTCTAATCTCTCCTTCATCTCCAAACTCTTGGAGCGCCTGGTCTACTCTCATCTCACCCGCTACTTCTCCACTCTCTTCTAGATCCTTTACAGTCTGGCTTCCGCCCCTACACCCAGAAACTGTCCTCATCAAAATGACCAATGACGTTCTGATAGCAAAACATAATGGTGACCACTCTCTGTATATTCTTCTTGACCTCTCTGCAGCCTTTGGGGTACTTTACACGTTGCAACATCGCTACCGAAATATCATCGGGGTCACGGTTGTTGTGACGCACATCTGGCGCCGGTAGCGACATCGCAATGCGTAAAGCCTAGGAGCGAAGATGAATGGGCGCAAAACAGTCAAAAATCGCTGATCTGTGTCACGTCGGTCATTTTCATAATGTCGGTGCAGCTGCAGGTACGATGTTGTTTGTCGTTCATACAGCTCCACACATCGCTGTGTGTAAACCCGCAGGAACAACAAACATCTTCTTACCTGCGTCCCGATGGCAATGTGGAAGGGAGAAGGTGGGTGGGATGTTACGTCCCGCTCATCTCCGCCCCTCCGCTTCTATTGGCCGGCCGCTTAGTGATGTTGCCGACCAGGTATGTGCGTGTGAAGCTGCCGTAGCGATAATGTTCGCTACGGCAGCAATCACAAGATATCGCATGTGCGACTGGGGCGGGTACTATCGCGCTGGACATCGCTAGCCAATGCTAGCGATGTCGCAACATGTAAAGTACTCCTTACACACTGTTGACCACCATCTCTTTCTCTATGCTCCACTCAATTGGCCTTAAGGACACCTCTATCTCCTGGTTCTCCTCCTCCTATCTCTCAGACTGCTTTCTCCTGGTTCTTCTATCTCTTGGACCTCTCTCCTGGTTCTCTACCTCCTATCTCTCAGACCAGTTGTCGCGGGCGGGGAGGACGTCACTGCGCTGCGCTCGCTAATGCTCGGGTCCGGCGCTGCTGCGATGGCTGCTCGGTGGCTCGAGCGGTAGGCCGGATCCGGGGACTCGAGCGGCGCTCCTCGCCCGTGATTGAAAGGGGTGGTTTGGGGTTGGAGGGTATGGTCCGTGACGCCACCCACGGTTTGTGGTGAGGTTGGGACACCACCGCTGCTCTGGACGGGGATCCTGGGAGCGATGACAGGGAGCAGCCGAGATGTTTCTCTCCCCTCCGTGGGTAGGGGGATTTGGGTGGTCCCGGAGCCCGGTGAGGTGTCGGGGGAGGCAGGGTTGGCGAGGTGCAGGGTCGCGGGGGCAGCGCGGTGACGGCACGGTGGTACTCACTCAGCCAATGATGAATACAGAGTCTCCGGTAAAACAAACGGCTGGATGGACTGGTCCTGCAGCCGGCTGGTGGTGGCTGCGTTTCCCTGCACCTGTTGTGTGTCTTCAGTCCCGATGGCTTCCCACCGGTAACCCACTCCCCAGCTTGGATGTGTGCCGGAGGAGCCCCTTTTGCCCGCAGGCTCTGGCCCTGGGAATTCTAGCTGTGGCGGTAGCTGTATTTCCCTTTCTCAGTTTGGACAGTTGCCTTCAGTCGGGTCTTTGTTGCTAGGAAACCCCGGAGGTTCCAGTCGCTAACGGATTTTACCGGTTTAACGGCGACTCCAAGCCTGGTCGGGGTCCGTAGGCCCTGCCGGTTTGTGCTGGCTTCTCTTTGCTCCCCGGTTTGGTACCGGCGGGCCACCGCCCGTCCCCGGTCCTACGGTTCCGCGTCGATCGGCCTCTCCTGCAGACGGCCACCACCGTCTGCCAACCTTGCTCTTGGTGCCCGGGCCACGTACCCGGACACAGTCAGTCTGCTCTTTCTCCTCAACTACCACTTCTTGCTCCTTCACCTTTACTCTCTGAACTACTCTCTGACTTCCTTTCCCGCCTCCAGGACTGTGAACTCCTCAGTTGGTGGGGCCAACCGCCTGGCTCCAACCCACCTGGTGTGGACATCAGCCCCTGGAGGGAGGCAACAAGGATTTGTGTGTGACTGATGTGCCTATCTCGGGGTGTGGGGTGTGTTGTTGCAGTACCTGTGACGACCTGGCTTGTCCAGGGCGCCACACATCTCCTCCTCATCTCTGTCTATCACCACAAAGTTCTCCACAGTGCAGCACCCCCTATATCTCCACCCTCCTCGCTGTCTATCACCTACCTGTCCTCTCCACAGTGCAGCACCCCCTACATCTCCACACTCATCTGTCTATCACCACAAAGCCCTCCACAGTGCAGCACCCCCTACATCTCCCCCTAATCTCTATCACCACAAAGCTCTCCACAGTGCAGCATCCCCCTACATCTCCACCCTCATCTCTGTCTATCACCCACAAAGCTCTCCACAGTGCAGCACCCCCTACATCTCCACCCTCCTCTCTGTCTATCACCATAAAGCTCTCCACAGTGCGGCACCCCCTACATCTCCATCCTCCTCTCTGTCTATCACCACAAAGCTCTCCACAGTGCGGCACCCCCTACATCTCCACCCTCCTCTCTATCACCACAAAGCTCTTCACAGTGCAGCACCCCCCTACATCTCCACCCTCCTCTCTATCACCACAAAGCTCTCCACAGTGCAGCACCCCCTACATCTCCACTCTCCTCTCTATCATCACAAAGCTCTCCACAGTGCAGCACCCCCTACATCTCCACCCTCCTCTCTATCACCACTAAGCTCTCCACAGTGCAGCACCCCCTACATCTCCACCCTCCTCTCTGTCTATCACCATAAAGCTCTCCACAGTGCGGCACCCCCTACATCTCCACCCTCATCTCTGTCTATCACCCACAAAGCTCTCCACAGTGCAGCACCCCCTACATCTCCACCCTCCTCTCTGTCTATCACCATAAAGCTCTCCACAGTGTGGCACCCCCTACATCTCCACCCTCCTCTCTGTCTATCACCACAAAGCTCTCCACAGTGCAGCACCCCCTACATCTCCACCCTCCTCTCTGTCTATCACCACAAAGCTCTCCACAGTGCAGCACCCCCTACATGTCGACCCTCCTCTCTGTCTATCACCATAAAGCTCTCCACAGTGCGGCACCCCCTACATCTCCCCCTCATCTCTGTCTATCACAACAAAGCTCTCCACAGTGCAGCACCCCCTACATCTCCACCCTCCTCTCTGTCTATCACCGCAAAGCTCTCCACAGTGCGGCACCCCCTACATCTCCACCCTCCTCTCTGTCTATCACCACAAAGCTCTCCACAGTGCAGCACCCCCTACATCTCCATCCTCCTCTCTCTCTATCACCACAAAGCTCTCCACAGTGCAGCACCCCCTACATCTCCTCCTCATCTCTGTCTATCACCACAAAGCTCTCCACAGTGCGGCACCCCCTACATCTCCACCCTCCTCTCTATCACCACAAAGCTCTCCACAGTGCAGCACCCCCTACATCTCCACCCTCATCTCTGTCTATCACCACAAAGCGCTCCACAGTGCAGCACCCCCTACATCTCCACCCTCCTCTCTGTCTATCACCGCAAAGCTCTCCACAGTGCGGCACCCCCTACATCTCCACCCTCCTCTCTATCACCACAAAGCTCTCCACAGTGCAGCACCCCCTACATCTCCACCCTCCTCTCTATCTATCACCACAAAGCTCTCCACAGTGCAGCACCCCCTACATCTCCACCCTCCTCTCTGTCTATCACCACAAAGCTCTCCACAGTGCAGCACCTCCTACATCTCCACCCTCCTCTCTGTCTATCACCACAAAGCTCTCCACAGTGCGGCACCCCCTACATCTCCTCCTCATCTCTGTCTATCACCACAAAGCTCTCCACAGTGCGGCACCCCCTACATCTCCTCCTCATCTCTGTCTATCACCACAAAGCTCTCCACAGTGCAGGACCCCCTACATCTCCACCCTCCTCTCTGTCTATCACCACAAAGCTCTCCACAGTGCGGCACCCCCTACATCTCCACCCTCCTCTCTGTCTATCACCACAAAGCTCTCCACAGTGCGGCACCCCCTACATCTCCTCCTCATCTCTGTCTATCACCACAAAGCTCTCCACAGTGCGGCACCCCCTACATCTCCACCCTCCTCTCTGTCTATCACCACAAAGCTCTCCACAGTGCAGCACCCCCTACATCTCCTCCTCATCTCTGTCTATCACCACAAAGCTCTCCACAGTGCGGCACCCCCTACATCTCCACCCTCCTCTCTGTCTATCACCACAAAGCTCTCCACAGTGCGGCACCCCCTACATCTCCACCCTCCTCTCTATCACCACAAAGCTCTCCACAGTGCAGCACCCACCTACATCTCCACCCTCATCTCTATCACCACAAAGCTCTCCACAGTGCAGCACCCCCCTACATCTCCACCCTCCTCTATCACCACAAAGCTCTCCACAGTGCAGCACCCCCTACATCTCCACCCTTCTCTCTCTCACCATAAAGCTCTCCACAGTGCAGCACCCCCTACATCTCCACCCTCCTCTCTGTCTATCACCACAAAGCTCTCCACAGTGCGGCACCCCCTACATCTCCACCCTCCTCTCTCTCACCATAAAGCTCTCCACAGTGCAGCACCCCCTACATCTCCACCCTCCTCTCTCTCACCATAAAGCTCTCCACAGTGCGGCACCCCCTACATCTCCACCCTTCTCTCTCTCACCATAAAGCTCTCCACAGTGCAGCACCCCCTACATCTCCACCCTCCTCTCTGTCTATCACCACAAAGCTCTCCACAGTGCGGCACCCCCTACATCTCCACCCTCATCTCTATCACCACAAAGCTCTCCACAGTGCAGCACCCCCTACATCTCCACCCTTCTCTCTCTCACCATAAAGCTCTCCACAGTGCAGCACCCCCTACATCTCCACCCTCCTCTCTGTCTATCACCACAAAGCTCTCCACAGTGCGGCACCCCCTACATCTCCACCCTTCTCTCTCTCACCATAAAGCTCTCCACAGTGCAGCACCCGCCTACATCTCCTCCTCATCTCTGTCTATCACCACAAAGCTCTCCACAGTGCAGCACCCCCTACATCTCCTCCCTCCTCTCTGTCTATCACCACAAAGCTCTCCACAGTGCAGCACCCCCTACAGCTCCACCCTCCTCTCTGTCTATCACCACAAAGCTCTCCACAGTGCAGCACCCCCTACATCTCCACCCTCCTCTCTGTCTTTAACCCTACCCATTCTCTACGCATCAACTTTCGACTAACATCCACACTAATCCAAACCTTCCACTCCTGTCTCCAAGATTTCTCCCGAGCTGCACCAATCCTTTGGAATGCTCTACCCTAGGAAACTAGGATGATCCACAACTTGCACAGCTTTAAGCCGCTCCTTAAATACACATCTTTTTGGGGTGGCCAATCACCCTTCCTAATCAAGGTCAATTCATATATGACCCCACCACTATTTCTCAGAACAGAATTCTCCCTCCAATTCCACTGTACCCAAAAGTATCACAAAAACTGACTGGTGACGGCTCACGCAGCCCCTATCTATCGCCCATGTCTTGGAGATGGCTGCACCGTCGTTGTAAATAAGCATTTGAGCCTTGTGTCTCCCCCACCTCACCCCATTGTAGAGTGTAAGCTCTTACGGGCAGGTTGTCTTTACTTTTGCTTTAATTATTGTATCTTCTATAACTGTTACTTATGCTTGTTTCTATATGAACCCCTGAACTGTAAAGCGCTGTGGAATAAGTTGGCGCTATAGAAATAAAGATTATTATAATATTATAATCACAGGGTGTCACCTGCCAAGTATCACAGTACACTTCGTGCTTAGCTTCACAGTGCTTCCCCTGCATAGTATCACAGTACCCCACCTGCATAATATTACAGCACCTCCCCTGCATAGTATCACAGTACCCCACCTGCATAATATTACAGCACCTCCCCTGCATAGTATCACAGTACCCCACCTGCATAATATTACAGTACCTCTCCTGCGTTGTATCACAGTACCCCACCTGCATAATATTACAGTACCTCTCCTGCGTTGTATCACAGTACCCCACCTGCATAATATTACAGCACCTCCCCTGCATAGTATCACAGTACCCCACCTGCATAATATTACAGTACCTCTCCTGCGTTGTATCACAGTACCCCACCTGCATAATATTACAGCACCTCCCCTGCATAGTATCACAGTACACTTCGTGCTTAGCTTCACAGTGCTTCCCCTGCCTAGTATCACAGCACCTCCCCTGCATAGTATCACAGTACCCCACCTGCATAATATTACAGTACCTCCCCTGCATAGTATCACAGTACCCCACCTGTATAATATTACAGCACCTCCCCTGCATAGTATCACAGTACCCCACCTGCATAATATTACAGCACCTCCCCTGCATAGTATCACAGTACCCCACCTGCATAATATTACAGCACCTCCCCAGCATAGTATCACAGTACCCCACCTGCATAATATTACAGCACCTCCCCTGCATAGTATCACAGTACCCCACCTGCATATTATTACAGTACTTCTCCTGCATACTATTACAGCACCTCTCCTGCATAGTATCACAGTACCCCACCTGCATAATATTACAGTACCTCTCCTGCGTTGTATCACAGTACCTTCCCTGCATAGTATCACAGTACCTCCCCAGCATAGTATCACAGTACCCCACCTGCATAATATTACAGCACCTCCCCAGCATAGTATCACAGTACCCCACCTGCATAATATTACAGTACTTCTCCTGCATAATATTACAGCACCTCTCCTGCATAGTATCACAGTACCCCACCTGCATAATATTACAGTACCTCTCCTGCGTTGTATCACAGTACCTTCCCTGCATAGTATCACAGTACCTCCCCTGCATAGTATCACAGTAGCTCTCCAGCATAGTATCACAGTACCCCACCTGCATAATATTACAGTACCTCCCCTGCGTAGTATCACAATACCTCCCATGCATAATATTACAGCACCTCTCCTGCATAGTATCACAGTAACCCACCTGCATAATATTACAGTACCTCCCCTGCGTAGTATCACAATACCTCCCCTGCATAGTATCACAGTAGCTCTCCAGCATAGTATCATAGTACCCCACCTGCATAATATTACAGTACCTTTCCTGCGTAGTATCACAGTACCTTCCCTGCATAGTATCACAGTACCTCCCCTGCATAGTATCACAGTAGCTCTCCAGCATAGTATCACAGTACCCCACCTGCATAATATTACAGTACTTCTCCTGCATAATATTAAAGCACCTCTCCTGCATAGTGTCACAGTACCTCCCTTGCATAGTATCGCAGTACCTCCCCTGCATAATATTAAAGCACCTCTCCTGCATAGTATCACAGTACCTCCCTTGCATAGTATCACAGTACCTCCCTTGCATAATATTACAGCACCTCTCTTGCATAGTATCACAGTACCTCCCTTGTATAGAATCACAGTACCTCCCCTGAATTGTATCACAGTACCTCCCCTGCATAGTATTACAGTAGCTCAACTGCATACTATCACAGTACTTCCCCTGCACAGTATCACAGTACCTCTGCTGCATTGTATCACAGTACCTTCCCTGCATAGTATCGCAGTACCTCGCCTCTATAGTTTCATAATATCTCTCCTGCATAATATCATGGTACTTCCCCTGCATTGTATTACAGTACCTCTCTGCATTGTATCACAGAGTACCTCCTATGCATAGTATCACAGTGCCTCCACTGGATTGTATCACAGTACCTCCTCTGCATAATATCACAGCACCTACGTGGCATAGTATCACAGTACCTCCCCTGCATTGTATTACAGTACTTCCCCTGCTTATCACATTACCTCCCCTGCATTGTATTACAGTACCTCCCCTGCTTATCACAGTACCTCCCCTGCATTGTATTACAGTACCTCCCCTGCATATCACAGTACCTCCCCTGCATTGTATTACAGTACCTCCCCTGCATAGTATTACAGTACCTCCCCTGCATTGTATTACAGTACCTCCCCTGCTTATCACAGTACCTCCCCTGCATTGTATTACAGTACCTCCCCTGAATTGTATCACAGTACCTCCCCTGCATTGTATTACAGTACCTCCCCTGCATATCACAGTACCTCCCCTGCATTGTATTACAGTACCTCCCCTGCATAGTATTACAGTACCTCCCCTGCATTGTATTACAGTACCTCCCCTGCTTATCACATTACCTCCCCTGCATTGTATTACAGTACCTCCCCTGCTTATCACAGTACCTCCCCTGCATTGTATTACAGTACCTCCCCTGCTTATCACAGTACCTCCCCTGCATTGTATTACAGTACCTCCCCTGCTTATCACAGTACCTCCCCTGCATTGTATTACAGTACCTCCCCTGCTTATCACAGTACGTCCCTTATTTTATGTCTGGCGGAGAGTTCACAGCCGGCCAGGACAATCGCGGACATTTCATTTATTATTTGATTTTTTTCCCTTTTATTTCCATTTATTGTTAGGTTTTGCCTCTTTACTTGGGGGAAATCTTTTTTTTATGGTTAGACATATTCTATAATCACAAAGTGCTACAGATGGAGCAGCCTTTGGTGCATATATACGCTTCATATGACAGTGACTGTGATTGGTTGTGTTAGAGACGTGTGAACCCTGAATGCTGTAATAAAGCTGCTCCTTCTGTCGTATACAAGGTGCTGGGGATGAGATGTGATAAGTGACAGTAATGAGAGGAGAGCGGGGATCGCATATATAGTCTGTGCGCTCCTCTGTGCGCTCCTCTGTGCGCTCCTCCTGTGTGCTCCTCTGTGCGCTCCTCCTGTGTGCTCCTCCTGTGCGCTCCTCTGTGTGCTCCTCCTGTGTGCTCCTCTGTGCGCTCCTCCTGTGCGCTCCTCCTGTGTGCTCCTCTGTGTGCTCCTCCTGTGTGCTCCTCTGTGCGCTCCTCTGTGCGGTCCTCTGTGCACTCCTCTGTGCACTCCTCTGTGTGCTCCTCTGTGTGCTCCTCCTGTGTGCTCCTCTGTGCGCTCCTCTGTGCGCTCCTCTGTGCACTCCTCTGTGCACTCCTCTGTGTGCTCCTCTGTGTGCTCCTCCTGTGTGCTCCTCCTGTGCGCTCCTCTGTGCGCTCCTCCTGTGCGCTCCTCTGTGCGCTCCTCCTGTGCGCTCCTCTGTGCGCTCCTCTGTGTGCTCCTCCTGTGCGCTCCTCCTGTGTGCTCCTCCTGTGTGCTCCTCTGTGCGCTCCTCTGTGCGCTCCTCTGTGCACTCCTCTGTGCACTCCTCTGTGTGCTCCTCCTGTGTGCTCCTCTGTGCGCTCCTCTGTGCGCTCCTCTGTGCACTCCTCTGGGTGCTCCTCCTGTGCGCTCCTCTGTGTGCTCCTCCTGTGCGCTCCTCCTGTGCGCTCCTCTGTGCGCTCCTCTGTGTGCTCCTCCTGTGCGCTCCTCCTGTGCGCTCCTCTGTGTGCTCCTCCTGTGCGCTCCTCCTGTGCGCTCCTCTGTGCGCTCCTCTGTGCGCTCCTCCTGTGCGCTCCTCTGTGCGCTCCTCTGTGCACTCCTCTGTGTGCTCCTCCTGTGCGCTCCTCTGTGTGCTCCTCCTGTGCGCTCCTCCTGTGCGCTCCTCTGTGCGCTCCTCCTGTGCGCTCCTCTGTGCGCTCCTCTGTGCGCTCCTCTGTGCGCTCCTCTGTGCGCTCCTCCTGTGCGCTCCTCTGTGCGCTCCTCCTGTGCGCTCCTCTGTGCGCTCCTCCTGTATCTGCTGCAGCCGCTCAACCACAGCGACACAATCTAATATTAACACAAACAGCGCCGATCTATCTTTGTGTCGCCCAGGGAAGGGGTTATGACTCGCCCACCCCAGGGCCTTAGGTGACTCGGTGTCGGGCCGGACTAGTCCGGGGTAGTCAGCGGTGGCGGGGCCCGACTCTGTGACCCTGGTGGAGTCAGTTAGAATGGCGGTATGGGGGAGATGGTGATAATGTTTATATAATATTCGTGACGCCACCTGTGGTAATTTGCAGCTATGGAGCCGCAGCTGCTGGGAGGGACCTCCGGGGCTGGTGTTATGGCAGCTGAGGTGTTTCTTGCTCTCCACAGGTAGAGCGGGTACCCCGGGGCAACCTTTGGTCCTTGGTGAAGTCTATGGTGTTTGTGGACGAGGTGCATGGCCGACAGGGCAGTGGAAAGGAACAGACACAGACAGTAATTTCCTTTTACCTTCTCCTTTACTTGTCCATCCAGTGACCTCCAGGGAGCCTGTTACAGGTGGTGATGGCGATCCGGTGGCCTGGAAGCAGTCGGGGGTCTCACACTGGCCAGGTGAGTAATGAGGCCTGCTCCCTGCGCTCTGTTGGTGTAAACGGGGTCCCACTGTGTCAGTATACTGAGACCCGCTCTGCTGCTCTGAGGTGATTTATTACCTCTCCCGTATGGCGGGCTGCGTGGACTGTCACAGGTGCTGTACTGTCTATCTGGGCTCCCAGTCCTGGCTTTGCAGCTGCACCTCCGGGTGTGGGGTGGACAGAGACCTGCAGTCCTCTTGTCCTCCGGATGCGACCACCGGTACTCGAGTGGCCCTGGACTCCGATATTCAGTTTCTTTAGCTATGACGTCGGGGCGAGCCGGCTGCGCTCCACTCCCAATGTTCTCCTCGATCTTTCCCTCTCTGTGGATGTGTTTTCCTGGGCTGAGCGATCCGGCTCAGCTCGCAGCTCACACACCGCACTACTCGAGTCCTTGTCTCTCTGAACTCTCCTTACAGACTGACTAACTCCTCCCCCAGGTCAGGGCTTAAGGAATCTCCCTGGAACTCCAGGTTTAGAGCTCCCTCTGCTGGCCCAGGGGAGAAACTGTGTTGAATTATGGTACTTACTGGCCAATGGATTTCCCCAGCTACCTCCAGGCTCAGCATTAACCCTTTTGAGGAGGGCAACACTGATGTGGCAACCAGACCGCTGGGGCACCACAGGTACTCGGTCCCGGGCGGTTGTAAATGGAAATGTCAGTCTGGTGGCCATTGCCCGGTCCCATGCTCTGGACCCCTTTTGTTAATGGGGGGTATTTACAGGGAAGATAAGAGTTTTTGTCATGTGACGCCATCTGCGGGTTGCGGTTAATGATGGAGAAGCGCCGCTGCTGAATGTGGGTACTCCCAGAGCTGGTGGTGATTGCAGCAATGGTGTTAGGCCCTCCGCAGGTAGGGCCGTACCTGGGAGATGATGAGGGTTAATAATGGAGACCACACCGGGTTGTCTTTAAGACTCTACTGACTCAGACCCATGGATTACTGGTTCAGGTCCCATGGAGGAGCAGTGCCAATGTAGTGACCCAGGTTGCTCTGTCCCCGGCACTCTCTGTTGATTGGTTACCGTAGTGTGGAGCGTTTGGGGCCCGACTGTCCCTTTTGGGGTACAGTCTCCTTCTCTGTACGGGCAGTGCGGACCCTGTGGGGAAGTAAATGTCCAAACCCCGATCCTAGTTTACTGCTGATGCTCCCGGATTATTTGGTTCGGTGAAGTCCATGAAGGTGTCCTCACCGGGCAGGTATTTATCAAGCCGTGTAGAACTGGTGCCTGATCTAGGGCCCTGTGCCCCGTGCGTGCTCCGGTCCCAGAGGTATCTCCGGTACCCACCCTGGCAACCTCTCTCCTGTGTCCCCGGGGTCACCGTTACATGGACCCAACTCAAGCAGGTTTTAACCGCATATAGAGGTAACATTTGGTTAGGGACCCCATAAATAAGAGATTACCGTGAAGTTGGTTATGGGGCAGTAATGAATTGATCAATACATTAGCTAAATATCCCTTTTTTTTTTTTTTTCAAATAATCCTCAGTAGTTATGCAATGTCACAATTTTTTTTTTCCATTTTTCATATGGCTAGTTGTATTTTTCATTCTTTATGTATCATAAAGCAGTTTTGCTTGTTCATATTTCTCTGAATTTGGTGTGCAGCTTTCACCTCATATAGATTGTGTATTTTTTGGCTAGCACCCTGTTCACATTTACAATGGTGTTCCAGCAGTTATTTTGATTGTTATGCAGTTTTTTTCTGTCTGAGAACCCAGTCCCGCCCGTTAGCCATGTTTATTCAACTTCCTATATACTGTAGCCATGTCCCTTGCTTCCCATACACAGCAGGTTTCAGCCGCAATAGAGGTAACATTTGGTTAGGGACCCCATAAATAAGAGATTACCGTGAAGTGGTTATGGGGCAGTAATGCATTGATCAATACATTAGCTAAATATCTCTTTTTTTTTCAAATAATCCTCAGCAGGTATGCAATGTCACAATATTTTTTTTTCCATTTTTCATATTGCTAGTTGTATTTTTCATTCTTTATGTATTATAAAGTAGTTATGCTTGTTCATATTTCTCTGAATTTGGTGTGCAGCTTTCACTTCATATAGATTGTGTATTTTTTGGCTAGCACCCTGTTCACATTTACAATGGTGTTCCAGCAGTCATTTTGCATATTATTGTCCAACTCAGGCATGTCCGCACACCTTTCCTGTGTGCACTCTCTGTGTGCACTCTCCTCTAACTGACTGACTACTGACCCCTACCACCAGGCTGGCTAAATCCAGGGACTCGTACCCATTGCGACCATCCCCTTACATGGTTAACCCTCTATGCCCAGTGTGGAGTGGAGGACTAGGATTTTGGTTGTGCTTTGGTGGTATCGGCACTGATACTCCAGGTCCCAGGGGGTAGATCCTGCATCCCCAAGAGGATGCAGTTCCCAGTAGTGCCCTGAGTGTCTCAGGGGCACTACATTCCCCCTTTGTTAACTACAGCACGTCCTTGGCCAGTAAGCAAGATAGAGTTTTATTGTAACCGGAAAGGTAGTTAAAGAAGTCAGACATAATGTTCTTCCCGCACAGGGGAGGCTCATTTCTTAAACGTTGCAAACTTCAAGTATCCCCCCATCAACCCATCTCCCAAATTGTTGTGGTTCCCCAAAACCCTTTGAGGAGGCAGGTCACAGGTCCTTTTGGTGACCATTTGTGAGCCTTCTCTATCCCAGACCTTTCCTCCAACCTTCCTTTCCTTGGTGGCAGGATGAATGTCCTGATGGTGAAAAAAGGGATTACTCTAGGAGGCACACTTGGTGCAACTATTTACAATTACACAAGTTCGTGTTGGCTGCTACCAGTCCAATTTTTTTAAACAGGTGAATCAGGTGACTGTTCCAATATTATTCAAAAAATTTTAAACATTTTTCCAGATTTTTAGATTTATGCAGAGACTTTAAGAAAATAACAAACACACACATAACATTTCAACCTTTAACACTTTAACATTTTAACTGCTGGGGTAGCATGGTTCCGCTCCCACAGCGTGGAGGACCTTGGAAATGGTGGGGAAGTAGGAGGAGCTGGTAGGTACAGATCACGGATCTTCGGCCCATCAAGAGCATACCAGCCCCTCTTGCCATGATGCCTGGTGTACGTGACCACGTCACCCAGGTGCAGGTCACGGTCTGGATGTCCCTGTTTCAGGTGATCTAGCACATCCCTGCGGGACACAAATACGCCAGCATGCATTCCGGGCTCCTTTATAAACCCGGGTCGAATTTATCAACGGTGCCTGGTACCGGACCCCGCGGGCACTCCAGGTATCTCTGCGCAGGCTTTGCTTCTCCTGCAAATCTCGGGCGGCCTCTTGCTTTTTCTTGGCAGCCTGTCACTCCTGGGTCAGCTGCTGGATGATGGCTTGGCAGGCCTCCTCATTCACAGCAGCCCTCTGTGTCGCAGCAGCCTTGCCGGACTTCCTCTCGAACCCGATGCTCCCCGAACCCGAATAACCCGCATCCGGATCACCGTTAGCATATTTCAAGTCAGGCTGGTCACCGGCGCCTTCTCTCGTGGTCGTCGGGTCTTCCAGGGATGCATCCCGCAGCATAGCCAGATCTGGTCTGTTCGTGGCTGGTGGCGTTGCAGCCTGGACTGGTCTGGCTGTGGACGGAGGCGTTGCGACCTGGTCTGGTCTGGCCGTGGATGGAGGGGCTGCAGCCCGGTCTGGCAGTGGTGGGAGGATCCGGTGTTACCAGCGGGTCAGCGGGCACGGCTGTTACTGGTTCTGCGACCATTGGGACTAGAGGGCTGAGGATGTTGCCTCGCTTACCGACTCCTGGTGCCGCTCCTCGTGCAGAGCCCATTCTGCTTGGGTCCGCACCGCCGCCTCCATCCCCGTCATCTCCCTGCGCCAGTTCTTAATCTGCTGGATCATCTGCAGCCACATCCGGAGACACAGCCGGTCCAGCTCCACTTCAAGCCAGGGCATAGTTCCACGGGCCGGAGGGACAGACATCTTGTCTTTTGCAGATTTGCTGCTTTAGTGTGATGCCCTGGACTGGTCAGGTCGTCCCGGGTGGTCACACACACACATCACCCCCTCCCCGAGTAGGTGACAACAGCCAACCAGGGAACCCTTGTCGCCACCCTCCGGGTTTGGTGTCCATACCAGGGGGCCGGAGCCGGGCGGTTGGCTCCGCCCACCGAGGAGTTCACAGGCCTGGAGGCGGGAAAGACACAGAAGTTTTAGTGCTAGTGGAGAGAGTAGCCTTGACAGTGAAGGAGGGAGGACCGGTTCAAGGGCAGACCTGTGACCAGGCCTGCCAAGAGTCTACTCAGGTGGCTAGGTCGGAGCCCAGTCACCTTTGGCAAGGAGGCAGACGGTGGTGGCCGCCTGCAGGAGCTGGGATTACAGCCGGTGGAACCGTAGGGACCAGGGTCGGGCGGTGGCCCGCCGGTACCGAACCGGGGAACCGATTGGAAACCGGAGCACCAGGAGGGGTACTCAGACCCAGTACAAAGCCCCGAACCGACAGGGCCGAGTCAAATCAACTGATTGAGGACTGGACTTTAGGACCTATCCCACACAAGAACTGTTAGAAGACAACAGCCCAACCATACAGGGTAAAGCCACCGCCAAGGCATAGAGACCCAAAGGGTCAGCGTCTACGGGCAAGCAGGGCTCTTCCGACAATCAGCAAGCCGGGGAGCGGACTACCGTTGCTTAGGCATAGGAGTCAAACGTTCATATACAAGGTGCAGGAGAAAGGCAGAAACCACCAACCCGTTCAGGGAGAAGCTGCAGCCGGCTGCGGGCCCCGTTCATCATCCCGTTTGGTTTACCAGAGACTCCAGTGTATTGTGTCATAGTGAGTACACCAGTGCCTTCGGGCCGCGCACCGCGTTGCACCACTTCAGCATACGCCTGCACCCGCTCCCACGCCTCAGCACCTCCCTCGGGCCCCTCACTCACCCTACCCACGGAGGCGTCAACCCCAAGCTGCGCAACACCGTCCCTGGGAGGCCTAGTTAACGGCAGCGGTGGTGTCCATCTATTCACCACAACCCTTGGCGTCACGAACTTACATCCCAAACCAAACCACCGCGGCCCCGGCCATGAAACTTCCCCGTCAAGTCCCTGCGCTTAGCGCCAACCCCCCTTGCAAAGCGACGTGACCCCCGGGTCCGTGAAAGGCTCGAGCCACCACCCACCGTACGAGCACGGATCCTTCCGGCTTCCTGTAATTAATTTCGTTTCTGCATACTGTACATCCACAGGGGGCAGGGGCAGCTTTTTCTTTTAGGCACAGTGATGGCGCAGCCAATTTTTCAGCATTAAAGATGGCGACAGTCTTTACATAAACAGTCCATTAAATACAGTTCTTAAGGCACACGTCACCCATGTTAATGGGCCTTGTCCATATCCTGTTCGTGACGCCAGAAAAAGAGAAGTTGTGTCTCCCAGGGAAGGGGGTACTCAGTCCCGGGTGGTTGTATATGGGAATGTCACTTTGGTGGCCATTGCCCGGTCCCGTGCCCTGGGTCCCTTTTGAGTTGCGGTTAAGGTTGCAGAACCGCCGCTGCTGAATGTGGGTACTCCCAGGGCTGATGGTAGTGGCAGCTGTGATGGTAGGCCCTCCACAGGTAGGGCTGAGCCTGGGAGACATAAAGGGGGCAATACAGAGACCACACCGGGTTGTCTTTAACAGTCTCTACTCACTGTGGATCCAGAGGTTGCTGGTTCAGGTTCCTTGGAGGACCAGTGCCAATGTAGTGACCCTGGTTGCTCTGTACCCGGCACTCTCTGTTGATTGGTTCCCATAGCGTGGAGTGTTTGGGGGGTACAGTCTCCTTCTCCGTACGGCGGGCAGTGCGGACCCTGCGGGGAGGTAAGGGTCCGAACCCCGATCCTAGTTTACTGCTGATGCCCCCGGATTATTTGGTTCGGTGAAGTCCGTGGAGATGTCCTCACTGTGCAGGTATTTATCAAACCTTTTGAAACTGACACTTGACCTAGGGCCCTGTTCCCCGTGCGTGCTCCGGTCCCAGTGGTATCTCTCCGTACCCGACCTGGTGACCTCTCTCCTGTGCCCTTGGGGTCACCGTTGCATGGACCCATCTCCGACACGTCCGCACACATCTCCTGTGTGCTTCACTCCCCTCTAACTGACTGACTGCTGACCCCTCTGTGACGACATGGACTCTCATGGGTTATGCTCAAGTGGAGTCTGGCATTACAATCTTACAATTTTTCCATCTCCCATAAACAGGGCAAGAACCATGGAAATGCGGATGGGCTTTCCCGCCAAGAGGAGAAGGATGATCGGAAGCCTATCATGTCTGGCTAATATTAAGAAGGGGGAGGAATGTGACGACATGGACTCTCATGGGTTAAAGTTTCTTAACATTCAGCCAGACTATTGTTCTTATGTGTGCTAAGTCATGTTTGCTTAGCTATTGCTCTCCAGACTTTTCCAGTAATCATTGTATTGTAGTTGTGTATTGATAATGTAATTACCTTAGTAGCCATTGTCTAGTCGGTGACTTGCCGACTCCATGTAGATATACTGAGTCTTTCTATGCACATCATTTAAATGAACATTATCCATGCAGCTTGAAATTCATCCAATGGGAGAAGCAATCTTGTCCAACCAATCGATGAGGACGCAGTATCCTAAGGGAAGGTTATGGCTATAAAAGGGACTTCTTTAAGCCACCAGGGTTGATGAAGGTTGATGGATGCTGATGGATCCAGTCTAAGCTCTTTGGAGCTGACTAGAGGATCAGGATATCTTATGGCTTCAATCTAGGGGCTCCGGTCCCGGTTGGAGACCATATCCACAGCATTTGTTACAGCTCAGTTTTTTGGTGTTTTTTGTCTGTTATCTTGCTTTAATGCAAGTTGGGGGTGCAGCCCTCCTGATACTGAGGCTGAACAATTACCTGCGTCTCACTTTTTGCTGTGTATTTAATCTGGGACACAGCTAACCACTTTACCATTCATATTGAAGTTTTTGACATGACACAAGTCAGGTACAGAATATGTTTTTAACTTTAGTAGGTTAGGGACTGTCTCAGATGGGTACACCGTGACGAGGTGAGACAGCTTCTTACCTTTTTGCAAAAATGTATATACTAAGTACCCTGTTATTAAGCACTTGCAATTTATTTATTTATAGTCAGGGTATTTTTCCTACAATTTTTCTCCTTGTTTTTTTTCTAGTCTTGAGGCTGCAATTCACATGCTTGTAATGTTGCATGTTTATTGAACATTTGTTACAGCTCAGGTTTTTGGTGTTTTTAGCCTAGGGATTTCGACTCCGGCTGCCAGGATTGTATCATCATACCAGGACTACCTAAGGAGGCCACTCAGGTTGGGACAATCCGGTCACCTGGTACAGACTTTGCAGACCTCACACAGCTTCCTAAATCTGGCGTTATTCCAGTCACGGTGGGTGCCCGCCGAAAGCGGGGTGCTGCTGGATTGGAGTAAGCGGCCCTGGAAGCTCTGAGGCACGGGCATTCTAAATCCCTGGTGAGCCAGCGGAAGGGTGAGACTCTGTTGCCGGTTACATTTGTGTGTTTTGCTGGTTATGTGTTATGTGCCGTTAATTGTTTGGGGATCCAATAAAGTCTTAATATTGTGGTTCCCTCACCCTGTGTTGTCTGAGTAGTGTTACGCCCACGGTTAAGGAGGCCGGCGTTCAGTTGGGATGAGCCCTGGGCCACGCTGTCTTTCTAAAGGCGGTGGGTTTTAGTAGACGAGAGCACCCACTGAGCCCCGTGTCTCCACAGAAGAGCACCCACTGACCCCCGTGTCTCCACACCCTCCCACCAGGCTGGCTAAACCCAGGGACTCGTTCCTATGGCGACCATCCCCTTATATGGTTAACCCTCTATGCCCGGTGTGGAGTGGAGGACTAGGATTTTGGTTGTGCTTTGGTGGTATCGGCACTGATACTCCAGGTCCCAGGGGATGCAGTTCCTTGTAGTGCCGTGAGTGGCTCAGGGGCGCTACATCTTCACTTATTATTATTTTATTTTTTTTTAAACCTCTGCTGTCACTTCAGCTTAGGGACAATGGTTGAAGGAGTCTAAAATCATTGCCCTGCTGGGTCTGTATTCTGCCTATAATAAAGGGGTGAGCAGCCTGTTACTGGCCCTGCTGGGGGCTCATCCTCTTCTTTCCTGCCCTGTGAACCCCCGGACATCTGCACGCTCACTGTGCCACGTGTGCCGCCCCCGTGGAAGCAGCCGAGCTGCTTGGATCCGGGTTCGCTGTGGCTCGAGGGTCTCTGGACCCGGGGGCGTGCAGCAACTCAAATGAAGGGGAATATTACAGGGGAATTGATATAGTTTGTGACGCCACCCGTGGTATATGGTAATTTGGGAGTACCGCCGCTACCGTTGAGAGTACCCGGAGTGATGAAGTGGGGCAGCCAGGTGTCGTAGCCCTCCACGGGTAGGGGGAATGCCCCGGGACTCATGAGGGGAGCCATGGAGTGCAGGGGTCACTCTCGTACTCACTCAGTTCATAAGCAGACGCTGACAACCGGGTAAACCAAGTCTCTGGGTACCGCTGCCGCTGAGGGGAGCTCGTCCGGGTCCCGTCCCCTATAGTGTTGCCTGGTGATCCGTGACCTGCCTCCTGGCACTAAGTTTAACTTCAACTTGGTGACTCGGTAGTATGGAACTTGCCGGGCCCCGCTCCCCACTGTGGCTAAGTGTAGGAGCTTGCTCTCAGGGCTCACACTTGGGATTTTCTGGACCGTTTTGAATTGGAAAGTCCTATCCTCCTCGTTGCGCTAATGCCCCGATTCTGAAGCAGGTGGGAACAGATCATAAAGGCTCCGTTCTCCTCAGGTGAATTGTCGGGTTGCCTGAAGCTACTCCCCGACCTAGGGTCCGTGTACCCCGTCGTGCCTTCAGTCCCGGACTGGTGAAAGTGCTAGGCTGCCGGCTGTCCTTCTCGACAGGTCCAGGCACCTTGCCACAATCCCCTGCGACCGGGGGTCCGACTTCTCTAGGCCCAGACCACCGTCTGCAACTTCAGACAGCTTCTCTAGGAACCACCGCTCCCGACCACCTCTCACTCTCACTTCTCTCTCCACTCTTCACTCCTCTACACTCCTCACCTCCCCTCCCTGACCCCCCAGGTGGGCGACTCTATACCACTCAAGCCGTCCACTGGTGTGCCTGGTGGGTGCGGTGCAGTGTGTATCTAGGGTTTTGATTTGCTGTTGGAAGCAACACTATTTAGATAGGGACCCAGAACCATGAGGGAGATGGATACTGTATGGGAGGATAGTGTTGCGGGCGGGGGCGCTTCTCTCTCTCGGGGGCCTGCTCGGATCCGGGTTCGCTGCTGCGGCTCAAGTGGTGACCGGACCCGGGCTCACACGGCCACCCGTCCTTACAACCGTCGGAAAGGGAATATTTACAGGGGAGTTGTTGTGTCTGTGACGTCACCATCCCTCACCGCAACCCACAGGTGGCATCGCCACTGCCTGGTGATGGGGCGCCCAGGGCTGTTGGAGTGGGGCAGCTCCATCAGCCAGGGGAGGTGTAGTTTCGGGGCCCGCGTATTGAACACGGGAGTGATGGCTGCTGGAGGTGGGGCGCCAGGCTGGACCGGGGGACAATGGTTTACTCACAGTTCAGTAACTTCACACAAGCGCAGTAGTAACCCAAGTTGCCAGTGGCCGGCCGCCTTTGGAGGGTGCATTCGGGTCCCGCACCCAGGTTGATGAGCAGATAACCCTTCCTCCTGCACTCTATGTTTGTCTTTCCTTTTGGACGACTTCGCATGGAACGAAAAAGTCCACTCCCGATTCTGTGTGTGTTGGGAGCTGTGGCCCGCGAAAACTGACCCTTAGGATCTCAGTGGGTTCTGGCGGACACCCTATTCCCCGTGTTGGGCTTCCGTTTCGCTCTATCTGGGCAGTAAATTGGAACAATGTCTGGAACCTTGTCCCCGGCTGTAATTGGAGAGGGGCTTGCAACCTTCCTCACCTTAGGGTCCAGGCACCCCGACTGTGCATGTGTGAAGCCCCACAGGTGTTGTATCGGTGCATACCTTCAGGGACTCCACGTAGCTGGTTCTGGTCACAGGTAGGAGATCTTCTTTGTAGTCGTGACGCCACTCTCAGTATTGCGGTCAGTGGGGACCGCCACTGCAGGTTAGGGGACGCCTGGGGCTGATGGTGGGTGCAGTCGGATGTAGTAGCCTCCTGAGAGTGAGGCAAGCCCCAGGGCCCTGTGTAGGTTTGTAGTACCACAAGGCGCAGAATAACTCCACACAGGCAGAATGTCTTTCAGGGTTTTTACTCACTTTTGATGGCAGGGTGAGTAGCCCGGGCGTAGCTGGGATGAACCAGATGGGAACCAGGTATCCTTCAGGCTGACTTTATGAGGGTGACTACTGACTCGCCTTCCTTAGCCCTTGGTGGTTTGGGGTGACCCCGACTTTGAGTCCCTATGGGGGTCACCCAGGGAAGATGCTGCAGCCTCTCTCCCCCTTTTGGTTGCCGTTTGCTTGTTCCCCGGACCAGGCCACTCCAGCTGCTTGCCTCCTGTGACCTATGGGCCCTCACTGCGGTTACGTGGCTGCGGCTTTTGTGGTGTTGTGGTGTGGGCTTTGAGAGCCCCACACCGGCAGGTTTAGCAGAGAAAGGTGGATCTATCCTCGCTTCGGGATCTGCCGCCCGGTTGGGCCTGGTGCTCTCTAGCAGTCTCCTTACTTCCCACTCCGTTGCACTCCCTAGCTGAAGCTGGCTTTCAGGTAGCACTCCTAGTTGACCGTTCTCCCCCGTCTGTAGCCACTGCGCGGACGCTGTCAGATTGCACAGCTCCAGGGATCTGCTCCTCACTTGAGCTCCCTGGACTCTACACTGAACTGGCTCACTGCTCCTCCTCTCCTGTTCTTGCCTACGCCACCTAGCAACCAGACTCTCCACCACACCCCTTGAGAGGAGATGGAGGCTCTACCCCCTCCACTATTCCAGTGAAGGTGAAGGCTTGCCCCCTCCTGGGATCCCCAGGGGTCCTCTCATGGGTACATGTGTGAGACCTGATCACTATGCGCCTGTGTTCCACACCCCGGTCAGCCTTCTGGATTACCTGTGTTGTACTGTCCCCAGCATGGGTGCAGTACTCAGTGGTGCCTGACCAGGTCAGGGGCGCCACATTCCCCCTTAGTTATCACCAGCACGTCCTCGGGCTGCAAGACAACATTTTAAAATGCATAAAACATTAAAACATGTAAAACATTTTTAAAACCACCAGGTATCAGACATCACCACCCTCCACCCACAAGTCCGTTAACCCACCCAAAACCCTCTCAGGAGGCAGGTCACCGGTCCTGTTGGTAACCAGGTCTGGGCCATCCGTTTCCCCAGACCTTTCCTCCAATCTTCCTCTCCCGTTGGCCGCGACTTCAGCCACTTCTGGCAGGATGTAGAGGCGGCTTTCATGGGCTGGTGGTTTCAGGGTATACCTGGCCTGGTGGATCCGCGCCGTCAGCCTCTTCTGGCAGGATGTAGAGGCGGCCTCCACAGTTGGTGCTGACCAGGTACCCTCTTTGTGGTGGTGAGCCAAGGCCCCATAAACAGGCGTGCTCTCTGGTCGCAAGTGAGCCAAGGCCCTATATACGGACGGACTCCTCCTGGTTGCAGACGAGCCAAGCCCCTAAACAGGCTGGCTCTGGTGGCGGTGCCACTGGTGTAACTATTTACACTGCGAGAGTTTGTGGCTATAGCAAGTTCATAGCCTTAAAGTTTATTTCTCACAATAGTTTTTGTGGGCACATGCTTAAACAATAACGTTGCAAACTTTTCAACTTGTCAAACTGGTCAAACTTTCGGTACTTCTTTCTTTACTTTACTCCTCGGTACCAGGGCTTTGGCCTATTGGGCTACGGCACCTGCTGTTTTCTTGCTCCTTGTCATCCTCTGAGGTAGTTTCATCTGTAGGCTCTTTGTCTTTTCTTTCTTGATCTTCATCTGTTCCCTTTTCTGCATCTGTTTCTTTATCTCTGTCTTTTCTTTCTTCTTTGGGACATGGTGCTACGTCTAAGGCATAGTAGCCCCTTTCTCCTTGATGCAAGGTGAACTGTACTGCGTCTCCAATTTTCAAATTTCTGCCTGAATGTCCTCTGGGCAGGTGGGCTTGAACATCTCTCCGATTCACAAATATGCCCTCTTTTATTCCTCTTGCTACAATAAAGCCGTATCCGCTTTTCAAATTGAAGTCCTCCACAACTCCTCTACAAAGGGGTCCTCTGACCTGGGCTTTGGATCTTCTCAGGGCTCGTTTTTCTTGCAGGTCTCTGGCTGTGACTTCTCTCTGCTCTGGAGACTGTGGTGTTGGAGGATACTTTGTTCTGCTGCGCCGTGTCTTGCGGGCTGGGTTCATGCCTGCGGGCTCCCAGGTGAGGTCTTTGGGCTGATCTTCGTCAGCAGACGGGGTCAGGTCTTCCTCATCCCAGCGAGAATAGGGCAGCATCTCTGGCTCTGGGTATGGGTCCACTGCTGGTGGCACTGGAGTCGGAGTCAGCCCCTCAGCTTCCTGGCCTCCCCTCCCCCTTAGTTCTTCGCTGCACTCTGGTTGTGGCAGCGCTGGGGATGAGTGTTCTTCAGCTGGCCCAGGTGGTGGACTCTCCGGCGCAGCTGCAGGGGTTGCCTGAATCTCCTTGGGGGTATACGGAGGGAGCAGATACCGATCCACCATCTCTTGTGGGAACTGGGCCTCTAGGTCAGCCTTCAGCTTCCAGTATTCGGGGTCCTCTCCTATCAGGGTCTTCCTAGCAGGGACCTCTTTGGACTGGGGAGCGGTGTCTGCTCTGGCCTTGCAGGCCGGGGAAAATAGTGATGCAATCTCTTGGCGGGCCGCGCCCTGTATGGCGGCGGCCTGGTCTTGGCGGGCCGCGCCTGGCATGGCGGCGGCCTGGTCTTGGCGGGCCGCGCCCTGTATGGCGGCGGCCTGGTCTTGGCGGGCCGCGCCTGGCATGGCGGCGGCCTGGTCTTGGCGGGCCGCGCCCGGCATGGCGGCGGCCTGGTCTTGGCGGGCCGCGCCCGGCATGGCGGCGGCCTGGTCTTGGCGGGCCGTGCCCGGCATGGCGGCGGCCTGGTCTTGGCGGGCCGCGCCCTGTTTGGCGGCGGCCTGGATCGGCGTCGCAGCTGCGATGGGATCTGTGCAGGCTGGGCTGGACGTCGCTGCAGCAGTCTGGGCTTGGCGGGCCGCGCCT
Source organism: Anomaloglossus baeobatrachus (assembly GCF_048569485.1). NCBI lineage: Eukaryota > Metazoa > Chordata > Amphibia > Anura > Aromobatidae > Anomaloglossus > Anomaloglossus baeobatrachus. Next base: position 575,837,681 of record NC_134358.1, read on the forward strand.
GGCGGGGCTGCGGCCTGGTTCAGCACCTCACTTGCGGCGCGGACGAGCGTTGCTGCGGCGGTGGGGTCTCGGCGGGCCGGGCCTAGCAGGGCGGCGGCCTGGGTCAGCGTTACGCCTGCGACGCGGATGAGGGTCGCGGTGGCAGCCGGTTCTTTGCGGGCCGGACTGGGCGTTGCTGCAGGGACCGGGTCTCGGTGGGCCGAGCAGGGCATCGCTGCGGCCGCTGGGGCTTGGAAGGCCGCACCTGGCGTGGCTGCGGCCTGCTTCAGCGTCGCCGCACCGGACGCCTCTTCGGGGACCGCGGGCGTGGCAGCAGGGGTCGGGGCACTTGCGCTGGCCGGGGCATCACTCGACTCACCCACCGGTGGCAGCATCGGGGTCTGCGTCATCGCCGTCCTGTCTGGCACTCGGCGCGCGGCTCTCCTTTCATAGGCCCGAACCGCCGCGGTCATCTCCAGCATTTCCATTCGTTCTTCCCGGATCTGCTCCACAACCCGGGTCTCCAGTCGGTCGCAGAACTGGGCCAGCTCCCGATACCACCAGGCAGCGGAGCCCGGTTCTGGATTTCTGCGGTCAGACGCCATTTCTTCTGCGCCGTCTTCTGCACGACTCTCCAGCTGTGGACTCGCCGTTGCCTCTGATAGCAAGCTTTTTAGTTTCTGCTCTGCCTCTTTCAGCAGCTCCTCTCCCAGCAGCAGGCTTGTGGCTCCCTTTCCTTCCCGCCGTCTCTGGACGCTTCCACTCTCATAGCTGGCAAGGTCAGAACTCTGCAGGGGATCTCTGGGTAGCCACACCTCTTCGTGGGCGGTAACTTCTTCCAGCGCGGGCTGCTGTTGTTTTTCAGCGCGCTTTTCATGGTGGCAATATGGCGGCGCTTCCAATTTTCCAAGCGGACCGCCCAGGCACATGGTCACCTGTCTGAACAGGTCTAGTCCTTATCCTGTTCGTGACGCCAGATGTGAAGCCCCACAGGTGTTGTATCGGTGCATACCTTCAGGGACTCCACGTAGCTGGTTCTGGTCACAGGTAGGAGATCTTCTTTGTAGTCGTGACGCCACTCTCAGTATTGCGGTCAGTGGGGACCGCCACTGCAGGTTAGGGGACGCCTGGGGCTGATGGTGGGTGCAGTCGGATGTAGTAGCCTCCTGAGAGTGAGGCAAGCCCCAGGGCCCTGTGTAGGTTTGTAGTACCACAAGGCGCAGAATAACTCCACACAGGCAGAATGTCTTTCAGGGTTTTTACTCACTTTTGATGGCAGGGTGAGTAGCCCGGGCGTAGCTGGGATGAACCAGATGGGAACCAGGTATCCTTCAGGCTGACTTTATGAGGGTGACTACTGACTCGCCTTCCTTAGCCCTTGGTGGTTTGGGGTGACCCCGACTTTGAGTCCCTATGGGGGTCACCCAGGGAAGATGCTGCAGCCTCTCTCCCCCTTTTGGTTGCCGTTTGCTTGTTCCCCGGACCAGGCCACTCCAGCTGCTTGCCTCCTGTGACCTATGGGCCCTCACTGCGGTTACGTGGCTGCGGCTTTTGTGGTGTTGTGGTGTGGGCTTTGAGAGCCCCACACCGGCAGGTTTAGCAGAGAAAGGTGGATCTATCCTCGCTTCGGGATCTGCCGCCCGGTTGGGCCTGGTGCTCTCTAGCAGTCTCCTTACTTCCCACTCCGTTGCACTCCCTAGCTGAAGCTGGCTTTCAGGTAGCACTCCTAGTTGACCGTTCTCCCCCGTCTGTAGCCACTGCGCGGACGCTGTCAGATTGCACAGCTCCAGGGATCTGCTCCTCACTTGAGCTCCCTGGACTCTACACTGAACTGGCTCACTGCTCCTCCTCTCCTGTTCTTGCCTACGCCACCTAGCAACCAGACTCTCCACCACACCCCTTGAGAGGAGATGGAGGCTCTACCCCCTCCACTATTCCAGTGAAGGTGAAGGCTTGCCCCCTCCTGGGATCCCCAGGGGTCCTCTCATGGGTACATGTGTGAGACCTGATCACTATGCGCCTGTGTTCCACACCCCGGTCAGCCTTCTGGATTACCTGTGTTGTACTGTCCCCAGCATGGGTGCAGTACTCAGTGGTGCCTGACCAGGTCAGGGGCGCCACACATGTCCTCCGGACCGGATTCCCACTGTCGGCATCGGCGGGCTACAACCCTGCCCCGGTCCACTTTAGGTCTCCCGCGACCGGATCTCTATCGCCTGTGGCCCTGTTGACTGTCTGCCACCTAGCCGGGTAGTCCAAGGGCTACTACCCCAGACTACACTGCACATTTCGCTCCTCTCAGGACTTGACTTCTACTTTATTCCGACTCTGACTTAGGACTCATTTGTTCCCGCCTCTGACACCTCAGGACCCCTAGGTGGGCGTTCTCATCCGCCTGATCCCACTCACTGGTGTGTCCCTATTATCATGAGGGGGTGGCTAGGGTTTAACGGCTGTGTGTTATGCCCAAGTGTGGGTTGTGATGGTAACAAGGAGGATGGACAACTTTTGTGACTACCTGGTTTTGTCAGGGGGTCACAATAGGTGTGCATTACCCTGTGATGACCTGATAGTCCAGGGGCATCACACACGCTCACTGCACGCTCGCTGCACGCTCGCTGCATGTCTCTGCACACTCACTGCAAGCTCTCTGCACGCTCACTGCACGCTTTGATGCCAGTTATAGGGCCATTTTCTTTGCCTGTGGCGGCGGCTCAGGCGGTTGGAAGGCTTTAGACTCTTCACAATGCAGAACGCACCGTACTCCTTCAATCCTCCCCTGGTATCCTATATAACCGCACAATAAATAAAACCGCCATAAATTCTACAACCAGAATAGATGTTTCTGTAACGTGAGGCGATTCTGGAGGAAAACGCCGGCTTTATTTATAGAGCAGAAACATTTTCTTTGGCTACAGACGCGTCCAGTAAAGAGTGGCTGGTGGTGATGGGCACCGGGGTTCTCCGCACAAATCTCCCCTCATCTCCTGAATTGTATTCTAAGGGGGAAAATGAGGAAAAAATGTTTAAAATGAAAGAAATAACACTAATAAATTAAAAAAAAGTGAAGCCTTTGTGAAGTCGGGGTCACAGCTGGGCTACTGTGCGGTGAATGATGATGTGCCGCCGGCGCTGGCACCGCACAGCCGTGATGTCATGATGAGATCACCCCCAGTTCGTCAGCTTTTCCCCGCTCTGCTCGAGCCCCTGTTAGTGTTTTCTGTGGCTTGGGCTGTATGAAGAGGTGACTGAGCGACTGGCGGGGACCGCGTTACTGAGAAGCCCCCGTCCTGCAGGGACCGGCCACCCGCCGAGCCACCAAATGTCCCACCTCGGCCCTGGTACCAGAAGTGAGAATGTCCCAAACCTGGGCCTCGTATGACTTCATGTCCAGTGCTGGAACGTCAGGGGGCGCAGGGCATAGGCAGTAAATTTATACAGGACATTACTGGCTGGAAACTCGAGTGTAGGTGACAAGTGAGAGGTGATGAGCGGGTGACACCTGCCGCCTTCACGGCTACACTCTGCCCCTGCCTACAATGCCGAGGGGCTGCACATACCGTAGCACAAGTTGGGGGGATTTACTGAACTTTTTCTTTATGTTGGTGGAATAGTTCCGAGGCCAAAAGTTACATCTGCACTTCAACTACTGATCTGTGAAAGCAAAAAATGGCAGACCGGTGCAGAAAGGAGAGGAGGTCTGCTGTGATATCACCTGTGACTTCTATGGGAGAGTGTAAGGGGCATGCTGGATGACCGGTGCAGAGAAGAGAGGAGGTGTGCTGTGGTAACTGCATCTTTTATGGGAGAGTGTAGAGGGCATGCTGTATGATCTGTGCAGAGAGGAGAGGAGGTGTGCTGTGATATAAACTGCAACTTCTATGGGAGAGTGTAGAGGGCATGCTGGAGATCTGTGGAGAAAGGAGAGGTGTGCTGTGATATCACCTATGACTTATATGGGAGAGTGTATGAGGCATGCTGTATGATCTGTGGAGAGAGAAGAGGAGGTGAGCTGTGATATCACCTGTGACTTCAATGTGAGTGTTGCGGCCATGCTGTATGTGTGGCGCCCCTGAGGCTTCAGTCGCCACAGGGTCCTGCATCTCATTTAAGGTGCAGTACTGAAGAGGTTAATCGCTGGTGTTTTGCACTTATACAATATTCACACAAACACCCAGTTAGTGAGCCACTCAGTTACACAACCCAGGAAGTCAGCCAGCCTGGAAAATTCCCGGTTACCGGAGCAGCGGCCGGGGAGGTGGGTCAGCACTGGGGAAGTTACAGAACACACAGGGAATCACTTCAGAATAGTCTGGTCGTTGAATAGAGTGCTTAAGAGCTTCTCCAGCTAGGAGCGGCCCAACTGGAAAAGGCAGGAGATGACCAGGTGAGCTGCAGAGACAGAGGAGAAACACGGTTGCTGAGGGGAGAGTTTCATTGCTCCCTCGGAACCGGCACTAAGCAGGGTGCAGAGCCCTAGGGTGGAACATACTTCAAGTTAGACTACCAGAATCTGAAGAACAGGGGAATTGCATGTCCCTCTAGCCACCACAGTTCCCGGAGTACAGTGCTACATAGGGTCCGGGACCGTGATCTAAGTCAGGCCCCACCACGGACCTGCGGTACCTGCACACGGGAAGGGAGCAAACATTTTACAAGAACCGGGGTCCCCAAGTAGCTTCAGGCCACGGGGATCCAAAACCAAGCACAAGGAGGAAGGTCTCTCAGTTCACAGCACCAGCGTTAACCTTGGACTTAACCGGGATCTGCTCGGACCCATCATGGTGGAGACCGGTACCCTGGGTGCAGTACCAGGACTGTGAGTAAATAGATCTTGACCTATACCTCCTGCCTCAGTCTATCATTACCGGCGCCGGCGACCGTCATCACAACTCCCCTCATCATCCTCCCCGGGTCCCGCTCCACCTGTGGGAAGCAGAAACACCTTAGCTGCTGCTACCATCAGTCCCGAAAGACAGTGACAACAGCGGCGTCTCATTCCCTGGCCAAGTACCACAGGTGGTGTCACAAAACAATCCCCACCCATCACCCATTCCCCTTGTGGACACCTCAGGGTCACGAAACCAGGTAGGGACACCCATTACATCCCCTGACCCTCACCGGCCCGGTGACGAGTATCTCCCCCGACCCTATAGGGTTTCCATATGATCTGTGCAGAGGTCGCTGTGCAGAGAGGAGAGAATATCACCTATGATATCACCTATCACTTCTGTGGGAGAGTGTTACAGACCTGTTCTGTGACCTGTGGAAAAATCATTGTACACTGAGAGTTCACAAGTTAAGACATACTTTCTTGGGTGGCTTAAAGGGGCTGTCCGGGATCAGGGATGCAATGGCCAATATATTGGATAAGTTATCAATAGCATCATTAGGGATCAACACCCAGTGCCACCACCAATAGTGGCCCCACCACCATTGGTGGCCCCACCACCAATAGTGGCCCCACCAGCAATACCAGCCCCACCCACAATACCGGCCTCACCATAAATATCGGCCCCACCATAAATATCGGTCCCACCAACAATACTGGCCCCACAAGCAATATCGGCCCCACCACCAAAACTGGCCCCACTAGCAATACTGGCCCCACCAGCAATACAGGCCCCACCAGCAATACCGGTCCCACCACAAATACTGGCCCCAGCACAAATACCTGCCCCAGCACAAATACAGGCCCCACCACCAATACCGGCCCCACAACCAATACCGGCCCCACCACCAACACCGGCCCCATCACAAATACTGGCCCCAAAACAAATACTGGCCCCACCAGCAATACTGGCCCCACAAGTAATACCAGCCCCACAAGCGATACAGGCCCCACCATAAATACCGGCCCCACGAACAATACTGTCCCCACTATCAATAGTGGCCCTACAAGTAATACTGGCCCCACAAGCAATACTGATCCCACCACAAATATCGGCCCCACCACAAATACCGGCCCCACCACAAATACTGGCCCCACCATAAATACCGGGGAGGAGGGTGTCAGCACACTACGCTCACCCCTTCTGCTCGGGTCCGGCGGCTGCTGCTCAATGGTGGCTCGAGCTGTGGGCCGGATCCCGGGGGTTCTCGAGCGGCACTCCTCGCCCGTGAGTGAAAGAGGGTTGTTGGGTTTGGGAATAGTTTATTGTCCGTGACGCCACCCACGGTTGTGGTGATTTCACCACCGCTGCTCAATATGGGGATCCCGGGTATGGTGATGCGGAGCAGCTAGGTGTTGTGTTGCCCCTCCGTGGGTAGGGGTTGGTGATCCCGGGGCCCGGTGATGAGATGGGAGATGCAGGGCCTGGTGGGCGCAGGGACGCGGGGGCAGCGCTGTGCCTTGCGGCACTGTGGTACTCACTCAGCCTGAGACGTTGACACAGTTTTACGGTAAACCACACGGCTGGAAAGACGGTTCCCACGGACGGCTGCACTTGCTCTCCCAGTAGGTGGCGGTGATGTCCCTCTGACCTGCACCTGATGTTTCTAAGTTGGTAGCGATGGGTCCCCACCGGTAACCCGCTCCCCGGCTTCAAGCTGGACCGGAGGAGCTCTACTTTGCCCGCAGACGCTGGCCCTGAGGAACTGGTGCCTTGTCGGTGGCGGTGTTCCTCCTTAATGGTTGGACTGTTGCCTTCAATCGGGACTTGGTTGTTGGGGGATCTACGTCCCCTTCACTGACGGATTCGGCAAATTATGGCGACTCCTAGCCTTGCCGGGGTCCGAGAGGCCCCTGCCCTGGTGCTGACTGTCCTTTGCACGCTGCTCCAGACCGCCGGGTCACTACCTGTCCGCGGTCCTTCCAGGAACTCCCGAACAGTCACCCCTCTGGATAGTCACCGTCGTTGCTGACCCGTCCTGCACACAGCTGGACTCACTTCAGGCTTTCTTTCTGTCACCTTTCTTGCTTTCCTCCTTTACCACTTTACTTCCTTCACTTCACTACTTGTTTACGCTTCCACTTAGCTCCTCACTCAAGCTCCCTCTGAGCTGACTGCACTCGAGCCCTGCCTGGGCTTAACTTCCACTCCTTCCACTTCCTCCTCCAAACTCTATCTGCCTGGTACTTCCTGCCTCCAGGGCTGTGAACTCCTCGGTGGGCGGAGCCAACCGCCTGGCCCACCCCCTGGTGTGAACATCAGCCTCTGGAGGAAGGCAACAAGGATTTCTGGTTAGCTTTGGTGTTCCTAACTGGGATGTAGGGTGTGGTGGTGTGATGACCTGTGACCCCTGGCTTGCCCAGGGCGTTACATTCCCCCTTAGCAAAATGCAGACCATCCGCGGGCTGCCCGTCCAACACCGGTTTTATTTTTCTGCAAAATATAACATTGTAAACGGTAACATATATACATTTTTAATAAATCTTCCCATAACGGGAGGCACTTTTACTTAAACGTTTCAAACGGTTTACGGTTACGGTTTCCGCTCTCTCCCACCCAAGCAACCTGGCCCTGATGCTGCCCCTACAGCCCAAGCAGCACCCCTTGACCCACAGTCCAGCACACGGTACCCGAGCGGGATCTGTCCTTCCCCTCCAGAGGGTAGCCACCGGTTCCTTTGGTGGCTGGGCCCCAGCCTGCTCTGCTGAGGGCCCTCCCTCCAACCTGCCTCTCCGGAGGCGGCATTGCGGAAAACGGTAACGGTAAACAACTTATTTACAAGCCACTAATGTTTGTGGTTGCCCTGCAAGTTCACGGGCTTGTCCATGAATAGTTCCCATGCAAACTTTTTAAATGGTCCCCACTGGGACAACGGTGCCGGCTCCGGCCGGTTGCAAATCAAGCAGACAATCAGGTTAAACTTCGGTAACCATTTTCATCATTTTTCAAAACTTTCAAACAAAAACACAACAACTCAGTGGTGGTCCCAACGGGGACTGCTGCAATGGGCATCCGCTGCCCTACTCCAGGCCTCCAGCTTCATCCGAGGGAGGGGGTGCAGGACTCACTCTGCTCTCCTGGCTGCCCCGCAGTTTCACATCCAGGGCAAACCACCCCCTCTCTCCGCAGTGTCGGGTGTACTGAACAATGTCTCCCGGCATTAGGTTGCGGCCGGGATGCTCCTCAGGCAGGTGGGCATTCACATCCCGCCGGGCTACAAACACCTCGGCCTCCAGGCCCGGTTCATAGATAAACCCGTAGCCCCGGTGGACATCAAACCGCCTCACCTGCCCCTCGTACAGCGAGCCCCGGACACGGAACGTGGCCTGGCGGAGATTCTCCTTCTCCCGAATAGCTCGGGCCACCAGCTCGGCCTTCTTCCTCTCCCTCTCTCCGATCTCCAGGCCCAGCGGTACCGGCTCCCTATCCCAATACGGCGCTGCTGTGAGCTCCGGCGCACGGGTCGGGCCCCGTGGGACATTCTGGACGTTGCCCACTGTCAGGAATCTGGGCGGCGTGTCCCGCGGTGTCTTGGCCTTGGGCGCTGCCTTACAGCAACAACCCGGCGCTACCTCAGCCGAGGTGTGGGGGATGGGCATAGGGGCTTTCCGCTGCTGGGCCTTCGGCTCGGAGCGGGTCATCGGCTCTGGCTCGGGGGACTTCTTATGGGATGCCTCCGGTTCAGCCTTCGGAATCTTCCACGGCAACACCTCCGGTCTACTACGGGCTCCGGCTACAGGTTGGCCCGCCTGGGCGGGGACGCTGGGTATCGCTACCGGTTGCGGTGGTAGCAGGCCTAGTGGCGGGGTCACGGCCTCCGAGATGGGTGGCGAGGGAGGCAACGGGGGGAGAGGGCTTGGACCGGGCCCCGCAGCCGCGATGACCGGCCCTTCCAGGGCATCGGGACGTGGGTCACTCACCCTCCCTTTCTCCGCTTCCTCCTCATGTCTCCGCACGGTGGCTATAACGTCCGCCATGTCGGTCTCCCACTCCTCCATGAGGAGCTGCATCCTGACCTGCAGCCGTTGGTAGAGCTGCGCGGTCCGGATCTCCACCCACGTCGCGGTTCCAGGCGCGGGGGCTACTGTGTCGCGGGACGGCATCCACATGGTGACTTCTTCCAGGAACGGTATGTCTGCAGAGTCCTGGCGTCCCTGCTTTTATAGCTGCAGCTACATGCAGCCAGCCGCCATCGCGTCCCCCTTAGCTCTTTCCGGCCCCTCCTCTCTCGGGGCGAGGTTTTGGCCTTCGCGCCTCTGCTACTCGAGAAGACGCTCGAGCGGGAACTTTTCGCACCAAAGATGGCGTCTTCTGAAATTTTTCAGCCGGATACCTCCGGCGGTAACAAGGCGCACCTCTACCAAACGGCAGAGCGGTAAGATCCTGTTCGTGACGCCAAGTTGTCGCGGGCGTGGAGGAGGGTGTCAGCACACTACGCTCACCCCTTCTGCTCGGGTCCGGCGGCTGCTGCTCAGTGATGGCTCGAGCTGTGGGCCGGATCCCGGGGGTTCTCGAGCGGCACTCCTCGCCCGTGAGTGAAAGGGGGTTGTTGGGTGTGGGAATAGTTTATTGTCCGTGACGCCACCCACGGTTGTGGTGATTTCACCACCGCTGCTCAATATGGGGATCCCGGGGATGGTGATGCGGAGCAGCTAGGTGTTGCGTTGCCCCTCCGTGGGTAGGGGTTGGTGATCCCGGGGCCCGGTGATGAGATGGGAGATGCAGGGCCTGGTGGGCGCAGGGACGCGGGGGCAGCGCTGTGCCTTGCGGCACTGTGGTACTCACTCAGCCTGAGATGTTGACACAGTTTTACGGTAAACCACACGGCTGGAAAGACGGTTCCCACGGACGGCTGCACTTGCTCTCCCAGTAGGTGGCGGTGATGTCCCTCTGACCTGCACCTGATGTTTCTAAGTTGGTAGCGATGGGTCCCCACCGGTAACCCGCTCCCCGGCTTCAAGCTGGACCGGAGGAGCTCTACTTTGCCCGTAGACGCTGGCCCTGAGGAACTGGTGCCTTGGCGGTGGAGGTGTTCCTCCTTAATGGTTGGACTGTTGCCTTCAATCGGGACTTGGTTGTTGGGGGATCTACGTCCCCTTCACTGACGGATTCGGCAAATTATGGCGACTCCTAGCCTTGCCGGGGTCCGAGAGGCCCCTGCCCTGGTGCTGACTGTCCTTTGCACGCTGCTCCAGACCGCCGGGTCACTACCCGTCCACGGTCCTTCAAGGAACTCCAGAACAGTCACCCCTCTGAACAGTCACCGTCGTTGCTGACCTTGCTGACCCGTCCTGCACACAGCTGGACTCACTTCAGGCTTTCTTTCTGTCACCTTTCTTGCTTTCCTCCTTTACCACTTTACTTCCTTCACTTCACTACTTGTTTACTCTTCCACTTAGCTCCTCACTCAAGCTCCCCCTGAGCTGACTGCACTCGAGCCCTGCCTGGGCTTAACTTCCACTCCTTCCACTTCCTCCTCCAAACTCTATCTGCCTGGTACTTCCTGCCTCCAGGGCTGTGAACTCCTCGGTGGGCGGAGCCAACCGCCTGGCCCACCCCCTGGTGTGAACATCAGCCTCTGGAGGAAGGCAACAAGGATTTCTGGTTAGCTTTGGTGTTCCTAACTGGGATGTAGGGTGTGGTGGTGTGATGACCTGTGACCCCTGGCTTGCCCAGGGCGTCACAATCCCACCACAAATATCGGCCCCACCACAAATACCGGCCCCACCACAAATACTGGCTCCACCATAAATACCGGCCCCCACTATAAATACCGGGCACCACCATAAATACCGGCTCCCACCACCAATACCAGCCACACCACCAATACCGGCCCCACCACCAATACCGGCCCCACCAGTAATACAAGCCCCACCTTCAATACTGGCCCCAACAGTAATACCGGCTCCACCAACAATACTGGCCTCAGAATTAATTCCGGCCCCACAAGCAATTTTGGCCCCACCATAAATACCGGCCCCATCAACAATACTGGCCCCACCACCAATAGTAGCCCCACTAGTAATACCTGCCCCACCACCAATATTAGCCCCACCATCAACAGCGGCCCCACCACCAATACCAGCCCCACCATTAATAGCGGCCGCACTACCAACACTGGCCCCACCAGCAATACCAGCTCCACCACCATTACCAGCTCCACGACCAATCCCAGCTCCACCACCAATCCCAGCTCCACCACCAATTCCAGCCCCACTACCAATAGCGGCGCCACCACCGATCGGTTGGTTTTTGTCCAGTGAGTGAATGTAAACACTTTGGATAGAGCTGATGAGGCCCCACTGAAAGTCACTGCAGTACAGCTAGTATGCACAAGATGAAGAGCAGCAGAATGGCAGTTGATCGGTGGGGCGGTGGGTGTGAGATCTCCACCCATCTGCCATTGATGAACTGTAGATAGGTCATCAAATCTCTTTCCTCAGACAACCTCAGGTTAGTAAATTTCTTAGTGATGCATATTGTCCCTGGTGGTCTGGGGTATCTTTCCCGCAGACTATTATGGTCAGTGTCGGTGAGGACTCATCGGGTTGTTCCATAGATATCTCGGTCCTGCTGGACTCTTCCATGGTGGCCGTATCGGGGACTCCTGGAGATGACGACACATATCCCGGTCCTGTAGTAATATCTGGGTGGCTTCAGCTGGCTGTAGACCATTGATCTTGCTTCTCGGGGGGCTCGGCCCTAACTTCTACCTTGTGTGATATTTTTTATGATCTCACCTAATAAACGAGCCTTTTACAGCCGGCGCGCTCTCATATTTTGTGAAATCTTTCCCCCCCCTTCTTTTACCTGGTAATAAAGTGAATGTCCCAGAGCGGCCGGCGTTGGGGTGAGCGGGGTCCTCCGTATTCCCGGGTAACTGTAGCTCATAATCACCACTTCTTGGCAAAGGTGGGTTTTTGCAAAGCTCTATTAAAGCGTCTGGTTTTGGTGCGGCGCTATCGTAGATTATGTCGTGTTCTTCGCCTTCTCAGGGCTGAACGATCCCAAAGCTTCTTGATGAGCTGTGAACTTAGTGAGGTTTCTCTTTATAACGGCAGCAATCGCAGTCTCCCCGAATCCAAGCACAGGTTGGACTTATTAAGGAAAGCTAGGTGTGCGTCCCTCTGACAATACTCCTGGCACGGCGGCCAGAGAACAATGACTCACACCAGGGAGGGACCAAGCATGAAAAACAATTCAATTACTTGCAGCTTGGATTTATTTCCTGCAATATTTGCCTGTGAATTATGGCGAGCAGACGCGGCCGCCGCCTCATTAGCAGCTTTATGGCCAGACGGCATCATATACAGCACAAGGCCCAGGTTATCAGCGCAGGAAAGACTGTAAGGAGGACCGAGGACCAAGAATGGAGGAGAGCAAAAAGAGACGCGATGAGCAACTCCGAGGGTGGCAGAGAAGACCAAAAACTGGACACCATGGACATATACAGCACAAGGCCCAGGTTATCAGCGCAGGAAAGACTGTAAGGAGGACCGAGGACCAAGAATGGAGGAGAGCAAAAAGAGACGCGAGGAGCAACCACGAGGGTGGCAGAGAAGACCGAAAACTGGACACCATGGACATATACAGCACAAGGCCCAGGTTATCAGCGCAGGAAAGACTTTAAGGAGGACCGAGGACCAAGAATGGAGGAGAGCAAAAAGAGACGCGAGGAGCAACCCCGAGGGTGGCAGAAAAGACCGAAAACTGGACACCATGGACATATACAGCACAAGGCCCGGGTCATCAGCGTAGGAAAGACTGTGAGGAGAACCGAGGACCAAGAATGGAGGAGAGGAAAATGAGACGCGAGGAGCAGCCCCGAGGGTGGCAGAGAAGACCGAAAACTGGACACTATGGACATATACAGCACAAGGCCCAGGTCATGAGCGCAGGAAAGACTGTAAGGAGAACCGAAGACCAAGAATGGAGGAGAGCAAAAAGAGACGCGAGGAGCAGCCCCGAGGGCGGCAGAGAAGACCGAAAACTGGACACCATGGACATATGTGTCGCCCTGGGCAAGCCAGGGGACACAGGTCACACACCACTACACCCCACACTCCAGGTAGGCACATCACAGCTAACCCAGAAATCCTTGTTGCCTTCCTCCAGGAGTCTGATGATGCACACCAGGGGGTGGGCCAGGCGGTTGGCTCCGCCCACCGAGGAGCTCACAACTCTGGAGGCGGGAAAACCAGGCAGTCAGCTCAGGGACGAGCTTGAGTAAAGGACAGAGTTCAGCTCAGGGAGGAGTAGGAGTGAGGAGCTAAAGTGGAGGAGTTAAGAAAGTGAAAGTGAAAGTAGAAAAGGAGGAAAGCAAGTGAAGTGACAGAAGAGAAAGAAAGCCTGAAGGGTCCAGCTTTGTGCAGGGCCAGAACAGCAAGGTCAGCAAAGGCGGTGACTGTCTGGAGGGGGACCGTTTGGAAGTTCCTGGAAGGACCCCGTTGGCTGTGTGCCCGGTGGTCTGGAGCAGTGTTCCGAAGGACAGTCAGCACCAGGGCAGGGGCCTCTCGGACCCCGGCAAGGCTAGGAGTCGCCAAATTTGCCGAATCCGTCAGTGACGGGGACGCAGATCCCCCAACAACCAAGTCCCGATTGAAGGCAACAGCCCAACCCGTATTGGAGAGACACCGCCACCGCCACGGCACCAGTTTCTCAGGGCCAGCGCCTGCGGGCAAAGTGTAGAGCTCCTCCGGCCCAAATTGCAGCCGGGGAGCGGGTAACCGGAGGGAATCCACCGCTACCACAAGTCAAACATAGGTGCAAGGAAGAGGGACATCACCGTCACCTACCGGGAGTGCAGGTGCAGCCGTCTGTGGGACCGTCCTACCAGCCGTTTGGTTTACCGTACAAACTGTGTCCACGTCTCAGGCTGAGTGAGTACCACAGTGCCGCAAGGCACAGCGCTGCCCCCGCGTCCCTGCGCCCACCAAGCCCTGCATCACACATCTCATCACCGGGCCCCGGGATCACCAACCCCTACCCACGGAGGGGCAACACAACACCTGGCTGCTCCGCATCACCATCCCCGGGAGCCCCGTATAGAGCAGCGGTGGTGAAATCACCACAACCGTGGGTGGCGTCACGAACTATAACAATCCCCACACCCAACAAACCCCCTTTCACTCACGGGCGAGGAGTGTCGCTCGAGAAACCCCGGGATCCGGCCCACAGCTCGAGCCACCACTGAGCAGCTGCCGGACCCGAGCAGAAGGGGTGAGCGTAGTGTGCCGACACCCTCCTCCCCGCCCGCGACACATATACAGCACAAGGCCCAGGTTATCAGTGCAGGAAAGACTGTAAGGAGGACCGAGGACCAAGAATGGAGGAGAGCAAAAAGAGACGCGAGGAGCAGCCCCGAGGGCGGCAGAGAAGACCGAAAACTGGACACCATGGACATATACAGCACAAGGCCCAGGTCATGAGCGCAGGAAAGACTGTAAGGAGAACCGAAGACCAAGAATGGAGGAGAGCAAAAAGAGACGCCAGGAGCAGCCCCAAGGGTGGCAGAGAGGAGCGAAAACTGGACGTCATGGACATATATGTGTCGCCCAGGGATAGGGGGTACTCAGAGCCAAGCCAATGGGGTCGCTTCTAGAGGTATCACGGTGGAGAGCCCCGGTCTGTGATCCCAGGCTCCACAACAAAGAAAAAGGGGAATATGTACAGGGGAGATTGTCTGTGATGCCACCCGTGGGTTGCAGTGATGAGATGGTGGCACCGCCGCTGCCTCTGGGAACCGTGCCCGGGACTGATGGAGTGGGGCAGCAAGGTGGGATCCCCTCCACAGGTAGGGGATTTGTAGTCCCGGGGCCCAGTGGTGGGAGTTGTGCTGGTGGCAGGGATTGCAGGGAGCAGGAAACTCACAGTTCGGTTGTCCTGGTGTTGGATGAGGCTGCTTTCATGTGTAGGGTCAGTAAACACAGAGTCCAGTACTTAACCAGAAATTGCCGGTGTTCGTAGGCCTTTGGTACGGGGGTGTTCGGATCCCACGCCCGGTACAAGAAGCAGGGCCCTCTCTCCTCTCCTGCACTCCAGCTATGAGTCACCTTTTCCGTTTCGGACGGGAAAAGTCCTCCCTCTGCACAAGTTCGGGGTCCCTGGCACACTACCGGCGGGCCAATACCCTGCCCTGGTCCACTACGGGTACCCCTGAGCCTACTCTCCACTTGGGCTCCAAGACTCTGCCTTTTCCTCGCTCCACTTCCCCAGCAGCACAAGAGCTACAGCCCCTGTCTGCTCTCCTTCCTCTCTCCTTCCACTGACTGACTCAACTCCTCCCCTCCTGCTCTTTTTGTTACACCGGGGGGAGGGGGCGGCTGCCTCACTGTACCAGTGTGGGATCAGGTGGTACCAAGGCTTTCTGTGACTACCTCCCTGGCCAGGGCGTCACATATACAATACAAGGCCTAGGTCATCAGCTCAGGAAAGACTGTAAGGAGAACCGAGGACCAAGAATGGAGGAGAGCAAAATGAGACGCGAGGAGCAGCGCCGACGGCGGCAGAGAGGAGCGAAAACTGGACGTCATGGACATATACAGTACAATGCCCGGGTCATCAGTGCAGAAGAGACTGTAAGGAGAACCGGGGACCAAGAATGGAGGAATTAAAAAGACAAGCGAGGCGGAGGAATCAAAAAGAGACGCGAGGAGGAGCAATGAGGGCGGCAGAGAGGACCGTAAACTGGATGCCATGGACATATACAGTAAAAGGTCCATGTCATCAGCACAGGAAAGACTGTAAGGAGCACAGAGGACCAAGAATGGAGGAGAGCAAAATGAGATGCGAGGAGCAGCGCCAAGGCGTCAGAGAGGACCGAAAACTGGATGCCATGGACATATACAGTTCAAGGCCCAGGTCATTAGCGCAGTAAAGACAGTAAAGAGAACCGAGGACCAAGAATGGAGGAGAGGAAAATGAGATGCGAGGAGCAGCTCCGAGGGCAGCAGAGAGGAACGAAAACTGGATGCCATGGACATATACAGTACAAGGCCCAGATCACCAGCGCAGAAGAGACTGTAAGGAGGACCGAGGACCAAGAATGGAGAAGAGCAAAATGAGACTCGAAAAGCAGCGCCAAGAGCAGCAGAGAGGAACGAAAACTGGATGACATGGACATAGACAGTACAAGGCCCGGGTCATCAGCACAGAAGAGACAGTAAGGAGAACCGGGGACCAAGAATGGAGAAGAGCAATATGGGATGCGAGGAGCAGTGCCGAGGGCGGCAGAGAGGACCGTAAACTGGACACCATTGACATATACAGTACAAGGCCCGGGTCATCAGCGCAGGAAAGACTGTAAGGAGGACCAAAGAGCAAGAACGGAGGAATCAAAATGAGACGCGAGGAGCAGCGCCGAGGGCGGCAGAGGTGATCGAAAACTAGACGCCATGTACATATACAATACAAGGCCCAGGTCATCAGCACAGAATAGACTGTAAAGGCCCCGTTACACGCAACGACGTATCTAACGATATATCGCCGGGGTCACGGATTCCGTGACGCACATCCGGCAACGTTAGTGACGTCGTTGCGTGTAACACCAACGAGTGGCCGTTAACTGATCAAAAATACTCACTTTATGGTTGATCGTTGACACGTCGTTCATTTTCAAAAAATCGTTGATTGTTGCAGGACGGAGGTTGTTCGTCGTTCCCGTGGCAGCACACATCGCTATGTGTGACACCTCGGGAACGACGAACTACAGCTTACCTGCAGCCGCCGGCAATAAGGAAGGAGGTGGGCGGCATGGTACGGCCGCTCATCTCCGCCCTTCCGCTTCTATTGGGCGGCCGCTTAGTGACGCCGCTGTGACGCCGCACGAATTGCCCCCTTAGAAAGGAGGCAGTTCACTGGCAACAGTGAGGTCGCTAGGCAGGTAAAGTCTGTGTGATGGCTCCTAACGATTTTGTGCGCCACGGGCAGCGATTTGCCCGTGACGCACAAACGACGGGGACGGGGGCTTTCACCAGCGATATCGCTAAAGCCCCCTTAAGGAGGACCAAGGACCAAGAATGGAGGAGAGCAAAATGAGATGCGAGGAGCAGCGCCGAGGGTTGTAGAGAGGAGCGAAAACTGGACGCCATGCACATTGCCCTATAACTAAAATCTACAGACAGTGTGCACTAAATGGAAATACTCCTGTCACATCCAAAGTTGTTACATTATGTCCAATGATGAGCGAGCACTAAAATGCCGGAATGCTCAGTACTAGATTCAAGCAGGTCAGACAGGCTCAACTTGAGTAACAAGGATTATGGAAATCAATGGGGAACTATAGAATTTGTCTGAAAGACCCCCTTGTGTGGTCTGGGAGGGTCGGGGGGGACAGGAAAATTACTAAAATGGATGGAAACAACATGAGGAAAATACCTGGACTCCTAGATCGAGGCTGCGAATGAAATAAATATATAAAACAAAGTTATTTTTATAACCAGCCAAGAGCCAGCAGACAGCTGGGGGCTAGAAATTATCTGGCTGGGAAGGTCCATGGTTATTGGTTCCATCCCAGCCTTAAAATAGCTGCCCACAGCCGCCTCAAAATTGCTACCAATTCTGGCGCTTTGCTCGTTTTCTTCTCAATTGCCCTGGTGCGGTGGCAATTAAGGTGATATATGGGGTTGATGTCATCTATGAATTATCAGCTGGCATCAAGCCCAAGGGTAAGTAATGGAAAGGCATCTATCAGAATATCTGACACCCTCAGTAAAAAAAAACCACACAGGAAAAAATAGTTTATATGAATAGAGACTCCCTCACATTGTCCTTCTTTCTCCAATTTATTATCAAAAATGTTCACACAAAGCTCCTCCGTCGTAGTCCCCGATACATGAATGCAGCTTCAATGACTGTGAACAACAGTAAAGTGCAGCTATTCACAGGCACCCGGTGACGACAACTTTCATCAGAGCCGTCGGCTTAAAGCTGCGCTCAGCGAGACTCGGCAGCCCTGAGGAGAGTTGTAATCAGTACTCAGCGCCTCCTCAATCGGGAACAGCCGGGCAAAACTCTAGAATTGGAGCCTCTATGTGATGCGCACTTCTGGGTCGGCTGCGGGCTGCAATTTCTGTTCTGAGAATCGCCCAATAACAATGGACCTTCCAAGCCACAATATACCAGCCCCCAGCTGTCTGCTTTACTGTGGGTGGCTATCAAACAAGGTGGAAACCCGCGCCGTTTTCTATATCATTTATTAAGTTAAACAAGGTTAAAAACACACTTTTGTGCCACATCAAAAGCAGTAAAGGGTGAAAGTGTAGAAACTCGACTATAATCTAAGCTCTCGCTCCTACATCTATTGTCCCTTAACTGCTTCCAGACATGAGCGAGCCGAGCATCTCGCCCCCGGGTCTCATGTAATACCTGATGACACAATGTGACCGGCTCATCAGAGAAATACCAGCAGCCAATGCGAAACAGGGACTCAAGCATGGGTCTCGAGCAACCCTGATACTGAGTCGAGTATCGAGCAATACCGTGCACACTCTCTTATCACTAAGTATGTCTTATGCTCCATATATCTCTAGATACAGGGAATTCACTTAGTGGTGGCTGCAGACAGGATCTTATCATGTATCTCTGTATACAGGGAGCTCCCCCTAGTGGTGGCTGCAGACAGGATCTTATCATGTATCTCTGTATACAGGGAGCTCCCCCTAGTGGTGGCTGCAGACAGGATCTTATCATGTATCTCTGTATACAGGGAGCTCCCCCTAGTGGTGACTGCAGACAGGAGCTTATCATGTATCTCTGTATACAGGGAGCTCCCTCTAGTGGTGGCTGCAGACAGGATCTTATCATGTATCTCTGTATACAGGGAGCTCCCCCTAGTGGTGTCTGCAGACAGGATCTTATCATGTATCTCTGTATACAGGGAGCTCCCTCTAGTGGTGGCTGCAGACAAGATCTTATCATGTATCTCTGTATACAGGGAGCTCCCCCTAGTGGTGTCTGCAGACAGGATCTTATCATGTATCTCTGTATACAGGGAGCTCCCCCTAGTGGTGGCTGCAGACAGGATCTTATCATGCATCTCTGCATACAGGGAGCTCCACCTAGTTGTGACTGCAGACAGGATCTTATCATGTATCTCTTTTTAAAGGGAGCTCCCCCTAGTGGTGACTGCAGACAGGATCTTACCATGTATCTCTGTATACAGGGAGCTCCCCCTAGTTGTGACTGCAGACAGGATCTTATCATGTATCTCTGTATACAGGGAGATCCCTCTAGTGGTGGCTGCAGACAGGATCTTATCATGTATCTCTGTATACAGGGAGCTCCCCCTAGTGGTGGCTGCAGACAGGATCTTATCATGTATCTGTATATAGGGAGCTCCCCCTAGTGGTGGCTGCAGACAGGATCTCATCATGTATCTCTGTATACAGGGAGCTCCCCCTAGTGGTGACTGCAGACAGGATCTTATCATGTATCTCTGTATACAGGGAGCTCCCTCTAGTGGTGGCTGCAGACAGGATCTTATCATGTATCTCTGTATACAGGGAGCTCCCCCTAGTGGTGACTGCAGACAGGATCTTATCATGTATCTGTGTATACAGGGAGCTCCCTCTAGTGGTGGCTGCAGACAGGATCTTATCATTTATCTCAGTATACAGGGAGCTCCCCCTAGTGGTGGCTGCAGACAGGATCTTATAATGTATCTCTGTATACAGGGAGCTCCCCCTAGTGGTGGCTGCAGACAGGATCTTATCATGTATCTCTGAATACAGGGAGCTCCCCCTAGTGGTGGCTGCACACAGGGTCTTATCATGTATCTCTGTATACAGGGAGCTCCCCCTAGTGGTAGCTGCAGACAGGATCTTATCATGTATCTCTGTATACAGGGAGCTCCCCCTAGTGGTGGCTGCAGACAGGGTCTTATCATATATCTCTGTATACAGGGAGCTCCCCCTAGTGGTGGCTGCAGACAGGATCTTATCATGTATCTGTGTATACAGGGAGCTCCCCCTAGTGGTGGCTGCAGACAGGGTCTTATCATGTATCTCTGTATACAGGGAGCTCCCCCTAGTGGTGGCTGCAGACAGGATCTTATCATGTATCTCTGTATATAGGGAGCTCCCCCTAGTGGTGGCTGCAGACAGGATCTTATCATGTATCTCTGTATACAGGGAGCTTCCCCTAGTGGTGACTGCAGAGAGGATCTTATCATGTATCTCTGTATACAGGTAGCTCCCCCTAGTGGTGGCTGCAGGCAGTATCTTATCATGTATCTCTGTATACAGGGAGCTCCCCCTAGTGGTGGCTGAAGACAGAGTCTTAACATGTATCTCTGTATACAGGGAGCGCCCTCTAGTGGTGAATGCAGACAGGATCTTATAATGTATCTCTGTATACAGGGAGCTCCCCCTAGTGGTGGCTGCAGACAGGATCTTATCATGTATCTCTGAATACAGGGAGCTCCCCCTAGTGGTGGCTGCAGACAGGGTCTTATCATGTATCTCTGTATACAGGGAGCTCCCCCTAGTGGTAGCTGCAGACAGGATCTTATCATGTATCTCTGTATACAGGGAGCTCCCCCTAGTGGTGGCTGCAGACAGGGTCTTATCATATATCTCTGTATACAGGGAGCTCCCCCTAGTGGTGGCTGCAGACAGAATCTTATCATGTATCCCTGTATACAGGGAGCTCCCCCTAGTGGTGACTGCAGACAGGATCTTATCATGTATCTGTGTATACAGGGAGCTCCCCCTAGTGGTGGCTGCAGACAGGGTCTTATCATGTATCTCTGTATACAGGGAGCTCCCCCTAGTGGTGGCTGCAGACAGGATCTTATCATGTATCTCTGTATATAGGGAGCTCCCCCTAGTGGTGGCTGCAGACAGGATCTTATCATGTATCTCTGTATACAGGGAGCTTCCCCTAGTGGTGACTGCAGAAAGGATCTTATCATGTATCTCTGTATACAGGTAGCTCCCCCTAGTGGTGGCTGCAGGCAGTATCTTATCATGTATCTCTGTATACAGGGAGCTCCCCCTAGTGGTGGCTGCAGACAGAGTCTTAACATGTATCTCTGTATACAGGGAGCTCCCTCTAGTGGTGAATGCAGACAGGATCTTATCATGTATCTCTCTATACAGGGAGCTCCCCCTAGTGGTGGCTGCAGACAGGATCTTATCATGTATCTCTGTATACAGGGAGCTCTCCCTAGTGGTGGCAGCAGACAGAAACTCATCATGTATCTCTGTATAGAGGGAGCTCCCCCTAGTGGTGGCTGCAGACAGGATCTTATCATGTATCTCTGTATACAGGGAACTCCCCCTAGTGGTGGCTGCAGACAGGATCTTATCATGTATCTCTGTATACAGGGAGCTCCCCCTAGTGGTGGCTGCAGACAGGATCTTATCATGTATCTCTGTATACAGGGAGCTCCCCCTAGTGGTGACTGCAGACAGAAACTCATCATGTATCTCTGTATAGAGGGAGCTCCCCCTAGTGGTGGCTGCAGACAGGATCTTATCATGTATCTCTGTATACAGGGAGCTCCCCCTAGTGGTGGCTGCAGACAGGATCTTATCATGTATCTCTGTATACAGGGAGCTCCCCCTAGTGGTGGCTGCAGACAGGATCTTATCGTGTATCTCTGTATACAGGGAGCTCCCCCTAGTGGTGGCTGCAGACAGGATCTTATCATGTATCTCTGTATACAGGGAGCTCCCCCTAGTGGTGGCTGCAGACAGGATCTTATCATGTATCTCTGTATACAGGGAGCTTCCCCTAGTAGTGGCTGCAGACAGAGTCTTAACATGTATCTCTGTATACAGGGAGCTCCCCCTAGTGGTGGCTGCAGACAGAGTCTTAACATGTATCTCTGTATACAGGGAGCTCCCTCTAGTGGTGAATGCAGACAGGATCTTATCATGTATCTCTCTATACAGGGAGCTCCCCCTAGTGGCGGCTGCAGACAGGATCTTATCATGTATCTCTGTATACAGGGAGCTCTCCCTAGTGGTGGCAGCAGACAGAAGCTCATCATGTATCTCTGTATAGAGGGAGCTCCCCCTAGTGGTGGCTGCAGACAGAGTCTTAACATGTATCTCTGTATACAGGGAGCTCCCCCTAGTGGTGACTGCAGACAGAAACTCATCATGTATCTCTGTATAGAGGGAGCTCCCCCTAGTGGTGACTGCAGACAGGATCTTATCATGTATCTCTGTATACAGGGAGCTCCCCCTAGTGATGGCTGCAGACAGGATCTTATCATGTATCTCTGTATACAGGGAGCTCCCCCTAGTGGTGGCTGCAGACAGGATCTTATCATGTATCTCTGTATACAGGGAGCTCCCCCTAGTGGTGGCTGCAGACAGGATCTTATCATGTATCTCTCTATACAGGGAGCTCCCCCTAGTGGTGGCTGCAGACAGGATCTTATCATGTATCTCTGTATACAGGGAGCTCCCCCTAGTGGTGGCTGCAGACAGGATCTTATCATGTATCTCTGTATACAGGGAGCTCCCCCTAGTGGTGGCTGCAGACAGAGTCTTAACATGTATCTCTGTATACAGGGAGCTCCCCCTAGTGGTGACTGCAGACAGAAACTCATCATGTATCTCTGTATAGAGGGAGCTCCCCCTAGTGGTGACTGCAGACAGGATCTTATCATGTATCTCTGTATACAGGGAGCTCCCCCTAGTGGTGGCTGCAGACAGGATCTTATCATGTATCTCTGTATACAGGGAGCTCCCCCTAGTGGTGGCTGCAGACAGGATCTTATCATGTATCTCTGTATACAGGGAGCTCCCCCTAGTGGTGGCTGCAGACAGGATCTTATCATGTATCTCTGTATACAGGGAGCTCCCCCTAGTGGTGGCTGCAGACAGGATCTTATCATGTATCTCTGTATACAGGGAGCTTCCCCTAGTGGTGGCTGCAGACAGAGTCTTAACATGTATCTCTGTATACAGGGAGCTCCCCCTAGTGGTGGCTGCAGACAGGATCTTATCATGTATCTCTGTATACAGGGAGCTCCCCCTAGTGGTGGCTGCAGACAGAGTCTTAACATGTATCTCTGTATACAGGGAGCTCCCCCTAGTGGTGACTGCAGACAGAAACTCATCATGTATCTCTGTATAGAGGGAGCTCCCCCTAGTGGTGACTGCAGACAGGATCTTATCATGTATCTCTGTATACAGGGAGCTCCCCCTAGTGGTGGCTGCAGACAGGATCTTATCATGTATCTCTGTATACAGGGAGCTCCCCCTAGTGGTGGCTGCAGACAGGATCTTATCATGTATCTCTGTATACAGGGAGCTCCCCCTAGTGGTGGCTGCAGACAGGATCTTATCATGTATCTCTGTATACAGGGAGCTCCCCCTAGTGGTGGCTGCAGACAGGATCTTATCATGTATCTCTGTATACAGGGAGCTCCCCCTAGTGGTGGCTGCAGACAGGATCTTATCATGTATCTCTGTATACAGGGAGCTTCCCCTAGTGGTGGCTGCAGACAGAGTCTTAACATGTATCTCTGTATACAGGGAGCTCCCCCTAGTGGTGGCTGCAGACAGAGTCTTAACATGTATCTCTGTATACAGGGAGCTCCCTCTAGTGGTGAATGCAGACAGGATCTTATCATGTATCTCTCTATACAGGGAGCTCCCCCTAGTGGCGGCTGCAGACAGGATCTTATCATGTATCTCTGTATACAGGGAGCTCTCCCTAGTGGTGGCAGCAGACAGAAACTCATCATGTATCTCTGTATAGAGGGAGCTCCCCCTAGTGGTGGCTGCAGACAGGATCTTATCATGTATCTCTGTATACAGGGAACTCCCCCTAGTGGTGGCTGCAGACAGGATCTTATCATGTATCTCTGTATACAGGGAGCTCCCCCTAGTGGTGGCTGCAGACAGGATCTTATCATGTATCTCTGTATACAGGGAGCTCCCCCTAGTGGTGACTGCAGACAGAAACTCATCATGTATCTCTGTATAGAGGGAGCTCCCCCTAGTGGTGGCTGCAGACAGGATCTTATCATGTATCTCTGTATACAGGGAGCTCCCCCTAGTGGTGGCTGCAGACAGGATCTTATCATGTATCTCTGTATACAGGGAGCTCCCCCTAGTGGTGGCTGCAGACAGGATCTTATCGTGTATCTCTGTATACAGGGAGCTCCCCCTAGTGGTGGCTGCAGACAGGATCTTATCATGTATCTCTGTATACAGGGAGCTCCCCCTAGTGGTGGCTGCAGACAGGATCTTATCATGTATCTCTGTATACAGGGAGCTTCCCCTAGTAGTGGCTGCAGACAGAGTCTTAACATGTATCTCTGTATACAGGGAGCTCCCCCTAGTGGTGGCTGCAGACAGAGTCTTAACATGTATCTCTGTATACAGGGAGCTCCCTCTAGTGGTGAATGCAGACAGGATCTTATCATGTATCTCTCTATACAGGGAGCTCCCCCTAGTGGCGGCTGCAGACAGGATCTTATCATGTATCTCTGTATACAGGGAGCTCTCCCTAGTGGTGGCAGCAGACAGAAGCTCATCATGTATCTCTGTATAGAGGGAGCTCCCCCTAGTGGTGGCTGCAGACAGAGTCTTAACATGTATCTCTGTATACAGGGAGCTCCCCCTAGTGGTGACTGCAGACAGAAACTCATCATGTATCTCTGTATAGAGGGAGCTCCCCCTAGTGGTGACTGCAGACAGGATCTTATCATGTATCTCTGTATACAGGGAGCTCCCCCTAGTGATGGCTGCAGACAGGATCTTATCATGTATCTCTGTATACAGGGAGCTCCCCCTAGTGGTGGCTGCAGACAGGATCTTATCATGTATCTCTGTATACAGGGAGCTCCCCCTAGTGGTGGCTGCAGACAGGATCTTATCATGTATCTCTCTATACAGGGAGCTCCCCCTAGTGGTGGCTGCAGACAGGATCTTATCATGTATCTCTGTATACAGGGAGCTCCCCCTAGTGGTGGCTGCAGACAGGATCTTATCATGTATCTCTGTATACAGGGAGCTCCCCCTAGTGGTGGCTGCAGACAGAGTCTTAACATGTATCTCTGTATACAGGGAGCTCCCCCTAGTGGTGACTGCAGACAGAAACTCATCATGTATCTCTGTATAGAGGGAGCTCCCCCTAGTGGTGACTGCAGACAGGATCTTATCATGTATCTCTGTATACAGGGAGCTCCCCCTAGTGGTGGCTGCAGACAGGATCTTATCATGTATCTCTGTATACAGGGAGCTCCCCCTAGTGGTGGCTGCAGACAGGATCTTATCATGTATCTCTGTATACAGGGAGCTCCCCCTAGTGGTGGCTGCAGACAGGATCTTATCATGTATCTCTGTATACAGGGAGCTCCCCCTAGTGGTGGCTGCAGACAGGATCTTATCATGTATCTCTGTATACAGGGAGCTTCCCCTAGTGGTGGCTGCAGACAGAGTCTTAACATGTATCTCTGTATACAGGGAGCTCCCCCTAGTGGTGGCTGCAGACAGGATCTTATCATGTATCTCTGTATACAGGGAGCTCCCCCTAGTGGTGGCTGCAGACAGAGTCTTAACATGTATCTCTGTATACAGGGAGCTCCCCCTAGTGGTGACTGCAGACAGAAACTCATCATGTATCTCTGTATAGAGGGAGCTCCCCCTAGTGGTGACTGCAGACAGGATCTTATCATGTATCTCTGTATACAGGGAGCTCCCCCTAGTGGTGGCTGCAGACAGGATCTTATCATGTATCTCTGTATACAGGGAGCTCCCCCTAGTGGTGGCTGCAGACAGGATCTTATCATGTATCTCTGTATACAGGGAGCTCCCCCTAGTGGTGGCTGCAGACAGGATCTTATCATGTATCTCTGTATACAGGGAGCTCCCCCTAGTGGTGGCTGCAGACAGGATCTTATCATGTATCTCTGTATACAGGGAGCTCCCCCTAGTGGTGGCTGCAGACAGGATCTTATCATGTATCTCTGTATACAGGGAGCTTCCCCTAGTGGTGGCTGCAGACAGAGTCTTAACATGTATCTCTGTATACAGGGAGCTCCCCCTAGTGGTGGCTGCAGACAGAGTCTTAACATGTATCTCTGTATACAGGGAGCTCCCTCTAGTGGTGAATGCAGACAGGATCTTATCATGTATCTCTCTATACAGGGAGCTCCCCCTAGTGGCGGCTGCAGACAGGATCTTATCATGTATCTCTGTATACAGGGAGCTCTCCCTAGTGGTGGCAGCAGACAGAAACTCATCATGTATCTCTGTATAGAGGGAGCTCCCCCTAGTGGTGGCTGCAGACAGGATCTTATCATGTATCTCTGTATACAGGGAGCTCCCCCTAGTGGTGGCTGCAGACAGGATCTTATCATGTATCTCTGTATACAGGGAGCTCCCCCTAGTGGTGGCTGCAGGCAGGATCTTATCATGTATCTCTGTATAGAGGGAGCTCCCCCTAGTGATGGCTGCAGACAGGATCTTATCGTGTATCTCTGTATACAGGGAGCTCCCCCTAGTGGTGACTGCAGACAGAAACTCATCATGTATCTCTGTATAGAGGGAGCTCCCCCTAGTGGTGACTGCAGACAGGATCTTATCATGTATCTCTGTATACAGGGAGCTCCACCTAGTGGTGGCTGCAGACAGGATCTTATCATGTATCTCTGTATACAGGGAGCTCCCCCTAGTGGTGGCTGCAGACAGGATCTTATCATGTATCTCTGTATAGAGGGAGCTCCCCCTAGTGGTGACTGCAGTCAGGATCTTATGATGTATCTCTGTATACAGGGAGCTCCCCCTAGTGGTGGCTGCAGACAGGATCTTATCATGTATCTCTGTATACAGGGAGCTCCCCCTAGTGGTGGCTGCAGACAGGATCTTATCATGTATCTCTGTATACAGGGAGCTCCCCCTAGTGGTGGCTGCAGACAGGATCTTATCATGTATCTCTGTATACAGGGAGCTCCCCCTAGTGGTGGCTGCAGACAGGATCTTATCATGTATCTCTGTATACAGGGAGCTCCCCCTAGTGGTGGCTGCAGACAGGATCTTATCATGTATCTCTGTATAGAGGGAGCTCCCCCTAGTGATGGCTGCAGACAGGATCTTATCATGTATCTCTGTATACAGGGAGCTCCCCCTAGTGGTGGCTGCAGACAGGATCTTATCATGTATCTCTGTATAGAGGGAGCTCCCCCTAGTGGTGACTGCAGACAGGATCTTATCATGTATCTCTGTATACAGGGAGCTCCCCCTAGTGGTGGCTGCAGACAGGATCTTATCATGTATCTCTGTATACAGGGAGCTCCCCCTAGTGGTGGCTGCAGACAGGATCTTATCATGTATCTCTGTATACAGGGAGCTCCCCCTAGTGGTGGCTGCAGGCAGGATCTTATCATGTATCTCTGTATAGAGGGAGCTCCCCCTAGTGATGGCTGCAGACAGGATCTTATCGTGTATCTCTGTATACAGGGAGCTCCCCCTAGTGGTGACTGCAGACAGAAACTCATCATGTATCTCTGTATAGAGGGAGCTCCCCCTAGTGGTGACTGCAGACAGGATCTTATCATGTATCTCTGTATACAGGGAGCTCCACCTAGTGGTGGCTGCAGACAGGATCTTATCATGTATCTCTGTATACAGGGAGCTCCCCCTAGTGGTGGCTGCAGACAGGATCTTATCATGTATCTCTTTATAGAGGGAGCTCCCCCTAGTGGTGACTGCAGACAGGATCTTATGATGTATCTCTGTATACAGGGAGCTCCCCCTAGTGGTGGCTGCAGACAGGATCTTATCATGTATCTCTGTATACAGGGAGCTCCCCCTAGTGGTGGCTGCAGACAGGATCTTATCATGTATCTCTGTATACAGGGAGCTCCCCCTAGTGGTGGCTGCAGACAGGATCTTATCATGTATCTCTGTATACAGGGAGCTCCCCCTAGTGGTGGCTGCAGACAGGATCTTATCATGTATCTCTGTATACAGGGAGCTCCCCCTAGTGGTGGCTGCAGACAGGATCTTATCATGTATCTCT
This sequence comes from Anomaloglossus baeobatrachus, assembly GCF_048569485.1. NCBI lineage: Eukaryota > Metazoa > Chordata > Amphibia > Anura > Aromobatidae > Anomaloglossus > Anomaloglossus baeobatrachus. The sequence goes on from NC_134358.1 coordinate 575,865,538, forward strand.
GTATAGAGGGAGCTCCCCCTAGTGATGGCTGCAGACAGGATCTTATCATGTATCTCTGTATACAGGGAGCTCCCCCTAGTGGTGGCTGCAGACAGGATCTTATCATGTATCTCTGTATAGAGGGAGCTCCCCCTAGTGGTGACTGCAGACAGGATCTTATCATGTATCTCTGTATACAGGGAGCTCCCCCTAGTGGTGGCTGCAGACAGGATCTTATCATGTATCTCTGTATACAGGGAGCTCCCCCTAGTGGTGGCTGCAGACAGAATCTTATCATGTATCTCTGTATACAGGGAGCTCCCCCTAGTGGTGGCTGCAGACAGGATCTTATCATGTATCTCTGTATACAGGGAGCTCCCCCTAGTGGTGGCTGCAGACAGGATCTTATCATGTATCTCTGTATACAGGGAGCTCCCCCTAGTGGTGGCTGGAGACAGGATCTTATCATGTATCTCTGTATACAGGGAGCTCCCCCTAGTGGTGGCTGCAGACAGGATCTTATCATGTATCTCTGTATACAGGGAGCTCCCCCTAGTGGTGGCTGCAGACAGGAGCTTATCATGTATCTCTGTATACAGGGAGCTCCCCCTAGTGGTGGCTGCAGACAGGATCTTATCATGTATCTCTGTATACAGGGAGCTCCCCCTAGTGGTGGCTGCAGACAGGATCTTATCATGTATCTCTGTATACAGGGAGCTCCCCCTAGTGGTGACTGCAGACAGGATCTTATCATGTATCTCTGTATACAGGGAGCTCCCTCTAGTGGTGACTGCAGACAGGATCTTATCATGTATCTCTGTATACAGGGAGCTTCCCCTAGTGGTGACTGCAGACAGGATCTTATCATGTATATCTGTATACAGGGAGCTCCTCCTAGTGGTGACTGCAGACAGGATCTTATCATGTATCTCTGTATACAGAGAGCTCCCCCTAGTGGTGACTGCAGACAGGATCTTATCATGTATCTCTGTATACAGGGAGCTCCCCCTAGTGGTGACTGCAGACAGGATCTTATCATGTATCTCTGTATACAGGGAGCTTCCCCTAGTGGTGACTGCAGACAGGATCTTATCATGTATCTCTGTATACAGAGAGCTCTCCCTAGTGGTGGCTGCAGCAGATATTGTGTGTTATAGTGCTTTATCAGGATATTGAGGTTCAGACCTTTAATAATATATACTTATAAAACATATAGACTGTTTTACATTTTTGGCCCCTGATAATGAAAGGTAGAGATTAGCTGTAAATGTAATAGCTTTAGAAATGTCTGTAGATTGGGCAGATCCTGGATGAACCTTCATTCCGGCTCTGTGAGTGATGATGGATTTCATTATTATTAGCAGTATTCATTAGCAGTTACGCGATGGGGGGATTCTTTATGGATTTAATCATCTTTAACAAATCTATATTCCTAAAGGGGAAATTCTAGTAAGGTTATTTTCTGATGCTCGGATCTCACATTATTTCCTGAGTTGAAAGTTTTTTGTATTTTGTTTGGGGTTCATTGTTCCATCTGTGCCGATCCTGATGCCAGCGCTTCCTCCGGGGCCCATTGTTCCGTCTGTGTCCGGTTCTGATGCCAGCGCTTCCTCCGGGGCCCATTGTTCCATCTGTGCCCGATCCTGATGCCAGCGCTTCCTCCGGGGCCCATTGTTCAGTCTGTGCCCGGTTCTGATACCTGTTCCCATCATTCCGTCTGTTCCCAGTCCTGATAGCAGTGCTTCCTTTGGGACCCATCGCTCTGTCTGTGCCCGTTCCTGATACCAGCGCTTCCTTCAGGCTCCATTGTTCCGTCTGTGCCCGTTCCTGATACCAGCGCTTCCTTCAGGCTCCATTGTTCCGTCTGTGACTGGGCCTGATACCAGCGCTTCCTTCAGGCTCCATTGTTCCGTCTGTGACTGGGCCTGATACCAGCGCTTCCTTCGGGGTTCATTGTTCTGTCTCTGCCCGGTCCTGATACCAGCGCTTCCTTCGGGGCCCATTGTTTCATCTGACCCTGGTCCTGATACCAGCGCTTCCTTCGGGGTTCATTGTTCCGTCTCTGCCCGTTCCTGATACCAGCGCTTCCTTTGGGCTCTATCATTCCGTTTGTGCCCGGTCCTGATACCAGCGCTTCCTTCAGCTCCCATTGTTTCATCTGACCCCAGTCTCGATACCAGCGCTTCATTTGGGGCCATCATTTCATTTGAGCCCAGTCCTGATATTAGCTCTTCCTTCGGGGCCCATCGTTTTGTCTGACCCCGGTCCTGATACCAGTGCTTCCTTCGGGGTTCATTGTTTCATTTGTGCCCAGTTTTGATACCAGTGCTTCCTTCGGGGCCCATCGTTCCATCTGTGCCTGGTCCTGATACCAGCGCTTCCTTCGGGGCCCATCGTTTCGTCTGTCTGGTACTGATACCAGCGTTTCCTTCGGGGCCCATCGTTTTGTCTGAGCCCGGTCCTGATACCAGCGCTTTCTTCGGGACCCATTGTTCCATCTGTACCCGGTCCTGATACCAGCTCTTCCTTCAGGGCCCATCGTTTCGTCTGTGTGGTACTGATACCAGCGCTTCCTTCGGGGCCCATCATTTCATCTCCCTGGTCCTGATACCAGCGCTTCCTTCGGGGCCCATCGTTTTGTATGAGACCGATCCTGATACCAGCGTTTCCTTCGGGGCCCATCGTTTTGTCTGAGCCCGGTCCTGATACCAGCGCTTTCTTCGGGGCCCATTGTTCCATCTGTACCCGGTCCTGATACCAGCTCTTCCTTCAGGGCCCATCGTTTCGTCTGTGTGGTCCTGATACCAGCTCTTCCTTCAGGGCCCATCGTTTCGTCTGTGTGGTACTGATACCAGCGCTTCCTTCTGGGCCCATCGTTTTGTCTGAGCCCGATCCTGATACCAACGTTTCCTTCGGGGCCCATCGTTTTGTCTGAGCCCGATCCTGATACCAGCGTTTCCTTCGGGGCCCATCGTTTTGTCTGAGCCCGGTCCTGATACCAGCGCTTTCTTCGGGGCCCATTGTTCCATATGTACCCGGTCCTGATACCAGCTCTTCCTTCAGGGCCCATCGTTTCGTCTGTGTGGTCCTGATACCAGCTCTTCCTTCAGGGCCCATCGTTTCGTCTGTGTGGTACTGATACCAGCGCTTCCTTCGGGGCCCATCATTTCATCTCCCTGGTCCTGATACCAGCGCTTCCTTCGGGGCCCATCGTTTTGTCTGAGCCCGATCCTGATACCAGCGCTTCCTTCGGGGCCCATCGTTTTGTCTGAGCCCGGTCCTCATACCAGCCCTCCGTTGTGAGACCTCCGAGGCTCTAGATCAGCGCTTACCCTTATAATATGATGTGTTTCCTTGCCGCGTCCTCTCTTCTGCTCGGTAATTCCCATCCAGTAGCCACAACATCCTATTCTGACCTGAAATTGGTTGGAACAACAACAATACGACATAGTTTTCCGTAGAATCACTCGGCCACCCCCACCCTGTGAAGTCACTCCGAGGCATCCGCCAAACCCTAACCTTGAAGATCGCTCTGGTCCAGCTCGCGTGGTGCCAAGTCCTGATATGCAGCTCCCTGGATGTGCGTGAAGTTGTTATTTATTGAGGATTTGGAAACGTTCTGGGAGTCTCTTCTGTGCGTCGGATTTTTCCGTCATTGTGCTATAATTTCTTTGTTTTGTTAGCGGGGTGTGGCGGCCTCGGGGGCTCCTGTGCCTCTTTCACTTGCCTTTCACATTTTCCTCTTTCCTGGCGAGCCAGCCGGTGACCTTTCCCTCGCGCTGTTAGTGTGGTCTGATGCTTCTCATGTGCTTATTGCTTTGGAAAAGATCTCGGCCTCAGACAGATGAGGGGAGAATTTTCTTTGCTGATTTATTAAATTGACTGGCAGAGAACCGAAGACGAGGAATAACAGGAGCGAGGATCAATGGAGGGAGAACCAGCGTGTCCTCCGCCGTGGCCTCCAACAGATAAGATGCATCTAAACTGACCGGACTCCCACCACAGGACTGGCCGCCTGCTTCCACTGGGGGTCCTAGGATGCCCAGACTGGTGGATGATGGTGTGACCCCCTCTGCAGCACTCGCCGTGTCTCCTACTGGATGAAAACCCAAATATCTCATGGCACATAAGGAATATAGTCCTCAGGAGCATGAAGGGTTAATGAGCCACTTCTCAAAGTGCAGATTTTCCTGTAGTAATAAGTCCTGACATACAGAGCTGGAGTGCCGCCATATGGTGCTTCTATGAACAAACGCCTTTTCCCTAGCGATGCTCAGTATTGCATTAGATGAGCAACGTAATATGCAATTTGACCTCGTCCACACAGACCAGGAGCACCTCCAAAACACAGACCAAGGGCACCACCAAAACACAGACCAGGAGCACCACCAAAACACAGACCAGGAGCGCCTCCAAAACACAGACCAGGAGACCTCCAAAACAGACCAGGAGCGCCTTCAAAACACAGACCAGGAGCACCTCCAAAACAGACCAGGAGCACCTCCAAAACACAGACCAAGGGCACCACCAAAACACAGACCAGGAGCGCCTCCAAAACACAGACCAAGGGCAAAACCAAAACACAGACCAGGAGCACCTCCAAAACACAGACCAAGGGCACCTCCAAAACACAGACCAGGAGCTCCTCCAAAACACAGACCAAGGGCACCTCCAAAACACAGACCAGGAGCGCCTCCAAAACACAGACCAGGAGCTCCTCCAAAACACAGACCAGGAGCTCCTCCAAAACACAGACCAGGGGCACCTCCAAAACACAGACCAAGAGCACCACCAAAACACAGACCAGAAACACCTCCAAAACACAGACCAGGAACACCTCCAAAACACAGAAAAAGGGCACCACCAAAACACAGACCAGGAGCACCTCCAAAACACAGAAAAAGGGCACCACCAAAACACAGACCAGGAGCACCTCCAAAACACAGACCAAGGGCACCACCAAAACACAGATCAGGAGCACCTCCAAATCACAGACCAAGGGCACCACCAAAACACAGACCAGGAGCGCCTCCAAAACACAGACCAGGAGCACCTCCAAAACAGACCAGGATCACCTCCAAGACATAGACCAAGGGCACCACCAAAACACAGACCAGGAGCGCCTCCAAAACACAGACCAAGAGCACCTCCAAAACACAGACCAGGAGCACCTCCAAAACACAGACCAGGAGCACCTCCAAAACAGACCAGGATCACCTCCAAGACATAGACCAAGGGCACCACCAAAACACAGACCAAGGGCACCACCAAAACACAGACCAGGAGCACCTCCAAAACAGACCAGGAGCACCTCCAAGACATAGACCAGGAGCACCTCCAAAACACAGACCAAGGGCACCACCAAAACACAGACCAGGAGCGCCTCCAAAACACAGACCAAGAGCACCTCCAAAACACAGACCAGGAGCACCTCCAAAACACAGAGCAAGGGCACCACCAAAACACAGACCAGGTGCGCCTCCAAAACACAGACCAGGAGCGCCTCCAAAACACAGACCATGAGTGCCTCCAAAACACAGACCAAGGGCACCACCAAAACACAGACCAGGAACGCCTCAAAAACACAGACCAGAAGCGCCTCCAAACCATAGACCAGGAGCGCCTCCAAAACACAGACCAAGGGCACCCCCAAAACACAGACCAGGAGCGCTTCCAAAACACAGACCAGGAGCACCTCCAAAACAGACCAGGAGCGCCTCCAAAACACAGAGCAAGGGCACCACCAAAACACAGACCAGGAGCGCCTCCAAAACACAGACCAGGAGCTCCTCCAAAACACAGACCAGGAGCACCTCCAAAACAGACATGGGGCACCTCCAAAACAGACCAGGAGCACCACCAAAACATAGACCAAGGGCACCACCAAAACACAGACCAGGAGCACCTTCAAAACACAGACCAGGAGCACCTCCAAAACACAGACCAGGAGCACCTCCAAAACACAGACCCGGAGCGCCTCCAAAACACACACCAGGAGCACCTCCAAAACACAGACCAAGGGCACCACCAAAACAGACCAGGAGCACCTCCAAAACACAGACCAGGTGCGCCTCCAAAACACAGACCAGGGGCGCCTCCAAAACAGACCAGGAGCGCCTCCAAAACACAGACCAGGAGCACCACCAAAACACAGACCAGGAGCACTTCCAAAACACAGAAGAGAAGCACCTCCAAAACACAGACCAAGGGCACCACCAAAACACAGACCATGAACACCTCCAAATCACAGAGCAAGGGCACCACCAAAACACAGACCAGGGGCGCCTCCAAAACACAGACCAAGGGCACCACCAAAACACAGACCAGGAGCGCCTCCAAAACACAGACCAGGAGCTCCTCCAAAACACAGACCAGGGGCACCACCAAAACACAGACCAGGAGCGCCTCCAAAATACAGACCAAGGGCACCTCCAAAACACAGACCAGGAGCACCTCCAAAACACAGACCAAGGGCACCACCAAAACACAGACCAGGAGCGCCTCCAAAACACAGACCAGGAGCACCTTCAAAACACAGACCACGGGAGCCTCCAAAACACAGACCAGGAGCACCTCCAAAACACAGACCAAGGGCACCACCAAAACACAGACCAGGAGCGCCTCCAAAACACAGACCAGGAGCACCTCCATAACACAGACCAGGGGCGCCTCCAAAACAGACCAGGAGCGCCTCCAAAACACAGACCAGGAGCACCTCCAAAACACAGGCCAGGGGCGCATCCAAAACACAGACCAGGAGCACCTCCAAAACACAGGCCAGGGGCGCATCCAAAACACAGACCAGGGGCACCTCCAAAACACAGACCAGGGACGCCTCGAAACATAGACTAGGAGCGCCTCCAAAACACAGACCAGGGCGCCTCCAAAACACAGACCAGGAGCACCTCCAAAACACAGACAAGGGGCACCTCCAAAACATAGACAAGGGACGCCTCCAAAACACAGACCAAGGGCACCTCCAAAACACAGACTAGGAGCGCCTACAAAACACAGACCAGGGGCACCACCAAAACACAGACCAGGAGCACCTCCAAAACACAGACCAGTGGCGCCTCCAAAACACAGACCAGGAGCTCCTCCAAAACACAGACCAGGGGCACCTCCAAAACACAGAGCAAGGGCACCACCAAAACACAGACCAGGGGCGCCTCCAAAACACAGACCAAGGGCACCACCAAAACACAGACCAGGAGCGCCTCCAAAACACAGACCAGGAGCTCCTCCAAAACACAGAAGAGAAGCACCTCCAAAACACAGACCAAGGGCACCACCAAAACACAGACCAGGAGCACCTCCAAATCACAGAGCAAGGGCACCACCAAAACACAGACCAGGGGCGCCTCCAAAACACAGACCAAGGGCACCACCAAAACACAGACCAGGAGCGCCTCCAAAACACAGACCAGGAGCTCCTCCAAAACACAGACCAGGGGCACCACCAAAACACAGACCAGGAGCGCCTCCAAAATACAGACCAAGGGCACCTCCAAAACACAGACCAGGAGCACCTCCAAAACACAGACCAAGGGCACCACCAAAACACAGACCAGGAGCGCCTCCAAAACACAGACCAGGAGCACCTCCAAAACACAGACCACGGGAGCCTCCAAAACACAGACCAGGAGCACCTCCAAAACACAGACCAAGGGCACCACCAAAACACAGACCAGGAGCGCCTCCAAAACACAGACCAGGAGCACCTCCATAACACAGACCAGGGGCGCCTCCAAAACAGACCAGGAGCGCCTCCAAAACACAGACCAAGGGCACCTCCAAAACACAAACCAGGAGCACCTCCAAAACACAGACCAGGGGCACCACAAAAACAGACCAGGAGCGCCTCCAAAACACAGACCAAGGGCACCACCAAAACACAGACCAGGAACACCTCCAAAACACAGACCAAGGGCACCACCAAAACACAGACCAGGAGCGTCTCCAAAACACAGACAAGGGGTGCCTCCAAAACATAGACCAGGAGCGCCTCCAACACACAGGCCAGGGACGCCTCCAAAACATAGACCAGGAGCACCTCCAAAACACAGACTGGGGCGCCTCCAAAACATAGACCAGGAGCACCTCCAAAACACAGGCCAGGGGCACATCCAAAACACAGACCAGGGGCACCTCCAAAACACAGACCAGGGACGCCTCGAAACATAGACTAGGAGCGCCTCCAAAACACAGACCAGGGCGCCTCCAGAACACAGACCAGGAGCACCTCCAAAACACAGACAAGGGGCACCTCCAAAACATAGACAAGGGACGCCTCCAAAACACAGACCAAGGGCACCTCCAAAACACAGACTAGGAGCGCCTACAAAACACAGACCAGGGGCGCCTCCAAAACACAGACCAGGGGCACCTCCAAAACACAGACCAGTTGCGCCTCCAAAACACAGATTAGGGGCCAGCCTTACATTATCTTTTCCCTGTTCCCTCCTCTTATGGCTTTGGTAAAAAAAAAAAATATACTGATGTGTGAACGAGGCCTAAAGAAGTAATATAAATGATGGTAATAGTAGTAGTAGGAGTGATGGCAGGAGATGTAAGAAACGCAAAGGTAGTCATAGTAAAAGTACGATTAGTAGCAGTAGTGGTACTGGAAGTATTAATAGTAATAGTATTAAAGGTAGTAGCAGTATTATTAGTTGTAGTAATAGTATTAGAGATAGTAGCAGTAGTATTATTAGTATTAGCAGTAATAGTATTAGAGATAGTAACAGTAATGTTATTAGTATTAATAGTATTAGAGATAGTAGCAGTAGTATTATTTGTAGTAATAGTATTAGAGATAGTAGCAGCAGTATTAGTAGTTTTAGTAGTAATAGTAATAGAGAGAGTAGCAGTAGTATTATTAATATTAGTAGTAATAATATTAGAGATAGTAGCTGTAGTATTATTTGTATCAGTAGTAACAGTATTAAAGATAGTGACAGTAGTATTATTAGTAGTAACAGTATTAGACATGGTAACAATAGTATTATTAGTATTAGTAGTAACAGTATTAGAGAGAATAGTAGTAATCTTATTAGTAGTAATAATATTAGAGATAGTAGCAGTAGTATTTTTAGTAGTAATAATATTAGAAAGAGTGGCAGTAGTATTAGTAGTATTAATAGAGATAGTAGCAGTAGCATTAATAGTAGTAATAGTATTAAAGATAGTAGCAGTAAAATAAGAATTAGCAGTAACAGTATTATATATAGTAGCAGTAATATTATTGGAATTAGTAGTAACAGTATTATATATAGTAGCAGTAATATTATTCGTATTAGTTGTAATAATAGAGATAGTTGCAGTAGCATTATTAATATTAGTACTAATAATATTAGAGATAGTAACAGTAGTATTATTAGTATCATTAGTAACAGTATCAGAGTGAGTAGTAGTAATATTGGTATCAATAGTAATAGCATTAGAGATAGTAGCAGTAGTATTATTATTAGTATTAGTAGTAATAGTATTAGAGATAGTATTAGTAGTATTTTTAGTAGTAATAGTATTAGAGATAGTGGCAGTAATATTATTAGTATTAGTAGTAACAATATTATTGATAGCAGCAGTAGTATTATTAGTATTAGTAGTAATAGTGTTAGAGATAGTAGCAGTAGTATTATTATTAGTATTAGTAGTAATAGTGTTAGAGATAGTAGCAGTAGTATTATTAGTAGTAATAGCATTAGAGAGAGTAACAGTATTATTATTAGTATTTGTAGTAATAGTATTAGAGATAGTAGCAGTACTATTATTTGTATCAGTAGTAACAGTATTAAAGATAGTAACAGTAGTATTAGTAGAAAAAAGTATTAGAGATAGTAGCAGTAGTAATATTATTAGTATTAGTAGTAACAGTATTAGAGAGAGTAGTAGTAATATTATTAATAGTATTAGCGATAGTAGCAGTAGTATTTTTAGTAGTAATAATATTAGGAGTAGCAATAGTATTATTAGTATTAGTAGTAATAATAGAGATAGTAGCAGCAGTATTTTTAGTAGTTATAGTATTAGAGATAGTAGCAGTAATATTATTAATATTAGTAGTAACAGTATTAGATATACTAGCAGTAGCATTATTAGTATTAGTAGTAATAGTATTAGAGATAGTATTAGTAGTATTTTTTAATAGAAATAGTATTAAAGATAGTGGCAGTAATAGTATTAGTAGTAACAATATTATTGATAGCAGCAGTAGTATTATTAGCATTAGTTGCAGTAATAATAGAGATAGTAGCAGTAGTATTATTAGTATTAGTTGTAGTAATAATAGAGATAGTAGCAGTAGTATTATTAAGATTAGTAGTAACAGTATTAGAGAGAGTACTAGTATTATTATTATTAATAGTAATAGTATTAGAGATAGTAGCAGTAGTATTTTTAGTAGTAATAATATTAGAAAGAGGAACAGTAGTATTATTAGTTTTAGTAGTAATAATAGAGATAGTAGCAGTAGTATTTTTAGTAGTTATAGTATTAGAGAGTAGCAGTAATATTAGTATTAATAATATTAGCGATAGCAGCAGTAGTAATATTAGTATTAGTAGTAGTAATAATAGAAATAGCAGTAATACTATTAGTATTAGTAGTAATAATATTAGAGATAGCAGTAGTATTATTAGTATTAGTAGTAATATTAGAGACGGTAGCTGTAGTATTAATAGTATTAGTATCAATAATATTAGAGAGAGTAGCAGTAGCATTATTAGTATTAGTAGTAATAATATTAGAGATAGAAGCAGTTGTATTATTAGTATTAGTAGTAATATTATTAGCAAGAGTAGCAGTAGTATTATTAGTATTAGTAGTAATAATATTAGCGAGAATAGCAGTAGTATTATTAGTATTAGTAGTAAAAAATAGAGATAGTTGCAGTAGTATCATTAGTATTAGTAGTGATAATATAGAGATAATAGTAGTAGTATTATTAGTATTATTAGTAATAATATAGGGATAATAGCAGTAGTATTATTAGTATTAGTAGTAATAATATAGATATATTAGCAGTAGTATCATTAGTATTAGTAGTAATATTGGAGATAATAGCAGTAGTATTATTAGTATTAGTAGTAATAATATAGAGATAATAGCAGTAGTATTATTAGTATTAGTAGTAATAATATAGATATATTAGCAGTAGTATCATTAGTATTAGTAGTAATAATATAGAGATAATAGCAGTAGTATCATTAGTATTAGTAGCAATAATATAGAGATAATAGCAGTAGTATCATTAGTAGCAATAATATAGAGATAATAGCAGTAGTATTATTAGTATTAGTAATAATAGAGATAATAGCAGTATTATTAGTATTAGTTGTAATAATATACAGATAGTAGCAGTAGTATTTAGTATTATTAGTAATAATATAGAGATAGTAGCAGTAGTATTATTAGTAATAGTATTAGAGATAGTAGCAGTAGTATTATTAGTATTAATAGTAATAATATTAGAGACAGTAGTAGTAGTATTAGTAGTAAAAATATTAGAGACAGTAGCAGTAGTATTATTAGTATTAGTAGTAAAAATATTAGAGACAATAGCAGTAGTACTATTAGTATTAGTAGTAATAATATTAGCGAGAGTAGCAGTAGTATTATCAGTATTAGTAGTAATAATATTAGAGACAGTAGCAGTAGTATTATTAGTATTAGTAGTAACAATTTACAGATATTAGCAGTAGTATTATTAGTATCAGTAGTAATAATATACAGATAGTAGCAGTAGTATTATTATTAGTAATATTATAGAGATAGTAGCAGTAGTATTATTAGTACTAGTATTAGAGATAGTAGCAGTAGTATTATTAGTATTAGTAGTAATATTATACAGATAGTAGCAGTAGTATCATTAGTATTAGTAGTAATAATATACAGATAGTAGCAATAGTATTATTAGTATTAGTAGTAATAATATACAGATAGTAGCAATAGTATTATTAGTATTAGTAGTAATAATATACAGATAGTAGCAGTAGTATTATTAGTATTAGTAGTAATAATTTACAGATAGTAGCAGTAGTATTATTAGTATCAGTAGTAATAATATACAGATAGTAGCAGTAGTATTATTATTAGTAATATTATAGAGATAGTAGCAGTAGTATTATTAGTACTAGTATTAGAGATAGTAGCAGTAGTATTATTAGTATTAGTAGTAATAATATACATATAGTAGCAGTAGTATTAGTAGTATTAGTAGTAATAATATACAGATAGTAGCAATAGTATTATTAGTATTAGTAGTAATAATATACAGATAGTAGCAGTAGTATTATTAGTATTAGTAGTAATAATATACAGATAGTAGCAGTAGTATTATTATTAGTAATATTATAGAGATAGTAGCAGTAGTGTTATTAGTACTAGTATTAGAGATAGTAGCAGTAGTATTATTAGTATTAGTAGTAATAATATACAGATAGTAGCAGTAGTATTATTAGTATTAGTAGTAATAATATACAGATAGTAGCAGTAGTATTATTATTAGTAATATTATAGAGATAGTAGCAGTAGTGTTATTAGTACTAGTATTAGAGATAGTAGCAGTAGTATTATTAGTATTAGTAGTAATAATATACAGATAGTAGCAGTAGTATTATTAGTATTAGTAGTAATAATATACAGATAGTAGCAATAGTATTATTAGTATTAGTAGTAATAATATACAGATAGTAGCAGTAGTATTATTAGTATTAGTAGTAATAATATACAGAAAGTAGCAGTAGTATTATTAGTATTAGTAGTAATAATATACAGATAGTAGCAATAGTATTATTAGCATTAGTAGTAATAATATACAGATAGTATCAATAGTATTATTAGTATTAGTAGTAATAATATACAGATAGTAGCAGTAGTATTATTAGTATTAGCAGTAATAATATACAGATAGTAGCAGTAGTATTATTAGTATTAGTAGTAATAATATACAGATAGTAGCAATAGTATTATTAGTATTAGTAGTAATAATTACAGATAGTAGCAATAGTATTATTAGTATTAGTAGTAATAATATACAGATAGTAGTAATAGTATTATTAGTATTAGTAGTAATAATTACAGATAGTAGCAATAGTATTATTAGTATTAGTAGTAATAATATACAGATAGTAGTAATAGTATTATTAGTATTAGTAGTAATAATATACAGATAATAGCAGTAGTATTATTAGTATTAGTAATAATAGAGATAATAGCAGTATTATTAGTATTAGTTGTAATAATATACAGATAGTAGCAGTAGTATTTAGTATTATTAGTAATAATATAGAGATAGTAGCAGTAGTATTATTAGTAATAGTATTAGAGATAGTAGCAGTAGTATTATTAGTATTAATAGTAATAATATTAGAGACAGTAGTAGTAGTATTAGTAGTATTAGTAGTAAAAATATTAGCGAGAGTAGCAGTAGTATTATCAGTATTAGTAGTAATAATATTAGAGACAGTAGCAGTAGTATTATTAGTATTAGTAGTAACAATTTACAGATAGTAGCAGTAGTATTATTAGTATCAGTAGTAATAATATACAGATAGTAGCAGTAGTATTATTATTAGTAATATTATAGAGATAGTAGCAGGAGTATTATTAGTACTAGTATTAGAGATAATAGCAGTAGTATTATTAGTATTAGTAGTAATATTATACAGATAGTAGCAGTAGTATCATTAGTATTAGTAGTAATAATATACAGATAGTAGCAATAGTATTATTAGTATTAGTAGTAATAATATACAGATAGTAGCAATAGTATTATTAGTATTAGTAGTAATAATATACAGATAGTAGCAGTAGTATTATTAGTATTAGTAGTAATAATTTACAGATAGTAGCAGTAGTATTATTAGTATCAGTAGTAATAATATACAGATAGTAGCAGTAGTATTATTATTAGTAATATTATAGAGATAGTAGCAGTAGTGTTATTAGTACTAGTATTAGAGATAGTAGCAGTAGTATTATTAGTATTAGTAGTAATAATATACAGATAGTAGCAGTAGTATTATTAGTATTAGTAGTAATAATATACAGATAGTAGCAGTAGTATTATTATTAGTAATATTATAGAGATAGTAGCAGTAGTGTTATTAGTACTAGTATTAGAGATAGTAGCAGTAGTATTATTAGTATTAGTAGTAATAATATACAGATAGTAGCAGTAGTATTATTAGTATTAGTAGTAATAATATACAGATAGTAGCAATAGTATTATTAGTATTAGTAGTAATAATATACAGATAGTAGCAGTAGTATTATTAGTATTAGTAGTAATAATATACAGAAAGTAGCAGTAGTATTATTAGTATTAGTAGTAATAATATACAGATAGTAGCAATAGTATTATTAGCATTAGTAGTAATAATATACAGATAGTATCAATAGTATTATTAGTATTAGTAGTAATAATATACAGATAGTAGCAGTAGTATTATTAGTATTAGTAGTAATAATATACAGATAGTAGCAGTAGTATTATTAGTATTAGTAGTAATAATATACAGATAGTAGCAATAGTATTATTAGTAGTAATAATTACAGATAGTAGCAATAGTATTATTAGTATTAGTAGTAATAATATACAGATAGTAGTAATAGTATTATTAGTATTAGTAGTAATAATTTACAGATAGTAGCAGTAGTATTATTAGTATCAGTATTAATAATATACAGATAGTAGCAGTAGTATTATTAGTATTAGTAGTAATAATATAGATATATTAGCAGTAGTATCATTAGCATTAGTAGTAATATTGGAGATAATAGCAGTAGTATTATTAGTATTAGTAGTAATAATATAGAGATAATAGCAGTAGTATTATTAGTATTAGTAGTAATAATATAGATATATTAGCAGTAGTATCATTAGTATTAGTAGTAATAATATAGAGAAAATAGCAGTAGTATCATTAGTATTAGTAGCAATAATAGAGATAATAGCAGTAGTATCATTAGTAGCAATAATATAGAGATAATAGCAGTAGTATTATTAGTATTAGTAATAATAGAGATAATAGCAGTATTATTAGTATTAGTTGTAATAATATACAGATAGTAGCAGTAGTATTTAGTATTATTAGTAATAATATAGAGATAGTAGCAGTAGTATTATTAGTAATAGTATTAGAGATAGTAGCAGTAGTATTATTAGTATTAGTAGTAATAATATTAGAGACAGTAGCAGTAGTATTAGTAGTATTAGTAGTAAAAATATTAGAGACAGTAGCAGTAGTATTATTAGTATTAGTAGTAAAAATATTAGAGACAATAGCAGTAGTACTATTAGTATTAGTAGTAATAATATTAGCGAGAGTAGCAGTAGTATTATCAGTATTAGTAGTAATAATATTAGAGACAGTAGCAGTAGTATTATTAGTATTAGTAGTAATAATTTACAGATAGTAGCAGTAGTATTATTAGTATCAGTAGTAATAATATACAGATAGTAGCAGTAGTATTATTATTAGTAATATTATAGAGATAGTAGCAGTAGTATTATTAGTACTAGTATTAGAGATAGTAGCAGTATTATTATTAGTATTAGTAGTAATAATATACAGCTAGTAGCAGTAGTATTATTAGTATTAGTAGTAATAATATACAGATAGTAGCAATAGTATTATTAGTATTAGTAGTAATAATATACAGATAGTAGCAATAGTATTATTAGTATTAGTAGTAATAATATACAGATAGTAGCAGTAGTATTATTAGTATTAGTAGTAATAATATACAGATAGTAGCAGTAGTATTATTAGCATTAGTAGTAATAATATACAGATAGTAGCAATAGTATTATTAGTAGTAATAATATACAGATAGTAGCAGTAGTATTATTAGTATTAGTAGTAATAATATACAGAAAGTAGCAGTAGTATTATTAGTATTAGTAATAATATACAGATAGTAGCAGTAGTAATATTAGCATTAGTAGTAATAATTACAGATAGTAGCAATAGTATTATTAGTATTAGTAGTAATAATATACAGATAGTAGCAATAGTATTATTAGTATTAGTAGTAATAATATACAGATAGTAGCAGTAGTATTATTAGTATTAGTAGTAATAATATACAGATAGTAGCAATAGTATTATTAGTATTAGTAGTAATAATATACAGATAGTAGCAATAGTATTATTAGTATTAGTAGTAATAATATACAGATAGTAGCAGTAGTATTATTAGTACTAGTATTAGAGATAGTAGCAGTAGTATTATTAGTATTAGTAGTAATAATATACAGATAGTAGCAGTAGTATTATTAGTATTAGTAGTAATAATATACAGATAGTAGCAATAGTATTATTAGTATTAGTAGTAATAATATACAGATAGTAGCAATAGTATTATTAGTATTAGTAGTAATAATATACAGATAGTAGCAGTAGTATTATTAGTATTAGTAGTAATAATTTACAGATAGTAGCAGTAGTATTATTAGTATCAGTATTAATAATATACAGATAGTAGCAGTAGTATTATTATTAGTAATATTATAGAGATAGTAGCAGTAGTATTATTAGTATTAGTAGTAATAATATACAGCTAGTAGCAGTAGTATTATTAGTATTAGTAGTAATAATATACAGATAGTAGCAATAGTATTATTAGTATTAGTAGTAATAATATACAGATAGTAGCAATAGTATTATTAGTATTAGTAGTAATAATATACAGATAGTAGCAGTAGTATTATTATTAGTAATATTATAGAGATAGTAGCAGTAGTGTTATTAGTACTAGTATTAGAGATAGTAGCAGTAGTATTATTAGTATTAGTAGTAATAATATACAGATAGTAGCAGTAGTATTATTAGTATTAGTAGTAATAATATACAGATAGTAGCAATAGTATTATTAGTATTAGTAGTAATAATATACAGATAGTAGCAGTAGTATTATTTGTATTAGTAGTAAAAATATACAGATAGTAGCAGTAGTATTATTAGTATTAGTAGTAATAATATACAGATAGTAGCAGTAGTATTAGTATTAGTAGTAATAATATACAGATAGTAGCAGTAGTATTAGCATTAGTAGCAATAATATACAGATAGTAGCAGTATTATTATTAGTATTAGTAGTAATAATATACAAATAGTAGCAATAGTATTATTAGTATTAGTAGTAATAATATACAGATAGTAGCAGTAGTATTATTAGTATTAGTAGTAATAATATACAGATAGTAGCAATAGTATTATTAGTATTAGTAGTAATAATATACAGATAGTAGCAGTAGTATTATTTGTATTAGTAGTAAAAATATACAGATAGTAGCAGTAGTATTATTAGTATTAGTAGTAATAATATACAGATAGTAGCAGTAGTATTATTAGTATTAGTAGTAATAATATACAGATAGTAGCAGTAGTATTATTGGTATTATTAGTAGCGGTGAGATTTCTATTATGATGATATGTAATTAGTAGAGCTGGAAACATTGTAGTGGGAGAATAAGTAGAAATTATTCATAGTATTAGCCGTATCTGCAGCAGTAGAAGAAGGACTAATAGTGGATGTGACAGTATTTGCAGTAGCAGTGCCGGAGGACGGTAGTAACAGAGCAGGTCATTTATTAGTAGAAGTAATTCAACTTGGCAGTAACATCTGTGAGAAGACTCCTACAACGGCTGTGACTTTGGGTTCTCATCAAGAAAAGGCCACTTTACACACAGCGACATCACTAGCGATGTCGCTGGTGAAGGCACCCGCCGCCGTCGCTTGTGCGTCATGGGCAAATCGCAGCCCGTGGCCCACAACATCGCTAACGCCTGTCACACATACTTACCTCCCTAGCGTTGTCGCTGTGGCCGGCATCACTAAGCGACCGCCCAATAAAAGCAGAGGGGCGGAGATGAGCGGCTGTAACATCCCGCCCACCTACTTTCATCCTCATTGCGGGCGGCCGCAGCTGCGTGCTGCAACAGCAACGATATTTGAGATTAGAACGACGTGTCAACGAGCAACAATATGGTGAGTATTTTTGATCGTTAACGGTCGTTCCTGCGTTTCACACGCAACGACGTCGCTAACGATGCCGGATGTGCGTCACGAATTCTGTGACCCCAACGACATCTCATTAGCGATGTCGTTGCGTGTAAAGTGGCCTTAAGAATACAGCTCCATAAAGGAGATACGTGGTATCTGGACCTTCTGGCTGGATTTGATTGATCTACAGTGCCTACAAGTAGTATTCAACCCCCTGCAGATTTAGCAGGTTTGATAAGATGCAAATAAGTTAGAGGCTGCAAACTTCAAACAAGAGCAGGATTTATTAACAGATGCATAAATCTTACAAACCAACAAGTTATGTTGCTCAATTAAATTTTAATAAATTTTCAACATAAAAGTGTGGGTCAATAATTATTCAACCCCTAGGTTTAATATTTTGTGGAATAACCCTTGTTTGCAATTACAGCTAATAATCGTCTTTTATAAGACCTGATCAGGCCGGCACAGGTCTCTGGAGTTATCTTGGCCCACTCCTCCATGCAGATCTTCTCCAAGTTATCTAGGTTCTTTGGGTGTCTCATGTGGACTTTAATCTTGAGCTCCTTCCACAAGTTTTCAATTGGGTTAAGGTCAGGAGACTGACTAGGCCACTGCAACACCTTAATTTTTTCCCTCTTGAACCAGGCCTTGGTTTTCTTGGCTGTGTGCTTTGGGTCGTTGTCTTGTTGGAAGATGAAATGACAACCCATCTTAAGATCCTTGATGGAGGAGCGGAGGTTCTTGGCCAAAATCTCCAGGAAGGCCGTGCTATCCATCTTCCCATGGATGCGGACCAGATGGCCAGGCCCCTTGGCTGAGAAACAGCCCCACAGCATGATGCTGCCACCACCATGCTTGACTGTAGGGATGGTATTCTTGGGGTCGTATGCAGTGCCATCCAGTCTCCAAACGTCACGTGTGTGGTTGGCACCAAAGATCTCGATCTTGGTCTCATCAGACCAGAGAACCTTGAACCAGTCTGTCTCAGAGTCCTCCAAGTGATCATGAGCAAACTGTAGACGAGCCTTGACATGACGCTTTGAAAGTAAAGGTACCTTACTCGTCTGGAACGGAGACCATTGCGGTGGAGTGCGTTACTTATGGTATTGACTGAAACCAAATGTCCCCACTGCCATGAGATCTTCCCGGAGCTCCTTCCTTGTTGTCCTTGGGTTAGCCTTGACTCTTCGGACAAGACTGGCCTCGGCACGGGTGGAAACTTTCAAAGGCTGTCCAGGCCGTGGAAGGCTAACAGTAGTTCCATAAGCCTTCCACTTCCGGATGATGCTCCCAACAGTGGAGACAGGTAGGCCCAACTCCTTGGAAAGGGTTTTGTACACCTTTCCAGCCTTGTGACCCTCCACGATCTTGTCTCTGATGGCCTTGGAATGCTCCTTTTGTCTTTCCTATGTTGACCAAGTATGAGTGCTGTTCACAAGTTTGGAGAGGGTCTTAATTAGTCAGAAAAGGCTGGAAAAAGAGATAATTAATCCAAACATGTGAAGCTCATTGTTCTTTGTGCCTGAAATACTTCTTAATACTTTAGGGGAACTAAACAGAATTCTGGTGGTTTGAGGGGTTGAATAATAAATGACCCTCTGAATAAACTTTTCACAATTTAAAAAAGAAAAGAAATAACCTTCTTTTTTGCTGCATTTCACACTTCCAGGCTGATCTACAGTCCAAATGTCACAATGCCAAGTTAATTCCAAATGTGTAAACCTGCTAAATCTGCAGGGGGTTGAATACTACTTGTAGGCACTGTACTTCTTCACTGGATTTCATTTGTGTCTGCTCTGTGTTAAATCTCCTGTACTTTTTCTCTGATCTACATCTTATAGATCCTCCAAAAATTGGATCTCAACCTTGGTTTTGGCACTCGTCGACTTCTCTACTGGGCATCGTCTACTTTTTTCTTGAGCTATTTCTGTACTGGATGTCATGTGTTTCTCTGCTGGGTCTCATCTACGTCTCTCCTGGGTCTCATCTACCTTTTCCCTGGGTGTCATCTACTCTGCTGGGTCTCATCTACTTCTCTGCTGTGTCTCGTCTACTTCCCTGCTGGGTCTCATCTACTTCTCTGCTGGGTCTCATCTACTTCTCTGCTGTGTCTCGTTTACTTCCCTGCTGGGTCTCATCTACTTCTCTCCTGGATCTCATCTACCTTTCCCCTGGGTCTCATCTACTTCTCTACTGGGTCTTACCTACTTCTCTCCTGGGTCTCATCTACTTCCCTGCTGGGTCTCGTCTACTTCCCTGCTGGGTCTCGTCTACTTCTCTGTTTGGTCTCGTCTACTTCCCTGCTGGGTCTCGTCTACTTCCCTGCTGGGTTTCATCTACTTCTCTGCTTGGTCTCGTCTACTTCCCTGCTGGGTCTCGTCTACTTCTCTGCTTGGTCTCGTCTACTTCTCTGCTGGGTCTCATCTACTTCCCTGCTGGGTCTCGTCTACTTCTCCGCTGGGTCTCGTCTACTTCTCCGCTTGATCTCGTCTACTTCTCCCCTGGGTCTCATCTACTTCTCTGCTTGGTCTCGTCTACTTCCCTGCTGGGTCTCGTCTACTTCCCTGCTGGGTCTCATCTACTTCTCTGCTTGGTCTCGTCTACTTCCCTGCTGGGTCTCGTCTACTTCTCTGCTTGGTCTCGTCTACTTCTCTGCTGGGTCTTGTCTACTTCCCTGCTGGGTCTCGTCTACTTCTCCGCTGGGTCTCGTCTACTTCTCCGCTTGATCTCGTCTACTTCTCCCCTGGGTCTCATCTACTTCTCTCCTGGGTCTCGTCTACTTTTCTCCTGGGTCTCATCTACTTCTCTGCTTGGTCTCATCCACTGGATCTAATCAGTACCTCCATGTATCTTTCTAGTGATGCATGTATTTCCTGTATCTCATCCATTTCTCTGTGGTGCAATTTCATATTGGATCTTATCTTCTTCTTTCAGATCTGCCTGTTGTGAAGTGGAATCCATAGCTATCAGCAGACATGCCGAGAGTTAAGAGAGAATGACTAGATACTGAGCATGTGACGCGGGCCGTGCCTGGACATATAAGTCCATTGTGTTTAACTGTTAAGGGAAGCTCCCGATATTAATTATTAATGTCAGTTTTGACTATTAATTAGTGATGAGCGAGCATTAACACACTTAAGTGCTCAGTACTCAAGTAGAGCAGGTTGGATACTTGGACGGGTTCAACTTCAGTAACGAGCATAATGGAAGTCAAAGGGAAATTTGAGCATTTTTCCACAAGACCCTAACAGGAGGGCTAGGGGGCAGGAGAGAAGTAGACATTAGTGATGAGCAGGCACTAAAGTGCTCGAGTGTTTGTACTCGAATCGAGCAGGTCCAACGCTCAGACCCATTTGATTTGAGTAACGAGTATAATGGAAGTCTATGTGTGACGCCCTGGGCCAGCCAGGGGTCACAGGTCATCACACCACCACACCCTACACCCCAGTTAGGAACACCAAGGCTACCAAAATCCTTGTTGCCTTCCTCCAGGGGCTGATGTTCACACCAGGGGGTGGGCCAGGCGGTTGGCTCCGCCCACCGAGGAGTTCACAGCCCTGGAGGCGGGAGAACCAGGCAGTTGAAGCCAGACTAGAGTCTGAGGAGGAGTTCAGTTAGGGAGGTGAAGGAGTAAACAGTGAAGTTAAGCAAGGGAAGTGAAGTAGTAGTGGAGCTAAAGAGAAAAGCTGAAGTGACAGAAAAAGTGAGAGTGAAGAGAGCCTGAAGTTGGTCCAGCTGTGTGCCCCGGACAGTGACAGCAAGGTCAGCAGACGGCGGTGACAGTCTGCAGGGGGACTGCTCGGAGGTTGCTGGAAGGACCGCGGATGGGTAGTGACCCGGCGGTCTGGAGCAGTATACGAAGAACAGTTAGCACCAGGGCAGGGGCCTCTCAGACCCCGGCAAGGCTAGGAGTCGCCGTGAATTTGCCAAATCCGTCAGTGAAGGGGACGTCTGTCTCCAAACAACCAAGTCCCGATTGAAGGCAACAGCCCGATCGTTACAGAGAGACACCGCCACCGCCAGGGCACCAGTTTCTCAGGGCCAGCGCCTGCGGGCAAAGTAGGGCTCCTCCGGCCCATATCCAAGCCGGGGAGCGGGTTACCGGTGGGAACCCATCGCAACCATTATCAACTTAGGTGCAGGACAGAGGGACCGTCACCGTCACCTACTGGGGAAAGCAAGTGCAGCCGTCCGTGGGAACCGTCTTTCCAGCCGTGTGTTTTACCGAGAACTGTGTCATCGTCTCAGGCTGAGTGAGTACCACAGTGCTGCCCCCGCGTCCCTGCGCCCACCAAGCCCTGCATCTCCCACCTCATCACTGGGCCCCGGGATCACCAACCCCTACCCACGGAGGGGCAACACAACAACTGGCTGCTCCATACCATCCCTCCCGGGATCCCCATTCAGAGCAGCGGTGGTGTCAACAAATCACCACAACCGTGGGTGGCGTCACGGACAATAAACAATCCCCACACCCAAAAAACCCCCTTTCACTCATGGGCGAGGAGCGCCGCTCGAGTCCCCGGGATCCGGCCCATCGCTCGAGCCACCGAGCAGCGGCAGCAGCAGGCCGCAGCAGCCGCAGCGGCAGCCGGACCCGAGCAGTAGGGAGAGCGCGGCGTCCCCTCCTCCGCCCGCGACATATGCAAAGCTCAAGTACTTTTCCAGCAGACCCCTCTAGCAGGTCTGGGGGACCAGAAAATAGCTTATGGAATGGGAACAGCATGGAAAAGATGCCTGGACACATCTCTGACTTTTAGGTCACTGCTGGGAATTAAATAAATAAATAAAATAATATAAAAACATGTTGTGGGGTCCCCCGATATTTGATAACCAGTGCAGGTAAAGCATTCAACTGGGGGCTGATATTATCAGACTGTTTATGTCCATGATCATTGGGCCCTTTCCAGCCTAAAAATAGCAGCCTGCAGCCACCCCAGAGGTGGCACATCACTTTAGATGTGCTAATTCTGGCACTTTGACCAGCTCTTCCTGATTGTCCTCTTGTCTGGTAGCAACAAGGGTAATACTTTTTTGGGGTTGATGTCAGCTGTGTAATATCAGCTGGCATCAAGCCCAGGGGTTAGTCATGGAGAGACGTCTATCAGACACACCTATTACTAACCCAGTAATAAAAAATAACACACACACGGCAAAAAAATAGTTTATTTGCATAAAGACTCCCCCACACTATCCCTCGTTTACCAATTTATTATCAAAAATGTTCCCATTAAGCTCCTTCATCGTACTCCACGATCCATGGATGCATCTGTGGCGACTGTGAATAGCAGTAAAGTGCAGCTATTCACAGATGCCGGGTACTGACAACTCTCATCTGAGCTGCCAACTTAACACTGCACTCAACAAGATCCAGCGGCTCTAACGAGATTTGTCTCACTACCTAGTGCCTGTGAATAGCTGCACTTTACTGCTATTCACAGTCGCCGGGGCTACATTCACAGATTGTGGACTCCGATGGGGGATCTTCGTGGGAACGTTTTTGATAATAAGTTGGTGAATATTATGGTCACCTAGGGGCAGCAAGCATCCCTGTACACTGGACTCCCCTGGAGGAACTAACCAGTAGCGAACCCCTATACAGGGATTGTCTGGCATAGACCAAGGGGACCTAAATGCACGACTGCCAGGAACCAGTTGAGGTCAGCTGTTACGGACTGGTATAGTATCTTAATGTCTGGTGCTGGTGTGCTCGGATGTGGCAGCATGGAGACGGTGACTCGTAAATGGCAGTACCGAGGTGGTGGATCAGACGGGGCAGCACGGAGGTGGTAACTCAGGCGGGGCAGAACGGAGGTGGTGACTTGGAAATGGCAGTACCGAGGTGTTGGCTCAGACGGGGCAGCATGGAGGTGGTGGCTCAGACATGGCAACACCGAAGTGGTGGCTCAGATGTGGCAGCATGGAGGTAGTGGCTCAGACGTGGCAGCACGGATGTGGTGGTAGTGAGCAGGCTCTATGAAGAAAGACAGGTTAGGACCCCGAGACTGGTACTAGGACACAACAAGCAGAACTACACACAGTAGCGTAATGGGACCTGATAACTAACAACACACTAACTAATAGGCAATGTTGCTCAGGTCTGGGAGTGGGGGCGTGTGGGGGTATTGTGCTGGGACCGTGACCAGGCGCTACAGCTAGTAGCAACTGATATTGTGGAGGCGTCTTTATTCATATAAACTATTTGTCCTGTATGTGTTTTTTTTATTTTACTTTTTACTTACCGAGTCAGTAATGGGGTTGTCTGATAAATGCCTCAACATTACTAATCCCTGGGCTTGATCCCTGCTGTCAATTCAGAGTTAAAATCAACTCTAAAAGTATTACACCGATTGCGGTGAAAAGGGATGAGCCGGACAAAGCACCAAAATTGGAGCATCTAATGGATGTGCTATTTTTGGGGTGGCTGCAGGCTGCTATTTTTTAGGCTGGGAAGGGCCAAATAGTCATGGACCTTCCCACCCTGATAATACCAGCCCCCAGCTGTCTGCTTTACCTTGGCTGTTTATCACAAATAGGCGAGTGTTACATCTCGTGGCTCTCCTGTGGCAAGGAATGAGGCAGTCTCCTTGCCTGCCACGAGCGCTCCTGCTCAGCAGCGCCAAAGGTCTGCCAGACTGCGCAGAGTGCAGGAGAAACCTCCTCAGAGAGGCAGCACAAGGGTGACACCTAGTGGTACTCCTGTTGCAAGAAATGAGGCGGTCTCCCATTCCTTGCCTGCCGCGGCTCCTCCTGCTCAGCAGCCCCGAAGGTCTGTGAGGTTGCGCAATGTGCAGAGGTTTTCTGCTCAGGGAAGCAGTGAGACTCCCGTTATCTCTACACATTGTGAGACCGAGGATCCCGCCTCTATTTCCCAGAGGCAGGAGGGTGAGCATGTGCAATGCTTGGTGGGTCCTGATTCGCCCACTCACGTCACACGGCTTGATGACGAGGCTGGTGACGTGGTGAATCCTGACTGGCCAGGCTGGGACGTCGTGGATCCTGATTGGGTCAAGTCCGTCATCTCCGCCTCGCGCCCGCCCTTGGCTGGAGCGACACCTCCTAAAAGCTCCTCCTGCCATCATGGCGGCGCGCGACCGTCCTTCTATGTTTGGATGTCTGGCAGCGTGCTGCCACGCCACTGCTCAGGCATTATCGTCTTCCGTGGGCTTGGCCCTTGCTGCTTAGGCAGCACCTGGTTTGCAGGCCGTGTCTCTGCCTTACTGCTCCGGCAGTAGCTCCTTCGACAGGCCGTGTTCCTGTTCCAGGTGAGCTCCTCGAGTCTCCACCGGACTCACCTGGTTATTGAAAGCACACGTGCGTGGGCACCTCTGTGCTACCCTCGTGCCATATTCTCGTGATTTCCACTGGCACACGTGCGTGGGCACCTCTGTGCTTCCCCGTGCAACAGGTACACCGAGCCGTGTGATCCCTGCCATACAACCCTCACGGGTTAGGGCAGACCGGTGTACGTAGATCGTCTGTGACATTCCAGACGATCGCTAGCAGCAACCCGCTCACTCTTCACCCACCATAGCAGCGGTCCCTTACACCGCACAGTGGACCTTGACCGGCGGAAGCTGTCCATTCCCCATCTTGGCACGCTTCCCCGGGTCCCCCTCGTAACTTTACGGTCGCGCCAAAGGTCTGGCTATGGCTGAAGAGCAGCAGCAGTTGCTGCGTTATGTGCAGCAGTTGGAATCACGATTGGCAGCAGTGGAGCAGTCTTCCTCCGACAAGACTACTCTGACGACAGTCGCCACCCAAGCGGCTACCCAGGCTGTGCTATTGGGCGGAAGGTCTCCTCACCTTGCGCTTCCAGAGCGCTTTAGCGGGGACAGCTCCGAGTGCCGTGGCTTTATAAACCAGGTCACCACCTACTTAGAGCTGTCCGCGACTCTTTACGCTACCGAGAAGGCGAAGGTAGCCTTCGTCCAGTCCCTGCTCACAGGGAGAGCGCTGAAGTGGTCCACGCCGTTGTGGGAGCGCGGAGATCGGGTGGTGAATAACTTAGCAGCCTATCTTGGGGCCATGAGAATGGTGTTCCTCGGGCCTCAAGTCACCCACAACTCCGCGCTGCGCCTCCTACGACTTCGGCAAGGGTCCGCTTCAGTCGGGTACTTTGCCATACACTTTAGGACACTTGCCGCAGAGCTGGACTGGCCGGATAAGGTCCTTGTCCCTGTGTTCTAGGAGGGCCTGGCAGGGTTCGTCAAAGACGCACTGGCCACGCGTGAGGTGCCTGCTACTTTAGAGTCCTTGATTGTGGTTGCCTCTCGCATAGACATCCGCCAGGCGGAGCGGAGGCTCGAGGTCTCTTCAGCACCCACGTCCTCACGGCCTAAAAAGCGTCTGGTTCCCGTCTTCCACCAGACAGGTCTCCCAGCCAGCTCTGTAGGCGACTCCGTGGAGTCAATGGAGGTGTCCAAAGCGGTCTCCTCTACCCCAGGTTCTCGGTCTGGTGTCATCTGCTTTTCCTGTGGGCAGAGGGGACACATAGCTACCCGATGTCCCAAACCGTCGGGAAAAGACAGCGTCTAGTTTCCATCAGAGGGGGGTTCCTAGACGCTGCTTCTCCCTCTAGGTTGACTATCAGCGCCCAGTTGCAGTTTGGCACTACTCTCTTCTCTGCTCTGGCCTGCCTGGACTCAGGCGCTGATGGCAATTTCATTTCGACCTCCCTGGCAACCCGATACTCAGTTCCCCTGGTTCTCTTGCCCAAGCCACTCAGGGTTCGGGTAGTCAACGGGTCCCTACTAGTCGATTCCATCACCCAGATCACCATCCCTCTAAGGATGGAAGTACCACCAGGACACCATGAGCAGGTGTCCTTCCTGGTGCTTCCAGGGGGGACGGATGAGATCCTACTGGGCCTCCCCTGGTTGAGACAGCATGCTCCTATACTCTACTGGGCAACAGGGGAGATCTCATCATGGGCAGGATCCTGTAGGGAGCACCTCGTGACTACCGAACCACCCGCTACCATTAGGTCGGTTGGGTCCTCAGGGAATACAGGGGAGCCAGGTTTACCGACACCTTATGAGGCCTAGAGGGACGTCTTCTCCAAGAGGGCCGCAGATACCCTTCCTCCCCACCGGCCATACGATTGCCGAATAGACCTGAAGCCAGGCTCCGAGCCCCCTAGGGGCAGAGTGTATCCCCTCTCTGCTCCAGAGACGGAGGCTATGTCCAAATATATTCAGGACAGCCTGGCAAAAGGGTTCATTCGCAAGTCTATTTCACCGGCCGGTGCGGGGTTCTTCTTCGTGCAAAAGAAGGAAGGGGATCTACGCCCCTGTATCGATTACAGGTGATTAAATGCAATCACGATCAAAAACAAATACCCTTTGCCCCTCATTACGGAGTTATTTGATCGATTCCGCGGGGCAAAGATCTTCACGAAGCTGGATCTACGCGGGGCGTATAATCTAGTGCGAGTCCGAGAGGGCGATGAGTGGAAGACCGCCTTCAACACCAGGGACGGTCACTACGAGTATCTTGTAATGCCCTTCGGACTCTGCAATGCCCCCGCCGTATTTCAAGACTTTGTGAATGATGTTTTCCGGGATTTGTATCTTTCCGTGGTTGCATACCTGGATGATATCCTTATCTTCTCCCCCGATCTTGCCACCCATCGGAGGGATGTCATCCGAGTACTTAAGAGGCTCCGCACCCATTCGTTATATGCTAAGCTAGAAAAGTGCGTTTTTGAACGTGAATCCTTGCCGTTCCTGGGGTATATCGTGTCCAGTCAGGGGTTAGCAATGGATCCGGGGAAGTTGGAGACAGTGATGAAATGGCCTGAGCCCCGCTCGCTGAAAGCGATCCAGCGATTCTTGGGGTTTATCAATTATTATCGCCAGTTCATTCCCAACTTCTCGACGGTGGCAGCACCCATCATTGCCCTTACCCGCAAGGGCGCTAATCCCAAAGCATGGACACGGTAGAGGCATTTCACACTCTCAAAACTTACTTCTCCAGAGCTCCCATCCTTCATCGACCAGACATCTCCAAACCCTTCCTACTAGAGGTAGACGCCTCTTCGGTCGGTGCTGGTGCAGTCCTGTACCAGAAAGACGAACGAGGAAGGAAGCATCCAAGTTTCTTTTTCTCCAAAACCTTTTCTCCGGCCGAGAGGAACTACTCCATAGGGGATAGGGAGTTACTGGCGATGAAACTAGCATTCCAGGAATGGCGGCATCTCCTGGAGGGTGCGAAGCATCCATTTGAAGTATTTTCCGACCATAAAAATCTCACATACCTCCAGACAGCACAACGCCTGAACCCAAGGCAGGCCCGTTGGTCCTTGTTCTTCTCCCGGTTCCGCTTTATTATCCGCCACCTGGCCGGTGAGAAAAACGTACGGGCCGATGCCTTGTCACGTTGTATGGTTGTGTTGGAGGAGGACGAGGAGGAGCTTCGTCTTATACTACCCCCGGACAGCTTGAGGATGGTCACTCCCACGTCCTTGGACCAGGTGCCACCTGGCAAGACCCTCGTTCCCCCTGAATTACGGAATGAGGTGCTATCGTGGGCCCATGCCTCCAAGGTCGGGGGTCACTTTGGGGTCAAAAGGACCAGAGACCTTGTGACCAGGCACTATTGGTGGCCGAGACTACCCCAGGACATACAGGAGTATGTGGGAGCCTGTATGTCGTGTGCACGGAATAAGCCGTCCCGGCAGAGACCGGCAGGTCTTCTTCACCCACTGCCAGTGCCGGATCGTCCCTGGGAAGTGGTTGGAATGGACTTCCTGGGAGATCTGCCCAAGTCAGCAGGCCACAAGGTCGTATGGGTCATCACGGATCACTTCTCTAAAATGGTCCACTTGGTGCCTCTCCCACGACTCCCGACGTCACGTGCTCTCGCCACCTTATTCATTAGGCATGTATTTAGGCTGCATGGCATGCCTGACAAGGTGGTGAGCGACCGGGGTCCCCAGTTCGCGTCTCGCTTCTGGAGAGAGCTCTGTAAGCTCCTGCAGATAGAGCTGAACATCTCCTCCGCATACCATCCCGAAACTAATGGACTGGTGGAGAGGACCAATCAGACCTTGGTAACTTACCTCCGCCATTTTATCTCCGCGCACCACGACAACTGGGCTAACCTCCTTCCTTGGGCCGAATTTGCCATTAATAATTCGGTTCATGAATCCTCTGGCCAGACTCCGTTCCTGCTCAATAACGGACAACATCCCAGAATCCCGGTTCCGATGCCCATTACGTCACCCGATCCTAGAGTGGAGGATTGGGCGACCGAGGCCCGGGAGATCTGGGATAACACCCAAGAGGCCCTTAAGAGGGCTAAAGACCGGATGGTGACAACAGCTGATGTGCGCCGCCGCCCGGCACCATCCTTCGCCCCTGGTCACCTAGTGTGGCTGTCCTCTAAGAATGTTAACCTATGGGTACAGGCAGCCAAGTTCGCCCCTAGGTACCTGGGTCCATTTAAAGTACTAGAGCAGGTAAACCCGGTGACATACCGACTCCAGCTCCCTCCACGCTGGGCTATAGCCAACACCTTTCACGTGTCCCTCCTGAAACCCGTACGACTTAATAAGTTCTCGGGGTCCCTGACGCCTCAAACCGACTCTCTGTCCGACGACCCTGAGGTGGCGAAGCTTGTGGAGACAAAAGTCATACGGGGCAGGAGGTACTACCTCGTGGAGTGGGTCGGCCGTGGTCCGGAGCATAGATCCTGGGAATTGGAGGATCATATCCACGCCCCGGGTTTGATAGCGGCCTTCGAGCACGGGCAGGGGGGGGGGCCTAGACAGGGGGGTAATGTTACATCTCATGGCTCTCCTGTGGCAAGGAATGAGGCAGTCTCCTTGCCTGCCACGAGCGCTCCTGCTCAGCAGCGCCGAAGGTCTGCCAGACTGTGCAGAGTGCAGGAGAAACCTCCTCAGAGAGGCAGCACAAGGGTGACACCTAGTGGTACTCCTGTTGCAAGAAATGAGGCGGTCTCCCATTCCTTGCCTGCCGCGGCTCCTCCTGCTCAGCAGCCCCGAAGGTCTGTGAGGTTGCGCAATGTGCAGAGGTTTTCTGCTCAGGGAAGCAGTGAGACTCCCGTTATCTCTACACATTGTGAGACCGAGGATCCCGCCTCTATTTCCCAGAGGCAGGAGGGTGAGCATGTGCAATGCTTGGTGGGTCCTGATTCGCCCACTCACGTCACACGGCTTGATGACGAGGCTGGTGACGTGGTGAATCCTGACTGGCCAGGCTGGGACGTCGTGGATCCTGATTGGGTCAAGTCCGTCATCTCCGCCTCGCGCCCGCCCTTGGCTGGAGCGACACCTCCTTAAAAGCTCCTCCTGCCATCATGGCGGCGCGCGACCGTCCTTCTATGTTTGGATGTCTGGCAGCGTGCTGCCACGCCACTGCTCAGGCATTATCGTCTTCCGTGGGCTTGGCCCTTGCTGGCTTAGGCAGCACCTGGTTTGCAGGCCGTGTCCCTGCCTTGCTGCTCCGGCAGTAGGTCCTTCGACAGGCCGTGTTCCTGTTCCAGGTGAGCTCCTCGAGTCTCCACCGGACTCACCTGGTTATTGAAAGCACACGTGCGTGGGCACCTCTGTGCTACCCTCGTGCCATATTGTCGTGATTTCCACTGGCACACGTGCGTGGGCACCTCTGTGCTTCCCCGTGCAACAGGTACACCGAGCCGTGTGATCCCTGCCATACAACCCTCACGGGTTAGGGCAGATCGGTGTACACAGATCGTCTGTGACATTCCAGACGATCGCTAGCAGCAACCCGCTTACTCTTCACCCACCATAGCAGCGGTCCCTTACACCGCACAGTGGACCTTGACCGGCGGAAGCTGTCCATTCCCCATCTTGGCACGCTTCCCCGGGTCCCCCTCGTAACAGGCGAGAGCCACAGCATTTTTTTAAAAAAGGCATAAAGGGTGCAAGCGTACAATATACAATGTACTGCAATAGCAATTCAGTTCTGCCTATAGGCCCGATCTAATCTAAGCTCTCCCTCCTAGATCAACTCTCCTTGAACAGTTTACAGATGAGATTGTGCCAAGCATCGCCCCCTGGTCTCACATAAGACGTGATAACGCAATGTGTCCATTTTCACTTAGGGGTGTACTCACTTTTCTACACTCTCTTCATAACTATTGCTTCTGTGATATTTTCTGCTCAGGCTGTGAAGCTTCCCTCGACTGCACAGAGAAGAATAGACTAAGTGAAAATAAGTTTATGGAAAAAGAAGCTCGTAAGATGGTCCCTGATGGATTTTCTCCAAGATATCGGTGGGAACAAGATCCAGAAGTTGAGGTAAATTTGTGGACAGATTGACGTGTCTCGCTGAAGCAACTAGAACAGAGATGTAAACTTTGCAGGGTGCAATAAAGGCAATGGCTTCCGAAGAATTTCTTAAAAAACTTTAGGACGTGGGATGCTGTTGTTGCTTTTTGAGGTTTTTGAGGTTCTGCTGTTTTGTCTGGTTGCACACATCGTGACATCTCAAGGAAATTTAGGACTGCAAAGTGCTGAAGAATGATGTGATGAAGAATTCTGTCTACAGCCCAGAAGTGGCTTCATCGGATTTTATTTTATCCAGTGAAGCTGAAGAAGCTCCCTTGAGGTGTACGGTACATTCCCAGCCTGAAAATAACGCTCAGAGGTCTGAGAATGAGTATGATAGCAGGGAAGCGCTTAAATTGAGGAGGCACTTGGTTTATTTGCCTACTGCTTCAAGAGGCTCAACAAAAGAGTGGCTGAGACTCAGCAGAGTGGACCAGAAGAGAAGCATAATGTACAGAAGCCAAGAACGCACCATCTGGAAATCTCCTAGATCCATACTGTATTCTGTACAAAACATAGATCACAGATGAGATGGGGAGCGCTGCTCAATGAAAAAATAACTGAGAAATTGATAACAGTGACACATCTCAGAAAAGTTGTGCCTGGCTCCATCAACCATTGTGCCAGAGCAACTTCCACTATTGTGTCCAGATCACATCCACCATTGTGCCCAGGCTACCTCCACGATTGTGCTCGGGCCACGTCCACCATTGCCATGGCAGCTTCCACCATTGTGCCAGAGCAGCTTCCACCATTGTGCCAGAGCTGCTTCCACTATTGTGCCAGGGCCGCATCTAGCATTGTGCCAGAGCAGCTTCCTCCATTGTGACCGGGCCACACCCACCATTGTGCGCAGGCTGCGTCCACAATTGTGCTCAGGCAACCTCCACCATTGCCATGGCAGCTTTCACCATTGTGCCAGGGCAGTTTCCACCATTGTGAGTGGGCCACGTCCACCATTGTGCCCAGTCCGCGTCTACAATTGTGCTCGGGCCACGTCTACCATTGCCATGGCAGCGTTCACCATTGTGAGTGGGCCACGTCTACCATGGTGCCCAGGCTGCGTCCATGATTGTGCTCGGGCCATGTCCACCATTGTGCCAGGGCAGCTTCCATCATTGTGCTTGTGCAGCTTCCACCAATATGCTTGGGCAGCTTCCACAATTGGGCCTGAGTCACATCCACCATTGTGCCAGAGCTGCTTCCACTATTGTGCTAGGGCAACATCTAGCATTGTGCCAGAGAAGCTTCCACCAGTGTGCCAGGGCAGCTTTCACCATTTTACCTGCACCGCTTCAACCATTGTGGCTGGGTTGTATCTAACATCGTGCCAGGGCAGCTTCCATCATTGTGCCAGGGCAGCTTCCACCATTGTGCCCCGGGCTGCGTCCACCATTGTGCTGGGGCCAAATAAACTATTGTGACAGGGCAGCTTCCACCTCACCACCACTGGAGCTGCCACCTCACTACCCCAGAGTTGTCACCTTACCACCACTGGAGCTGTTGCTTCACCACCACCGGAGCTGCCACATCACCACTCCTGGAGTAGCCACCTCTCCACCATTGAAGCTGCCACTTCAACACCACTGGAGCTGCTGCCTCACCACCGCCAGAGATACTGCCTCACCACCACTGGAGCTGCTGACACACTTGCACCAGGGCCTTGGGGCACTCGTTACCGGGTCGCGGTTCTGTTTCTGGGACGCTGTGGTGGCGGCAAGACCCAGTTCTGTGACCCCGGTGGTTTCAGTTAAAGTAAAGAGGGGGAAAAGGTGGGGATGGTAGTTCGTGACGCCACCTGTGGTACTCACCCAGAGATAGCCGACGCTGCGGGATGAGGACCTCTGGGTCAGATGATGATGCAGCTTGGTTGGTATAGCTCTCCACAGGTAGAACTGGGCCCCAGGATGGATGGGAGTAGTAGTAGGTAATGGCGGGGGTGCAGGGTCAGAGGCGCAGGCAAATAACAGAGCGACACAGAGATGCAGTCTTAAGGTTTTTACTCACTGTAGCAGGTTCCAAGGTAACACGACTAGTCAGTGACCGCCTTTAGAGTGCTCGGTTGCTCGGTTCCACTGTGATGGGCTCCAGTCGATCCCGGGTAGTTCGGAAGTCAAGACCGATGCAACATTTTAGTGTTCCTTCCCTGGTCGTCTTCCTGCACTGACTTCTCACCCACCTGTCCCGCGTCTACGCACACAGTGCCCTGAGCCGGTGTTCGCGGACCCTGTTGGGTGGCTTGAAGCTCTATCCCTTGGCCCTCTGTGGTCACCTTCCAACGGATTCGTGTGAGGGGGGTCGCCACACTGCCAGCTCACCACCAACAGATTTGCCACCTCATCATCACTGGAGCTGCCACTTCACCACCACCCCAGCTGCTGCCTCACCACCGCCGAAGCTGTCACCTCACCAGCACCAGAGCTGCAACCTCACTACCACCCAAGATGCCACATCACCACCACCAGAGCTGCCACCTCACTACCACCAGAGATGTCGCCTCACCACCACCCAAGCTGCCACTTCACCACCACCCAAGCTGCCACTTCACCACCACCAGAGCTGCCATCTCACCACTATCGGAGTTATAGAAAACCTCCTCAACTTAATGTCTCCTCCCCATCATCTTGTAGACTATAACCCATGAGGGCGAGGTCCTCTCCCCTCTGTTCCAGTCAGTTATTGTTAATTTTCTCATTGTAATGTTATATTTGTATTTTTTATGTGAACTGCTTCTCATATGAAAAACTGGGAATCAAAGGTGCTGGAAAATAAATACTCATCTCTCATGACCCGTCAGTTCTATTCCGTTAGTGTGTTTTGTTAGCTCTGTCTCAGCTATTTGAGATGTCACTGCCATCAATTTATAAAAGAAGGAATTTTTTAAATTAAGTTAAACAATGTCCATCATCCACGTCCGATCATCCAAGATCACCTTAATCTTCTGTTCTGTAGGTTTTACACAGCAGCCCAACTTTTTTGGATTTGGGGTTGTAGAGGGTAGAGATGATCAGTAGAGAGATACAGGCTATCTAGTAGGGCAGATCCAAAAAGAATTAGAGAAGAGCATAAGAGATGTAGATCACAAGAGAAGTAGATGAGATCCTGCAGAAAACAGAAGTTTTTAAGATCCATTGAGAAATTAGATGACCTCAGAAGTAGATGAAATCCAATAGGAAACTAGATTAATAGAGAAATAAAGGTGATCCAGCAGTGATAGAAGAGATCTAGCAGAAAAAAAAAGATCCACCAGAAGCGTAAATCAAGTGAGAATTAAATGTGTGTCAAGAAATTAATGAGATCCAGCCGAGTATAGATGAGATCCAAAGGAAAAGCAGATGAGACCTGGCAGAGAAGTGTTTGTGATCCAACAGAGAAGAATATAAGATCCAGTGGAGAGTAGATCAGAAATGTAGATGAGACCCCACATGTGCATGAGATGTGACAGAGAAGATGGGATCCAGAAAGCTGAGTGTAACGGAAACCTGAGGCAGAGGAAATGCAATGGAGCAGTAGATCAAAAGTCCACAGTCCAAGTCGTGAGCAGACGGCTCCTCGTGTCTTCGGTGTGAGGCATCTTCTCCAGACTGCAGGTCTCAGCTCCATCCACAGATGGTCAGGAGGATTTAGATCAGGGTCATAGAAGCCTCTTCAGTAGAGTCTGGTGCTTTCTTGGATGTTTATAGATGTTTTGGGTCATTATCTTGATGGTGGACTCATGAACTGTGGTTCAGATTGAGCTTTTGGCACTTGGTAACACATTTTGCTTTAGAATACCTATATAGTCTTAAGATTTCCTTGTACCCTGCACAGATACAAGACTGTTACGGCACCGCCGGAGTCTGCTCCAGCGACTTCTACTCCGATCGCCAGACGACGCCGTGTTCCTGCCGTGGATGGTGCTGGTGATGGGAGAGGAGTCGATGCCAGCGGCACCGGTGGGCGCAGGCTCCGATCATCCACTGGGCTGGGTTAGCTTGGGATCTGCAGTACCGCTGGCTGACTGTGGGTGGCATGTGTCTTCCAGCTGAAGTTGCCAGCGTTCAGCTACCGCCAATGGGAAGACACCACACCCTTCTTATTCCCCCTCCTGTCACATGACCACTGCCAGAGATAGTTCTGATTTTCCTGGCTCCTGTTACGTCCTATTCTGTTGGGGATTCCTGTGTTGACTTCTGCATGTTTTCTGACTACCCTCCTGCCTACTGTTTTTGTACCTCACTGCCCGATCCGGATTTGACCTCTGCTACGTTTGCTGACTACGTCATTGCCTGCCGATTCTGTCCCTGTTCCGCAATTCCTGGTTTGACCCTGCCTGACTACTACTCTCATCGAACTGCAGCCTGCCACAGGTAGTGATCTCCAGGGCCCTGTGTAATTCCAAATCTCTGTATAGGGGATAAAGGGTTTCAGGGTTCTGGGGGTCCTGCTTGGTGAGTGGCTTCCCTCTAGCCTCCCCTTTACAGCCCGAGTCTGTGGATCCAGGCAGGCGTTACAAAGACTCCCTGTGCCCCCAGAACATCCCCGAGCCACCCAATGTGTCACATCAGGTACAATGTGCTTTTCTTTGCTTCATTTTTGCATCTGTGAACATGGAACTGATATGATGCCAAAGAGCTCCAGTTTTGTTTCCTCCATCCACAGGACGTTATTTCAGACGCTTTGTGAACTGTCAATATGAATTGTGGCAAATTCCAGTCTGGCTATTTCTGATTTGCTTTTAGCAGTGGTTTTGTCCTCGGTTACCTTCCATGATGTCCATGTTGGCCTAGACAGCAATGATCAGCGTGATCTGACACTGATAGACCCTGTGAAACCAAGAGGTTGCTTCCAGGATATCGCGGGTCACGAACGAGGAACAAGACCGGGCTGAGTGCAAACTCTTCCTTTATGAAAGATTTGGGAAGTGGGAAAAGCAACTTGGGATCAAGGTAAGATTTACCGCAAACAAATGTACCTACACCCGGCTCAGAAAGCCAGGATTGATGTGCTAGGAAAACCCCAAAACAATGCTGGAACCAAACTAATAAAATAACGAGGAGTGTAAATCACTGAGTGCAACTAAGACCTGTCTCTAGACTAGCACAGTGGTTAACAACCTTATCTATATCAATTTTCCCCTCCCTCTCCCTTCATTACAAGTGCACATTAACAGATCACTCGGGGTTAAACACTTGTTCACAAGCAGTACAACAGTAGCTCAAGCTCAGTCTTGTTTAACTGACTGCAGCGTACCTTAACTGGCTTAGCGCCAAAGTCCTACCACATGTGCACACACATCCTGCAAAACTAGAAAAAAAAATGTGCGGGGCCCAAGCTCAGGACTTACAGTACCGATGGATGGATCTAGAGGAGTATTAGTTTAGAGGGTCTAGCAGCTCCCAGCCCCGCAGCACGTCCAGAAGTCTCTGGCAGTCACTAAAACGGATCACCTCAGGGACAGATCAATAGACCGGTGGAAAGGCCGAGGTAACCAGCGAAACCGCTCCGATTACAGTTTTCTCTGTCTCTAGCAACAGTCTATAAACGCTGGCACTTAGCTGCATGACCTCTATTTGCACAGCAATCAGCAGGCTGTCTCCAGCAGTCCAGGGATCGCAGACAGGTGCAGGGAAAGGCCACCACACTCCAGGATCTCTCTCACTCTGTCTCTCTCTCCTTTCCTTTTCCTCTCTCTTGCTCCTCACCAAATCTTCCTGCCAGACTGCGCAGACTCCCCTGGTGGATCTGAGAAGACACTGCAGCTGGAATATCAGCACTCTCACATGCATGACCTTCCTTTAATCTCTCTGGAAGCTGTTCTAGGCTCTTTGTTAACATTTGTATTATCCATCTCTTCAATTTGTCATCAATGTTCCTCAAATCTAGGGAGGTCAGGTGCCACCCCAAAGACCGTACACTTCTGAACAATATGTGTAGCTGTGCGGAGATATCTTATTGCCTATACTTGTAATATGTTTGACTATGACCTTCTTTCTAATTTCTTGAGACAATGCTCTCCTGAGCTTTTTTGGCTCCATGTTCTGTGAGGTTTCACACCATGATCCCAAACAGCACAGTGACTACTTTTCTCCCTCTAAATAAGAATAACCTTTTTACAGAAACCACTTTTATTCAAGGACATTTTCATTAATTGTTCTTATTTTTTATGTTTGATAATTCAGAAGCAACGTCTGCTCGTCACTCACACTCCACAGATAACCGGCTGCAGACAATCACTGGACCGTCTGCTTGTCACTCACACTCCACAGATAACCGGCTGCAGACAATCACTGGACCGTCTGCTTGTCACTCACACTCCACAGATAACCGGCTGCAGACAATCACTGGACCGTCTGCTTGTCACTCACACTCCACAGATAACCGGCTGCAGACAATCACTGGACCGTCTGCTTGTCACTCACACTCCACACAATATGTTTTCTAACGTTTTCCTCTAAGAGACACAAATATTGTCAAAAAATAACCCAGAAATGATAGGACGGAGGTCACCTCACAGATCGGGGGTCACCTCAGAGGACGGAGATGATGAGACCGATGCTTGTCAGCGATGGCCGTCATGTGGAAGTACTTCAAGACAGGAAGAAAACTCAGCGATTCCTCCATCTGCCAAAAACATCCATCACTCCGAACACCAGAATAATCCGAAACAGGTGCAGAGCGTGGATCCCACCAAAAACACGGCTCCAAGACCTCAACGCCTTATATTACCTGCACTCACAACACGCACACAAGGAGCAGAGAGCGAAGTGTCACACAACTCTGCCACAGACAGTGCGGAGGTCACCTGCAGTCCTATGTAACACCACAGGTAACACAGTGATATCTCTGAGTACAGATAATGTAGTAGATGTCACCTGCAGTCCTATGTAACACCACAGATAACACAGTGATATCTCTGAGTACAGATAATGTCGTAGATGTCACCTGCAGTCCTATGTAACACCACAGATAACACAGTGATATCTCTGAGTACAGATAATGTAGTAGATGTCACCTGCAGTCCCATGTAACACCACAGATAACACAGTGACAGGTCTCTGAGTACAGATAATGTAGTAGATGTCACCTGCAGTCCTATGTAACACCACAGATAACACAGTGATATCTCTGAGTACAGATAATGCAGTAGATGTCACCTGCAGTCCTATGTAACACCACAGATAACACAGTGATATCTCTCTGAGTACAGATAATGTCGTAGATGTCACCTGCAGTCCCATGTAACACCACAGATAACACAGTGATAGCTCTGAGTACAGATAATGTAGTGGATGTCACCTGCAGTCCTATGTAACACCACAGATAACACAGTGATATCTCTGAGTACAGATAATGCAGTAGATGTCACCTGCAGTCCTATGTAACACCACAGATAACACAGTGATATCTCTGAGTACAGATAATGTATTAGATGTCACCTGCAGTCCTATGTAACACCACAGATAACACAGTGATATCTCTGAGTACAGATAATGAAGTAGATGTCACCTGCAGTCCTATGTAACACCACAGATAACACAGTGATATCTCTGAGTACAGATAATGTAGTAGATGTCTCCTGCAGTCCTATGTAACACCACAGATAACACAGTGATATCTCTGAGTACAGATAATGAAGTAGATGTCATCTGCAGTCCTATGTAACACCACAGATAACACAGTGATATCGCTCCTGAGTAGAGCAGATACAGGAACTCAGGCCAGCATCGGGACACAGCAGCAGATACAGGAACTCAGGTCAGCACCGAGACACAGCAGCGGATACAGGAACTCAGGCCGGCACCGAGATACAGCAGTGGTTACAGGAACTCAGGCCGGCACCGGGACACAGCAGTGGTTACAGGAACTTAGGTCGGCACCGAGACACAGCAGCAGATACAGGAACTCAGGCCGGCACCGGGATACAGCAGTGGTTACAGGAACTCAGGCCGGCACCGGGATATAGCAGTGGTTACAGGAACTCAGGCCGGCACCGGGATACAGCAGTGGTTACAGGAACTCAGGCCGGCACCGGGATATAGCAGTGGTTACAGGAACTCAGGCCGGCACCGGGATACAGCAGTGGTTACAGGAACTCAGGCCGGCACCGGGATATAGCAGTGGTTACAGGAACTCAGGCCGGCACCGGGATATAGCAGTGGTTACAGGAACTCAGGCCGGCACAGAGACACAGCAGCAGATACAGGAACTCAGGCTGGCACCGGGATACAGCAGTGGTTACAGGAACTCAGGCCGGCACCGGGATACAGCAGTGGTTACAGGAACTCAGGCCGGCACCGGGATATAGCAGTGGTTACAGGAACTCAGGCCGGCACCGGGATATAGCAGTGGTTACAGGAACTCAGGCTGGCACCGGGATATAGCAGTGGTTACAGGAACTCAGGCCGGCACCGGGATACAGCAGTGGTTACAGGAACTCAGGCCGGCACCGGGATATAGCAGTGGTTACAGGAACTCAGGCCGGCACCGGGATACAGCAGTGGTTACAGGAACTTAGGCCGGCACCGGGATATAGCAGTGGTTACAGGAACTCAGGCCAGCACCGGGATACAGCAGTGGTTACAGGAACTCAGGCCGGCACCGGGATACAGCAGTGGTTACAGGAACTCAGGCCGGCACAGAGACACAGCAGCAGATACAGGAACTCATGCCGGCACCGGGATACAGCAGTGGTTACAGGAACTCAGGCCGGCACCGTGATACAGCAGTGGTTACAGGAACTCAGGCCAGCACCGGGATATAGCAGTGGTTACAGGAACTCAGGCCGGCACAGAGACACAGCAGCAGATACAGGAACTCAGGCTGGCACCGGGATACAGCAGTGGTTACAGGAACTCAGGCCGGCACCGGGATATAGCAGTGGTTACAGGAACTCAGGCCAGCACCGGGATATAGCAGTGGTTACAGGAACTCAGGCCGGCACCGGGATATAGCAGTGGTTACAGGAACTCAGGCCGGCACCGGGATATAGCAGTGGTTACAGGAACTCAGGCCGGCACCGGGATATAGCAGTGGTTACAGGAACTCAGGCCGGCTCAGAGACACAGCAGCAGATACAGGAACTCAGGCCGGCACCGGGATACAGCAGTGGTTACAGGAACTCAGGCCGGCACCGGGATATAGCAGTGGTTACAGGAACTCAGGCCGGCACAGAGACACAGCAGCAGATACAGGAACTCAGGCCGGCACCGGGATACAGCAGTGGTTACAGGAACTCAGGCCGGCACCGGGATATAGCAGTGGTTACAGGAACTCAGGCTGGCACCGAGACGCAGCAGATACAGGAACTTAGGCCGGCACCGGGACAGAAGAACGGATACAGGAACACAGGCTGGTACTGGGACACAGAATTGAACACAGCAACTCAGGCTGGTACCGGGACCCGGGAACGGATACAGAAACTCAGGCTGGTACTGGGACATAGGAACAAACACAGGAACTCAGGCTGGTACTAGGACCTAGGAATGGATACATGATGTAAGGCTGTTACCGGGACACAGGAACAAACACAGGAACTCAGGTTGATATTGGGAGTCGGGACACAGGATCTGGAAACAGGACACAGGAACAGGAGCTCGGGTTGGTACCAGAACACAGGAATTAAGGCTGGTACTGGAACACAGAAACGGAACAGGAACTCAGGCTGGTGCCGGGACAAAGGATTGGAATCAGAAATACAGACAGGGACTGGGACACTGGAACAGGTTCAGGTACTCAGACAGGTTTGGATTTGGTGTCAGGTTCAGGACTGGTTCTGGAATACCGGCTAGTACTGAATTTTGAACAGGATCAAGGGCCCAGATCATGAGTTTGGAGCCACAGGGCACACTGGCTACAGGAAACAATGTTGCACAGGGACCTCCCAATAGCCTTAAATACCTGGTGCCTCAAAGCAATCGGCTGGGAACACATCAGGCATTATCTGGTACTCCCCATTATTAAGTTGGGAACATATCAGGAATTACCTGGTACTCCTTGATGATAAGCTAGTGTTACGCTGGTACCAGCATTCCTGCACTATACTGCCCCCCTCCCCTGGTGAGGATGCCAGCACACACCCTCCTGGCAGCTCAGCGGTGGCTGTTGTGTCCTCGATCCATGCTGCCGGCTCCCAGGGACTGTGCACACCGTGCAGGTCTCCTAGGAGCATGCTTCGAGCACGCGCATGCACCTATTCTTAAAGTTCCCGGGTGCCCTAACCTGGAAGTGCCTCTTTGCCTTTCAGGTACTAGGTATTTAAGGCATCCTCCCCCTATGAGAGGTGCCTGGGCAACATGGTCTAATCTTAGAGACGCGTTCTTAATTGTCAGGTCCCTTACCCGAGTGGTGTCAGTTAGTGCAGGCAATACTGGCGTTACAGTCTCCATCCTGGGCCCATCCTAGAATATATGTCTCCCATCCTGGTGTAATGTCCCCATCCTGAACCCATTCCAGTAATATATGTTCCCCATCCTGGTGCAATGTCTCTATCCTGGGCCCCTTCCTTGTATAATGTTGCAGCTCCTGGGTCCATCATGCAATAAATGCATCCTGTCCTGACAGTGTTTTAAAAAAAAAAAAGTATTCTCCCCGTACTCAACGCTTATGATGCGTGTTGTCCTTTTCTATAGATATTGCAGATGCCAGCAGCTGCCTTTAGTGTGCCAGCTATCATCGAGGCATGATATCAATGCTATGTGCTGCATGTGACTGGAAACTGGCATGCTGATGTCAGCTGCCGCTCTCTGATTGGCCAGCGGCGTGTATTGCAGTGCAGGGAGCTGGTGGGTCTCTGCACTGCAATACATTTCAGCTGAATGTGCACCCTGGCACCTACATCCAACTGAAATAGGCACCGGTGTCAGCGGGCTTCCCTCCCGCAATTTCTGCGACCACGATCCTTACGCCCCTGGTGAATGGATAACTGTTAAATCATGTTTGTCTACTGCTGTGACTGGAATGCAATCACAAGTATAAAAAAGAGAAATAGGGTACTCCTGAGGATGTAGGTGCCCGGGTAGGGTCCTGGTCCTTAATAATAAATAGAACAAAGATCCGGCACTCAAAAGGTCAAAAGTAAATTTGATAAAGAAAGTGAAACATTTCAATGTCTTCAACCAAGTTACCTTTTGAGTGCCGGATCTTATTTCTGTTTAGGATTACGGGGACCCATCACATCCCATTAGTAATGAATGCAGAGACCCGTGTAACTTTTCATGATACCGATGTGATCAGACATTGTCTCTGACGCACTCGGCTTGGACATGCTCAGCACGCCTCTATGATCAGGTTTTGCAGACTCTCATCTTCTGTGTCTTTTGGCCACTTTGACTCTATTTTCCTCGATGTCATTTCATGGGTTGTGGAAACCTCACGATAAATGACCAATGACCTGTAATAATTAGAATAATCTGACACATTCCCGCTTTATAATCCCTCGGCAGGAATATATCTCTATGAGGGGCTGTAAAATAATTGCCATTCTCTCAACGCATCATAAAATAAAAGTGATAACACCATTCTACTCTGCTTTTCTATACAGAATTTTACAGATTTATTCCATTAAAATATTTAGAGTTTTCAAGTCACTAAAAATGGTGTCAATTTTATAGGATCGGATTTCTGTCCGGCCGATTGTCACACAAATTTATACAAATATTTTGCTTTTAAAAAAATTTTTAGATTAAAAAGTATGGACAAGACGTTCACTGGAGACAGCTCAAAGGTCGGGCAGCACGGACACCAGACGCACCGGCGGTGAATGTCACATACACCAATGACAACACTAACCACGGTTAATTGGACATTTTAGAGAAGACAGAAGGCAGAGAAGAAGGATGAAAAGAAAGAGAGGAGGAGAGATGGGAGACGAATGAGAGAGAAAGAGGTAGAGGAGGAGGAGGAGGAGGAAGAAGAGGAGGAAGAGGAAGAGGAGGAAGAGGAGGAGGAGGAAAAAGAGGAGGAAGAGGAGGAGGAAGAGGAGGAGGAAGAGGAAGATGAGGAGGAGGAAGAAGAGGAGGAGGAGGAGGAGGAAGAGGAGGAAGAGGAGGAGGAAGAAGAGGAGGAGGAAGAGGAGGAGGAAGAAGAGGAGGATGAGGATGAGAAAGCTGAGCTTGAAGGATGAAAAGAAGGAGAAGAGGGAAGATGGAGGAAAAATGAGAGAGGAGGAGAAAAAAGAAGAGGAGGAAGAGGTAGAGTAAGAGAAGGAGGAGGATGAAGAGGAAGAAGAGGAGGAGGATGAGGAAGCGGAGCCTAAAGGATGAAGAGAAGGTGAGGAGGAGAGATGAGAGAAGAATGATAGAGGAGGAGGAGGAAGAAGAGGGGGAGGAAGAGAAAGAGGAGGAGGAAGAGGACGATGAGGAAGCTGAACCTGAAGGATGAAATGGATGAGAGGAATAGAGATGGGAGCAGAATGAGAGAGGAGAAAGACAATGAAGAGGAGGATGAGGAAGAGGTAGTGGAAGATGTAGAGGAGGAGGAAGAGGTAGAGGAAGAAGAGGAGGAGAAGGAAGCTGAGCCTGAAGCTGCGCTCGCGGAGTTTCTCCATCTTCCTTGCTAACACCAGACTACAACTAAATAAATTATCTCATTTGCCTCTTTATTTATTAAAGTTAACAGTGGTGAATATTGTAATCCTGGGATTATTATAAGATGGATTTTCCTTCTTGAAAGCGGAGCTAATTTTAGAGACTGTTGCGCCTCGTCCATAATTTCTTACGGCACAGTTCCTGCCTGAATTACGAGACGCTTCCTCCTAATCTGTGTAATACCTTGTGGTTTTCTGTCCTCTCTGAGCGAATACTTCAGAGTAGGAGAATTCTCCACATCTGGGCTTATGATGTAGTAAAACTTTCACTGTCCACTCCCAAGGATGTCTGATAGTGGTGTTAAGTGGATGGGGGATTAGATATTTGGGAAGGAGGTGGACAGACTCATTCCTAAAGGGAAGGTTTTCCATGATTCTTTTCCTCTGGACCCTCCGAAAAAAATATTTCAGGTCAAAGAACTCAAATGTAATGAAATGTTGAGGAGTGTCAAGGCGGAGGACCATTAATGAGACAGGATTTTATTGTGGGTGAGGGAACCAAAATCCAAAAATGTACAAATGTGGTCACTGCCCCCTACTGTTTTCTGAATGGTAAAAAAAATCTAAACATTTTTTGAAACAAGTTGAACGTTTGGAGAAAGCGGAAGTGATAAGTGACTTGTCTCCGACACCGCAGCTTATTTAGGTAACTCGAATTCTGGACAGCCCGGGGAGGCGGCTCTCTGCGTCCATGAGATCTGGGATTACGGAGCCGTCTGTAGACTCACGAGCACAGATGTAGCGCGGACGTCACAGGAGAACGCTCAGCAATGCATTCAGGCCAAGAAATGTTTGGTGGTGGGATTTTTATTTTATTGGCTATCACATTGTCACATGCTTGCTCTTTACGGTAATCTCACACTTCCCGGCCGACAGCTTCAGCCATGGTGTTATTTCAGGAGCTCTGGGGGCCTATGTTATCTGAAATATTTTATAGCTACAAAGTCCTGGGAATGAGGAGAGCGTGCTCAACAACCAGGACTT
The DNA here is from genome assembly GCF_048569485.1 of Anomaloglossus baeobatrachus. Classification (NCBI taxonomy): domain Eukaryota; kingdom Metazoa; phylum Chordata; class Amphibia; order Anura; family Aromobatidae; genus Anomaloglossus; species Anomaloglossus baeobatrachus. The sequence continues at coordinate 575,910,396 of NC_134358.1, forward strand.
ACTTCATGAGGGACTTTCTGTTCACTAACACGAGGGAACAACTGGATTCTTTTTTTCCCCCAAAATTTTAGAAACAGCGTGTTTTTTAATAGACTTTTCTAATGGAGCAATCAACATCCAATCACTAATTGTCCAGATTTGTAAGATTTAGGCAGAACATTGAAGACAATCTAATGTCCCACCCTTCGGATAGACAAACAATGTCATGTTGGATGGACAGCTCCCGGTCACCTGTTGCATAGAATGACTTGGGGCAGGAGCGTCATGGCCTCTTCATTGTCCACATGGCACAGCGTCGTACGTTGTAATGGCCGTCACTGACTTTCTTAATAGTCGTATGTGCTGCATTGACCATCAGGATCAGATTCAGCCTCTACGAAATATGTGGACCCGAGCCTTCCAAGAACAACAAAACGGGGAATGTTGCAGCCTCTTCCACTAATTTTTGGGAGAACTAGAAGTTGGGTCCCCACTGATCCGATATTGATAGACTTTCTCAATCATTACAATAGTCCTGGAAAATCTTAAATGTAATTCGGTGCTTGAAAATCATATTCTTGAAGGAAATAATATCCTTCACAAAAATTACAAAAGTATTTCCAATAATTGACCTTGGCTTTGCCTCAAGGTTGGATGCAGCCACCTGAAACCAGACAGGAGAGGCAGGGAGGTAACATGGTCAAATCACAACACAGGAAGGTTTAGTTTACTACACTTTCACCATTTGCTAAAGTAAAAAGAATTGTCACACAGAGTTTTGCACAAACTTCGCCGACTGTCATGGCAGCATCGGCTTTCTTCACATTGCAGATTCTGATACTTTGCCAGACGATTTCTCTGGTGTCTTCATAGGCAGGCTGGCAAGAGTTCATCTCTGCTAGTCTGCTTTTTAGACTCCTGTGATCACATGTGGTGGGGAAGCCAATCACATCTGCTCCCCTAGTATTTATGCTGGATGAAATATTCTACCCATACCAGCTATAGGTTATTCTGTGTTGGTCTGTGAGGTGTGTGGTCCCAGACTTACTGGTGGAAGTTGTGCTCTTTGCTTGCTACTGTTGTGGAGAACACCCCTGTTGTTTTGTTGCTTCTTTCCTGCTCTTGTTTTTCTCCTAATCTCTTATTGTCTTATACTTTGTGTGTGCTGTGTGACAGAGGTTTGGCTTTCCCTTGACTGTCTGTTTCTGTGGTTTTCAACACATTCCTGTTACTTCCCTCCCTGGGGAGAGGAGGAGAGGGAATAAGATCAGGATTGGTCAGGAGCAGGGCTAGGAAGGAAACTCAGGCATCTCCACCATTAGGAGTATCCCTGAGTTAGGGATAGCACAGTCCCCCCTAGCTTGAGGGACAGCTTAGTGTGGCGCCCCTGAGGCTCTGGTAGCCACAGGATACTGCGCCTCAGTTAAGACGCAGTATCCATCTCAGGTAAGGGGGGGGTTAATCGCCGGTGTTCCACATTCACACTCTACATACAGCTTAGGAGCCTTCACACAGGGTGGGATGGCTCAGGGTATGCAGGGGGGTGGCCATCACAATCATGGGACTTCCCCGGTCACTGAAGCCAGCCATCTGGGGGGCGGGTTCCACCTGGCATAGAAATAGGTGCAACACACTCACATCCAGGCAGATCCGTCGGGACCATAGTTTTGACAAGACATCACAGGAGCTCTTGAACTTGACTAGGCCCGGGGCTTGGAGCAGGAGCTCAGCCAGGGTACCTAACTGCTGAGGGGGACATTCTAGGAATAGGACACTCTCGCTCTCCTTCTCTCTTCAAAAACCAGTGGTGGCCCCTTTACTTGCCTGGGATTGACCGGAGCCCATGACGGCAGAGACCAGCACCTGGGTGCAGCTTGAAATCCATGAGTAAAAAGAACCTGGAACCGCAGTTGCCGACTCAGACTCTGATTAGCGACGCCGTCTCTGACACCGACGCGTCTCCCTCCAGTGCCAGTGCAGTTCTTACACAGAAGACAACCGAGGATAAGACAGTAACCTGTGGCTTCTTTTCCAGTGCTTTTTCTCCAGCGGAGCAGAACTACTCGATTGGCAACCGAGAGTTACTGGCAATTAAGTAAACCCTGGAGGAGTGGTGATACCTGTTGGAGGGGTTGGTGCATCCAGTCATCATCTATACTGACCACAAGAACTTGGCTTACCTCCAGTCAGCTCAGAGGCTGAACCCACAATAGTCCCGATGTTCGTTGTTCTTCGCCCGCCTCAACTTCGTCCTGCACTTCTGTCCAGCTGAGAAGAACGTCAAGGCTGAAGTGCTGTCTCGGTCATTCCTGTCGGTGGACCAGGAGGAGGAGCCTCAGCACATCACTGAGCCTTCCAAGCCGATGGTAGCCCCAGTTGACGTGCACCAAGTTCCACCAGGTAAGATGTTCATCGCAGAGGCTGATAGAGAACTAGTCCTTCGGTGGGGTCAGTGCTCTAGACTGGCGGGTCACATTGGTCAGAAATTGTCCCTGCAACTGATCTCTTGGCATTACTGGTGGCTTAAGCTATGACAGGATGTTATAGAGTTTGTCTTATCATGTCCTTCTTATGCTCTAAATAAGACTCCAAAGATGCTTCCTGCGGGCCCTGTGCTTCCTTTACCGGATGTGGTAACACATCGAGATGGACTTTATCACGGACCTGCCGAAGTCCTCTGGGTGTACCGTCATCTGGGTTGTGGTAGACAGGTTTTCTAAAATGGTCCATTTTACGCCATTCATCAGGTTTCCTGCTGAGCATTTCATCCAGCATATCTTCTGACTACATGGTCTTCCTCTCCACATAGTGTCTGATAGAGGGGTTCAGTTCACGGCGCGGTTCTGGGGAGCTGTCAAAAAGATGCTGGATGTTTCTTTGGACTTTTTATCTGCCTTTCAGCCGCAGTCCAATGGCCAAGTGGAATGCGTAAACTAGGTCCTGAGAAACTACCGCTGTCATTTTGTTGATGAGCACCACAGCGACTGGGTCAAGCTTCTTCTGTGGACCTAGTTCTCTTTTGAGTGAGCTAAGGCTGTTTCATGTGATTTATGGATAGCAACCCAGAGTTCCGTGTCCTGTGGTGTATTCCTCCAGCAATCCAGCAGCTGATACCCTCGTGAAGTTCTTCTCCGTCATCTGGGCAGGGCCGCTCTGGAGCAGTCCTCCATCTGTATGAAGAGACATGGACAAGAGATGCCTTGATTCTCCTTCCTTCCAGCTCGGAGACAAGGTATATCTGCTTTAAGATGCCATCACACAAGTTGGGTCCTCACTTTATCGGGCCGTTCGAGGCGCTTTAGTGGATCCCCGAGGTATCGTACAAGTTGAGGTTGCCACTCACTTTACGCATACCCCAACTCCTTCCAGATATCTTTCCTCAAGCCTGTCATCCTGAGCCTGTTTCACCAGGACCCAGGTGTCTCCCCTCCTCTGGTCTGTGATGGCGATTCATTTGAGGTCAAGGCTATCCTTGATGATAAACGGATCCGGGGTAGGACCTACTATCTGGTAGACTGGAAGGGGTTCGGTCCTGAGAAGTCTTGGGAACCAGAGGAGAATGTTGATGCTTCTCTTCTCCTTAAGAGAATCCTAAAAAGGAGCATAAGGGGAGCTACTGTTGTCGCGGGCGGAGGAGGGGACGCCGCGCTCTCCCACTGCTCGGGTCCGGCTGCCGCTGCGGCTGCTGTGGCATGCTGCTGCCGCTGCTCAGTGGCTCGAGCGATGGGCCGGATCCCGGGGACTCGAGCGGCGCTCCTCGCCCGTGAGTGAAAGGGGATTGGGTTTTGGGATAGTTTATTGTCCGTGACGCCACCCACGGTTGTGGTGATTAAGTGGACACCACCGCTGCTCTTTCTGGGGAGCCCGGGAGTGATGGTACGGAGCAGCCAGTTGTTGATTTGCCCCTCCGTGGGTAGGGGTTGTGGTGCTCCCGGGGCCCGGTGATGGGATGGGATCGTGGACAGGCGGGTATGGGGCCTGTGGAGGTGCAGGGGCGCAGGGGCAGCGCCGTGCCGCACGGCACGGAGGTACTCACTCAGCCAGTAAACACGACACGGTTCTCGGTAAACAAACGTCTGGTTGGACGGGTCCCTCGAACGGTTCACGGTGCTGATGTTCCCTGTAGTTAGCGGTGACGGTCTCTTCCCTGCACCTATGAAAGTCTCTTTGGTAGCGATGGGTTCCCACCGGTTACCCACTCCTCGGCTTCAAGCTGGGCCGAAGGAGCCCTACTCTTGCCCGCAGGCGCTGGCCCTGGGAAACTGGTGCCTTGGCGGTGGCGGTGTCTCCCCTTCACGGTCGGACTGTTGCCTTCAATCGGGACTTGGTTGTTAGGAGACAGACGTCCCCTTCACTGACGGATTTGGCAAATTGTGGCGACTCCTAGCCTTGCCGGGATCCGAAAGACCCCTGCCCTGGTGCTGACTGTTCTTCGTATACTGCTCCGGTACCGCCGGGTCACCACCCGTCCACGGTCCTTCCAGCAACCTCCGAGCAGTCCCCCTGCAGACTATCACCGCCGTCTGCTGACCTTGCTGTCACTGTCCAGGGCACACACCCGGACCAACTTCAGGCTTTACTACTCTCACTTTTTCTGTCACTTCAGCTTTTCTCCTTGGCTCCACTACTCCTTCCTTCTACTTCACTCCCTTAACTCCATTCCGTTCTTCTTCCTGTCCAAACTCTATCTCCGTTCCTCACTCAAGCTCTGCCTGAGCTCAACTCCTCTCTAGCCCTCAGCTAGACTTCACCTCCTGGTTTTCCCGCCTCCAGGGCTGTGAACTCCTTGGTGGGTGGAGCCAACCGTCTGGCCCACCCCCTGGTGTGGACACCAGCCCCTGGAGGAAGGCAACAAGGATTTAGGTTAGCTTGGTGTACCTGCAGGGAATGTGGGGTGTGTGTGGTGTTGTGACCTGTGACCCCTGGCTTGCCCAGGGCGTCACATTCCCCCTTAGCAAAACGCAGACTGTCCTCGGGCTGCCCGTCCAACACCGGTTTTATTTTCCTTTTGTTTTTCTTCTGAAAGATAAAAAACGGTAACATATATACAGTTTATGGCATCATCCCACAGCGGGAGGTTCAGTTCTTAAACGTTTCAAACGGTGTACGGTTACGGTTTCCGCTCTCTCCCACCCAAGCAACCTGGCCCTGATGCTGCCCCTAAAGCCCAGGCAGCACCCCTTGACCCCAGTCCAGCACAAGTTACCTGAGCAGGATCTGTCCTTCCCCTCCAGAGGGTAGCCACCGGTTCCTGTGGTGGCTGGGCCCCAGCCTGCTCTGCTGTGGGCCCTCCCTCCAACCTGCCTCTCCGGAGGCGGCAATTGCGGAAACGGTAACGGTAACACAACTTATTTACATGCCACTTAACGTTTGTGGTTGCCCTGCAAGTTCACGGGCTTGTCCATGAGCAGTTCCTCATGCAAAACTTTTCAAACGGTCCCCACGAGGACAACGGTGTCGGCAACGGCCGGTTTCCAAATCACAGTTAATCAGGTTACTCCATCAGTTTCATTTTACTTATCATCACTTTAAACTTTCAAACAAACACACTGGTGGTCCCAACGGGGACGGTGCAACGGTGCTCCGCTGCTGTTATTCATACTCTTCTACTGAGGCGGACCCATCCTCTGCCACCAGCATATCAAACATGCACTGACATGCCTGCTGTGACAGGGATACCCGGTACCCATTTCCACCGGCACGCGGGGTATGAAAAACCACGGGGTCTCCTACATAGCGGGAACGCTCACTTGCCTCTTCAAACTCAGCAGCAGACCCGGGGCTGGGGCCGGAGTCATCATCTCTTGTTTCTGCGCCAGGCGGGTTACCGCCAGCTGCCGCAGCCCCCTGGCCTCCAGCATCCAGCACATCAGACCCCTCTGCAGCAGCATGGGGCAGCAGGTCAGGCGAGTTTACACTGAGGCGCCCCAGAAGTAACGGCAAGGATGATGCATAGGTCGAGACTAGGCCGGGCCCCTCAGCCGCAGCGGCCGGTCCTGGTAGGACATAGGGACGTGGGTCACCAGTCGGTTCTGCTACATCTGTTCCCCCTCCGTATACCGGGGCAGTTGCAATCAGCATCTCCACCTCGTTGGTCCACTGCTCCATCATCCTGAAGATCTGATCCTGCTGACGTTGGTGTTATTGAATCACCCGGGCTCTCATCCATGCCACGGTCCCGGGCTCGGGGTCTGGCACAATCACTGCCGGGGCTTCTGGCACATTTTCATTACAGGGCCGCGGTTCCAGCGGTTCCCCCAGGAACGATTCAGGGACGTCCCGAGTGTCTGCAGCCAGTTGGTCCGCCGGAGCGGATTGGCAGGGTATCGCTACCGGTTGGGCAGGTAGCGGGCCTAGTGGCGGATCGGCAGCAGCTAACACGGGTAGCGGGGTGAGAGGCAGGGTGAGCGGAAGCAGGCCGGGCCCCTCAGCTTCAATGGCCGATCCCTTGGGAATACAGGGGCGTGGGTCTCTTACCCGCTCCTCCAAATCCTCTTCCACCTCGCGTCTCCGCATAGCAGCCACCACGTCCGCCATGTTGGTCTCCCACTCCTCCAGGAGGAGTTGCATGTGGGCCTGCAGATGGTTACTCAGCGGGACGGTCCGGTCCCTCAACCACGTCGCCGGGCGCGGGGGCTTCCTCGTTGGGAGTTGGGTTGTACATCTTGGCAATCGTGCCTTCCAGGAACCCGGTATTGCTGCAGAGTCCTGGCGTCTCTGCTTTTATAGCTGCGTTCACATGCAGCCAGCCGCCATTGTGTCCCCCTCAGCTTCTTTCCGGCCCCTCCTCTATCGGGGCCCGGTTTTGGCCTTCGCGCCTCTGCTACTCGAGAAGACGCTCGAGCGGGAACTTTTCGCGCCAAAGATGGCGACTTCTGAAATTTTCCGGCCGGATACCTCCGGCGGTTACAAGGCGCACCTCTACCCAACGGCAGAGCGGTAAGATCCTGTTCGTGACGCCAAGTTGTCGCGGGCGGAGGAGGGGACGCCGCGCTCTCCCACTGCTCGGGTGCGGCTGCTGCTGCTGCTCGGTGGCTCGAGCGATGGGCTGGAGCCTGGGGACTCGAGCGGCGCTCCTCGCCCGTGAGTGAAAGGGGATTGGGTTTTGGGATAGTTTATTGTCCGTGACGCCACCCACGGTTGTGGTGATTAAGTGGACACCACCGCTGCTCTTTCTGGGGAGCCCGGGAGTGATGGTACGGAGCAGCCAGTTGTTGATTTGCCCCTCCGTGGGTAGGGGTTGCGGTGCTCCCGGGGCCCGGTGATGGGATGGGATCGTGGACAGGCGGGTATGGGGCCTGTGGAGGTGCAGGGGCGCAGGGGCACGGAGGTACTCACTCAGCCAGTAAACACGACACGGTTCTCGGTAAACAAACGTCTGGTTGGACGGGTCCCTCGGACGGTTCACGGTGCTGATGTTCCCTGCAGTTAGCGGTGACGGTCTCTTCCCTGCACCTATGAAAGTCTCTTTGGTAGCGATGGGTTCCCACCGGTTACCCACTCCTCGGCTTCAAGCTGGGCCGAAGGAGCCCTACTCTTGCCCGCAGGCGCTGGCCCTGGGAAACTGGTGCCTTGGCGGTGGCGGTGTCTCCCCTTCACGGTCGGACTGTTGCCTTCAATCGGGACTTGGTTATTAGGAGACAGACGTCCCCTTCACTGACGGATTTGGCAAATTATGGCGACTCCTAGCCTTGCCGGGATCCGAAAGGCCCCTGCCCTGGTGCTGACTGTTCTTCGTATACTGCTCCGGTACCGCCGGGTCACCACCCGTCCGCGGTCCTTTCGCAGCCACCAAGCAGCCGCAGCAGCGCCGGACTTGAGCATAAGCGAGCGCGCGGCAGCGGCGTCCTCCCCACCCGCGACACGAACACCACTGATCCTGGCAGCCATGCATTTAGGTCTTATGGGTCTAAGCCTGACAATCACTGTAAAGAGGTTAGCTCGAAGTTAGCTCCTCCAGGGCAGTCTGTCCACTCCCGGACGCTAGCCACTCCTCTGTGACTGGAGGCCTTGCCCTATGTCTCATCCTTCATTTCACCGTATATCTCATCCTAAAGCTCACCTCGTGTCTCACCCTACATCTTGGGCACATCTCATCATACAGCTCTCCCCATGTCTCACTCTATGTCTCACTCTTCATCTCACCATACATCTCACCCCACAGCTTACCCTACGTCTCGTCCTTCATCTCACCCTATATCTCATTGTACAGCTTTCCCCATTTCTCACCCTACAGTTCACCTTACGTCTCGCACTTCATCTCACCTACATCTCATTGCACAGCTCACCTCATGTCTCACCCTACATCTCGCCTCCGTCTGTGACTTGTTATGGCTGCGTGTCGTCCTGTCCGGTTACAGTAGTGTGACCCGATGTTGGCTGGCTTTTCTACGAGGTGAACGATTTCTAATTCTTCTCCCGGGATCACATTATACATATTCATTCTTCCTACAGCTCCAGCGCCGAGGCCTCGGATCTTATCCTGTAATGTCATAATATTGTAATCACATCCGATGAGTCGGATCAGGACATCACAACTTGTGACTCTGTCAATGTCTGAGCTCTCCGTTTACAGAGGATCCATTACACAGAAAACATGCTCTAATATCCCAATATATGATACATCTCATAAAGCGCATAGCGAGGAGGACGCAAGCAGAGAACAAAGGGGGATCAAGAACATGATGCCCCCGCAACCAGACACAGCCATCAGGCAGGTGCATCATAAACGTCAGCACCGGGCTCCACAAACATCGGAATTTCTTGGACTTCAGTTGAGTTTTATACTGAATGTCCAGACGTAATCACATTAGCTGTGGTGGCGTGCAGGGTGCGACAGAGGGGTACAGGCTGTGACAGAGGGGTGGAGGCTGTGACGGAAGGGTGCAGGGTGTGACAGAAGGGTGCAGGGTATGATAGAGGGGTGCAGGCCGTGTGGGATTGAGGTTTGCAGGGGGTGTGGGATAAAGGAGTGCAGAATGTAACAGAGTGGTAAACATAGTTACCTGGTTAGAGGCTCATTCAGACGTTTTGCCCCCTTCGGTCGAACACTTAGCTATGCCTCTGCGGGGGGGGGGGGGGGGGGGGGCTGTTCCCAGCACCTGCCTTAAATCAGCTGGATGTGTATCGGAGGGCGCGCATCCAGCTGAAATGCACCGCTGCTCAGAGAAGACGCCGCATGACGTGGGAGTCGGGAAGGGTGAGTAAAATGTTTTGTTTTTTTCTTTTTGCAGCAGACAAATATACGAGGAGAGGCCCAGGAAAGGGACATATATACAAGAAGGAGGACATATGTAACAGGAAGGGGACAAAAACCAGGATGGGGACATATGTACCAGAATGTGCCCAAGAGGGGGATATATATATACATCAGGAGGGACTCTGAAAGGGGACATATATACAAGAATCAGGACATACAGTCATATGAAAAAGTTTGGGCACCCCTATTAATATTAACCTTTTTTCTTTATAACAATTTGGGTTTTTGCTATTTCAGTGTCATATATCTAATAACTGATGGACTGAGTAATATTTCTGGATTGAAATGAGGTTTATTGTACTAACAGAAAATGTGCAATCTGCATTTAAACAAAATTTGACCGGTGCAAAAGTATGGGCACCCTTATCAATTTCTTGATTTGAACCCTCCTAACTAATTTTTACTGAGTTACTGAAGCACTAAATTGGTTTTGTGACCTCATTGAGCTTTGAGCTTCATAGGCAGGTGGATCCAATCATGAGAAAAGGTATTTAAGGTGGCCACTTGCAAGTTGTTCTCCTATTTGAATCTCCTATGAAGAGTGGCATCATGGGCTCCTCAAAACAACTCTCAAATGATCTAAAAACAAAGATTATTCAACATAGTTGTTCAGGGGAAGGTACAAAAAGTTGTCTCAGAGATTTACACTGTCAGTTTCCACTGTGAGGAACATAGTAAGGAAATGGAAGAACACAGGTACAGTTCTTGTTAAGCCCAGAAGTGTCAGGCCAAGAAAAATATCAGAAAGGCAGAGAAGAAGAATGGTGAGAACAGTCAAGGACAATCCACAGACCACCTCCAAAGACCTGCAGCTTCATCTTGCTGCAGATGGTGTCAATGTGCATTGGTCAACAATACAGCGCACGTTGCACAAGGAGAAGCTGTATGGGAGAGTGATGTGAAAGAAGCCGTTTCTGCAAGCACGCCACAAACCGAGTCGCCTGAGGTATGCAAAAGCACATTTGGACAAGCCAGTTACATTTTGGAAGAAGGTCCTGTGGACTGATGAAACAAAGATTGAGTTGGTTGGTCATACAAAAAGGCGTTATGCATGGAGGCAAAAAAACACGGCATTCCAAGAAAAGCACTTGCTATTCACAGCAGCACCGGGAATCTTGTTAAAGTTGAGGGTCGCATGGATTCAACTCAGTATCAGCAGATTCTTGACAATAATGTGCAAGAATCAGTGACGAAGTTGAAGTTACGCAGGGGATGGATATTTCAGCAAGACAATGACCCAAAATACTGCTCCATATCTACTCAGGCATTCATGCAGAGAAACAATTACAATGTTCTGGAATGGCCATCCCAGTCCCCAGACCTGGATATCATTGAACATCTGTTGGGATGATGTGAAGCGGCTGTCCATGCTCGGCGGCCATCAAACTTACCTGACCTGGAATTGTTTTGTAAACAGGAATGGTCAAATCTACCTTCATCCAGGATCCAGGAACTCATTAAAAGCTACAGGAAGCCACTAGAGGCTGTGATTTCTGCAAAAGGAGGATCTACAAAATATTAATGTCACTTTTATGTTGAGGTGCCCATACTTTTGCACTGGTCAAATTTTGTTTAAATGCGGATTGCACATTTTCTGTTAGTACAATAAACCTCATTTCAATCCAGAAATATTACTCTGTCCATCAGTTATTAGATATATGAAACTGAAAAAGCTGTTGCAAAAACCCAAATTGTTATAAAGAAAAAAGGTTAACATTAATAGGGGTGCCCAAACATTTTCATATGACTGTATATACCAGGAAGGGAACAAAAACCAGGATGGGGACATATATAACAGAATGTGCCCAGGAGGGGGATATACATACCAGAATGGGGGCAAATAAACCAGGATAGAGACATATACATATTCATACTTCCTGCAGCTCCAGCGCCGAGGCCTGGAGGTGCAGGAAGGGTTCCAGGATGGGGACATATATACTAGAAGGAGGACATATATGCTAGGAAGGGGACAATAAACCAGGATGGGGACATACATATGTGGCGCCCTGGACTAGCCAGGTCATCACAGGTAACGCACACACACCCCCACCCCCACTAGACAGTAACATTAGCCAAACACAAAAGCCTTGTTGCCTCCTGCCAGGGTCTGATGTCCACACCAGGCGGGGTGGAGCCAAGTGGTTGGCCCCACCCAACGAGGAGTTCACAGGTCTGGAGGCGGGAAAAGTGACAGATTTGTCTTGGAGGTTGAAGTGAGAGGAGTAAAGTGGAGAGTGTCTGGGTTTGTGGCCCAGGCACTGACAACAAGGTTGGCAGACGGTGGTGGCCGTCTGCAGGAGAGGTGAATCGATGCGGAACCGTAGGACCGGGGTCGGGCGTTGGCCCGCCGGTACCGATCAGGGAGCGAAGTGAAGCCAGCACACACAGGCAGGGCCATCGGACCCCAACTAGGCTTGGAGTCGCCATCAACAGTCAAATCCGAGTGTGACAGGAACCCCAGGTGTTTCCTAACAGCCAAAGACCCGTTAGAAGGCAACCGTCCACATTGTGAGGGTATACAGCTACCGCCTAAGGCTAGAGACCCAAGGGCCAGCGCCTGCGGGCAAACGGTCTCCTCCGGCATCCATACACCGGGGAGCGGACTACCGTTGGGGATCCATCGTAGTCAAAACAGTACACAAAGGTGCAGGGAAAGACAACCGCCATCACCTGTCCGGGGAGAGACACTGCAGCCGGCTGCGGGACCCGTCCACCCAGCCGTTTGGTTTACCGAGGACTTTGTGCATCTCTTGCTGAGTGAGTACACCAGTGCCATCCGACGCCTCGCTGTCCCTGCAACCCTGCACCTCACCAACCCTGCCTCCCCATCACACCACCGGGCCTCGGGACCACCGACCCCCTACCCACGGAGGAGGAAAACAACATCCCAGCTGCTCCCCACTATCGCTGCCGGGATCCCCGTCACCAGCAGCGGTGGAGCCAATCTTCACCACAACCCGTGGGTGGCGTCACGGACTAAATCCCCCAAACCAACCACCCCCCTTTTCACTCACGGGCGAGGAGCGCCGCTCGAGTCCCCGGATCCGGTCCATCGCTCGAGCCACCAAGCAGCACCCGCAGCAGCGACGGACCCGAGCATTAGCGAGCGCGCCGGCGGCGTCCTCCCCGCCCGTGACACATACAGTACCAGGAAGGGCCTAGAATGGGAACATACATACCAGGAAGGGTACAGGATGGGGATATATGTACCAGGAAGGGCCCGGGATGGGGACATATATACCAGGAAGGGGACATATATACCAGGAAGAGGACATATATACAAGAAAGATATACAGAGGGGCAATGTTTGTATGGGGGGATAGTATACAGAGGGGCAGTGTTTGTAAGCATATATATATATATATATATATATAAAGAGGTGCAGCTTGTGTGGTGGATAGTATACAAAGGGGCAGCGTACTTGAGGGATATTGTACAGAGGGGCAATGTGTGTGGGGATATACAGAGTGGCAGTGTATATGGGGGATATTATAAAGAGGAGCAGTGTGCGTGTGGGAAAATTATTCAGAGGAGTAGTGTGTGGGGGGATATTATACAAAGGAGTAGTGTGTGTGTGTGTATGTGAGCAGTGTGTGGGGGGATATACAGAAGAGCAGTGTGTGTGAGGGAATTGTCCTGACTCATAACTGTCAGTGTTCCCTGGAGTGTGGCAAGTGGGAGGGCCCCCCTCTCTGCCTTGTTCCCAGGATCGCGGCGCCTTATCTATGGGGCATTTCCGTTCATGCGGCACCAGTTATAATTTTGCTCTGCAGTATGCCACTGGTCCCTGTAAGTTCTGATCCTGTCTCCCATCCTAACTACATCAGTCCCTCCGTGCCTCCCATCCTGACTGTGTCTGTTCCCTCCATCTCCCATCCTGACTGTATGTTCTCCCTGTCTCCCATCCTGACTGTGTACATTCTCCCTGTCTCCCAACCTGACTGTCCGTCCTCCCTGTTTCCCGTCCTGACCACCTCCGTTCCTCTCTGACTCCCGTTCTCCCTCCACTGTTGTTCCATCCTCCTGTACTCCCTGCCATTACCTGCTCTCCCAGCTCCTGACTTTGGCTTGTTAATTAACTTTGTTTCCGCACTCCCCCAGTCTTTGATGTGCTCTCTCGGTTTTTTGACTTGGCGCTCCCTTGACTCTGTCTCCATCTAATCCCTGGTACCTCGTTGATCTCCTGGTTCTGACTCCGGCCTATATGACCATCCTATCCTTACACTAGGGGGACTAGTGCCATCTAGTGGAGGGTATCTGCCTAGCACTTTCCTGGTGTTCTAGCTCCCGCTGTTGGTTTGTTACAGTCTAATACCATCTAGTGGAGAGTTCCTACTTTGCAATCTCCTGGTGTTCCAGCTCCCCCTGCTGGTTCAATACAGGAATATTATACAGAGGAGCAGAGTGTGTGGGGGGGATATACAGAGGAGCAGTGTGTGGGGAGATATTATACAGAGGAGCAATGTGTGTGGGGGGATATTATACAGAGGTGCAGTGTGTAGGGGGATATTATACAGAGGGGCAGTGTGTAGGAGGATATTATACAGAGGGGCAGTGTGTGGGAAGGGATATTACACACAGGGGCAATGTGTAGGGGGATATTACACAGAGGGGCAGTGTGTGGGGAGGGATATTATACAGAGGGGCAGTGTGGGGGGATATTATACACAGGGGCAGTGTGTGTGGAGGGATATTATACAGAGGAGCAATGTGTAGAGGGATATTATACAGAGGGGCAGTGTGTGGGAGAGATATTATACAGAGGAGCAATGTGTGTGGGGATATTATACACAGGCATTCTGTGTGGGTATATTATACAAAGGGGCAATGTGTGCAGAGGAATATTACACATGGGGCAGTGTGTGAGAGATATTATGGAGAAGGGTGGTGTAGTGGGTGTACTTTTTGGAGAGGGGCGGTGTATCATTAATTTTCTGAGGGAAATACTTTATTTTCTGCAACAACTTCAAGGGTGCTAACACTTTTGATTATGACTGTGTGTGTGTGTGTGTTATATACATACACCTTTTTCCACAATGGTGGTGAGGCTGTGGAAGGTTTGAGGGGTGGAGGAGGAGCTTGGGTGAAGCCTGGGTGTAGTCTCAAGGGGGCCCAAAATTTTGCCAGTATGGGGCCCTGAAATTCCTAGTGGCAGCCCTGCAATGTCTCGGCACATTTTCCATGGTGTAACCCGTATATATTCACCTTATACCAGATTGTTTCACCTAATCAATGTGCACTAGAGCCTAAGAGCAAGTGGTAACCCAAAGTCACCGAGTCAGTGTCCTCCGTCAATGAGAGACCAGCCAACGTGACGGTGGCATGGTGTAAGAGCGTTCTTCAGTGGGCACTTCTACTTATTGGTGGTCATCCAGAAAGGCAGGCGTCTTGTAGGTGACCTGAAGTAACAATGGGTTATATAGCGGTAGCAGTCACAGTCCTCTATGCAGTATGTATGATATGTCCGGCCTCGCGTCGGCCACCACATGTCTCTATCTGTTGCCTTGTCGGATGAGTCGAATGTCTCTACAGAAATCGCAGCAAGCTTCCACTAGCTTCCATTAGTGAAGATTAGAGTCCTCACCACGTTCCCGCTTCTCCTCGCCGCCCAACATGTCATTTATAGGAAACACATGTGAAGCGGGAGCCTCAGATACATCATTTCTGATGCTTTTAATGTCAAGGTCGTTTATCACATTTAAAGCCGCATTTCTGAAGGCATTATTGAGGAGATTTCTTGGAGCCAAACGTGCAATCATTCTTCTCAATTACATCCTGGCGCGATCACTGGATGAGAGCCCTGCATAAGAAAAGACCAAGAGAACTGAGGATTACAGAGGATGGAGGCTCCTGACATTACAGAGGATGGAGGCACCTGACATTACAGACGATGGAGGCTCCTGACATCAGAGAGGATGGAGGCTCCTGACATTACAGAGGATGGAGGCTCCTGACATTACAGAGGATGGCGGCTCCTGACATAACAGAGGATGGAGGCTCCTGACATTACAGAGGATGGCAGCTCCTGACATTACAGAGGTTGGAGGCTCTTGGCACTACAGAGGATGGAAGCACCTGACAGAGAGGATGGAGGCTCATGACATCAGAGAGGATGAAGGCTCCGGACTTTACAGAGGATGGATCGCCTGACAGAGAGGATAGATGCTCCTGACATTACAGAGGATGGAGGCTCCTGACATTACAGAGGATGGCTGCTCCTGAGAGAGAGGATGGATGCTCCTGACATTACGGAGGATGGAGGCTCCTGGGCTGCGGGGATAGCTGGGCTGTGGGGATAGCTGGGCTTCGGGGATAGCTGGGCTGTGGGGATAGCTAGGCTGCGGGGATAGCTGAGCTGCGGTGATAGCTGGGCTGCGGGGATAGCTGGGCTGCGGTGATAGCTGGGCTGCGGGGATAGTTGGGCTGCGGGGATAGCTGAGCTGTGGGGATAGCTGAGCTGCTGAGATAGCTGGGCTGCGGGGATAGCTGGGCTGCGGGGATAGCTGGGCTGCGGGGATAGCTGAGCTGCGGGGATAGCTGGGCTGCGGGGATAGCTGGGCTGCGGGGATGGCTGAGCTGCGGTGATAGCTGGGCTGCGGGAATAGCTGGGCTGCGGGGATAGCTGGGCTGCGGGGATAGCTGGGCTGCGGGAATAGCTGGGCTGTGGGGATAGCTGGGCTGCGGGGATAGCTGAGCTGCGGTGATAGCTGGGCTGCGGGAATAGCTGGGCTGCGGGGATAGCTGGGCTGCGGGGATAGCTGGGCTGCGGGGATAGCTGGGCTGCGGGAATAGCTGGGCTGCGGGGATAGCTGGGCTGCGGGGATAGCTGAGCTGCGGGGATAGCTAAGCTGCGGTGATAACTGGGCTGCGGGAATAGCTGGGCTGCGGGGATAGCTGGGCTGCGGGGATAGCTGGGCTGCGGGAATAGCTGGGCTGCGGGGATAGCTGGGCTGCGGGGATAGCTGGGCTGCGGGGATAGCTAAGCTGCGGTGATAACTGGGCTGCGGGAATAGCTGGGCTGCGGGGATAGCTGGGCTGCGGGGATAGCTGGGCTGCGGGGATAGCTGAGCTGCGGGGATAGCTGAGCTGCGGGGATAGCTGAGCTGCGGTGATAGCTGGGCTGCGGGGATAGCTGGGCTGCGGGGATAGCTAAGCTGCGGGGATAGCTGGGCTGCGGGGATAGCTGGGATGCGGGGATAGCTGGGCTGCGGATACAGCTGAGCTGCGGTGATAGCTGGGCTGCGGGGATAGCTGAGCTGCGGTGATAGCTGGGCTGCGGGGATAGCTGGGCTGCGGGGATAGCTGAGCTGCGGGGATAGCTGGGCAAGTGCAGGTGAGGAGTCATTTTTTGTTTTTTAAACTCTACCTTTAGTATCCACTAGAAAGAAAGAAAGGACACAGGCGGTCCTCACCCTGGACGATGGCGGCCGTTCCCGCACACAGTGGCGCTTCAGCCTGACCTTTAGTGTGTTCTGGAGTCTGGAGAGACCTGACTATATAATGAACAGGGGGTATAATTCCCATCAGATAACTCGGAATCACATTTCCTTGCCACATTGGAGTGACGGCTGGATCCTGGCAGGTTCTCTCTTCACTAATCAATATTCTCCGTTATTGGGTCATCTGTGGACTTGATTTCTGCCTCTGCCTCCTTCGATCGCTCTTCCCCAGGCGTAGGTTCATGTGAATGGACTTGGCGCCCCGTATGAGAGGTGTACGGGTGGGTCACCTTTCTCTTGCTGAGTTTTGGATCTGTTCACCTGTAGTGTCTGGCCCTGCACTGTCTGGTCCTGTGCTGTGTGTTCTTGCTCTGTCTGGCCCTGCGCTGTCTGGCCCTGCGCTGTCTGGCCCTGCGCTGTCTGGTCCTGTGCTGTCTGGTCCTGCTCTGTCTGGTCCTGTACTGTCTGGTCCTGTGCTGTCTGGTCCTGCGCTGTCTGGTCCTGTGCTGTCTGGTTCTGTGCTGTGTGTTCTTGCTCTGTCTGGCCCTGCGCTGTCTGGCCCTGCGCTGTCTGGCCCTGCGCTGTCTGGCCCTGCGCTGTCTGGTCCTGTGCTGTCTGGTCCTGCTCTGTCTGGTCCTGTGCTGTCTGGTCCTGTGCTGTCTGGTCCTGCGCTGTCTGGTCCTGTGCTGTCTGGTTCTGTGCTGTGTGTTCTTGCTCTGTCTGGCCCTGCGCTGTCTGGCACTGCGCTGTCTGGTCCTGTGCTGTCTGGTTCTGTGCTGTGTGTT
Source organism: Anomaloglossus baeobatrachus (assembly GCF_048569485.1). NCBI lineage: Eukaryota > Metazoa > Chordata > Amphibia > Anura > Aromobatidae > Anomaloglossus > Anomaloglossus baeobatrachus. The sequence continues at coordinate 575,927,858 of NC_134358.1, forward strand.
CTTGCTCTGTCTGGCCCTGCGCTGTCTGGCCCTGCGCTGTCTGGCCCTGCGCTGTCTAGTTCTGCGCTGTCTGGTCCTGCATTGTCTGGCTCTGCGCTGTGTGGTCCTGCATTGTCTGGCTCTGCGCTGTGTGGTCCTGCGCTGTCTGGTCCTGCGCTGTCTGGTCCTGGGCTGTCTGGCCCTGCGCTGTCTGGTCCTGGGCTGTCTGGTCCTGCTCTGTCTGGTCCTGCGCTGTCTGGTCCTGGGCTGTCTGGTCCTGCTCTGTCTGGTCCTGCGCTGTCTGGTCCTGGGCTGTCTGGCCCTGCGCTGTCTGGCCCTGCGCTGTCTGGCCCTGCGCTGTCTGGTCTTGTGCTGTCTGGTCCTGCGCTATCTGGTCCTGCGCTGTCTGCTCCTCACTCTCTAGTCCTGCGCTGTCTGGCACTGCGCTGTCTGGCCCTGCATTGTCTGGTCCTGTGTCGCGGGCGGGGAGGAGGGTGTCAGCACACCGCGCTCACCCCTTCTGCTCGGGTCCGGCAGCTGCTCAGTGGTGTCTCGAGCTGTGGGCCGGATCCCGGGGTGTCTCGAGCGGCACTCCTCGCCCGTGAGTGAAAGGGGTTTGTTGGGTGTGGGGATTGTTATAGTTCGTGACGCCACCCACGGTTGTGGTAATTGCACCACCGCTGCTCTGGATGGGGATCCCGGGGATGGTGATGGGAGCAGCCAGGTGTTGTGTTGCCCCTCCGTGGGTAGGGGTTGGTGATCCCGGGGCCCGGTGAAGAGATGTGAAGTGTAGGGCCCGGAGGGCGCAGGGACGCGGGGGCAGCGCTGTGCCTTGCGGCACTGTGGTACTCACTCAGCCTGAGACACGGACACAGTTTGTACGGTAAACCAACGGCTGGTAGGACGGTCCCACAGACGGTTGCACCTGCACTCCCGGTAGGTGACGGTGACGTCTCTCTTCCTTGCACCTGTTTGACTGATGGTAGCGGTGGATTCCCTCCGGTTACCCGCTCCCCGACTGCAATCTGGGCCGGAGGAGCTCTACACTTTGCCCGCAGGCGCTGGCCCTGGGGAAACTGGTGCCTTGGCGGTGGCGGTGTCTCCCCGGTAATGGTCGGGCTGTTGCCGTCAATCGGTACTTTGTTGCTGGGGGATCTGCGTCCCCTTCACTGACGGATTCGGCAAATTGGGCGACTCCTAGCCTTGCCGGGGTCCGAGAGGCCCCTGCCCTGGTGCTGACTGTCCTTCGGAACACTGCTCCAGACCACCGGGCACACAGCCAACGGGGTCCTTCCAGGAACTTCCAAAGGGTCCCCCTCCGGACAGTCACCGCCGTCGCTGACCTTGCTGTTCTAGCCCTACACACAGCTGGGCTCTCAGGCTCTGCGCACTCTCTGCGCTCTCTCCACTTCTTGCTTTCCTCCTTTTTCACTTCTCTTACTTTCACTTGCTGTTTACTTAAGCTCGTCCCTGAGCTGACTGCACTCTTGCCCTACCCGGGCTTAACTGCCTGGTAACTTCCTGCCTCCAGAGTTGTGAGCTCCTTGGTGGGCGGAGCCAACCGCCTGGCCCACCCCCTGGTGTGCATCAACAGACTCTTGGAGGAAGGCAACAAGGATTTCTGGTTAGCAGATGTGCCTACCTGGAGTGTGGGGTGTGGTGGTGTTGTTATCTGTGTCCCCTGGCTTGCCCAGGGCGACACATTCCCCCTTAGCAAAATGCAGACCGTCCGCGGGCTGCCGTCCTACACCGGTTTTATTTTTCTGTAAAAAGGGGATAACAGGGTTAAACATAACATGCATAACATTTTTAATCAACTCTTCCCAAGACGGGAGGCACATTTTACTTTTAACGTTTCAACGGTGTACGGTCACGGTTTCCGCTCTCTCCCACCCAAGCAACCTGGCCCTGATGCTGCCCCTAAAACCCAGGCAGCACCCCTTGACCCACAGTCCAGCACAAGTCACCCGAGCGGGATCTGTCCTTCCCTCCAGAGGGTGGCCACCGGTCCCTTTGGTGGCTGGGCCCTGGCCTGCTCTGCTCAGGGCCCTCCCTCCAACCTGCCTCTCCGGAGGCGGCATTGCGGAAACGGTAACGGTACCCAACATATTTACAAGCCACTAACGTTTGTGGTTGCCCTGCAGAGTTCACGGGCTTGTCCATGGCTAGTTCCCATGCATTTTTAAACTTTAAACGGTCCCCACGGGGACAACGGTGCCGGCTCCAGCCGGTTGCTAATCACAGCTGACAATCAGGTGAAAACTCGGTTCAATCAGTGTTTTTCATTTTTCAAAACTTTCAACAAATTTTCAAACAAGCAGGTGGTCCCAACGGGGACGGTGCTGCGGGCATCCATTGCCCTACTCCGGTCTTTCAAGCGCTGGGGCTGCTGGCAAGGGGTAGAGGTCTGCACTCGCTCGGGCCTCCGGGCCCCTCCTGAGGTTAACGTCCAGCGCAAACCAGCCTCGCTCCCCAAAGTGCCGGGTATACTGCACAATATCTCCCGGCATCAGATTACGGCTGGGATGTTCTTCGGGCAGGTGAGCATGCACGTCCCGCCGGGCTACAAACACCTCGGCCTCCAGGCCCGGCTCATAGATGAACCCGTAGCCCCGGCGGACATCAAACCGCCTCACCTGTCCCTCGTACAGCGGTCCCCGGTCACGGAAGGTCGCTTGCCGGAGATTTTCTTTCTCACGGATCGCTCTGGCCACCAGCTCGGCCTTCTTCCTCTCTCTCTCGGCGATCTCCAGGCCCAGCGGTACCGGCTCCCTATCCCAGTACGGCGCTGCTGCCAGCGCCGGCGCACGGGTCGGGCCCCGCGGGACATCCAGAACGTTACCCACCGTCAGGAAGGTGGGCGGCGTATCCCGCGGTGTCATGGCCTTGGGCGCTGCCTTGCAGCAGCAACCCGGCGCTACCTCAGCCGAGGTGTGGGGGATGGGCTTAGGGGCTTTCCGCTGCCGGGCCTTCGGCTCGGAGCGGGTCTTCGGCTCCGGCTCGGGGAGTTTCTCAGGGGATGCCTCCGGTTCGGTCTTCGGAGTCTTCCACGGCAACACCGCTGACCTGCTGCGAGCTCCGGCTACAGGTTGGCCCGCTTGGGCGGGGACGCTGGGTACTGCTACCGGTTGCGGTGGTAGCAGGCCTAGTGGCGGGGTCACGGCCTCCGGGACGGGTGGCGAGGGAGGCAGCGAAGGGAGAGGGCTTGGACCGGGCCCCACAGCCGCGATGACCGGCCCCTCAAGGGCGTCGGGACGTGGGTCACTCACCCTCCCTTTCTCCGCTTCCTCCTCGCGTCTCCGCACGGTGGCTACAACGTCCGCCATGTCGGCCTCCCACTCCTCCATGAGGAGCTGCATCTTCACCTGCAGCCGTTGGTAGAGCTGCGCGGTCCGGATCTCTACCCACGCCGCGGTTCCAGGCGCGGGGGGCACGGTGTCGCGGGATGGCATCCACATGACGGCTGGTTCGTTTGTTTCCAGGAACGGGATGTTTGCAGAGTCCTGGCGTCCCTGCTTTTATAGCGACGACTACATGCTGCCAGCCGCCATCGTGTCCCCCTTAGCTCTTTCCGGCCCCTCCTCTCTCGGGGCGGAGTTTTGGCCTTCGCGCCTCTACTGCTCGAGAAGACGCTCGAGCGGGAACTTTTCGCGCCAAAGATGGCGGCTTCTGAAATTTTTCTGCCGGATACCTCCGGCGGTAACAAGGCGCACCTCTACCAGACGGCAGAGCGGTAAGATCCTGTTCGTGACGCCAAGTTGTCGCGGGCGGGGAGGAGGGTGTCAGCACACCGCGCTCACCCCTTCTACTCGGGTCCGGCAGCTGCTCAGTGGTGTCTCGAGCTGTGGGCCGGATCCCGGGGTGTCTCGAGCGGCACTCCTCGCCCGTGAGTGAAAGGGGTTTGTTGGGTGTGGGGATTGTTATAGTTCGTGACGCCACCCACGGTTGTGGTGATTGCACCACCGCTGCTCTGGATGGGGATCCCGGGGATGGTGATGGGAGCAGCCAGGTGTTGTGTTGCCCCTCCGTGGGTAGGGGTTGGTGATCCCGGGGCCCGGTGAAGAGATGTGAAGTGTAGGGCCCGGAGGGCGCAGGGACGCGGGGGCAGCGCTGTGCCTTGCGGCACTGTGGTACTCACTCAGCCTGAGACACGGACACAGTTTGTACGGTAAACCAACGGCTGGTAGGACGGTCCCACAGACGGTTGCACCTGCACTCCCGGTAGGTGACGGTGACGTCTCTCTTCCTTGCACCTGTTTGACTGATGGTAGCGGTGGATTCCCTCCGGTTACCCGCTCCCCGACTGCAATCTGGGCCGGAGGAGCTCTACACTTTGCCCGCAGGCGCTGGCCCTGGGGAAACTGGTGCCTTGGCGGTGGCGGTGTCTCCCCGGTAATGGTCGGGCTGTTGCCGTCAATCGGGACTTTGTTGCTGGGGGATCTGCGTCCCCTTCACTGATGGATTCGGCAAATTGGGCGACTCCTAGCCTTGCCGGGGTCCGAGAGGCCCCTGCCCTGGTGCTGACTGTCCTTCGGAACACTGCTCCAGACCACCGGGCACACAGCCAACGGGGTCCTTCCAAGAACTTCCAAACGGTCCCCCTCCGGACAGTCACCGCCGTCGCTGACCTTGCTGTTCTAGCCCTACACACAGCTGGGCTCTCAGGCTCTGCGCACTCTCTGCGCTCTCTCCACTTCTTGCTTTCCTCCTTTTTCACTTCTCTTACTTTCACTTGCTGTTTACTTAAGCTCGTCCCTGAGCTGACTGCACTCTTGCCCTACCCGGGCTTAACTGCCTGGTAACTTCCTGCCTCCAGAGTTGTGAGCTCCTTGGTGGGCGGAGCCAACCGCCTGGCCCACCCCCTGGTGTGCATCAACAGACTCTTGGAGGAAGGCAACAAGGATTTCTGGTTAGCAGGTGTGCCTACCTGGAGTGTGGGGTGTGGTGGTGTTGTTATCTGTGTCCCCTGGCTTGCCCAGGGCGACACACCTGCACTGTGTGGTCCTATGCTGTGTGGTCCTGCGCTGTCTGGCCCTGCACTGTGTGGCCCTGCGCTGTGTGGCCCTGCGCTGTCTGGCCCTGAGCTGTCTGGTCTTGTGCTGCCTGCTCCTGCGCTGTCTGGCCCTGCGCTGTCTGGTCTTGTGCTGCCTAGTCCTGCGCTGTCTGGTCCTGCTCTGTCTGGTCCTGTGCTGTCTGCTCCTGCGCTGTGTGGTCCTGTAATGTGTGGTCCTGCGCTGTCTGGCCCTGCACTGTGTGGCCCTGCGCTGTCTGGCCCTGAGCTGTCTGGTCTTGTGTTGCCTGCTCCTGTGCTGTCTGGCCCTGCGCTGTCTGGTCTTGTGCTGCCTGGTCCTGCGCTGTGTGGTCCTGCATTGTCTGCTCCTGCGCTGTCTGCTCCTGCGCTATCTGGTTCTGCGCTATCTGGTTCTGCTCTGTCTGGTCCTGCGCTGTCTGGTCCTGCTCTGTCTGGTCCTGCGCTGTCTGGTCCTGCACTGTGTGGTCCTGCGCTGTGTGGTCCTGCGCTGTGTGGTCCTGCGCTGTGTGGTCCTGCACTGTGTGGTCCTGCACTGTCTGGCTCTGCGCTGTCTGGTCCTGCGCTGTGTGGTCCTGCGCTGTGTGGTCCTGCACTGTCTGGTCCTGCTCTGTCTGGCTCTGCGCTGTGTGGTCCTGCTCTGTCTGGTCCTGCGCTGTCTGGCTCTGCGCTGTGTGGTCCTGCTCTGTCTGGTTCTGCTTTGTCTGGTCTTGCTCTGTGTGGTTCTGCTTTGTCTGGTCTTGCTCTGTCTGGCTCTGCGCTGTGTGGTCCTGCGCTGTCTGGTTCTGCTTTGTCTGGTCTTGCTTTGTCTGGTCCTGCGCTGTCTGGCCCTGCGCTGTGTGGTCCTGCATTGTCTGGTCCTGCGCTGTGTGGTCCTGCTCTGTCTGGCTCTGCGCTGTGTGGTCCTGCATTGTCTGGCCCTGCGCTGTGTGGTCCTGCATTGTCTGGCCCTGCGCTGTCTGGTCCTGCGCTGTCTGGTCCTGCGCTGTCTGGCCCTGCGCTGTGTGGTCCTGCATTGTCTGGTCCTGCGCTGTGTGGTCCTGCACTGTCTGGTCCTGCGCTGTGTGGCCCTGCGCTGTCTGGTCCTGCGCTGTCTGGCCCTGCGCTGTGTGGTCCTGCACTGTCTGGTCCTGCGCTGTCTGGTCCTGCACTCTGGTCCTGCGCTGTCTGGTCCTGCGCTGTCTGGTCCTGCGCTCTCTGGTCCTGCGCTCTCTGGTCCTGCGCTGTCTGGTCCTGCGCTCTCTGGTCCTGCGCTGTCTGGTCCTGCGCTGTCTGGTCCTGCGCTCTCTGATCCTGCGCTCTCTGGTCCTGCGCTGTCTGGTCCTGCGCTGTCTGGCCCTGCGCTGTGTGGTCCTGCATTGTCTGGTCCTGCGCTCTCTGGTCCTGCGCTGTCTGGTCCTGCGCTCTCTGGTCCTGCGCTGTCTGGTCCTGCGCTGTCTGGTCCTGCGCTGTCTGGTCCTGCGCTGTCTGGTCCTGCACTGTCTGGTCCTGCGCTCTCTGGTCCTGCGCTCTCTGGTCCTGCGCTGTCTGGTCCTGCGCTCTCTGGCCCTGCGCTGTCTGGTCCTGCGCTGTCTGGTCCTGCGCTCTCTGGTCCTGCGCTGTCTGGTCCTGCGCTCTCTGGTCCTGCGCTGTCTGGCTCTGCGCTGTGTGGTCCTGCTCTGTCTGGTCCTGCGCTGTCTGGCTCTGCGCTGTGTGGTCCTGCTCTGTCTGGTTCTGCTTTGTCTGGTCTTGCTCTGTCTGGTTCTGCTTTGTCTGGTCTTGCTCTGTCTGGCTCTGCGCTGTGTGGTCCTGCTCTGTCTGGTTCTGCTTTGTCTGGTCCTGCGCTGTCTGGCCCTGCGCTGTGTGGTCCTGCATTGTCTGGTCCTGCGCTGTCTGGTCCTGCGCTCTCTGGTCCTGCGCTCTCTGGTCCTGCGCTGTCTGGTCCTGCGCTGTCTGGTCCTGCGCTGTCTGGCCCTGCGCTGTGTGGTCCTGCATTGTCTGGTCCTGCGCTCTCTGGTCCTGCGCTGTCTGGTCCTGCGCTGTCTAGTCCTGCGCTCTCTGGTCCTGCGCTGTCTGGTCCTGCGCTATCTGGTCCTGCGCTGTCTGGTCCTGCGCTGTCTGGCCCTGCGCTGTGTGGTCCTGCACTGTCTGGTCCTGTGCTGTCTGGTCCTGCACTCTGGTCCTGCGCTGTCTGGTCCTGCGCTGTCTGGTCCTGCGCTCTCTGGTCCTGCGCTGTCTGGTCCTGCGCTGTCTGGTCCTGCGCTCTCTGGCCCTGCGCTCTCTGGCCCTGCGCTGTCTGGTCCTGCGCTGTCTGGTCTTGCTCTGTGTGGTTCTGCTTTGTCTGGTCTTGCTCTGTCTGGCTCTGTGCTGTGTGGTCCTGCGCTGTCTGGTTCTGCTTTGTCTGGTCTTGCTTTGTCTGGTCCTGCGCTGTCTGGCCCTGCGCTGTGTGGTCCTGCATTGTCTGGTCCTGCGCTGTGTGGTCCTGCTCTGTCTGGCTCTGCGCTGTGTGGTCCTGCATTGTCTGGCCCTGCGCTGTGTGGTCCTGCATTGTCTGGCCCTGCGCTGTCTGGTCCTGCGCTGTCTGGTCCTGCGCTGTCTGGCCCTGCGCTGTGTGGTCCTGCATTGTCTGGTCCTGCGCTGTGTGGTCCTGCACTGTCTGGTCCTGCGCTGTGTGGCCCTGCGCTGTCTGGTCCTGCGCTGTCTGGCCCTGCGCTGTGTGGTCCTGCACTGTCTGGTCCTGCGCTGTCTGGTCCTGCACTCTGGTCCTGCGCTGTCTGGTCCTGCGCTGTCTGGTCCTGCGCTCTCTGGTCCTGCGCTCTCTGGTCCTGCGCTCTCTGGTCCTGCGCTGTCTGGTCCTGCGCTGTCTGGTCCTGCGCTCTCTGATCCTGCGCTCTCTGGTCCTGCGCTGTCTGGTCCTGCGCTGTCTGGCCCTGCGCTGTGTGGTCCTGCATTGTCTGGTCCTGCGCTCTCTGGTCCTGCGCTGTCTGGTCCTGCGCTCTCTGGTCCTGCGCTGTCTGGTCCTGCGCTGTCTGGTCCTGCGCTGTCTGGTCCTGCGCTGTCTGGTCCTGCACTGTCTGGTCCTGCGCTCTCTGGTCCTGCGCTCTCTGGTCCTGCGCTGTCTGGTCCTGCGCTCTCTGGCCCTGCGCTGTCTGGTCCTGCGCTGTCTGGTCCTGCGCTCTCTGGTCCTGCGCTCTCTGGTCCTGCGCTGTCTGGTCCTGCGCTCTCTGGTCCTGCGCTGTCTGGCTCTGCGCTGTGTGGTCCTGCTCTGTCTGGTCCTGCGCTGTCTGGCTCTGCGCTGTGTGGTCCTGCTCTGTCTGGTTCTGCTTTGTCTGGTCTTGCTCTGTCTGGTTCTGCTTTGTCTGGTCTTGCTCTGTCTGGCTCTGCGCTGTGTGGTCCTGCTCTGTCTGGTTCTGCTTTGTCTGGTCCTGCGCTGTCTGGCCCTGCGCTGTGTGGTCCTGCATTGTCTGGTCCTGCGCTGTCTGGTCCTGCGCTCTCTGGTCCTGCGCTCTCTGGTCCTGCGCTGTCTGGTCCTGCGCTGTCTGGTCCTGCGCTGTCTGGCCCTGCGCTGTGTGGTCCTGCATTGTCTGGTCCTGCGCTCTCTGGTCCTGCGCTGTCTGGTCCTGCGCTGTCTAGTCCTGCGCTCTCTGGTCCTGCGCTGTCTGGTCCTGCGCTGTCTGGTCCTGCGCTGTCTGGTCCTGCGCTGTCTGGCCCTGCGCTGTGTGGTCCTGCACTGTCTGGTCCTGTGCTGTCTGGTCCTGCACTCTGGTCCTGCGCTGTCTGGTCCTGCGCTGTCTGGTCCTGCGCTGTCTGGTCCTGCGCTCTCTGGTCCTGCGCTCTCTGGTCCTGCGCTGTCTGGTCCTGCGCTCTCTGGCCCTGCGCTCTCTGGCCCTGCGCTGTCTGGTCCTGCGCTGTCTGGTCCTGCGCTGTCTGGTCCTGCGCTGTCTGGTCCTGCGCTCTCTGGTCCTGCGCTCTCTGGTCCTGCGCTCTCTGGTCCTGCGCTGTCTGGTCCTGCGCTCTCTGGTCCTGCGCTGTCTGGCTCTGCGCTGTGTGGTCCTGCTCTGTCTGGTCCTGCGCTGTCTGGCTCTGCGCTGTGTGGTCCTGCTCTGTCTGGTCCTGCGCTGTCTGGCTCTGCGCTGTGTGGTCCTGCTCTGTCTGGTTCTGCTTTGTCTGGTCTTGCTCTGTCTGGTTCTGCTTTGTCTGGTCTTGCTCTGTCTGGCTCTGCGCTGTGTGGTCCTGCTCTGTCTGGTTCTGCTTTGTCTGATCCTGCGCTGTCTGGCCCTGCGCTGTGTGGTCCTGCATTGTCTGGTCCTGCGCTGTCTGGTCCTGCGCTCTCTGGTCCTGCGCTCTCTGGTCCTGCGCTGTGTGGTCCTGCATTGTCTGGTCCTGCCCTGTCTGGTCCTGCGCTCTCTGGTCCTGCGCTCTCTGGTCCTGCGCTGTCTGGTCCTGCGCTGTCTGGTCCTGCGCTGTCTGGCCCTGCGCTGTGTGGTCCTGCATTGTCTGGTCCTGCGCTCTCTGGTCCTGCGCTCTCTGGTCCTGCGCTGGTCGTCTGACCGCTGTCACTTTCTCACATTATTTATCAGGTCCTCTGTCCATGTTCTCTGCAGCGGTCGCTGTCTGTGACTATGAGTCCGGCTACTGATCTGTGCCTGCGTTTGGTGCATGTGTGTTCTGCAATGTAACGAGCCGTGTGTGACTCTCAGCGTCTCACACATGGCAGAAAGTAATAGAGATGGGTTTTCAGCACCGCGCCAATGACCAAAGACGGCTGGAATATAAGATTAATGTTGCTTTATTTTCATGCACAGGTCAACACGTTTCAGGAGTCTCAGCTCCCTTCATCAGGACAAACAGGCAAAAGAGCATCAAATCTCAGAGATATGATGTCTTTTGCCTGTTTGTCCTGATGAAGGGAGCTGAGACTCCTGAAACGTGTTGACCTGTGCATGACAATAAAGCAACATTAATCTTATATTCCAGCCGTCTTTGGTCATTGGCGCGGTGCTGAAAACCCATCTCTATTACTTTTTGCTATCAGCCAATTCGGGGACTGCAGCCTTGACCTGGAGTGTACATGCTTATATAGGAGTTGTGACTGGCACAACTTCTATTGGTGAGTTTAATCTTATTATTTAACCCCTTCCCTTTTGGGGTAAGACCCTATTGCGCTTTCTTTTTCCACAGTTATTTAATTTCCCGTCTCACACATGGGGATTTCTGACCAAAATTCATTATCTCCAAGAAATAAGATGTAACAGAACATAAATGTGACGCCCTGGCCTATCAGGTCGTCACAGGGTATTGCACAATCTGCCCTTCTGTGCAATATCCACCTCCTCCTTGGTTACAGGTCCCCAACTAACGGTGTTGTCAACATCAGCCAATCAAAATCCTAGGAACACTCTGCACCACACCCACCAGTGGACGACCTCAGTGGAATAGGGTTGCCCACTTGGGGGGTTGGTTAGGGGAGGTCAGGAGTGTCAGGAGTAGGTCAGTGAAAGACAGAGTTAGTGGAGAGTGAAAGAGAGAGGAGGTCAGGAGCTAGGCTCCTTGGAAGTCACTAGGTAGCAGACGGTGGTCTGGGCCTGGTAGGAGCTGGACCCCCGGTCACAGGGGATCATAACAAGGGGCACGGACTGTCGTGGAGGACAGCCAGCGGCCTTGTACCATCACCGGGCTGGGACCAGGGCACGACGGGGAACGTGGACCCTAGGTCAGGGAGTAGCTTCAGGCAACCTAACAATTGACCCGACGAGAACGGAGCCTTCAAGATCCGCTCTCCACCCGCTCCTAAATCAGGGCACTAGCGCAACGAGGGGGATAAGACTTTCCACGCATACGGTCCAGGAAATTCCAAGCGTGAATCCTTAGAGCAAGCTTCCTCAGTTAGCCACACTGGGGAGCGGGACTCAACTAGTTCTACACAACAGGGGCCAACTACCAAGAGAACTTAGTGCCAGGAGGAAGGTCACAGATCATCAGGCAACACCAGTGGGAACGGGACCCAAACGTGCTCCCCTCAGCGGCAGCGGTGTCCAGAACTTTGGTTTACCAAGTTGTCAGCGTTATTGGACTAAGTGAGTACGCAAGTGACCCCTTCACTCCCAACGGCACATCCCTGTCCTCATCACCGAGTCCCAGGGCATTCCCCCTACCCGTGGAGGGGTTAAACACCTTGCTGCCCACTCCATTACCCCCGGGTTCTCCCAGCTGTGGTACTCCACCTTACCACACACCACGGGTGGCATCACGAACTTTAAATATACCACCCAATGTAAATACCCCCTTTATTTGAGTGGCTGCACGACCCCCGGGTCTGGACGCCCCTCGAGCCACTGCGGATCCGGATCCGAGCAGCCCGGCTGCTGACATGAGGGCGGCACATATGTATCGCCTGCCTGGATCCACAGACTCAGACGGGCTGTAATGGACAGGTTAGAGGGAAGCCACTCACCAAGCAGGACCCCCAGAACCCTGAAACCCTTTAACCCCTATACAGGGATTTGGAATTACACAGGGCCCTGGAGATCACTACCTGTGGAGGGCTGCAGTCCGATGAGAGTAGTCGTCAGGCAGGGTCAAACCAGGAATAGCAGAACAGGGACAGAATCGGAAGGCAATGACGTAATCAGAAAACGTAGCAGAGGTCAAATCCGGATCGGGTAGCAAGGTACAAAACCAGCAGGCAGAAGGGTAGTCAGAAAACACGCAGAAGTCAGCACACAGGAATCAAAATACAAACAACACAGGAAACAGGAATAGAACCATCTCTGGCAGTGGTCACATGACAGGAGGGGGAATAAGAAGGGTGTGGTGTCTTCCCATTGGCTGCAGGTGAATGATGGCAACTTCAGTTGGAAGACACACGCCACCTACAGTCAGCCAGTGGTACTGCAGGTCCCAGGGAAACCCAGCCTAGTGGATGAGCAGAGCCTGTGCTCAGCAGAGCCACGGGCACCGACTCTTCTCCCATCACCAGCACTATCCATGGTGGGAACATGACGTCGCCTTGCGATTGGAGCAGAAGTCACAGGAGCGGACTCCTGTGGGGACATGACAACATAAATGTGTCGCCCACCTGTAGCGGTCACCTCAGGGACGTCACTCCACCTTCTAGGACGCTACAGGGGCTCCACTTGATTACCGCTGGCAACAGGTATGTCAGGTTATTTACTTCTGTGTCGTGACGCCACTCTCAGTTTGCGGTCAGGGGTATGGGGACCGCCACTGCAGTTTAACGAGCGTCTGGGGCTGATGGGATTTGCAGTTAGATGGTGTGGCCTTCCGAGAGTGAGGCTGGCCCCAGGGGCTCGGGTGTATATGTGTAGAACAACAGGTCGCAGAAGAACTCAGTCTCAGTCCAAAGTGTCTTTCAACTTGTTTACTCACGTTCAGCTGGTTTTGTGAGGTACCCGGGCGATACTGAGATAGACCAGAGAGAACAAGGTTTCCTTCAGGCTGGCGTAAGGGTAACCGTTAACTTGCCTTCCTAGCATTTCTTGTTTAGGACAACCCCTGACTTAAAGTACTGTGTGATTCATCCAGGGAAGTCGCAGCTGCCTTTTCTCCCCTTTCTGGCCCGTTTGCTGGCAGCGTGGACCAAGGTGGATAGCTTCAGACTCGATCCTCCTTATGAGCCCCATCGTTGCTGCTGATGCTCGGACTCTGTGTTGGTTGGTGTGGGACTTGTTGTCCACCCCACCGGCAGGTTTAGCAGACCACTAAAAGGATGTCTGGCTCTAGGGACCTGTTCCCCGTGCGTGCCTAGCCACCAGAGGTTTCCGTACATGACCAGCTGAATTCCTCAGTGTCTTCCTGACCAACTGGCTTCCTCAGCGTCTTTCTGTCCAACTTCTGGTGACCGTTCTCTCCCGCCATCAGCCACTACACGTGCAGGGTCTGACTAGCGTGTCCGCTCTCCTGCGTCTCCACTTCAGACTCGCTTCCTCCAGCACCTTCTCTCCTGACAGCCACTGCTACACTAGCTTCCAGCCTCTCCCCTACACTCCTAGCTGAGATGTGGAGGCCACGCCCCCTCCTGGGTCTGCCCAGGGGTCCCCTCTAGAGTGTGTGTGAGGCCTGGTCACTATGTGTCTGTGCGTATGTGGCGCCCCTGAGGCTTCCGTCGCCACAGAGACATTGGACCCCAGCCAGAGGTGTGATGTCCCATCCTGGGTAAGGAAAGGGGTGAACGCCGGTCCACAGGCAAATTCACACTACACCCATTGTTAGGTACACACAGGGACAAGGGACAGTGGCAGCAACCCTCCCATGCTGCATGCTGGGAGGGGCCGTAAGACCCATCCCTGCTCCCATAGGGTGGTAGCTTAGCAACTGGGGTGGGAGGAGCCACCCGAGAGCAGAGTAGTAAGGAGGGTCAAGAGAGAGTGTTTCGGTTTACCTCAGGGAGGAGGGGAGTGAGGAGGTCTGCGTGAGGCAGAGTAGTCTGAAGTTGAAGTGAGAGCTGAAAGGAGTAAGAAGAGTAGTGCTCTAGTCAGTCAGGAGCAAGAAGAAGAAAGTGACGCTTCCTGGTGAAGACCCTGGGACCTGGTAGGTCCAGGTGACACCAAGCAGAACAGAGAGGATTCCAGGGCCACGAAAAGCTTTCAGGCTAGTGGCCTGTTCCACAATAAGATTCGGTGGAGGGATCAAGCTGCAACAGGGGACGGTCCATAGAAACTGGAGGAGGAAAAGTCAACTACAAAAGTAAAAACCGAGGCCCAAGGAAAGCTGCAAGCTCCCCGGGCCACAGCCCACAGCAGAACCTCTAGAAAAGGGGTAAATTACCGACAGGCAAGCCCCTGGCCCGGAGGCTGTAGTGGAGGCCGAGCCAGGTTCAGCCAACAAGGGCAAGGCTTAAGGAGTCAGCTGAAGAAAGGAACACATAGAGGGGTGCACCGGCTTTCATTCCCAGATCTACCCGGGATTAGCGGAGGTCCCTGACAGGGGATTCCAGCACACCAGCACATCTTGAAACTGCACCCCCTGGTGTTGCCTCTGTTATTTCATCTGCATGGACTTCTATCACTGCATAGACACTTACAAGCACCAACAGTTGCCCTGGGGCACCGCTCCACCTGTGGGGAGCAGGACAATCCAAGCTGCCATTACATCAGCCCCGGAGGCCCCATACAGCAGCGGCGGCTTAATAGCCGCAAACCACAGGTGGCGTCACGAATATAAACTTTAATCACCCCCACTGAAGCCATATTAATTGACTCCCGCCAGAGTCACAGAGTCGGGCCCAGCCACCACTGACGACCCCCCGGACTAGTCTGGCCCGGCACCGGGTGTCCCATAGCCCTGGGGTGGGCGAGTCACGTACACACCCTATTCAGCCTTTAGGATTACCTGTTTGCACTCACCCAGCATGGGTGCAGTACTCAGTGGTGCCTGACCAGGTCAGGGGCGCCACATAAACATAAAGTGAAAAATATACTCAGCTCACGGACGACCTGTCCTGGTGCTGCACCAGCTCCGGTACGGTTCTCCCCGCAGAGGTCTCCGGCACCAAGAGTCCAAATCACTGAAGTGTGAGTGCAGCTCTGGAGTATAATACAGGAGGTAACTCAAGATCAGTACAGGATCAATAATGTTGGGGTCCTGTGGCAACTTCACCTGGCCCTACCCCGGAAGTGGAAGAGAACGAGTGCAGTAACACGCAGCCACTTGTTGGAGGATGTCGGTGGGAGGGCTGGTGGACATGGTGTGCGTATAACCGCAGCACAGCTCAGAGGATGATGAAACACAGGTGCCAGCTGCTTCGGCTTTCAGCAGGGTGCAGACTGGGAAGAAGGTCAGGACTGAGGAGTGGGGATGCAGGGGATGGTGAGGTCCTAGACCCCACATGGGGTGCAGGCCACCCTACTGTCTGCAGTTTGGAGGAAGAAAAGGAGGTGCTGAGCAGACCCAGCATCACAGCAAAAGAGGGCGCAGGGAGCACAATCACAACAGTCGGCCCCTAGCCACAAGGTCGTCTGTTACCACCTGCTGTGCCGACAGAGTCACCAAAGCCACCTCCAAGGAGCTCCTGTGCGTGGCATTTCTTCAGGCAATGTGTTGATGACAAGAGACGGGTGCTTTGCACGCTGAGCTGTCAGAGCCTGAAGCTGTTAGGGGGAACTCTTAATCAGAGATCACTAGTTGCCTCCCGCCTGGCCTAATTGGTGTGGATCGAGTGCATGCTTGAAAAATGAGATCAGACACAGTCGGATATTCATCTTTCCTCGACAAAAGTCGGCCCATGCTCTGCTTTATTACAACTGAGCTTGCTCTGATATAACCTTGCAAAGGGGCATGTCCGGATGTGTTCATAGGTCAGTGGGTCGAACAATGTGTTAGTCCATGAGCTGATTGGTGGGTGTCATTGTAGGCGGGTCTATGACATCATCGGATGGATCCATAGTGATGGTGATGGGAGGGACATCATCTGGTGGATCCATGCTGATGGTTTGGTCTGTGATGTCATCGGGGGCCATTTTGGGTTCCTCTGAAGAGTGACTGGCTAATGTATAGAGAATTAATTTCATTGAACACACTTCTCACAGTGCTCTATGTCCAGAGGTTAATCAAGTATTTCATCTTATGGCTCTCCTCAACAAAGCGAGGCATAAATGTGCTGATCCTGAGCACCACCTGCATGACGAGGCATCAGAACGCAAAGCACAAGCTGCGGTGGAGTACACACCTGAAGCACCAGCCAAGGTCTGAGGCTCCTCCTGCACCTCTTCTGCGGTGGTCTCAGCCTCTTCTTCATCCCATCATCACCAGGGCAAAGAGAGGATGTGACAGCACCACCAGCAGCAGTGTCACTGAGCGTCTCCACACTGTCTCATGGAAATGTTCAGCTGACCATATCCCAAACCCTGGGACAAAAGAGGAAATATCCCCTCAACCCCCCCCTCCCAGCCCTGGCCTTGAATGACAGCATTTCATAATTCCTGGCCTTTGAATTGCTGTCATTCCGGCTGGGGACGAGCAGTTGTAAAACACACTGATGCTGGTGGCTGTCCACAGGACATTGCTCCCACCCAACGACACTTTTCCAGTTGTCCCATTCCTCCCATGCACATTACACACACATGTTGCAGACCAAGTTCGTTGTACACTGCGCAACGCCTTCTGTGGAGAGGTCCATGTAACTACAGATACGTGGACAAGTAAGCACGGGCAGGGACGTTATATCTCCATAATTGCCCACTGGGAAAATGTAGTGGCACCTGTGAAAAGGGGGGCAAATGATGGGCCAACAGGGCTCCGCTCTACTTTACCAGACTGAGCCTGTGTTTGTGATCTGGGGGTGTAACACTTACTTGGGTCTTCATGGGAGCGTCCATCTCCCTGCAGCCGGTCACCATCGTAGATGTGGCAAGGCAACACATTACGCAGAGAATCTCTTTACAAAACAACATGGAACGGTTTATTTCTTCTTCAACCTGCTCAACAGACATGGTCAATTCTATCCCATTCTGCTGCCGCTGTTTTCTGGGGTACTTTTTCTGCCTAGCCAGTGCCCTGGGAATTAGCCGTCCAGCTGCCGAGCCTAAGCCTCTACTTAACCTTGTTCTTGTCTCCACGGCTATCCATGTCCAACTGCTGCCTCGGACAGCTAGAGCCTTGACTTTCCTACACCCGTCCCGAGGAACTCTCTCTCGGGCACATCCGTCTAGTCTCTAGACTCTTCTAAACCCATCCCGAGGTGAGCCTTAAGGGTGCTTTACACGCTGCGACATCGCTAGCGATAGCACCCGCCCCTGTCGTTTGTGTGACATTTGGTGATTGCTGCCGTAGTGAACATTATCACACGCACTTACCTTTTCAGCGACGTCGCTGTGACCGCCGAACAATCCCTCTTTCAAGGGGGAGGTGCGTTTGGCGCCATAGAGACGTCACTGCGCCGTCACTAACTGGCCAGCCAATAGAAGCGGAGGGGCGGAGATGAGCGGGACGTAACATCCCGCCCACCTCCTTCCTTCAGCATTGCCGGTGGACGCAGGTAAGGTGATGTTCGTCGTTCCTGCGGTGTCACACAGCGATGTGTGCTGCCGCAGAAACGACAAACAACCAGCAGCATGCACCACCAACGATATTATGAAAAGGAGCGACGTGTCAACGATCAACAATTTTTGACGTTTTTGCGATTGTTGATCGTCGCTGCTTGGTGTCACATGCTGCGATGTCGCTACCGGTGCCGGATGTGCGTCACTAACGACGTGACCCTGACGATATATCGTTAGCGATGTTGCAGCATGTAAAGCACCCTTTAGGCTCCGGACACTTGGATAATACCTTCGGGTTCCCCGACAGGCTCAAGTTACCAAGCACTTTCCACACACCAGTATCCTCTCTGCAGAAGTAACTCTCTCAGGCCGGTCTCACCAGCCAGCCCTGTGACGGGGTATGTGGCAGAGCAGTAAGGGACGCCAGGCCAAGGAACAATCCAAAGGGCTTTATTGGAACCACAAAGATAAAGCACCAAACAAATATAAATCCTTAAAGTCTGCAAGGAGTCCACAACAAAACAAAAGATCCAGGGGCACCTCCCGGTATTCCGATGCCAGGGAAAATATGGCAATGGTCCTTATATGAGTTCCTTGAGTCCAACAGGGTGAACAACAAAACGCAATCCCACGTGGCCACTGATCTCCAGTCTGTGACAGTCCATACACAGGTCCTAGGATCCAGCCTCAGCAATAGATCCTAGTCCTTCTCCAGCCGAGATCCGACTAACTGAACTAACATGGGTCTCATTGTTCTTCTCTCCTGGGATCAGCCCCTTAGGTGGGCAGAAGAGTCCAACTCCGCCTGGACACTTGATACATGAATGGACTTTAGACTCCTGGCTCTTTCTTATTTACCAAGTTGTGGTTGGAGAAGTCCCATGCTGAGAAGAACAAACAATCCCCCACCAGTAGTACCTACAGGACAGTCAAGTAGAGACAGACTATTACAACATGAACACAGGCGGGGGAGGGACACTCTGTTACAAGCCCGCTGCTCTCTGACACCCCTCCAATCCTGACTCTCCATTACCTCGGCAAGTTGTAAGTATCTTTTACGCTGCACATACTAAACCTTCACTTACTGTAATCCTTATCTAGCTGACATTCTTATATTCTGCATTACACGGTTAATGCATTAATCACACATTACAGGATTATACGTTACATTACTATAAGACACATTATAATAAAACGCAATCTTCAATAAAAACACTTTATTCTCTCGGCCACTAGGTGGCGCTGATCGCAGGAATGCTGTGGCTCAGTAATGCTTAAACAGTCATAATACACAAGTATTACAATACACACACTGTAATATACATCAGACATTACATTTAACCCCGTAGGAGTGGGGTAATCTGGCCACGTTCTACAGCTGGGCGGAAGGCGTTCTGGCACATCTCGGATCACTGTCTGTGTCAGTCTTGCTTCCTCCCCCTCCTCCTCTTCCAATCAGAGTAAGACCTGCACCACCATCTTTAGCCCAATCTGCTGTCTTTTACCCCTCTGTTTACTCATCTGCCTGGGGGTCAGGAGCTGTGGACGGGCAATAAACAGATAGATGAGTGGCTGGTGGTGGTGGACCTCATGCCCGGCCTGTTGCATGTGCTGAATTTGGTGGTCAGAGCTTCCTCACAAATTACCACTTATGTCTGAGCTTCTGCTGAAAGTGCGGGCTGTCTCTGCACACTTTTGGCATTCTTACCCGGATGCTGCTCGCTTGTCTGCGCTACACTTCATCCTTCCCGCTCACTGTGGCGTTCCAACCAGGTGGAACTCCACCCTGCATATTGCACAGGCAATTGTGGAGTTTCAGCTGTAGCACACATGGCGGAATCGCTATGCGGAACAGCACTTCCCCACCGAGTGGGACTCCATGCAGGACCTGTGTGCTGTGTTGTGCTGCTTCGAATACTCCACCAACATGGCTAGCGCAGATCAAGCTGTAGGGGGCATAACCTCTACGAGATACTTGACTGTACTGTGTCTTTAAGGAAGCAGGGCTTCCCTGCTGTGTGTAATGGACTGACCGACGCCTCCCCTTCTGTGACTGTGTGCATGGGTTAGCCCTGCAGAAAAAGTGTGGGAAATAGGCCTGAGAGGCAGGGCTGTGAAGAAGCAGTGGAAGAAGTGGTTGTGCCACAGGTGCAGAGAGAAAAGCTAAAACGTTGCCTAAATCCATTGAGCTTGAAGTGGGGGAGAGATGCGGTGCCGGCTGTGAGGGTTCAGTGATTCGGACCGTGAGAAAACCAAGAGTATTGTTCAGTTGGTACCCGACCGAGAAGAAGACGTCGCCTGGACAAGCCCAGCTGCCCTGTAACCCAAGAGAAGAAAAGTTGCCTCCATTCGACTCCAGAGAGGTGCGCACCAATGGGCTTTGTACCCCAAGGGGAGCGGTTCCTGGGACAGTACCACGTGTTTGTTCTTGTGCGCACTGGTTGAGGTTTAGTGCAGGCCTCCGTAGTTAGAGTGCGGTGTCCGCACAGTCCCATTAGTGGCGGTCAGGTGGGTTATAGCACAGAGTAGCGCAGTATAAGTATATATTATCTGCAGATGTTTGTGCCGTTATCTATTGTGATAGTTCAGGCGACAGTCGTACTGCACTCCAGCTAAACAGCTCAATTGTGTATTATCCCCTGTTCAAAAATAGCCCTTTCCCATAACCCAACCCTTATGCGTTATCTCCGTGCAATAAAATACCCTGTTTTGTCTGTGGACTCGTCTGGTATCGTAACTTACTCTGCACCGCGGTGGTCCCTTGGTCATCGGTTCAAAGCCACCATCAGCAATAAATACCATAGGAACCACGGCACCGAAACTCCTTGATTTACAAAATATCTTTATTAGTCCCCGCATACACCGAAGAAAAATACAAGAACACGCCATCATCAGCGTTACTATACCGCTTGTATGCCTGCTTGAAAAACGCCTGAGGCCATGATGGATGAGTTGGTGGCACAGGAAGAACAGGGCACACTCATATGATTATCAGGGCGTCATTCACATACAGTGTCTACAAGTAGTATTCAACCCCCTGCAGATTTAGCAGGTTTACACATTCGGAATAACTTGGCATTGTGACATTTGGACTGTAGATCAGCCTGGAAGTGTGAAATGCAGCAAAAAAGAATGTTATTTCTATTTTTATTTAAATTGTGAAAAGTTTGTTCAGAGGGTCATTTATTATTCAACCCCTCAATCCACCAGAATTCTGTTTGGTTCCCCTAAAGTATTAAGAAGTATTTCAGGCACAAAGAACAATGAGCTTCACATGTTTGGATTAATTATCTCTTTTTCCAGCTTTTTCTGACTAAGGGGTGCTTCACACACAGCGAGCTCGCTGCCGAGATCGCTGCTGAGTCACGCTTTTTGTGACGCAGCAGTGACCTCATTAGCGATCTCGCTGTGTGTGACACTGAGCAGCGATCTGGCCCCTGCTGCGAGATCGCTGCTCGTTACACACAGCCCTGGTTTGTTTTCTTCAAAGCCGCTCTCCTGCTGTGACACACAGATCGCTGTGTGTGACAGCAAGAGAGCGACAAATGAAGCGAGCAGGGAGCAGGAGCCGGCGTCTGACAGCTGAGGTAAGCTGTAACCAAGATAAACATCGGGTAACCAAGGTGGTTACCCGATATTTACCTTAGTTACCAGCCTCTGCAGCTCTCACGCTGCCTGTGCTGCCGGCTCCGGCTCTCTGCACATGTAGCTGCTGTACACATCGGGTTAATTAACCCGATGTGTACAGCAGCTAGGAGAGCAAGGAGCCAGCGCTAAGCGGTGTGCGCGGCTCCCTGCTCTCTGCACATGTAGCTGCATTACACATCGGGTTAATTAACCCGATGTGTACTGTAGCTAGGAGAGCAAGGAGCCAGCGCTCAGTGTGCGCGGCTCCCTGCTCCCTGCTCACACTGGTAACTAATGTAAACATCGGGTAACCATACCCGATGTTTACCTTAGTTACCAGTCTCCGCAGCTTCCAGACGGCGGCTCCGTGCAAGCGCAGCGTCGCTTGCACGTCGCTGCTGGCTGGGGGCTGTTCACTGGTCGCTGGTGAGATCTGCCTGTTTGACAGCTCACCAGCGACCATGTAGCGATGCAGCAGCGATCCTGACCAGGTCAGATCGCTGGTCGGATCGCTGCTGCATCGCTAAGTGTGAAGGTACCCTTATTAAGACCCTCCCCAAACTTGTGAACAGCACTCATACTTGGTCAACATGGGAAAGACAAAGGAGCATTCCAAGGCCATCAGAGACAAGATCGTGGAGGGTCACAAGGCTGGCAAGGGGTACAAAACCCTTTCCAAGGAGTTGGGCCCACCTGTCTCCACTGTTGGGAGCATCATCCGGAAGTGGAAGGCTTATGGAACTACTGTTAGCCTTCCACGGCCTGGACAGCCTTTGAAAGTTTCCACCCGTGCCGAGACCAGGCTTGTCCGAAGAGTCAAGGCTAACCCAAGGACAACAAGGAAGGAGCTCTGGGAAGATCTCATGGCAGTGGGGACATTTGGTTTCAGTCAATACCATAAGTAACGCACTCCACCGCAATGGTCTTTGTTCCAGACGAGCCCGTAAGGTACCTTTACTTTCAAAGCGTCATGTCAAGGCTCGTCTACAGTTTGCTCATGATCACTTGGAGGACTCTGAGACAGACTGGTTCAAGGTTCTCTGGTCTGATGAGACCAAGATCGAGATCTTTGGTGCCAACTACACACGTGACGTTTGGAGACTGGATGGCACTGCATACGACCCCAAGAATACCATCCCTACAGTCAAGCATGGTGGTGGCAGCATCATGCTGTGGGGCTGTTTCTCAGCCAAGGGGCCTGGCCATCTGGTCCGCATCCATGGGAAGAAGGATAGCACGGCCTACCTGGAGATTTTGGCCAAGAACCTCCGCTCCTCCATCAAGGGTCATTTAATCTTCCAACAAGACAACGACCCAAAGCACACAGCCAAGAAAACCAAGGCCTGGTTCAAGAGGGAAAAAATCAAGGTGTTGCAGTGGCCTAGTCAGTCTCCTGACCTTAACCCAATTGAAAACTTGTGGAAGGAGCTCAAGATTATAGTCCACAGGGGCCACCCAAAGAACCTAGATAACTTGGAGAAGATCTGCATGGAGGAGTGGGCCAAGATAACTCCAGAGACCTGTGCCGGCCTGATCAGGTCTTATAAAAGATGATTATTAGCTGTAATTGCAAACAAGGGTTATTCCACAAAATATTAAACCTAGGGGTTGAATAATAATTGACCCCCATTTTTTTGTTGAAAATTTATTAAAATTTAACTGAGCAACATAACTTGTTGGTTTGTAAGATTTATGCATCTGTTAATAAATCCTGCTCTTGTTTGAAGTTTGCAGGCTCTAACTTATTTGTATCTTATCAAACCTGCTAAATCTGCAGGGGGTTGAATACTACTTGTAGGCACTGTATGTCTCCGAGGGTGAGTTCCCGTACCAACAATGGGCAAGTACACAACTGTCCAGCAAGGGGAGGAGGAACTGTCTTCACAGCAGGGTGGCACTCAAATCTACTCAGAGGCATCACTGGAACGTGGCTGGGGGATTCAGAGGACCCAGCACACACACCTCTGACCTCTGGGAGCCTGGCACACATGAGCCAATGCAAGGTGCAGTACCTGCACAATGACCACAGATTTGCCCACATTGTTACCAGTGCTGGTTACTGGGTGGTGACCCTACTGGATCCCCGCTCCAAGGACAACATAGGATTGTTACTTCCATCACTGGAGCAGGATTGGAAAATCTGTGAATACAAGTGACCGCTGGTAGAGGTGCTACTGACGACATTCCCACCTGACAGCGGGGACTCAGTGGAAGAACAAGGCAGAGGAAGAGAAGGAAAAGCTGTGGAAAAACTTCCTCAGCACGCCACACCATCCAGCACCACCATCTCATATGCTCCATATTAGCAGGAGGCAGCATTTCAACATGGTGGAAGAGCACGTGCCTGCACAGGACCTGGTCCCGGGGGCTTAGGGGCCACACTCTAAAGTGAAAGGGGGTATTTACAGGGGAGTTATAGTTTGTGATGCCACCCGTGCTGTACGGTAACTGGGAGTACAGCCGCTGCCATCGGGAGAACCCGGTGGTGATGGAGTGGGGCAGCGAAGTGTCGTTGCCCTCCATGGGTAGGGGCAGGGCCCGGGACTCTGGTTGATCCTACGGGGTGCCTTGAAGAGGGGGAACACTCAGGTACTCACTCAGTAAATAAGCAGACGCTGAAAACCGGGTAAACCAAGTTTCTGGGTGCCGCTGCCTCTCAAAGGGGAGCGTGTCCGGGTCCCGTCCCCTGCAGTGCTGCCTGGTGATCCGTGACCTGCCTCCTGGCACACAATTTAGATTCTTCATAGTGGCCCAGTAGTCTGAAACTTGCCGGGCCCCGCACCCCACTGTGGCTAAGTGTGGGAGCTTGCTCTCAGGAGCTCATGCTTGGGATTTCAGTGGGCCGCTTGTATGGAAGTCCCTATCCCCCTCGTTGCACTAGTGCCCTGATTCTGGAGCTAGTGGGAACAGATCATAAAGGCTCCGTTCTCCGCAGGTTAATTGCCGGGATGCCTGAAGCTTCTCCCTGACCTAGGGTCCGTGTACCTCGCCATCTCTTCTGTCCTGGACCGGTGATTAGGACCAGGCTGCTGACCATCCTCTTTGACAGGTCCCAGGCACCTAGCCTCAATCCCCTGCAACCGGGGGTCCGACTCCTCTAGGTCTAGACCACCGTCTGCGACCTAGTCTGCTTCTCCTGGGATTCACTACTCCCAGCCTCCTCTGAGCTCCTCTCTGCTCAAGGGCTACCACACCTCTTTCCTCCCACTACTCTTCTACACTCCTCACCTCCCCTTACTGACCCCTAGGTGCGTGACGCTATTCCGCTTAAGCCGCCCACTGGTGTGCCTGGTGTGTGTGGTGCAGGGTGTATCTAGGATTTGATTTGCTGTTGGAGGCAGCACTGTAATATGGGGACCCAGAACCATGAGGGACTTGAATACTGCACAGGGAGGGCAGATTGTGCAGTACCCTGTGACGACCCTAATAGTCCAGGGGTGTCAGAGATACAGTGGTCGCCTAGGAGACAGAACACAGTGGGAGGAGCAAAGAGTTGGCGAGGCAGACAGACCTGGAAAAGTAGGATGAGTTATGTATAGAGGTTCCAGGCCCAGGCCTCAGCAGGTCTCCTCCATTGTGCCCTAATGACACGGCCAGCCACAGAGGCAAGAGACGGGGAACGCAGAAGTCAGACTCGGCTGCTGGAGGGATAATACCCAGAGCGAGGGCAGGACGGACGGTTACTCCATAGAAGAGCGGCAGCAGAACGGGAACACCGGAGGAAAGTGGCCATGTCTGTCCTAGGAAGGTTACTATGAAGGAGTCATTCATGAAGATTATATGCTAAAGGAAGAAGTTGGAGTTTGAGTTATAAGGAAATTGTTTCTGTGATGTGTTGCCCAACTATGTCTATAACAGTGACCGGCGACGCGGTGGTGGACGAGCTGCTGAAGCTGCAAGTAAGTGTCGCACCCCACGGCCGGGGCGGAACACATACACACCACCAGATTGAGGAAGGGGAGTGAAGCCCTGCCGGCCATCACCTGACTCCCCCTTTCAGCTGCACTGTGTCCTTTCTCTGGCAGATACCAAGAGTCTGAAACTTGTGGTCTTCTGTGTCAGCAGATTGGACCCGTGGCAAGAACTGGACCTGTTTGTTATGGGCGTGCCGTCATGTCCAGCCTCCAACATGGCTGGTAGCTTGGTCACACCAAACCGGAGCCGAATACCCGCCACAAGTGTGCCAAACTTTCTATTTATGAGAATGATCTGGATCAGCGGTGAATTTCATTGCTCCACAGCTGATGCCAATGATTAGTTTGGCCGCCCCATCTGCCTGTCTATTATATTCTATACTGCTCGGCCTCCGCCAGCTGTAAACGCCGTATACATGAGGTCACTGTGACGTCACTAAGGCTGCGCTCCCAGTAACAAGCCTAATTCTATATGGATACAATCCTAGGAGACCGCAGAGGGTTAAGGGTGCTTTACACGCTGCGACATCGCTAGCGATTGCTAGCGATGTCGCGAGCGATAGCACCCGCCCCCATTGTTTGTGCAACATGTGGTGATTGCTGCCGTAGCAAACATTATTACTACGGCAGCGTCACACGCACATACCTGGTCAGCGACGTCGCTGTGACCGCCGAACAATCCCTCCTTCAAGGGGGAGGTGCGTTCTGCGTCATAAAATGGTCGCCCAATAGAGGAGGAGGGGAGGAGATGAGCGGCCGGAATATCCCACCCACCTCCTTCCTTCCTCCTTTCCGATGGACGCAGGTAGGATGATGTTCGTCGCTCCGCGGTGTCATACACAGCGATGAGTGGTGCCGCAGGAATGACGAACAACCTGCGGAATGAACCACCAACTACATTATGATTTGGAGCGACGTATCAACGATTCTTGCCGTTTTTGCGATCGTTGATCGCCGCTGCTAGCTGTCACACGCTGCGATATCGCTAACGACGCCGGATGTGCGTTACAAACATCGTGACCCCGATGATATATCGTTAGTGATGTCGCAGCGTGTAAAGCCCCCTTTACACACGACTCTCCGGGGCCAGCGGAGGTGATGTAGCCGCGGGAGTGAAATATCCTGGCGGCGTTCAGAGGAGATGCTGAATGTCGCGCTCAGTAGATCCGCGCGTCACACTCTCCGGATTTTTGCTTATTATTCATTGATTTCTTATTCTTCTTTTTAGTTCTTTTATTTCTTCTTACGCATTCCCATGAAGATGTTCAGATATTGGCAGATTTGTGGCTTTTCTGACACTTTGTTGGGGATTTGTTGGGGGTTTACTTCTAATTTGAATGAAAATAATACCCCGGCCGTCAGTAATCCAGCGCTTTGTACTTTCAGCACTTTACAATATGTAACTCTCAGGTAATGAAATTAATTCTGGAGTAAAAACAGATGTGAGCGCGCAGCTTTATTTTCATGAATTTCAGCCAAATCTCCGTTTTACACATCATCATTTGATACATGTTTTTGACAGTACGTTTTGGTGAAAAAAAGAAAGGTTAAATGGTCGGGTGAGAATGAGGGTGATGGTGAGGCTGACCCGTGCACAGCGGTGAGCGACAGGCGTCAGCGCAGAAGACAGGAATATGGGGGACAGTGACATCACAGACTGAGATACCGAGGCTCCAGGTCAGGAATATGGGGGGCAGTGACATCACAGACTGAAATACAGAGGCTCCAGGTCAGGAATATGGGGGGCAGTGACATCACAGACTGAAATACAGAGGCTCCAGGTCAGGAATATGGGGGACAGTGACGTCACAGACTGAGATACAGAGGCTCCAGGTCAGGAATATGGGGGGCAGTGACATCACAGACTGAAATACAGAGGCTCCAGGTCAGGAATATGGGGGGCAGTGACGTCACAGACTGAGATACAGAGGCTCCAGGTCAGGAATATGGGGGGCAGTGACATCACAGACTGAGATACGGAGGCTCCAGGTCAGGAATATGGGGGACAGTGACATCACAGACTGAGATACGGAGGCTCCAGGTCAGGAATATGAGGGACAATGACGTCACAGACTGAAATACGGAGGCCCCAGGTCAGGAATATGGGGGACAGTGACATCACAGACTGAGATACGGAGGCCCCAGGTCAGGAATATGGGGGGCAGTGACATCACAGACTGAAATACAGAGGCTCCAGGTCAGGAATATGGGGGACAGTGACGTCACAGACTGAGATACAGAGGCTCCAGGTCAGGAATATGGGGGGCAGTGACATCACAGACTGAAATACAGAGGCTCCAGGTCAGGAATATGGGGGGCAGTGACGTCACAGACTGAGATACAGAGGCTCCAGGTCAGGAATATGGGGGGCAGTGACATCACAGACTGAGATACGGAGGCTCCAGGTCAGGAATATGGGGGACAGTGACATCACAGACTGAGATACGGAGGCTCCAGGTCAGGAATATGGGGGACAGTGACATCACAGACTGAAATACGGAGGCCCCAGGTCAGGAATATGAGGGACAATGACGTCACAGACTGAAATACGGAGGCCCCAGGTCAGGAATATGGGGGACAGTGACATCACAGACTGAGATACGGAGGCTCCAGGTCAGGAATATGGGGGACAGTGACGTCACAGACTGAGATATGGAGGCCCCAGGTCAGGAATATGGGGGACAGTGACGTCACAGACTGAGATACGGAGGCTTCAGGTCAGGAATATGGGGGACAGTGATGTCACTGACTGTGATACGGAGGCTCCAGGTCAGGAATATGGGGGACAGTGACGTCACAGACTGAGATATGGAGGCCCCAGGTCAGGAATATGGGGGACAGTGATGTCACTGACTGTGATACGGAGGCCCCAGGTCAGGAATATGGGGGACAGTGATGTCACTGACTGTGATACGGAGGCTCCAGGTCAGGAATATGGGGGACAGTGACGCCACAGACTGAGATATAGAGGCTCCAGGTCAGGAATATGGGGGACAGTGACGTCACAGACTGAGATATGGAGGCTCCAGGTCAGGAATATGGGGGACAGTGACGCCACAGACTGAGATATAGAGGCTCCAGGTCAGGAATATGGGGGACAGTGATGTCACTGACTGTGATACAGAGGCTCCAGGTCAGGAATATGGGGGACAGTGACGCCACAGACTGAGATACGGAGGCTCCAGGTCAGGAATATGGGGGACAGTGACGTCACAGACTGAGATATGGAGGCCCCATGTCAGGAATATGGGGGACAGGGACATCACAGACTGAAATACAGAGGCTCCAGGTCAGGAATATGGGGGACAGTGACATCACAGACTGAAATACAGAGGCTCCAGGTCAGGAATATGGGGGACAATGACGTCACAGACTGAAATACGGAGGCCCCAGGTCAGGAATATGGGGGACAGTGACATCACAGACTGAGATATGGAGGCCCCAGGTCAGGAATATGGGGGACAGTGATGTCACTGACTGTGATACGGAGGCCCCAGGTCAGGAATATGGGGGACAGTGATGTCACTGACTGTGATACGGAGGCCCCATGTCAGGAATATGGGGGACAGTGACATCACAGACTGAAATACAGAGGCTCCAGGTCAGGAATATGGGGGACAATGACGTCACAGACTGAAATACGGAGGCCCCAGGTCAGGAATATGGGGGACAGTGACATCACAGACTGAGATATGGAGGCCCCAGGTCAGGAATATGGGGGACAGTGATGTCACTGACTGTGATACGGAGGCTCCAGGTCAGGAATATGGGGGACAGTGACGCCACAGACTGAGATATAGAGGCTCCAGGTCAGGAATATGGGGGACAGTGACATCACAGACTGAGATACGGAGGCTCCAGGTCAGGAATATGGGGGACAGTGACGTCACAGACTGAGATACGGAGGCTCCAGGTCAGGAATATGGGGGACAGTGATGTCACAGACTGAGATACGGAGGCTCCAGGTCAGGAATATGGGGGACAGTGACGCCACAGACTGAGATATAGAGGCTCCAGGTCAGGAATATGGGGGACAGTGACGTCACAGACTGAGATATGGAGGCCCCATGTCAGGAATATGGGGGGCAGTGACGTCACAGACTGAGATATGGAGGCCCCATGTCAGGAATATGGGGGACAGTGACGTCACAGACTGAAATACAGAGGCTCCAGGTCAGGAATATGGGGGACAGTGACGTCACAGACTGAAATACGGAGGCTCCAGGTCAGGAATATGGGGGACAGTGACGTCACCGACTGAGATACAGAGGCTCCAGGTCAGGAATATGGGGGACAGTGACATCACAGACTGAGATACAGAGGCTCCAGGTCAGGAATATGGGGGGCAGGGACATCACAGACTGAGATACAGAGGCTCCAGGTCAGGAATATGGGGGGCAGTGACGTCACAGACTGAGATATGGAGGCCCCAGGTCAGGAATATGGGGGGCAGGGACATCACAGACTGAAATACAGAGGCTCCAGGTCAGGAATATGGGGGACAGTGACGTCACAGACTGAGATATGGAGGCTCCAAGTCAGGAATATGGGGGACAGTGACGTCACAGACTGAGATATGGAGGCCCCAGGTCAGGAATATGGGGGGCAGGGACATCACAGACTGAAATACAGAGGCTCCAGGTCAGGAATATGGGGGACAGTGACGTCACAGACTGAAATACAGAGGCTCCAGGTCAGGAATATGGGGGACAGTGACGTCACCGACTGAGATACAGAGGCTCCAGGTCAGGAATATGGGGGACAGTGATGTCACAGACTGAGATACAGAGGCTCCAGGTCAGGAATATGGGGGACAGTGATGTCACAGACTGAGATACAGAGGCTCCAGGTCAGGAACATGGGGGACAGTGACATCACAGACTGAGATACAGAGGCTCCAGGTCAGGAATATGGGGGGCAGGGACATCACAGACTGAAATACAGAGGCTCCAGGTCAGGAATATGGGGGGCAGGGACATCACAGACTGAGATACAGAGGCTCCAGGTCAGGAATATGGGGGGCAGGGACATCACAGACTGAAATACAGAGGCTCCAGGTCAGGAATATGGGGGACAGTGACGTCACAGACTGAAATACAGAGGCTCCAGGTCAGGAATATGGGGGACAGTGACATCACAGACTGAAATACAGAGGCTCCAGGTCAGGAATATGGGGGACAGTGACGTCACAGACTGAGATACAGAGGCTCCAGGTCAGGAATATGGGGGGCAGTGACATCACAGACTGAGATACGGAGGCTCCAGGTCAGGAATATGGGGGGCAGTGACGCCACAGACTGAGATACAGAGGCTCCAGGTCAGGAATATGGGGACAGTGACATCACAGACTGAGATACGGAGGCTCCAGGTCAGGAATATGGGGGGCAGTGACGCCACAGACTGAGATACAGAGGCTCCAGGTCAGGAATATGGGGGACAGTGACGTCACAGACTGAGATACAGAGGCTCCAGGTCAGGAATATGGGGGACAGTGACATCACAGACTGAAATACAGAGGCTCCAGGTCAGGAATATGGGGGACAGTGACATCACAGACTGAAATACGGAGGCTCCAGGTCAGGAATATGGGGGGCAGGGACATCACAGACTGAAATACGGAGGCTCCAGGTCAGGAATATGGGGGACAGTGACATCACAGACTGAAATACGGAGGCTCCAGGTCAGGAATATGGGGGACAGTGACATCACAGACTGAGATACAGAGGCTCCAGGTCAGGAATATGGGGGGCAGGGACATCACAGACTGAAATACAGAGGCTCCAGGTCAGGAATATGGGGGACAGTGACATCACAGACTGAAATACGGAGGCTTCAGGTCAGGAATATGGGGGGCAGTGACATCACAGACTGAGATACGGAGGCTCCAGGTCAGGAATATGGGGGACAGTGACGTCACCGACTGAGATATAGAGGCTCCAGGTCAGGAATATGGGGGACAGTGACATCACAGACTGAGATACAGAGGCTCCAGGTCAGGAATATGGGGGACAGTGACGCCACAGACTGAGATACAGAGGCTCCAGGTCAGGAATATGGGGGGCAGGGACATCACAGACTGAGATACAGAGGCTCCAGGTCAGGAATATGGGGGACAGTGACGTCACAGACTGAGATACAGAGGCTCCAGGTCAGGAATATGGGGGGCAGTGACATCACAGACTGAGATACAGAGGCTCCAGGTCAGGAATATGGGGGGCAGGGACATCACAGACTGAGATACAGAGGCTCCAGGTCAGGAATATGGGGGACAGTGACGTCACAGACTGAGATACAGAGGCTCCAGGTCAGGAATATGGGGGACAGTGACGTCACAGACTGAGATACAGAGGCTCCAGGTCAGGAATATGGGGGGCAGTGACATCACAGACTGAGATACGGAGGCTCCAGGTCAGGAATATGGGGGGCAGTGACATCACAGACTGAGATACAGAGGCTCCAGGTCAGGAATATGGGGGACAGTGACATCACAGACTGAGATACGGAGGCTCCAGGTCAGGAATATGGGGGGCAGTGACATCACAGACTGAGATACAGAGGCTCCAGGTCAGGAATATGGGGGGCAGGGACATCACAGACTGAGATACGGAGGCCCCAGGTCAGGAATATAGGGGACAGTGACATCACAGACTGAAATACAGAGGCTCCAGGTCAGGAATATGGGGGACAGGGACATCACAGACTGAGATACAGAGGCTCCAGGTCAGGAATATGGGGGGCAGTGACATCACAGACTGAGATACAGAGGCTCCAGGTCAGGAATATGGGGGGCAGGGACATCACAGACTGAGATACAGAGGCTCCAGGTCAGGAATATGGGGGGCAGGGACATCACAGACTGAGATACAGAGGCTCCAGGTCAGGAATATGGGGGACAGTGACGTCACAGACTGAGATACGGAGGCCCCAGGTCAGGAATATGGGGGGCAGGGACATCACAGACTGAGATACAGAGGCTCCAGGTCAGGAATATGGGGGGCAGGGACATCACAGACTGAGATACAGAGGCTCCAGGTCAGGAATATGGGGGACAGTGACGTCACAGACTGAGATACAGAGGCTCCAGGTCAGGAATATGGGGGACAGGGACATCACAGACTGAGATACAGAGGCTCCAGGTCAGGAATATGGGGGACAGGGACATCACAGACTGAGATACAGAGGCTCCAGGTCAGGAATATGGGGGACAGGGACATCACAGACTGAGATATAGAGGCTCCAGGTCAGGAATATGGGGGACAGTGACATCACAGACTGAGATACAGAGGCTCCAGGTCAGGAATATGGGGGGCAGGGACATCACAGACTGAGATACAGAGGCTCCAGGTCAGGAATATGGGGGGCAGGGACATCACAGACTGAGATACGGAGGCCCCAGGTCAGGAATATGGGGGGCAGGGACATCACAGACTGAAATACAGAGGCTCCAGGTCAGGAATATGGGGGACAGGGACATCACAGACTGAGATACAGAGGCTCCAGGTCAGGAATATGGGGGGCAGTGACATCACAGACTGAGATACAGAGGCTCCAGGTCAGGAATATGGGGGGCAGGGACATCACAGACTGAGATACAGAGGCTCCAGGTCAGGAATATGGGGGGCAGGGACATCACAGACTGAGATACAGAGGCTCCAGGTCAGGAATATGGGGGACAGTGACGTCACAGACTGAGATACAGAGGCTCCAGGTCAGGAATATGGGGGACAGGGACATCACAGACTGAGATACAGAGGCTCCAGGTCAGGAATATGGGGGACAGGGACATCACAGACTGAGATACAGAGGCTCCAGGTCAGGAATATGGGGGACAGGGACATCACAGACTGAGATATAGAGGCTCCAGGTCAGGAATATGGGGGACAGTGACATCACAGACTGAGATACAGAGGCTCCAGGTCAGGAATATGGGGGGCAGGGACATCACAGACTGAGATACAGAGGCTCCAGGTCAGGAATATGGGGGGCAGGGACATCACAGACTGAGATACAGAGGCTCCAGGTCAGGAATATGGGGGACAGTGACATCACAGACTGAGATATAGAGGCTCCAGGTCAGGAATATGGGGGACAGTGACATCACAGACTGAGATACAGAGGCTCCAGGTCAGGAATATGGGGGGCAGGGACATCACAGACTGAGATACAGAGGCTCCAGGTCAGGAATATGGGGGGCAGGGACATCACAGACTGAGATACAGAGGCTCCAGGTCAGGAATATGGGGGACAGTGACGTCACAGACTGAGATACAGAGGCTCCAGGTCAGGAATATGGGGGGCAGGGACATCACAGACTGAGATACAGAGGCTCCAGGTCAGGAATATGGGGGACAGGGACATCACAGACTGAGATACAGAGGCTCCAGGTCAGGAATATGGGGGACAGTGACATCACAGACTTAGATACAGAGGCTCCAGGTCAGGAATATGGGGGACAGTGACGTCACAGACTGAAATACAGAGGCTCCAGGTCAGGAATATGGGGACAGGGACATCACAGACTGAGATACGGAGGCTCCAGGTCAGGAATATGGGGGGCAGTGACGTCACCGACTGAGATACGGAGGCCCCAGGTCAGGAATATGGGGGACAGTGACATCACAGACTGAGATACAGAGGCCCCAGGTCAGGAATATGGGGGACAGTGACATCACAGACTGAGATACGGAGGCTCCAGGTCAGGAATATGGGGGACAGTGACATCACAGACTGAGATACGGAGGCTCCAGGTCAGGAATATGGGGGACATTGACGTCACCGACTGAGATACGGAGGCCCCAGGTCAGGAATATGGGGGACATTGACGTCACAGACTGAGATACGGAGGCTCCAGGTCAGGAATATGGGGGACAGTGATGTCACAGACTGAAATACAGAGGCTCCAGGTCAGGAATATGGGGGACAGTGACATCACAGACTGAGATACGGAGGCTCCAGGTCAGGAATATGGGGGACAGTGACGTCACAGACTGAGATACAGAGGCTCCAGGTCAGGAATATGGGGGACAGGGACATCACAGACTGAGATACAGAGGCTCCAGGTCAGGAATATGGGGGACAGGGACATCACAGACTGAGATACAGAGGCTCCAGGTCAGGAATATGGGGGACAGTGAAGCCACCGACTGAGATACAGAGGCTCCAGGTCAGGAATATGGGGGACAGGGACATCACAGACTGAGATACAGAGGCTCCAGGTCAGTAATATGGGGGACAGTGACGCCACAGACTGAGATACAGAGGCTCCAGGTCAGGAATATGGGGGACAGTGACGTCACAGACTGAGATACGGAGGCTCCAGGTCAGGAATATGGGGGACAGGGACATCACAGACTGAGATACAGAGGCTCCAGGTCAGGAATATGGGGGACAGGGACATCACAGACTGAGATACGGAGGCTCCAGGTCAGGAATATGGGGGACAGTGACGTCACAGACTGAGATACGGAGGCTCCAGGTCAGGAATATGGGGGACAGTGACGTCACAGACTGAGATACGGAGGCTCCAGGTCAGGAATATGGGGGACAGGGACATCACAGACTGAGATACAGAGGCTCCAGGTCAGGAATATGGGGGACAGTGACGCCACAGACTGAGATACAGAGGCTCCAGGTCAGGAATATGGGGGGCAGTGACGTCACAGACTGAGATACGGAGGCTTCAGGTCAGGAATATGGGGGACAGTGACGTCACAGACTGAGATACAGAGGCTCCAGGTCAGGAATATGGGGGACAGTGACATCACAGACTGAGATACGGAGGCTCCAGGTCAGGAATATGGGGGGCAGGGACATCACAGACTGAGATACAGAGGCTCCAGGTCAGGAATATGGGGGACAGTGACGTCACAGACTGAGATACAGAGGCTCCAGGTCAGGAATATGGGGGACAGTGACATCACAGACTGAGATACGGAGGCTTCAGGTCAGGAATATGGGGGACAGTGACGTCACCGACTGAGATACCGAGGCTCCAGGTCAGGAATATGGGGGGCAGGGACATCACAGACTGAGATACGGAGGCTTCAGGTCAGGAATATGGGGGACAGTGACATCACAGACTGAGATACGGAGGCTTCAGGTCAGGAATATGGGGGACAGTGACGTCACAGACTGAGATACGGAGGCTTCAGGTCAGGAATATGGGGGACAGTGACGTCACAGACTGAGATACAGAGGCTCCAGGTCAGGAATATGGGGGACAGTGACATCACAGACTGAGATACGGAGGCTCCAGGTCAGGAATATGGGGGACAGGGACATCACAGACTGAGATATGTAGGCTCCAGGTCAGGAATATGGGGGACAGGGACATCACAGACTGAGATACAGAGGCTCCAGGTCAGGAATATGGGGGGCAGTGACATCACAGACTGAGATACGGAGGCCCCAGGTCAGGAATATGGGGGACAGTGACATCACAGACTGAGATACGGAGGCTCCAGGTCAGGAATATGGGGGACATTGACGTCACAGACTGAGATACAGAGGCTCCAGGTCAGGAATATGGGGGACAGTGACATCACAGACTGAAATACAGAGGCTCCAGGTCAGGAATATGGGGGACAGTGACGTCACAGACTGAAATACAGAGGCTCCAGGTCAGGAATATGGGGGACAGTGACGTCACAGACTGAAATACAGAGGCTCCAGGTCAGGAATATGGGGGGCAGGGACATCACAGACTGAGATACGGAGGCCCCAGGTCAGGAATATGGGGGACAGTGACATCACAGACTGAGATACGGAGGCTCCAGGTCAGGAATATGGGGGACAGTGACATCACAGACTGAGATACAGAGGCTCCAGGTCAGGAATATGGGGGACAGTGACGTCACAGACTGAAATACAGAGGCCCCAGGTCAGGAATATGGGGGACAGTGACGTCACAGACTGAGATACAGAGGCCCCAGGTCAGGAATATGGGGGGCAGTGACATCACAGACTGAGATACGGAGGCTCCAGGTCAGGAATATGGGGGGCAGGGACATCACAGACTGAGATACGGAGGCTCCAGGTCAGGAATATGGGGGACAGTGACGTCACAGACTGAGATACGGAGGCTCCAGGTCAGGAATATGGGGGGCAGGGACATCACAGACTGAGATACAGAGGCTCCAGGTCAGGAATATGGGGGGCAGGGACATCACAGACTGAGATACAGAGGCTCCAGGTCAGGAATATGGGGGGCAGGGACATCACAGACTGAGATACGGAGGCTCCAGGTCAGGAATATGGGGGGCAGGGACATCACAGACTGAGATACAGAGGCTCCAGGTCAGGAATATGGGGGACAGTGACGTCACAGACTGAGATACGGAGGCTCCAGGTCAGGAATATGGGGGGCAGGGACATCACAGACTGAGATACGGAGGCTCCAGGTCAGGAATATGGGGGGCAGGGACATCACAGACTGAGATACAGAGGCTCCAGGTCAGGAATATGGGGGACAGTGACATCACAGACTGAGATACAGAGGCTCCAGGTCAGGAATATGGGGGACAGTGACGTCACAGACTGAGATACAGAGGCTCCAGGTCAGGAATATGGGGGACAGTGACGTCACAGACTGAAATACGGAGGCTCCAGGTCAGGAATATGGGGGACAGTGACGTCACAGACTGAGATACAGAGGCTCCAGGTCAGGAATATGGGGGACAGTGACATCACAGACTGAGATACAGAGGCTCCAGGTCAGGAATATGGGGGACAGTGACATCACAGACTGAGATACGGAGGCCCCAGGTCAGGAATATGGGGGACAGTGACATCACAGACTGAGATACGGAGGCTTCAGGTCAGGAATATGGGGGACAGTGACATCACAGACTGAAATACGGAGGCTCCAGGTCAGGAATATGGGGGACAGTGACGTCACAGACTGAGATACGGAGGCTCCAGGTCAGGAATATGGGGGACAGTGACGTCACAGACTGAGATACAGAGGCTCCAGGTCAGGAATATGGGGGACAGTGACGTCACAGACTGAGATACGGAGGCTCCAGGTCAGGAATATGGGGGACAGTGACGTCACAGACTGAGATACCGAGGCTCCAGGTCAGGAATATGGGGGGCAGGGACATCACAGACTGAGATACGGAGGCCCCAGGTCAGGAATATGGGGGACAGTGACGTCACAGACTGAGATACGGAGGCTCCAGGTCAGGAATATGGGGGACAGTGACGTCACAGACTGAGATACGGAGGCTCCAGGTCAGGAATATGGGGGACAGTGACGCCACCGACTGTATTGCAAATATAAAAATGGCTATTTTTGAGTTTTTACATTATGTTATACTATAACATATTGATTAATCAGACAGACAAAGTGTACATGGTTACAAAATTTTGTATATACTTAAGGATTTTTGTGTGTTTGTCTTTAATATACAGACAGACAATATACCATTGTAACAGAAACCTTATGATTTTCTTACATCACATATCTGATGGTTTTGTGTGTTTGCTATCCATTGAAATTGAAATTCTGATCTATTTAGTTCACAATCTGATGTTTTATGTGTTTGCTATATACACAGACAGACAATATATCCATTTACCTAGCTCAAATACCTGATGTGTATTCTTGGGAGACTTGAATGCTGTGGGTTTATTACCCCATTGTCTGATGTGTGGTGTATCTCTAGTTCATCTATGCCCAGAGATTGGCCATCAAAGGGCATGGATCAATAAGACTACAACACATTAACTTTAAGGCTTGTAATATTGTTCAAGCCTCTATAAGATCAGCTGAAGTATAGCACAGACATAAGCTGGTGTTTGCTGCCTCCGTGAGACGTCCGGGCAGTGATGTCCAGGAGTTCTCTGTCTATGTCCTGCTTCTCTGACCTCCAGACAGATGATGTTCAAAACTCCTTGGTGATGTAAGTATATTTAACTGTACTTAACCTTTGTATGTTCAATATACAAAAGTGTACGCAATATCATACTTTTCCTTTAAGTTTGTATTTCATATTAACCTTTATAATAAAATTACTTATTTGCCTTCTTTAAAGCCGTATCTGAACCTTAGTGTTAAAAATATTAGCAAAACACCGACTGAGATATGGAGGCCCCAGGTCAGGAATATGGGGGACAGTGACATCACAGACTGAAATACAGAGGCTCCAGGTCAGGAATATGGGGGACAGTGACGTCACAGACTGAGATATGTAGGCTCCAGGTCAGGAATATGGGGGACAGTGACATCACAGACTGAGATACAGAGGCTCCAGGTCAGGAATATGGGGGACAGTGACATCACAGACTGAAATACAGAGGCTCCAGGACAGGAATATGGGGGGCAGTGACATCACAGACTGAGATATGTAGGCTCCAGGTCAGGAATATGGGGGACAGTGACGTCACAGACTGAGATATGTAGGCTCCAGGTCAGGAATATGGGGGACAGTGACGTCACAGACTGAGATATGTAGGCTCCAGGTCAGGAATATGGGGGACAGTGACGCCACAGACTGAAATACAGAGGCTCCAGGTCAGGAATATGGGGGGCAGTGACATCACAGACTGAAATACAGAGGCTCCAGACCAGGAATATGGGGGACAGTGACGTCACAGACTGAGATACAGAGGCTCCAGGCCAGGAATATGGGGGACAGTGACGCCACAGACTGAGATATGGAGGCCCCAGGTCAGGAATATGGGGGACAGTGACATCACAGACTGAAATACAGAGGCTCCAGGCCAGGAATATGGGGGACAGTGATGTCACAGACTGAGATACAGAGGCTCCAGGCCAGGAATATGGGGGACAGTGACGCCACCGACTGAGATACAGAGGCTCCAGGTCAGGAATATGGGGGACAGTGACGCCACCGACTGAGATACGGAGGCCCCAAGTCAGGAATATGGGGGACAGTGACGCCACCGACTGAGATACGGAGGCCCCAGGTCAGGAATATGGGGGACAGTGACATCACAGACTTAGATACAGAGGCTCCAGGTCAGGAAAATGGGAGACAGTGACGTCACCGACAGTGATATGGGGGCTCCAGGTCAGGAATATGGGGGACAGTAACGTCACAGACTGAGATACAGAGGCTCCAGGTCAAGAATATGGGGGACAGTGACGTCACAGACTGAGATACGGAGGCTCCAAGTCAGGAATATGGGGGACAGTGACGTCACCGACGGTGATAAGGAGGCTCCAGGTCAGGAATATAGGGGACAGTGACATCACAGACTGAGATACGGAGGCTCCAGGTCAAGAATATGGGGGACAGTGACGTCACCGACCGAGATATGGAGGCCCCAGGCCAGGAATATGGGGGACAGTGATGTCACTGACTGTGATACGGAGGCTCCAGGACAGGAATATGGGGGACAGTGACGTCACCAACTGTGATACAGAGGCTCCAGGTCAGGAATATGAGGGACAGTGACGTCACCGACGGTGACGGTGTACAGAGATGTGAGGAGCTGCAGTACTGAGAATGGCCACTACACGGTGTTTGAAGCTGTGAGGAGCCGCAGTACTGAGAGTGGCCACTACACGGTGTATGAAGCTGTGAGGAGCTGCAGTACTGAGAGTGGCCACTACATGGTGTACAGAGCTGTTAGGAGCTGCAGTACTGAGAACGGCCACTACACGGTGTACAGAGCTGTGAGGAGCTGCAGTACTGAGAATGGCCACTACACGGTGTATGAAGCTGTGAGGAGCCGCAGTACTGAGAACGTCCTTCTCCAGTGATTGCTCTTCGTATGATGTGTAGACACTGGCGATTTTTTGAGGCGTATAGACGGATTATATGTGGGTAAGGATTCTCTTTTGGTATCTTGTGATGTTGAGTCCCTATACACCAGTATCCGACATGCCGATGGAATCAGAGCAGCGAGATTTTATTTAAGTATGAGTAATATGTCATCTGACTTTGTGGATCTGGCGTTGCGACTGTTGGAGTTCTCACTGACACATAATTTTTTCGTTTTTAAAGGGTCCTTTTACCTCCAGCTCCAGGGCACAGCGATGGGCGCTTCATTTGCGCCAGCCTATGCTAATTTGTTCCTGGGGCTGTAGGAGAGGGACCTCCCCCTGTCAGATTCGGAGTCGTCGATTGGCCGAGTCCTTTTATGGACTTGGTACATCGATGATATATTCCTTATCTGGCAGGGGTCTTTTGATTTCCTTTTAAAATGTATTAGTGATCTGAACTCCAACACTCGCAACATCCATCTTACATATCAAAGCTCTACTGATTCCATCGCATTT
Organism: Anomaloglossus baeobatrachus; assembly: GCF_048569485.1. Lineage (NCBI taxonomy): Eukaryota > Metazoa > Chordata > Amphibia > Anura > Aromobatidae > Anomaloglossus > Anomaloglossus baeobatrachus. Next base: position 575,967,632 of record NC_134358.1, read on the forward strand.
TTGGATGTGCTGGTGTATAGGGACTCTGAGGACTGTCTACAGTCCAATTTATATCGTAATTCTACGTTGACTAACACGCTACTCCATGCGTCATCGTTTCATCCTCCACATATGATACGTTCTGTACCTGTCGGACAATTTCTCCGTATTCGCCGATTGTGTTCAAGTGATTGCGACTTTGAATTGCAGGCGGATGAACTAACCAAGCGTTTTTCTGAAAGGGGGTACAGCAAGCGTATGATCAAACATGCTTACCATAGAGCTAAATACTCTTTGAGGAACGATCTGCTGTACTCCAAGAATGTGAGGAGTAATGATTCCTCTATTAGGTTTATCACCAATTATTGCTCTGCACATTCTGATATCCGTGACGCTTTGACGAAATCTTGGCCGATTTTACAGGCTGATTCCATACTGGCCAAAATCTTACCCATAAGACCACAAATCACCTTACGTAGAGCTAAAAACCTTAAGGACTATCTTGTCCATAGTCTCCATGAGAGTATCTCATCCCCAATATTCTCCAATGTACCAACTATTAGGAACGGATGTTTCCCGTGCGGCAAATGTGTGGCATGTCCTAATGTATTGCGGACGAATACATTTTCTGACTCTTCCTCTACAAGGAACTACACAATTAGAAAAAGGATTGCTTGTGAGTCTAAGTCTGTAATATATTATGGAGTTTGCCCTTGTCCAAAAATTTATATTGTGCTCACGACCCGACAACTCAAAATTCGGGTCCGTGAGCACGTTCTGGGAATTGAAGCCGCATGGGAACATACTGATGTATCCACTCAAGACGATTCCACGGCACTTTAAGCTCTTTCATGAGTGTGACTCGAGGGGGTTTTTAGTCCGTGGAATTGATACTCTTGACGTGGATATCCGTGGGGGTCGTGTCAGTCAGCGACTGGCACGATTAGAGACACAATGGATTTGGCGTCTCCGTACGGTGCAGCCCCTAGGCTTGAATGAAAACATGAGCTTCATTCCCTTTTTATAATGTCTTGGTGCTTTTTTCTTGATTTTAATATTGTTTTAATTTTTTCTAGGCCTTGTGTGTTTTATGCGTCAGCATATACTACTTGCACTGTTGATTCGTTATCTTGGCTATCGTCTTCCTTGGATACAAGATGCTGACATGGATTGAATCATTGTGAACTGTGAAGAATTTTTATTTTGTCCATATATTTTGTTTTTTTGTTTTTTTCTTCTCCTCTTCCCCTTTTTGTCTTTTTCCTTTCTCTTTTTTTCTTATCTTTTCATTTTTATCTTTACTTATTTCTTACTTTTTTATTTTTTATTATTCACTATTTATTATTTATTTATTTTGTATTTATTATTTTTTGTATATATTGTACTACATGCATACCTGTACAATTTCATGTAATTAATGCATAGATGTAATTTTTGCATCTAATAGCTTTCTTATGTGTAGTATATAATTGTGATCATGATATGTATGTACCACTAGCTGTATATAATTTTTCTTCTTCCCTGTTCAGATATATTTTCTCATTCATGAGATTGTGTGATATATCTTCTTATCATGATCCGGTCACTGTGCAGTGGTCTTTACGAGCCTATTTGCTTCTATAGCAATGTCTATTTTCTATTTTCATCCCCCTTCTGGCTGGGTGGCTGACGCATGCGCCGTTTGCCTGGATTTCCTTGCTCTCCCGGGCGCGTCTCTATGGCGACGGGGACGCCGGGTTTAATTACCCGGCGTTCTGTGTGGCCATGACGTGTCCGTGAGGCGGGACTTCCGGTCAGCCGGCGGTGGATGCGTCTGATTGTCTGCCCAATCAGCAGGGGGATGAAGGCCTATTTTAGTGGCACCCCCGTTGTTTCCGGTCACGCCCCCTGACGAAGGTACACTCCGAAATGCGCATCGGGCGCATTCCCTCCGCAGTCCTCTTTATCTAGGTAATGTTATTATCGTATGATTGCCTTGCTTCAATCAGTGGTTAGTACCCTTGAAATGATGGCTGCATGCTGCTTTGTATCTTCATGCTGTAAGTGTATTGTGTGCTTCAGCAACTAGTAGCTATGCATGCCCCTGTTGGTGCTGGTCTATACCGCTGCTGCTGGAAAAGCACATTAACCCTAATGTGAGAATATACATATATTGTATTATCTTATTCACTTTCTATAATTAGTCATTGTGGTCCTTGTGCTTTCCCGCGGTGTTGTGGTTTTCCACCACCAGCATGGATATATGCTCACATGGTGTATTGTATATGATACATTTCGCTCTAAATTGAGAGGTGAAATATTGTTATCCATGGTTTCCTCTTATATATATATACTAGGTTTTCTAGTTTATTTCTTTATTATATCTTATATTAAGAGTTTCCCTGGTGCACCATCTCTGTGAGCATGCGTTTCTGATTTGTGGGTCATTATTCCCTGTGTGCATATGACAATATACCATTTCTTTGCATTCAGCTAGTACATAGCTGCCATTGTTGTACTGTCTGCGGTGATGTATACCGTTCCTCTCTCCCCCATCACCTCTCTGCATGTTCTCTATCACAATATATAAAAATAAAAATGAGTTGAACCGATGATCGCCTTTCTCTTGCGTCTTTTTTGTGTAGACCCACTGTAGCTTGGTGATCTTTGCTTCGGGTGACGTGTCTGGCTTGATTTATTCCACTATTGATTTGTTTGTTCTTCTTTCCATCCATGGTGGTGGAACATCCTTCTCCAGCCCACATTTCGAACGCGTTGATATGATCTGTTTTGTTTCTTTATCATCCTGGTTTCGCATCTGTACCGCCCCGCGCTTGGCCGCAGCCGAGCCACTCGGATCCGGGCTCGTTTGGTGGGTGGCTCGAGCGCCTCCGGACCCGGGGGTCACCTCGCTCTGAAGGGAGGCTGGCGCTACGTGTAGGGACTTTGGTAGAGAATGTTCACGGCCGAGGCCGTGGCGTTTAGGGATGTAAGTTCATGACGCCACCCACGGGTTGTGGTGAATGTGGACACCACCGCTGCCGTTAACTAGGCTCCCGGGGACGGTGTTAAGCAGCCTGCTGTTGACCCCTCCGTAGGCAGAGGGTGATGGTCCCGGGGCCCGGTGGTTGTGATGTGCGGGCGGGATGGTCCGCTGCGGTGCGCGGCCCGAGAGCACTGTTGTACTCACTATGACAGATACACCGGAGTCTCTGGTAAACCAAAAAGGATGGTGGTCGGTGCCCGCAGCCGGCTTCGCTTTGCCCCTTACTCAGGTTGGTGGTTCCCGCCTTTCTCCTGCACCTCTGTGGTAGAACTTGACTGCCTATGCTTCAGCAACAGTAGTCCGCTCCCCTGCTTTATGTGTGTCAGGGAACCCGTTTGCCCGCAGGCGCTGGCCTGTGGGATCTCTCTGCCTGCGCGGTGGCTTTCTATCCACCTCGGTGGGCTGTTGCCGTCTTTCGGGTCTTGGGACGGGAAAGGACCTAAGGTCCAGACCTCAATCAGTGAATTCAACGTGGTCCAGTGGCTTCAGAAGACAGAAGACTAGACTATGTAGGAGCTTTGTCTTTGTCACCAGTGAAATGTTCCTCGATTTGAGAACCTTGTCCAGTGACTTCACTGTTGATTTGCTATTCTCCTATTGACTTCTGGTGTTGTTGCAGCATATTGAGTAATCATTGATCTGAGGAGGTTGAAGTCCTTCACAACTTCCAGTTTTCCACCTCAAATATGTCCCTGGCAGTAGTGAATATCTCTGTCTTCTTTGTATTGAGCAGGAGTCCCATGTTTGGTCTTTCCATCTTGACCCTCTGTAATAATCTTTCATTCCATCTACATTTGTTGCTATCAATGTTGTATCATCTGCGTATTTAAGATTGTGGATGATTCTGCCAGGATTATTTTGATTCCTTCTTTTTCGGCAAGTCCAGCCGTCCTGAAAATAACTTCTGCATTTAAAGAGAAATGGTGACCAGATGCCGCCTTGTGTGATGCCTCGCTCTACTTTGAAGCATGCCGTCTCACCATGCTCTGTTCAGACTGTTGCTTCTTGGTTGATGTGTTCTTCTGGCCGCTCTTGGTCACAGTATGGCTTTAGATGTCTTTGTAGGATCTTCAGGAGAATTTTGCTGGCATGAGGTATGAGGGCAATACTCTGATAGTTTCCACAGTACCATCTCCCTTCAGAATAGGAATAAACACCGATATTGTCCAGTCCTTGGGCCATTTACTAGTTGTGCATATCTGCTGACATCAACTGCAGCTTCAGAAGACTTTATTAGCTCTATTGGGAGAGCGTCACATCCAGGTGCTGATGTGAAGCCCCACAGGTGTTGTGTCGGTGCATTACCTTCAGGGACTCCACGTAGATGGATCTGTCTGGTCACAGGTAGGAAACCTTCTTTGTAGTTTGTCGTGACGCCACTCTCAGATTTGCGGTCAGTGGGGGACCGCCACTGCAGGTTAAGGGATGCCTGGGGCTGATGGTGGGTGCAGCCAGTTGTAGTAGCCTCCTGAGAGTGAGGCAAGCCCCAGGGCCCTGTGTAGATGCGTAGAACTACAAGGCGCAGAATAACTCCACACACGCAGGATGTCTTTCAGGGGTTTTACTCACTTCAGGTGGCAGGGTGAGTAACCCGGGCGTAGCTGGGATGAACCAGGCGGGAACCAGGTGTCCTTCAGGCTGACTTGTGAGGGTGACTACTAACTCGCCTTCCTTAGCCCTTGGTGGTTTGGGGTAACCCCGACTTTGAGTCCCTATGGGGGTCACCCAGGGAAGATGCTGCAGCCTCTCTCCCCTTCGTTTGCCGTTTGCTTGTCGCCTGGACCAGGCCACTCCAGCTGCTTGCCTCCTGTGACCTATGGGCCCTAACTGTGGCTACGTGGCTGCGGCTTTTGTGGTGTTGTGGCGTGGGCTTTGAGAGCCCCACACCGGCAGGTTTAGCAAAAGAAAGCTGGATCTATCTCCGCTTCGGGATCTGCCGCCCGTTTGGGCCTGGTTCTCCCTAGCAGTCTCCTTACTTCCCACTCTGTGCTCTCTCTCTAGCTGGAGATGGGTTTCGGGTAGCACTCCTAGGTGACCGTTCTCCCCCGTCGGTAGCCACTGCGCGGACGCTGTCAGACTCCAGCAGCCCAGGGGAAGGGGTCAGCTCTCCTCGGAGCTCCCTGGACTCTGCTCTGAACCGGCTCACATCTGGGACCTTCACTGCTGCTCCTGTCTGAGCTTCACTTTCCTGCTCCTCACTCCTCCACACTCTGCTGCAGACTCTAGACTGTTTACTCCTCCTTCTCTTTTCCCTTTTGTGCCTGCCTACGCCACCTAGCAACCAGACTCTCTTACCACACCCCTTGAGAGGAGATGGAGGCTTTTGGCCCCCTCCACTATTCCAGTGAAGGTGAAGGCTTTTCCCCCTCCTGGGATCCCCAGGGGTCCTCTCATGGGTACATGTGTGAGACCTGATCACTATGCGCCTGTGTTCCACACCCCGGTCAGCCTTCGGGATTACCTGTGTTGTACTGTCCCCAGCATGGGTGCAGTACTCAGTGGTGCCTGACCAGGTCAGGGGCGCCACATTCCCCCTTAGTTATCACCAGCACGTCCTCGGGCTGCAAGACAACATTTTAAAATGCATAAAACATTAAAACATGTAAAACATTTTTAAAAGCACCAGGTACCATACATCACCACCCTCCACCCACAAGTCCGTTAACCCACCCAAACCCTTTCAGGTTGGCCGCGCCTTCAGCCACTTCTGGCAGGATGTAGAGGCGGCTTTCATGGTCTGGTGGTTTCAGGGTATACCTGGCCTGGTGAAGCCGCGCCTTCAGCCTCTTCTGGCAGGATGTAGAGGCGGCCTCCACAGTTGGTGCTGACCAGGTACCCTCTTTGTGGTGGAGAGCCAGGCCCCATAAACAGGCATGCTCTCTGGTCGCAGGTGAGCCAAGGCCCTATATACGGACGGGCTCCTCCTGGTTGCAGACGAGCCAAGCCCCTAAACAGGCTGACTCTGGTGGTGGTGGTGCCCTTTTGGTGTAACTATTTACACTGCGAGAGTTTGTGGCTATAGCCAGTTCATAGCCTTAAGGTTTATTTCTCACAATAGTTTTTGTGGGCACATTCTTGAACTTTAAAACGTTGCAAAACAAACTTTTCAACTGGTCAAAACTTGCTGTACTTTACTTGAACTTATGCAGACTCCTCTTCACCAGGGCTTGGGCCTGTAGGGCTGCGGCACCTGTTGCTTTCTTGACCTTTTTCTTCATCTGTAGTTGTCTCTTCAGTAGGTTCTTTGTCTTTTCTTTCCTTATGGCTGTCTTTCCTTTCTTCTCTGGGACATGGCACTACATCTAGGGCATACCAGCCTCTTTCTCCTTGGTGCATGGTGAACTGTACGGAGTCTCCCATCTTTAAGTTTCTGCCAGGGTGTCCTCTGGGCAGATGAGCTCTCACATCTCTTCTATTGACGAAGATACCTTCTTTGATACCAGGTGCAACAATGAACCCGTATCCTGACTTTAGGCTGAAGTCCTCCACTACTCCTCTGCAAAGGGGTCCTCTGGCCTGGGCTTTGGCTCTTCTCAGGAACCTTTTCTCCTGTAGGTCTCTGGCCGTGACTTCTCTCTGCTCTGGGGATGGCGGTGCAGGGGAAAACTGAGTTCTACTGCGGCGCTGTGTCTTGCGGGCTGGATTCTGCGAAGTGCAGCTTACAAGCTCCCAGGTGAGGCTTTGGGGCAGACCTTCTTCTTCAGCAGGAGGTGTCAGGTCTTCCTCATCCCAGCGGGAATACGGCAGCATCTCTGGCTCTGGGTATGGATCCACTGCTGGTGGCTCCTGAGTCAGCTCCTCAGCTTCCTGGCCTCCTCTCCCCCTTAGTTCTTCTTGGCACTCCTTTGGTGGCAGTGCTGGGGATGGGCTTTCTTCAGCAGGCCCAGGCGGGGGACTCTTTGGCGTGGTTGCTGCAGGGGTTGCTGGAATCCTCTTGGGGGTATGCGGAGGGAGCATGTACCGGTCCACCAACCATTGTGGAAACTTGGCCTCCATGTCAGCCTTCAGCTGCCAGTATGCGGGGTCCTCCCCCAGCGTGGGCTTTCCAGCAGGGACCTCTTTGGACTGGGGAGCGGTGTCTGCTCTGGCCTTGCAGGCCGGGGTATATGGTGATGCCATCTTATCTTGGCGGGCCGCGCCCGGCATGGCGGCGGCCTGGTCTTGGCGGGCCGCGCCCTGTATGGCGGCGGCCTGGATCGGCGTCGCAGCTGCGATGGGATCTGTGCAGGCTGGGCTGGGCGTCGCTGCAGGGACCGGGTCTTGGTGGGCCGAGCAGGGCATCGCTGCGGCGGCCGGGGCTTGGCGGGCCGAGCAGGGCATCGCTGCGGCGGCCTGGGCTTGGCGGGCCGAGCAGGGCATCGCTGCGGCGGCCTGGGCTTGGCGGGCCGCACCTGGCGTGGCTGCGGCCTGGCTCAGCGTCGCCGCGCCGGGCGCCTCTTCAGGGACCGCGGGCGTGGCAGCAGGGGTCGGGGCATTTGCGCTGGCCGGGGCAACTCTGGACTCACCCATCGGTGGCACCATCGGGATCTGAGTCGTCGCCGCTCGATCTGGCAGGCGTCGCGCGGCTCCCTCCTCGTAGGTCCGAACCGCCGCAGCCATCTCCAGAAGCTCCGTGCGTCCCTCACTGAGCTGTCGCATGATCCTGGCCTCCAGCTGATCGCAGAAGATAGCGAGCTCCCGGCACCACCAGGCAGCAGAGCCTGGTTCTGGGTATCCACGTCCGGACTCCATCTCTTCTCTCTGCAGCAGCAGGCTTGTGGCTCCCTTTCCTTCCCGCCGTCTCTGGACGCTCCCGCTTTCTTCACAAGCGAGGTCAGAACTCTGCAGGGGATCTCTGGGTAGCCACACCTCTTCGTGGGCGGTAACTTCTTCCAGCGCGGGCTGCTGTTGTTTTTCAGCGCGCTTTTCATGGTGGCAATATGGCGGCGCTTCCAATTTTTCAAGCGGACCGCCCAGGCACATGGTCACCTGTCTGGACAGGTCTAGTCCTTATCCTGTTCGTGACGCCAGATGTGAAGCCCCACAGGTGTTGTGTCGGTGCATTACCTTCAGGGACTCCACGTAGATGGATCTGTCTGGTCACAGGTAGGAAACCTTCTTTGTAGTTTGTCGTGACGCCACTCTCAGATTTGCGGTCAGTGGGGGACCGCCACTGCAGGTTAAGGGATGCCTGGGGCTGATGGTGGGTGCAGCCAGTTGTAGTAGCCTCCTGAGAGTGAGGCAAGCCCCAGGGCCCTGTGTAGATGCGTAGAACTACAAGGCGCAGAATAACTCCACACACGCAGGATGTCTTTCAGGGGTTTTACTCACTTCAGGTGGCAGGGTGAGTAACCCGGGCGTAGCTGGGATGAACCAGGCGGGAACCAGGTGTCCTTCAGGCTGACTTGTGAGGGTGACTACTAACTCGCCTTCCTTAGCCCTTGGTGGTTTGGGGTAACCCCGACTTTGAGTCCCTATGGGGGTCACCCAGGGAAGATGCTGCAGCCTCTCTCCCCTTCGTTTGCCGTTTGCTTGTCGCCTGGACCAGGCCACTCCAGCTGCTTGCCTCCTGTGACCTATGGGCCCTAACTGTGGCTACGTGGCTGCGGCTTTTGTGGTGTTGTGGCGTGGGCTTTGAGAGCCCCACACCGGCAGGTTTAGCAAAAGAAAGCTGGATCTATCTCCGCTTCGGGATCTGCCGCCCGTTTGGGCCTGGTTCTCCCTAGCAGTCTCCTTACTTCCCACTCTGTGCTCTCTCTCTAGCTGGAGATGGGTTTCGGGTAGCACTCCTAGGTGACCGTTCTCCCCCGTCGGTAGCCACTGCGCGGACGCTGTCAGACTCCAGCAGCCCAGGGGAAGGGGTCAGCTCTCCTCGGAGCTCCCTGGACTCTGCTCTGAACCGGCTCACATCTGGGACCTTCACTGCTGCTCCTGTCTGAGCTTCACTTTCCTGCTCCTCACTCCTCCACACTCTGCTGCAGACTCTAGACTGTTTACTCCTCCTTCTCTTTTCCCTTTTGTGCCTGCCTACGCCACCTAGCAACCAGACTCTCTTACCACACCCCTTGAGAGGAGATGGAGGCTTTTGGCCCCCTCCACTATTCCAGTGAAGGTGAAGGCTTTTCCCCCTCCTGGGATCCCCAGGGGTCCTCTCATGGGTACATGTGTGAGACCTGATCACTATGCGCCTGTGTTCCACACCCCGGTCAGCCTTCGGGATTACCTGTGTTGTACTGTCCCCAGCATGGGTGCAGTACTCAGTGGTGCCTGACCAGGTCAGGGGCGCCACACTTTGTTTATTGACAGAAGCTTTATCACAGCTATAACTTTGTCTACTAAGATGTTTGGTTTGCTATCATTTCCAGTCTCAGTTTCTTCCCGTATCACTGAGGTGTTCTTGTAGATGTCTTCTGTATATTCTTTCCATCTTTCTTTGATCAGTTCTGACTCAGTTAGTTTGTTCCCGTGGGCATCTTTCAGCATTCCCACTTGTTACAGTCACCGGGAAGCGGCAACCATCTGGGAGGGGGGGTCCCACTGGACCATGCACTGGACTCGCCACAGGAGCAACAAACAGTGAATCCCTATACAGGGATTGTGTGGTTCTCCGAACGGAATGCCTAAATGCACAGCAGCCAGGGACCAAGGAAGGCAGTCTCTTACGGATTGATTCCGTCACAATGTCCAGTGCAGGAGTCCTCTGATATAGCGGCATCAAGGTGGAGGCTGAGATGTGACGGTACTGAGGTGTTGGTCCGGATGAGAAGGCACTGTGGTGAAGGCTCAGGTGCGGCGTCAGTCTGGCGATGGCTCTGACGTGACGGCATTCAGCAGATGGTTCAGACATGACAGCACACAGGCAATGGAGGTGAGCTGGCTCTAGGATGAAACAGTGGTAAGTAATAAGATACTGGTACTGGGACTAGACACAGCAACAAATGGGGACCTGAGAACTAGCAAGGCACTATAGGCAATGTTGCTCAGGCGCCTCCTGTCAGGGGAGGTGGTCTTAAATACCTTTAGCTTACAGGTGACCTCAGGGATTGCTTCCAGGTAATGAAACGCTGGCCCTTTAAGAAAGGGGGCATGGCCACGTGCGCGCCCTAAAGGCACTTACTGAAGACCTGCGCCCGGCCAGGAAGCAGTAAGAGGCCACAACAAACTCCGGGACAGGAGAGAAGAGAATAGAGCCGCCAGACAGATGAGAGGGACGACGTCCCCGCCATGGCTTGGAAGCGGGGACGAGGGGAGATGCCACGCAGGGACCGGAGGCTGCAGAGCTGGGAGACAGGTGAGAGGGGAGACGCCCCAGCCGGGGTCTGGGAACGGAAGCGCACCTGAACGCCACGCTGGAACCGTGACCGAGCACTACACCACTCTTGGTTGAAGCTTTCGTCGTATCTCTTTAATCTTTTGGTGCCTTCCTAGTCTTGCCCTACAGATGTTCATTTTCTATCTTATCTTTTGGTAATAAATTTCTTTGCTTGAATGGCTCTTTAGTCTTTTACTGATGTTGTCTGCGTCCTGCTTGTTACCTTTTGTCATTTGTCTTTCTTTAATGATCTTTAGGGTCTCTTCTGTTACCCATGGCTGCAGGGGTCTCGCCTGCCTGTTGTTTATTGTCTTTGTTGCTTCTTTAGTAACAATAGTCTTTGTATGTTTCCATAATTCCTCAGGATTTCTTTCATCCATGTCCAGTCTTATAAATCGGTTGGACAGACCTTTTGTTGGTGAAATGAATGCTTGGAACTGACCTGTTCTCTAGTCCTCGACCTCCATCTTGGCTGACACATATGTAGTCAACCTGATCTTGATAGGTCCTATTCAGTGATGTCCATGTGTAGAGTCTCCGTTTGTGATTTTGTAAGAAGGTGTTCATGATGAATGGTGGATTGGAATTTACCAGAGATGTCAGCTGTTGGCTTGAGGTCCGGAGTGTTGGACTCCTACTGAGCTCATCCTGAGACATATCCAATAAATTATTTATCTATTGGGTGTAGTATTCATATATAGAGTACTATAGATAATTAGTATCACAATTCCAGACTACCACGTGGGGATATCATTAAAAATAAGGCAGCGGAAGTTCTAAAGCTCAGTTTCAGATTCAGGACTTCAAGGAATCAACAGCAGAAAAACGATGGAAGAAGTAAAACAGTAATAAGATCAGGTTGTGTCTGGATACAAATGTATCAAAGGAAAAAAGACAAAAGAAATCCAAAAAAAGTGAGAAAATGAAGAACAAGACCTGTAAACAAGATGGGAACGTCAAGCAATGCACTGAGGCCATTGAATGGGGAAGGCCAAGGTTCTGATGTCGGGATCCTTCTAGAACCAGACTGAGTTTTCTCTTTTGATATCGCTGCATATTGATGCGCATTGAGATGACCAATCTTTTGACCACAGTGAAATATCAGTTTAGGAATTCTTCCCATGACTCATTATAAGAAATGTTCCCCGTTGTCTTCTCTTCAGCTTGGGTCTTTCAATCTTCTTCAAGGTGTGTTCATAATTTCCATAATTAAATCCTTCTAATAGAACCAATGGATCTGGTTCTTCTCATGAGATGTTCACGGATGGACAAAGCTTCAGCAGAAGGTGGTGCAAGAACAAATCTCTTTTCTTTCCATGATCTTTTTGCCAAGGTGCTAATATGTTTCCTCCTTTATTATTGTTTCCAGGCATGCACCGCCCTGGATTGTAACAATGGCTGCCAGATGAATCTCCCTTCCGGAGGAGTTGTGCCATGTAAATAAATAACACAATCATGGCCGTTCTGGAGAATGGAATTACATTATATCTTGAGGTCTAAACGCTTACAAGTTTATCACGGGGAGTATCTAGAGTTTCCTTGTCGTGGATGCGCTCCTGGACTGCGTCGAGTAAGAAATTGTTACAGTCTGTAATTCATTACATCAAGTAACCACAATCTGACTAAACTGACTGTTTCCAAGCAAGAAGGATCCATTATTGGTGGACAGCCCAGTGGGGAATTAGGAAGACGTCTCCACTCTGTCCACTTCTCCTTCCATCAAATTCCTCTGACGATGTGTGCGAGACGCTTGGCCTGAGATAAGCGGTGATTCATCTGTCTTCTGCGCTGACCACACTGAACTCAGATCAAGTAAACCTACGGTTATAAGAAACGATTCCATCTCCGGCATCACAGGCCAAGATTCCAAAAGCATCATCAAAGACACGAAGCACAGAGAGAAGCAGCTGAGCGAAGGTGGAGGGAGAAGACACGTGGAAGACATTCAGGGCAGGAGGCTGGAATGGTTTATGGACCTGTCCGACTCATCTGCATCAATTTACCAATGAATGAATCACCGTAACCAGAAGAATGAAAGGTCAATCCCATTGTCTTCTGTCTCCACAATGTTACTTGTCCTGTCTTATGTAAAAACGTTAAGGAACTGCCTCGCGGGCCAACAACGTCCCACTGCACAGAAGATATTATAGATGCAAACCATCCCGTCTCCACGATGAAGAGCCTCATCGCTCAAAACGCGTGACCCGGGTGTTTGTTTTAATCTTTTACATGTTGATATTTTAATAGTTTCTAATGAATAATGATGTCATGGTACTTTCCATGGCGGCTGCTGGATTCCCTCCTACCTCCACCTGCCATTGTTTGCCTAGTAAAGCCTTTGGGTGCGTTCACACTGGGCAGATACAATGCAGAAATTCCCTCCAGATTCGCAGGTAGGAAATTCTGCAGACTTCACTTCTAATTTCATTTACAACAAGAATCAGGCCTCACCAAGCTGCATGGGCTCAGGTGAGGCCTCCGGGGGTAATGTCAGTACAGTAACCTCCTCATATGGGACGTTCCTCCAAGCTGCATGGGCTCGGGTGAGGCCTCCTGAGGTAATGTCTGTACAGTAACCTCCTCACATGGGACATCCCTCCAAGCTGCATGGGCTCGGGTGAGACCTCCTGAGGTAATGTCTGTACAGTAACCTCCTCACATGGGACGTCCCTCCAAGCTGCATGGGCTCGGGTGAGGCCTCCGGAGGTAATGTCAGTACAGTAACCTCCTCACATGGGACGTCCCTCCAAGCTGCATGGGCTCGGGTGAGGCCCGCAGAGGTGCTGACATTACAGCAACATCCTCACATGGGATGTTCCTCCAAGCTGCATGGGCTCGGGTGAGGTCTCCGGAGGTAATGTCTGTACAGTAACCTCCTCACATGGGATGTCCCTCCAAGCTGCATGGGCTCGGGTGAGGTCTCCGGAGGTAATGTCTGTACAGTAACCTCCTCACATGGGACGTCCCTCCAAGCTGCATGGGCTCAGGTGAGGCCTCCGGAGGTAATGTCAGTACAGTAACCTCCTCACATGGGACACCCCTCCAAGCTGCATGGGCTCAGGTGAGGCCTCCGGAGGTAATGTCTGTACAGTAACCTCCTCACATGGGACGTCCCTCCAAGCTGCATGGGCTCAGGTGAGGTCTCCGGAGGTAATGTCTGTACAATAACCTCCTCACATGGGACGTCCCTCCAAGCTGCATGGGCTCGGGTGAGGCCTCCGGAGGTAATGTCAGTACAGTGACCTCCTCACATGGGACATCCCTCCAAGCTGCATGGGCTCGGGTGAGACCTCCGGAGGTAATGTATGTACAGTGACCTCCTCACATGGGACATCCCTCCAAGCTGCATGGGCTCGGGTGAGGCCTCCGGAGGTAATGTCTGTACAGTAACCTCCTCACATGGGACGTCCCTCCAAGCTGCATGGGCTCGGGTGAGGCCTCCGGAGGTAATGTCTGTACAGTAACCTCCTCACATGGGACACCCCTCCAAGCTGCATGGGCTCAGGTGAGGTCTCCGGAGGTAATGTCTGTACAGTAAGCTCCTTACATGGGACGTCCCTCCAAGCTGCATGGGCTCGGGTAACGTCTCCGGAGGTAATGTCTGTACAGTAACTTCCTTACATGGGACACCCCTCCAAGCTGCATGGGCTCGGGTGAGGCCTCCGGAGGTAATGTTAGTACAGTAACCTCCTCACATGGGACGTCCCTCCAAGCTGCATGGGATCGGGTGAGACCTCCGGAGGTAATGTCTGTACAATAACCTCCTCACATGGGACGTCCCTGCAAGCTGCATGGGCTCGGGTGAGGCCTCCAGAGGTAATGTCTGTACAGTAACCTCCTCACATGGGACACCCCTCCAAGCTGCATGGGCTCGGGTGAGGCCTCCGGAGGTAATGTCTGTACAGTAACCTCCTCACATGGGACATCCCTCCAAGCTGCATGGGCTCGGGTGAGGCCTCCGGAGGTAATGTCTGTACAGTAACCTCCTCACATGGGACGTGCCTCCAAGCTGCATGGGCTCGGGTGAGGCCTCCGGAGGTAATGTCTGTACAGTAACCTCCTCACATGGGACACCCCTCCAAGCTGCATGGGCTCAAGTGAGGCCTCCGGAGGTAATGTCTGTACAGTAACCTCCTCACATGGGACGTCCCTCCAAGCTGCATGGGCTCAGGTGAGGCCTCCAGAGGTAACGTCTGTACAGTAACCTCCTCACATGGGACGTCCCTCCAAGCTGCATGGGCTCAAGTGAGGCCTCGGGAGGTAATGTCTGTACAGTGACCTCCTCACATGGGACGTCCCTCCAATCTGCATGGGCTCGGGTGAGGCCCGCAGAGGTGCTGATGTGACGCCCTGGGCAAGCCAGGGGTCACAGGTCATCACACCACCACACCCTACACCCCAGTTAAGAACATCAACCTAAAATCCTTGTTGCCTTCCTCCAGGAGCTGGTGTCCACACCAGGGGGTGGGCCAGGCGGCTGGCTCCGCCCACCGAGGAGTTCACAGCTCTGGAGGCGGGAAAACCAGGCAGATGAGTGTTAGAGTTGAAAGTGAAAGGAAGTGAAGATCAGCTAGGGAAGTGAAGGAGTAAACAAGCTGATGAGTTTAGCTCAGGGAGAGCTTGAGTAAAGATCAGTGAGGGAAGTGAAGTGGTAAAGGAGTAAACAGTGGGGTTAAGCTGAAGTAAAGTGAAAAGTGACAGTTTTGTAAAGCCTGAAGTTGGTCCGGGTGTGTGCCCCGGGCTGAGAGACAGCAAGGTCAGCAGACGGCGGTGATTGTCCGCAGGGGTGACTGCTCGGAGGTTGCTGGAAGGACCGCGGACGGGTGGTGACCCGGCGGTCTGGAGCAGTGTAAAAGGAACAGTCAGCACCAGGGCAGGGACCTTTCGGATCCCGGCAAGGCTAGGAGTCGCCATAATTTGCCAAATCCGTCAGTAAAGGGGACGACTGTCTCCCAACAACCAAGTCCCGATTGAAGGCAACAGTCCAACCGTAACGGAGAGACACCGCCACCGCCAGGGCACCAGTTTCTCAGGGCCAGCGCCTGCGGGCAAAGTAGGGCTCCTCCGGCCCATATCCAAGCCGGGGAGCGGGTTACCGGTGGGAACCCATCGCAACCATAACCATCTTAGGTGCAGGACAAAGGGACCGTCACCGTCAACTACTGGGGAAAAGCAAGTGCAGCCGTCCGTGGGAACCGTCTTTCCAGCCGTGTGTTTTACCGAGAACTGTGTCATCGTCTCAGGCTGAGTGAGTACCACAGTGCCGCAAGGCACAGCGCTGCCCCCGCGTCCCTGCGCCCACCAAGCCCTGCATCACCCACCTCATCACTGGGCCCCGGGATCACCAACCCCTACCCACGGAGGGGCAACACAACAACTAGCTGCGCCATATCATCATTCCCGGGATCCCCATACAGAGCAGCGGTGGTGTCAACAAATCACCACAACCGTGGGTGGCGTCACGGACAATAAACTATACCCCAAAACCCAATCTTGCACAGTATGCTGAGAAGGGGGAAAGTGTGCTTGCTTCCTCGGTACTGACCTTAGCCTGACTTTGACTTTGCTTTTGCTTGTTCCTCCGGTCTTGCTTCTGCCCGTACGGTGTCTGACCCAGCCTGTCTGACTATTCCTCACATACTCTGCAGTTCTGCCTCTCAGCTGTGCTGATTAGGCAGTGCATGAGAACGCTGTGCATTTCCTTCCTGGTTCTCATTGCTCTGTGTAGTGTCGTCTGCTGCAGAGCTCTGGCTCCCCCTGGTGGCAGCATTACACTCCGTCTCACATTCCCCCAGCTCAGCATACTGTGTCATCCATACTGTGCCCTCACACTGGCCACCATGCTGCTACTTCTCTATACTGTTTATCCCCCCCACTACACAGTCTCTATACTATGCCCCTCACACTTTTCTTTCCCAATACTGTCCACTTAAAATTTTCTCCCACCATACTGCTGCCTCACACTTTCCAATGGTGCCCCCCTGATTGCTGTGCAGGGACAGCTATGCCGCATGCCCCCCAAAGGCACGCCCCTGTACAGTGTACAGGAGAATACATGACTGGTACACGCAGGGCCGGCTCCAGGTTTTTGTAGGCCCTGGACGAAAGAGTCTCAGTGGGCCCCATCCACACATAGACATGCACAGATACATACACACACAGGCATACGTACACATATATATTTAAAGACAAATTCACAAAAACACATATAAACAGACATAAATCTAGACACCGTCATATACACTGACATACATAGATACGCATCATACATGCACACACACACACACACACACACACACATTTTTATATTTTTATCTATATTTTTAATATTGGGAAGCCGTCAGCAGCCTCATTCACCTCCCCGCTGGTCTCCATCCAGCTCCTCCTGGCCATGTGTTTGTGCCACGCTGATTGGTGGCAGTCACTAACAGACATGGCCGCACATAGAGAACACTAACACTGCTGTATATACACATCACAAGAGAAGCTGGAGACATACACATTACTGGGGGCATACATATTACTGAGGAAAGGGGTACATAGCAATGGGGGGCATACAGCTCTAGAGGGTGGCAGTGGCTCTGAGGTGGGGGGGTGACAGGCAGCTCTGGGGGTATACAGCTCTGGAGAGAGGACATACAACTCTGGGGGTATAGTATTATGCAGCGTAGTATACAGCCCGTATATAGCAAAATGCAGACCCAGATAGCATTAGGCATCCTCATATAGTGTACAGCCCGTATATAGCACAGTGCAGAGCCAGATAGCATTAGACACTCTCACGTAGTTCACAGCCCCTATATAGCACAATGCAGACCAGATAGCATTAGACACTCTCACGTAGTTCACAGCCCCTATATAGCACAATGCAGACCAGATAGCATTAGGCACTCTTAGTATACACCCCCTATATAGCACAGTGCAGAACCAGATAGCATTAGGCACTCTTATGTAGTATACAGCCGCCATATCATTTAATGCACCCCCATGGTCGTCTGGCCACAGTGATTGTACATACTCACTTCTCCTCGTTCCCCCGCTCCTCCGGTCTCCTCGGCGCGTCCATTGCTGTCGCTCGCTCTGACCTCTCAGCAGGCTGATCACGTCACCACGCTCTACTGCAGATGCCGATACAATTGAAAGCGCGATCCTTGGCGGAGGGAGGCAGCGCGGGCACCGGGCCCCCCTGACTAGCGGTACGCCACTCCTGCTACCGCAAGTGGACCCCCCCGGCATTTGACCGGGTTTACTGACACCAGATGTTATAGAATATACACATTATTATATGCCATCTGATGTGTGTACACAGCATATCACACTACTCTGTACACTGGATGTGGTATACCATGTACACAGATATACAATGTACTGCACTGAATACACCTGGACCTACAGGACCTCACATATTCTATATGTAATATGGGCCATATACATACCTCCCAACTTTTAAAGAAGGAAAAGAGGGACAAAGTTTGCGGTGCACGGCAAATTTTTAGGCCACGCCCCCTAACCACACCCTTTTCACAGTCACGCCCATATCCACTCCCCATCCACACCCATTCAGCATGGACATGCAGGCAGCCGGCGGGCCTCCAGCATGGACACGCAGGCAACCGGCGGGCCTCCAGCATGGACACGCAGGGAGCCGGCGGGCCTCCAGCATGGACACGCAGGCAGCCGGCGGGCCTCCAGCATGGACACGCGAGCAGCCGGCGGGCCTCCAGCATTGACACGCAGGCAGCCGGCGGGCCTCCAGCATGGACACGCAGGCAGCCGGCGGGCCTCCAGCATGGACACGCAGGCAGCCGGCGGGCCTCCAGCATGGACACGCAGGCAGCCGGCGGGCCTCCAGCATGGACACGCAGGCAGCCGGCGGGCCTCCAGCATGGACACGCAGGCAGCCGGCGGGCCTCCAGCATGGACACGCAGGCAGCCGGCGGGCCTCCAGCATGGACACGCAGGCAGCCGGCGGGCCTCCAGCATGGACACGCAGGGAGCCGGCGGGCCTCCAGCATGGACACGCAGGGAGCCGGCGGGCCTCCAGCATGGACACGCAGGGAGCCGGCGGGCCTCCAGCATGGACACGCAGGGAGCCGGCGGGCCTCCAGCATGGACACGCAGGGAGCCGGCGGGCCTCCAGCATGGACACGCAGGGAGCCGGCGGGCCTCCAGCATGGACACGCAGGCAGCCGGCGGGCCTCCAGCACGGAGACGCAGGCAGCCGGCGGGCCTCCAGCATGGACACGCAAGCAGCCACAGTGAGGCGGCTGGTCGCCTTCACAGACAGGCGGCAGGGGGGCGCCCGCACAGACAGGCGGCAGGGGGGCGCCCGCACAGACAGGCGGCAGGGGGGCGCCCGCACAGACAGGCGGCAGGGGGGCGCCCGCACAGACAGGCGGCAGGGGGGCGCCCGCACAGACAGGCGGCAGGGGGGCGCCCGCACAGACA
Organism: Anomaloglossus baeobatrachus; assembly: GCF_048569485.1. Classification (NCBI taxonomy): domain Eukaryota; kingdom Metazoa; phylum Chordata; class Amphibia; order Anura; family Aromobatidae; genus Anomaloglossus; species Anomaloglossus baeobatrachus. The sequence goes on from NC_134358.1 coordinate 575,986,375, forward strand.
GGCGGCGGGGGGGCGCCCGCACAGACAGGCGGCGGGGGGGCGCCCGCACAGACAGGCGGCAGGGGGGCGCCCGCACAGACAGGCTCCGGCCGGGAGGGGAGGGGAGGGGAATCAGCGCTGGGGAGATTCTACATACCTTAGGCTTAGCAGCAGCACAGAGCAGTTTCGGGCAGCGCGCTCCTTATCCCACGTCACGTGTTAGGATGGTAGGAGGGAAAAGCAGGGAGGCGGGGAGAGAGTGGTTGGGCGGAGCCCGGGAGACGGCTGTCCCGCCCGTGGCAACGGGACAAACAATGTAAAGCGTGATAGTCCCGCTGTATCCAGGACGGTTGGGAGGTATGCATATAGTGTAATGTGTGCTGCAGGCTCAGATGTGATCAGTGCAGGATCTGTGTAGTGAGGTCTCTGCTGGAGATCAGTGTGAGTTATTGCAGGGGAGGGATGAGGTCGATGACCCAGCACTGACAGCCCGACCTGATCTGCTGCAGTTCAGACTCCGGCAATAACTCACACTGATCCCGGGCAGAGCTGCCGCTGACACTATGGAATCCGGTCTGGTGTTATCAGCGGCGTCCTGCTCCCTCCTCACTGCAGCCTCCCGCCCGGCACCATGATGGATGACGTCATACTCACCGTGATCCACTAAGCCTCTGCTCCGTCCCACAAGATCCTCTTCGGCAGGAAGAAGTAGTAGCAGCAGGCGCGCGGTGACGTCATCCCAGCAGACACAGCCCACACAGCATGCAGTGGGCGTGTCTGCAGCACAGTGACGGCCGGGATTGAAATTTAAAGGTACAGTGCGTTCCTGAACTACACTGCGGCGTTAATAAAATGGCGCCCATACTGATGGTGGTGGGGGCCCCCTCAGAAGCTCGTATGGTGGGGGCCCCTGGGCTGGAGCCCCGCCTGCCCCGCCTATAATCCGGCCCTGACCCCCTCACATGGGACATCCCTCCAAGCAGCATGGGCTCAGGTGAGGCCTCCGGAAGTAATGTCAGTACAGTAACCTCCTCAAATGGAACGTTCCTCCAAGCTGCATGGGCTCGGGTGAGGCCTCCGGAGGTAAACTCTGTACAGTAACCTCCTCACATGGGACGTCCCTCCAAGCTGCATGGGCTCGGCTCAGGTCTCCGGAGGTAATGTCTGCACAGTAACCTCCTCACATGGGACGTCCCTCCAAGCTGCATGGGCTCGGCTCAGGTCTCCGGAGGTAATGTCTGTACAGTAACCTCCTCACAAGGGACGTCCCTCCAAGCTGCATGGGCTCGGGTGAGGCATCCGGAGGTAATATCTGTACAGTATCCTCCTCACATGGGATGTCCTTTCAAGCTGCATGGGCTCGGGTGAGGCCTCCGGAGGTAATGTCAGTACAGTGACCTCCTCACATGGGACGTCTCTCCAAGCTGCATGGGCTCGGGTGAGACCACCGGAGGTAATGTCTGTACAGTAACCTCCTCACATGGGACGTCCCTTCAAGCTTCATGGGCTCGGGTGAGACCTCCGGAGGTAATGTCTGTACAGTAACCTCCTCACATGGGACGTCCCTCCAAGCTGCATGGGCTCGGGTGAGACCTCCGGAGGTAATGTCTGTACAGTAACCTCCTCACATGGGACGTCCCTTCAAGCTTCATGGGCTCGGGTGAGGCCTCCGGAGGTAATGTCAGTACAGTAACCTCCTCACATGGGACGTCCCTCCAAGCTGCATGGGCTCGGGTGAGGCGTCCGGAGGTAATGTCAGTACAGTAACCTCCTCACATCGGACGTCCCTCCAAGCTGCATGGGCTCAGGTGAGGCCTCCAGAGGTAATGTCTGTACAGTAACCTCCTCACATGGGATGTCCCTCCAAGCTGCATGGGCTCGGGTGAGGCATCCGGAGGTAATGTCAGTACAGTTACCTCCTCACATGGGATGTCCCTCCAAGCTGCATGGGCTCAGGTGAGGCATCCGGAGGTAATGTCAGTACAGTTACCTCCTCACATCGGACGTCCCTCCAAGCTGCATGGGCTCAGGTGAGGTCTCCGGAGGTAATGTCTGTACAGTAACCTCCTCACATGGGATGTCCCTCCAAGCTGCATGGGCTCGGGTGAGGCATCCGGAGGTAATGTCAGTACAGTAACCTCCTCACATGGGACGTCCCTCCAAGCTTCATGGGCTCGGGTGAGGCCTCCGGAGGTAATGTGTGTACAGTAACCTCCTCACATGGGACGTCCCTCCAAGCTGCATGGGCTCGGGTGAGGCCTCCGGAGGTAATACATGTACAGTAACCTCCTCACATGGGACGTCCCTCCAAGCTTCATGGGCTCGGGTGAGGCCTCCGGAGGTAATGTTAGTGTGGCGCCCCTGACCTGGTCAGGCACCACTGAGTACTGCACCCATGCTGGGGACAGCACAATACAGGTAATCCAGAAGGCTGACAGGGGTGTGGAACACAGGCGCATAGTGATCAGGTCTCACACATGTACCCATGAGAGGACCCCTGGGGATCCCAGGAGGGGGCAAGCCTTCACCTTCACTGGAATAGTGGAGGGGGTAGAGCCTCCATCTCCTCTCAAGGGGTGTGGTGGAGAGTCTGGTTGCTAGGTGGCGTAGGCAAGAACAGGAGAGGAGGGGCAGTGAGTCAGTTAGAGCAGAACTCCAGAGGGCTCAGTGAGGAGCAGACCTGTGGGGCTGATGCTGTCTAACAGCGCCCGCGCAGTGACTACAGACGGGGGAGAACGGTCAACTAGGAGTGCTGCCTGAAAGCCAGCTTCAGCTAGAGAGTGCACGGAGTGGGAAGTAAGGAGACTTCTAGAGAGCACCAGGCCCAACCGGGCGGCAGATCCCGAAGCGAGGATAGATTCACCTTTCCCTGCTAAACCTGCCGGTGTGGGGCTCTTAAAGCCCACACCACAACACTACAAAAGCCGCAGCCACGTAACCGCAAGATTGGGCCCATAGGTCACAGGAGGCAAGAGGCTGGAGTGGCCTGGTCCGGGGAACAAGCACACGGCAAAACAAGAAGGGGAGAGAGGCTGCAGCATCTTCCCTGGGTGACCCCCATAGGGACTCAAAGTCGGGGTTACCCCAAACCACCAAGGGCTAAGGAAGGCGAGTTTGCAGTCACCCTCATACAGTCAGCCGGAAGGATACCTGGTTCCCACCTGGTTCATCCCAGTTACGCCCGGGTTACTCACCCTGCCACCTGAAGTGAGTAAAAACCCTGAAAGACACTCTGCCTGTGTGTGGTCATTCTGCGACTTGTGGTACTACAGCTTTACAAAGGGCCCTGGGGCTTGCCTCACTCTCAGGAGGCTACTACACCCGACTGCACCCACCATCAGCCCCAGGCGTCCTCTAACCTGCAGTGGCGGTCCCCTCTGACCGCAAATACTGAGAGTGGCGTCACGATCAAAAACCGAAGATTTCCTACCAGTGACGGAGATCCAGCAACGTGGAGTCCCTGAAGGTAACGCACCGACACCGACACAACACCTGTGGGGCTTCACATCTGGCGTCACGAACAGGATAAGGACTAGACCTGTTCAGACAGGTGACCATGTGCCTGGGCGGTCCGCTTGAAAAATTGGAAGCGCCGCCATATTGCCACCATGAAAAGCGCGCTGAAAAACAACAGCAGCCCGCGCTGGAAGAAGTTACCGCCCACGAAGAGGTGTGGCTACCCAGAGATCCCCTGCAGAGTTCTGACCTTGCCAGCTATGAGAGTGGAAGCGTCGAGAAACGGCGGAACAGAAAGGGAGCCACAAGCCTGCTGCTGGGAGAGGAGCTGCTGAAAGAGGCAGAGCAGAAACTGGACAGCTTGTTACAGGAGGCAGCGAAGAGTCCACTGCTGGGAGATCGTGCAGAAGACGGCGCAGAAGAAATGGCGTCTGACCGCAGGAACCCAGAACCAGGCTCCGCTGCCTGGTGGTATCGGGAGCTGGCCCAGTTCTGTGACCGACTGGAGACCCGGGTCATAGAGCAGATCAGAGAAGAACGCACGGAGCTCCTGGAGATGGCTGCGGCGGTACGGACCTACGAGGAGGGAGCCGCGCGACGCCTGCCAGACCGAGCGGCGACGACGCAGACCCCGATGCTGCTACCGGTGGGTGAGTCCAGAGATGCCCCGGCCAGCGCAAGTGCCCCGACCCCTGCTGCCACGCCCGCGGTCCCAGAAGAGGCGCCCGGCGCGGCGACGCTGGACCAGGCCGCAGCCACGCTAGAAGCGGCCCGCCAAATCCAGGCTGCTGCAGCCATGCCCCGCCTGTCCCGCAGGGCTCCGACCACCACGGCAGTGCTCATCCGTGCTGCAGGTGTGACGCTGACCCAGGCTGCCACCCTGCTGAACCCGGTCCGCCAAGACCCCAACGCAGCAGCGACGCTCGTCCGCGCCGCAAGTGATATGCTGAACCAGGCCGCAGCCCCGCCGGGTGCGGCCCGCCAAGCTACGGTCACTGCAGCGACGCCCGGCTCAGCCTGCACGGACCCCATCGAGGCTGCGACGCTAATTGAGACCGCGGCTGCAATGCCCAGTCCGGCCCGCCAAGAACCGGCCGCAGTGGTGATGCCCACTGCAACGCAAGCTGCAACCGCGATGCTGGACCAGGCCGCCGCCATACAGGGCGCGGCCCGCCAAGACCAGGCCGCCGCCATACAGGGCGCGGCCCGCCAAGACCAGGCCGCCACCATACAGGGCGCGGCCCGCCAAGAAAAGACTACCTCATCATCTACCCCGGCCTGTAAGGCCAGAGCAGACACCGCTCCCCGGTCCACAGAGGTCCCTGATAGGCAGCCCACGGTGGGTGAAGACCCTGCATATTGGCAGATGAGGGCTGACATGGAGGCCAAATTTCCACAATGGTTGGTGAGCCAGTACATACCCCCTCCGCATACCCCAAAGAGTCTCCTGATAACTCCTGCAGCAGCTACACCAAAGAGTCCCCCACCTGGGCCGGCTGAAGAGCATCCATCCCCAGCACTGCCACAGCCGGAGTGCCAAGAAGAACTAAGGGGGAGAGGAGGCCAGGCAGCAGAAGGGTTGACTCCGACTCCAGTGCCACCCGCAGCAGATGTGTATTCAGAGCCGGAAATGCTGCCATACTCCCGCTGGGATGAGGAAGACCTGACACCGTCTGCTGACGAAGATCAGCCCCAAGACCTCACCTGGGAGTTTGTGAGCTGCCCTCTACAGAACCCAGCCCGCAAGACACGGCGCCACAGAACACAGTGTGCTCCAGCCCCACAGTCTCCAGAGCAGAAGGAAGTCACCGCCAGAGACCTACAGGAGAAACGGTCCCTGAGAAGGGCCAAAAGCCAGGCTAGAGGACCCCTGTGTTATGGCGTAGTGGAAGACTTTAATCTGAGAAGCGGCTATGGATTTATTGTAGCACCTGGCATCAAAAAGGGAATATTTGTTAACAGGAGAGATGTCAGCGCACACCTGCCTAGAGGACACCCTGGCAGAAATCTGAAAATGGGAGATTCGGTACAGTTTACCATGCACCAAGGTGAAAGGGGATTGTACGCACTTGATGTAGCCTTACGTACCAGCAAACCCTACAGCCATCCCATGCCACAAGAAAGACAAGAAAGACAAGAAAGACAAGAAAGACAAGAAAGACAAGAAAGACAAGAAAGACAAGAAAGACAAGAAAGACAAGACAGAGATAAAGAAACAGATACAGAAAAGGAATCAGATGCAGACCAAGAAAGGAAAGACACAGAACCTACAGATGAGGCAACCACAGATGAAGAAAGAGACAAAGAGCAAGAAAGTCACAGGTGCCAGTGCCCAACGTGCCCTCGCCCTAGTGAAAAAGAGGAGTAAAGTAAAGTAAAGTAAGAAGTACAGAAGTTAAAGTTTTGAAAGTTTTGTTTGCAACGTTTTAAAGTTCAAGAATGTGCCCACATAAACTGATGTGAGAAAACCCATAAACCTTAAGGCTATGAACTGGCTATAGCCACAAACTCTCGCAGTGTAAATAGTTACACCAGTGGCACCCCCACCAGGGCCAGCCTGTTTAGGGGCTTGGCTCGTCTGCAACCAGGGGGGCCCGTCCGTAGAAAAGGGCCTTGGCTCACCTGCGACCAGAGAGCACGCCTGTTTATGGGGCCTTGGCTCACCACCACAAAGAGGGTACCTGGTCAGCACCAACTGTGGAGGCCGCCTCTGCATCCTGCCAGAAGAGGCTGACGGCGCGGATCCACCAGGCCAGGTATACCCTGAAACCACCAGCCCATGAAAGCCACCTCTACATCCTGCCAGAAGTGGCTGAAGCCGCGGCCAACGGGAGAGGAAGATTGGAGGAAAGGTCTGGGGAAACGGGTGGCCCAGACCTGGTTACCAACAGGACCGGTGACCTGCCTCCTGAGAGGGTTTTGGGTGGGTTAACGGACTTGTGGGTGGAGGGTGGTGATGTACGATAACTGGTGATCTTAAAAATGTTTTAACATGTTTTAACGTTTTATGCATTTTAAAATGTTGTCTTGCAGCCCGAGGACGTGCTGGTGATAACTAAGGGGGAATGTGGCGCCCCTGACCTGGTCAGGCACCACTGAGTACTGCACCCATGCTGGGGACAGCACAATACAGGTAATCCAGAAGGCTGACAGGGGTGTGGAACACAGGCGCATAGTGATCAGGTCTCACACATGTACCCATGAGAGGACCCCTGGGGATCCCAGGAGGGGGCAAGCCTTCACCTTCACTGGAATAGTGGAGGGGGTAGAGCCTCCATCTCCTCTCAAGGGGTGTGGTGGAGAGTCTGGTTGCTAGGTGGCGTAGGCAAGAACAGGAGAGGAGGGGCAGTGAGTCAGTTAGAGCAGAACTCCAGAGGGCTCAGTGAGGAGCAGACCTGTGGGGCTGATGCTGTCTAACAGCGCCCGCGCAGTGACTACAGACGGGGGAGAACGGTCAACTAGGAGTGCTGCCTGAAAGCCAGCTTCAGCTAGAGAGTGCACGGAGTGGGAAGTAAGGAGACTTCTAGAGAGCACCAGGCCCAACCGGGCGGCAGATCCCGAAGCGAGGATAGATTCACCTTTCCCTGCTAAACCTGCCGGTGTGGGGCTCTTAAAGCCCACACCACAACACTACAAAAGCCGCAGCCACGTAACCGCAAGATTGGGCCCATAGGTCACAGGAGGCAAGAGGCTGGAGTGGCCTGGTCCGGGGAACAAGCACACGGCAAAACAAGAAGGGGAGAGAGGCTGCAGCATCTTCCCTGGGTGACCCCCATAGGGACTCAAAGTCGGGGTTACCCCAAACCACCAAGGGCTAAGGAAGGCGAGTTTGCAGTCACCCTCATACAGTCAGCCGGAAGGATACCTGGTTCCCACCTGGTTCATCCCAGTTACGCCCGGGTTACTCACCCTGCCACCTGAAGTGAGTAAAAACCCTGAAAGACACTCTGCCTGTGTGTGGTCATTCTGCGACTTGTGGTACTACAGCTTTACAAAGGGCCCTGGGGCTTGCCTCACTCTCAGGAGGCTACTACACCCGACTGCACCCACCATCAGCCCCAGGCGTCCTCTAACCTGCAGTGGCGGTCCCCTCTGACCGCAAATACTGAGAGTGGCGTCACGATCAAAAACCGAAGATTTCCTACCAGTGACGGAGATCCAGCAACGTGGAGTCCCTGAAGGTAACGCACCGACACCGACACAACACCTGTGGGGCTTCACATCAGTACAGTAACCTCCTCACATAGGACGTTTCTTCAAGCTTCATGGGCTCGGGTGAGGCCTCCGGAGGTAATGTCAGTACAGTAACCTCCTCACATGGGACGTCCCTCTAAGCTGCATGGGCTCGGGTGAGGCCTCCGGAGGTAATGTGTGTACAGTAACATCCTCACATGGGACGTCCCTCCAAGCTGCATGGGCTCGGGTGAGACCTCCGGAGGTAATGTCAGTACAGTAACCTCCTCACATGGGACGTCCCTCCAAGCTGCATGGGCTCGGGTGAGGTCTCCGGAGGTAATGTCTGTACAGTAACCTCCTCACATGGGACGTCCCTCCAAGCTGCATGGGCTCGGGTGAGGCCTCCGGGGGTAATGTCAGTACAGTAACCTCCTCACATGGGACGTCCCTCCAAGCTGCATGGGCTCGGGTGAGGCCTCCGGAGGTAATGTCAGTACAGTAACCTCCTCACATGGGACGTCCCTCCAAGCTGCATGGGCTCAGGTGAGGCCTCCGGAGGTAATGTCAGTACAGTAACCTCCTCACATGGGACGTCCCTCCAAGCTGCATGGGCTCAGGTGAGACCTCCAGAGGTAATGTCTGTACAGTAACCTCCTCACATGGGACGTCCCTCCAAGCTGCATGGGCTCGGGTGAGGCCTCCGGAGGTAATGTCAGTACAGTAACCTCCTCACATGGGATGTCCCTCCAAGCTGCATGGGCTCGGGTGAGGCCTCCGGAGGTAATGTCAGTACAGTAACCTCCTCACATGGGCCGTCCCTCCAAGCTGCATGGGCTCGGGTGAGGTCTCCGGAGGTAATGTCAGTACAGTAACCTCCTCACATGGGACGTCCCTCCAAGCTGCATGGGCTCGGGTGAGGCCTTCGGAGGTAATGTCAGTACAGTAACCTCCTCACATGGGACGTCCCTCCAAGCTGCATGGGCTCGGGTGAGGCCTCCGGAGGTAATGTCAGTACAGTAACCTCCTCACATGGGACGTCCCCCCAAGCTGCATGGGCTCGGGTCAGGTCTCCAGAGGTAATGTCTGTACAGTAACCTCCTCACATGGGACGTCCCTCCAAGCTGCATGGGCTCGGGTGAGGCCTCCGGAGGTAATGTCAGTACAGTAACCTCCTACATGGGACGTCCCTCCAAGTTGCATGGGCTCGGGTGAGGCCTCCGGAGGTAATGTCAGTACAGTAACCTCCTCACATGGGACGTCCCTCCAAGCTGCATGGGCTCGGGTGAGGCCTCCGGAGGTAATGTCAGTACAGTAACCTCCTCACATGGGACGTCCCTCCAAGCTGCATGGGCTCAGGTGAGGCCTCCAGAGGTAATGTCAGTACAGTAACCTCCTCACATGGGACGTCCCTCCAAGCTACATGGGCTCAGGTGAGGCCTCCAGAGGTAATGTCAGTACAGTAACCTCCTCACATGGGACGTCCCTCCAAGCTACATGGGCTCGGGTGAGGCCTCCGGAGGTAATGTCAGTACAGTAACCTCCTCACATGGGACGTCCCTCCAAGCTGCATGGGCTCAGGTGAGGTCTCCGGAGGTAATGTTGTGGCGCCCCTGACCTGGTCAGGCACCACTGAGTACTGCACCCATGCTGGGGACAGTACAAAACAGGTAATCCAGAAGGCTGACCGAGGTGTGACTACACAGGCGCATAGTGATCAGGAATCACACATTTACCTTTGAGAGGACCCCTGGGGATCCCAGGAGGGGGCGAAGCCTCCATCTCCACTCGAGGGGTGTGGTAGAGAGCCTGGTTGCTAGGTGACGTAGGCAAGAACAGGAGAGGAGGGAAGAGTGAGCCGAAGACAGTTGAGTGGTGAAGTTCAGGGAGGGCAGAAGCAGACCCTGTAGCTCTACACAATTCTGACAACGTACGCGCAGTGACTACCGACGGGGGAGAACGGTCACCTGGTAGTGCTGCCCGAAATCCACCCACGGCTAAAGAGAGAGCAACGGAGTGGAAAGTAAGGAGACTGTCAGGGAGATACCAGGCACAAACGGGTTACAGGTCCCAGTGCAGGGATAGATCCACCTGTCCTTTGCCAAACCTGCATGAGGGGGCACTTTACACCCCCAAGACAACACCACAGAGTCCGCAGCCACGTAGCAAAGTGAGGGCCCATAGCTCACAGGAGGCAAGCAGCCGGAGTGACCTGGTCCAGGCTACAAGCAAACGGGCAAAAAAGAAGGGGAGAGAGGCACCAGCAACTTCCCTGGGCGACCCCAGCAGGGCTTCAAGCAGGGGTTACCCCAAAACACAACGGGCTAAGGAAGGCGAGTTGGTAGCCACCCTCATAAGTCAGCCTGAAGGACACCTGGTTCCAGCCTGGTTCATCCCAGCTACGCCCGGGTTACTCACCCTGCCACCATCAGTGAGTAAAATCCCTGAAAGACATCCTGCTTGTGCGTGTGAGTCATTCTGCGACTTGTAGTTCCACACACCTACACGGGACCCTGGGGCATGCCTCACTCTCAGGAGGCTATTACAACTGACTGCACCTACTATCAGCCCCAGGCACCCCTAACCTGCAGTGGCGGTCCCCACTGACCGCAATTCTGAGAGTGGCGTCACGACAATCAAAATAGAGGATTTCCTACCTGTGACAAGATCCAGCCGCGTGGAGTCCCTGAAGGTAATGCGCCGCTGCACCGACACCGAACCTCGGGGCCCCACAATGTCAGTACAGTAACCTCCTCACATGGGACGTCCCTCCAAGCTGCATGGGCTCGGGTGAGGCCTCCAGAGGTAATGTCTGTATAGTAACCTCCTCACATGGGACGTCCCTCCAAGCTGCATGGGCTCGGGTGAGGCCTCCAGAGGTAATGTCTGTATAGTAACCTCCTCACATGGGACGTCCCTCCAAGCTGCATGGGCTCGGGTGAGGCCTCCGGAGGTAATGTCTGTACAGTAACCTCCTCACATGGGACGTACCTCCAAGCTGCATGGGCTCGGGTGAGGTCTCTGGAGGTAATGTCTGTACAGTAACCTCCTCACATGGGACGTCCCTCCAAGCTGCATGGGCTCAGGTGAGGCCTCCGGAGGTAATGTCTGTACAGTAACCTCCTCACATGGGACGTCCCTCCAAGCTGCATGGGCTCGGGTGAGGTCTCCGGAGGTAATGTCTGTACAGTAACCTCCTCACATGGGACGTCCCTCCAAGCTGCATGGGCTCAGGTGAGGTCTCCAGAGGTAATGTCTGTATAGTAACCTCCTCACATGGGACGTCCCTCCAAGCTGCATGGGCTCAGGTGAGGTCTCCAGAGGTAATGTCTGTACAGTAACCTCCTCACATGGGACGTCCCTCCAAGCTGCATGGGCTCGGGTGAGGTCTCCGGAGGTAATGTCTGTACAGTAACCTCCTCACATGGGACGTCCCTCCAAGCTGCATGGGCTCAGGTGAGGCCTCCGGAGGTAATGTCTGTACAGTAACCTCCTCACATGGGACGTCCCTCCAAGCTGCATGGGCTCAGGTGAGGCCTCCGGAGGTAATGTCTGTACAGTGACCCCCTCACATGGGACGTCCCTCCAAGCTGCATGGGCTCGGGTGAGGCCTCCGGAGGTAATGTCTGTACAGTAACCTCCTCACATGGGACGTCCCTCCAAGCTGCATGGGCTCGGGTGAGGCCTCCGGAGGTAATGTCTGTACAGTAACCTCCTCACATGGGACGTCCCTCCAAGCTGCTTGGGCTCAGGTGAGGCCTCCGGAGGTAATGTCTGTACAGTGACCCCCTCACATGGGACGTCCCTCCAAGCTGCATGGGCTCGGGTGAGGCCTCCAGAGGTAATGTCTGTATAGTAACCTCCTCACATGGGACGTCCCTCCAAGCTGCATGGGCTCGGGTGAGGCCTCCGGAGGTAATGTCTGTACAGTAACCTCCTCACATGGGACGTACCTCCAAGCTGCATGGGCTCGGGTGAGGTCTCTGGAGGTAATGTCTGTACAGTAACCTCCTCACATGGGACGTCCCTCCAAGCTGCATGGGCTCAGGTGAGGCCTCCGGAGGTAATGTCGGTACAGTAACCTCCTCCCAGACAGTTTTGGTTTTATGGGACCTCTGCCAGAAACAGCGATCAATATGAATTACAGAGACCTGGCACACTCCAGAGACAGAGGGGTCTCATACATTACAAATGTCTCCTTTACCCCGGAGACACCCTGAAAAAACTAGCTTTTGAAAATCTTTCCGGTAGTGGAGGTTTGGGTTCAGATGATCCAGGGAACAGAACAGGTTGCCCATATGTGGAGTTCTACACAAAACGTGCAGACCGTCATGGCGGCATCAGACTCCGCTCACATTGCAGATCCTGACACTCCGCCCGATGGTTTCTCTGGTGTTTCTGATCTAAATAGGCGGACTCAGGCATCGACCAGCTGTGTGCTCAGTCATAGACAGGCCAGCAAGAGTTAACCTCTGCCAGCCTGCTTGTTAGCCGTCTGGGATCACATGTTGTAAGGACACCAGTCATATTTGCTCCTCTCACACTTACGTTGCAAGAGATCTTCCACTCATGCCCAATATCGTTTCTGCTGTGCTGGTCTGTGAGTTCTGGTGTCCCAGACTTGCTTGAGAAAGAGTTGTGTTGTGCTTGGTGTTGTTATGGAGTTACCCTTCATCTTGTTTTTTCCTCCCTGCTCTTGTTTTCCTCCTAAACTGTTATTGACTTATATCTCTGTGTTTTCGTGCCGTGTGACAGTGTGACGCCCTGGGCAAGCCAGGGGTCACAGGTCACAACACCACACGCACCCCACATTCCCTGTAGGTACACCAAGGCTAACCTAAAATCCTTGTTGCCTTCCTCCAGGAGCTGGTGTTCACACCAGGGGGTGGGCCAGGCGGTTGGCTCCACCCACCGAGGAGTTCACAGCCCTGGAGGCGGGAAAACCAGGCAGTTGAGATTAGGGAGAGGAAGAGTCAAGATAGAGTTTGGAGTCTGAAGATGAAGAGTTCAATTTAGGAGGTGAAGGAGTAAGCAGATGAGTGTTAGAGTTCAAAGTGAAAGGAAGTGAAGTAGAAGGAAGTGGCAAAGGAGGACAGTAAGAGTGGTGACAGAAAAGAAACAGTTAAGAAAGCCTGAAGTTAGTCCGGGTGTGTGCCCCGGACTGTGACAGCAAGGTCAGCAGGCAGCGGTGATAGTCTGCAGGGGGACTGTTTGGAGGTTGCTGGAAGAACCGCGGATGGGTGGTGACCCGGCGGTCTAGAGCAGTATACGAAGAACAGTCAGCACCAGGGCAGGGGCCTTTCGGATCCCGGCAAGGCTAGGAGTCGCCATAATTTGCCAAATCCGTCAGTGAAGGGGACGTCTGTCTCCCAACAACCAAGTCCCGATTGAAGGCAACAGCCCGACCGTGAAGGGGAGACACCGCCACCGCCAGGGCACCAGTTTCCCAGGGCCAGCGCCTGCGGGCAAGAGTAGAGCTCCTTCGGCCCAGCTTGAAGCCGAGGAGTGGGTAACCGGTGGGAACCCATCGCTACCAAAAAGGACTTTACATAGGTGCAGGGAAGAGACCGTCACCGCTAACTACAGGGAACCGCAGCACCGTGAACCATCCGAGGGACCCGTCCAACCAGCCGTTTGTTTACCGAGAACTGTGTCGTGTTTACTGGCTGAGTGAGTACCTCCGTGCCGTGCGGCACAGCGCTGCCCCTGCGCCCCTGCACCTCCACAGGCCCATAGCCCGCCTGTCCAACATCCCAACCCCATCACTGGGCCCCGGGATCACCAACCCCTACCCACGGAGGGGCAACACAACAACTGGCTGCTCCACACCATCACTCCCGGGATCCCCAGCCAGAGCAGCGGTGGTGTACACTCAATCACCACAACCGTGGGTGGCGTCACGGACTATAAACAATCCCCACACCCAAACCCCCCTTTTCACTCACGGGCGAGGAACGCCGCTAGAGTCCCCGGGATCCGGCCCATCGCTCGAGCCACCGAGCAGCAGCAGGCCGCGGCAGCAGCGGCAGCCGGACCCGAGCAGTGGGAGAGCGCGGCGTCCCCTCCTCCGCCCGCGACAACAGAATTTTGGTTTCCCCTGTGTGTCTATTTCTGTGGGTTAAATCACGCTCCTGTCCTGGCCCCCTGAGGTATATGGTGTAAGATCAGGGCTGGTCAGGAGCAGGGCCAGGAAGGAGACTCAGACATCCCCACCATTAGGAGTATCTCTGAGAATAGGGATTGCACAGGCCCCCCTAGTCTGAGGATCATCTTAGTAGCCCCGTTTCCCATACACGTTTTATCTCCATAGTACCATGTGACTGGCGGACTGCTCCTGCTGCTGTTCTGTGGAGAAACAAGGACTGTAATTGCCTCGATAGCGCAGAAACTGGGTACATGCAGGAATATATAGTACAGCCAGCTATAATGTCATGATGAATATGGGATAGCGGGGTATTGAGGCTTCTAAGCTGTCGCTTAAGCTAGGGGGCCCTATGCTATCCCTAACCTCAGGGATACTACTGATGGTGGAGAGGCCTGAGTCTCCTTCCTGGCCCTGCTCCTGACCAGTCCTGATCTGATTCCCCCTCCTCTCAGGGAGGGATGGGACAGGAGTGTGCTGAAAACCACAGACAAAGACAAACAAGGGAAAACCAAGACTGTCACACAGCACACACACACACACACACACACACACACACACACACACACACACACACACGGTAAAGACAATAAGAGGTTCAGGAGGAAAACTCCACAGCCGCACCAAGCAAAGAGCTCAACTTTCACCAGGAAATTTAGGACACTACACCTCACAGACCAACATAAAAAAAAACTATAGCTGGCATGGGTGGAGTTTCATCCAGTATAAATAGGAGGGGAGCAGATGTGATAGGTCTTCCCACAACATGTGACCAAAGGAACAAGCAAACCAGCAGAGATTAACTCCCGCCAGCCTGCCTATGAACCTGCACACAGCAGGTCGACACCTGAGCCTGCCTGTGTTGATCCCAGAGATCAGAGAAATCATCAGGCAGAGTGTCAGAATCTGCAGAGTCCAATACCACCATGACAGTGCAGCAGTGATATACTGTACAGACAGTGTGTGACAGCGCAGCAGTGATATACTGTACAGTGTGACGGCATAGTAGTGATATACTGTACATACAGTGTGACAGCGCAGCAGTAATATACTGTACAGACAGTGACAGCGCAGCAGTGATATACTGTACAGACAGTGTGTGACAGCGCAGCAGTGATATACTGTACAGACAGTGTGTGACGGCGCAGCAGTGATATACTGTACAGACAGTGTGTGACGGCGCAGCAGTGATATACTGTACAGACAGTGTGTGACGGCGCAGCACTGATATACTGTACAGACAGTGTGTGACGGCGCAGCAGTGATATACTGTACTGTAGCGGGGTGGGGGTCCCCCAGGACGACGAAGACGCCGTGACTCAAATAGTCCAATCCAAACAGCTTTATTGTCCTTGCTGTACATGTAAAGTCATCCGGAACACAGCCGGGTTATGCACCGTCCATACGGGTCCCCGTCACACAGGCACCCCTTGCCTTAGGAGACGGTCTTACGATGCCCCGTTCGGCTGTTCCAGGAGGGTCCACAGACTTATAAGCGCTCCACGCCGGCCTGGAGCTTTTCCAGGCTTCCGGCTCTGCAGCTTGCAGAGCAGACTCTATTACAAGTAGAGATGAGCGAACCGGTCCCGGTTCGGCTCGAGGCGGTTCGCCGAACGGGGGGTCTGGCTCGAGTTCGGCTCGTCGAACGTTCGACGAACCGAACTCGAGCCCATAGGAAACAATGGCAGGCAATCACAAACACAGTAAAACACCTAGAAAACACCCTGAAAGGTGTCCAAAAGGTGACAAACAACTCACAACATAACACAAACACATGGGAAAGTGACAAGGACATATACTCATGTGAAAACAAAACAGCTGGACAAGGAAAAAGAGGGAGACACACAGATATATGAGTATATGCAAAGAAACATCGATTCCATTATTGTGCAACTTGAGCCCTGCTCATTTTAGGCTTCCAATCTGGATAAATTGCCTGAGCTCGCCACGTACGCCTTGAGGATCTTGTCGTGTCCTGCAGCCAGCGTTCTCTCGGAACCTGTCTTCAGTGCTGCTGGGGGTCTGCTGGCAGATAAGCACACGCGTCTGTCCACTGACAATGTGGACCTGGCTCTCAGAGGACTTTTCTTCCCCTGGGTCAGCCAGGGGAGGCGAAAGGCACGCGTATTTTTGAGAGTGCTTCATGCAAAGCATCTTTTTCTTTGTCAAAAGGGGGGCTCAACCGATGCCAGTCAAGTGGGGTGTGTGTGGCCCAGTTAGTGGCAACGAGGGAGACTGTGGTTGGAGTCCCCTCGCTGTGTCTCTAAAAGAACCAAGATGAACAAGTCATGGCTCTCAGAGGACTTTTCTTCCCCTGGGTCAGCCAGGGGACGGGAAAGGCACGCGTATTTTTGAGAGTGCTTCATGCAAAGCATCTTTTTCTTTTTCAAAAGGGGGCTCAACCGATGCCAGTCAAGTGGGGTGTGTGTGGCCCAGTTAGTGGCAACGAGGGAGACTGTGGTTGGAGTCCCCTCGCTGTGTCTCTAAAAGAACCAAGATGAACAAGTCATGGCTCTCAGAGGACTTTTCTTCCCCTGGGTCAGCCAGGGGACGGGAAAGGCACGCGTATTTTTGAGAGTGCTTCATGCAAAGCATCTTTTTCTTTGTCAAAAGGGGGGGTCAACCGATGCCAGTCAAGTGGGGTGTGTGTGGCCCAGTTAGTGGCAACGAGGGAGACTGTGGTTGGAGTCCCCTCGCTGTGTCTCTAAAAGAACCAAGATGAACAAGTCATGGCTCTCAGAGGACTTTTCTTCCCCTGGGTCAGCCAGGGGACGGGAAAGGCACGCGTATTTTTGAGAGTGCTTCATGCAAAGCATCTTTTTCTTTGTCAAAAGGGGGGGTCAACCGATGCCAGTCAAGTGGGGTGTGTGTGGCCCAGTTAGTGGCAACGAGGGAGACTGTGGTTGGAGTCCCCTCGCTGTGTCTCTAAAAGAACCAAGATGAACAAGTCATGGCTCTCAGAGGACTTTTCTTCCCCTGGGTCAGCCAGGGGACGGGAAAGGCACGCGTATTTTTGAGAGTGCTTCATGCAAAGCATCTTTTTCTTTTTCAAAAGGGGGCTCAACCGATGCCAGTCAAGTGGGGTGTGTGTGGCCCAGTTAGTGGCAACGAGGGAGACTGTGGTTGGAGTCCCCTCGCTGTGTCTCTAAAAGAACCAAGATGAACAAGTCATGGCTCTCAGAGGACTTTTCTTCCCCTGGGTCAGCCAGGGGACGGGAAAGGCACGCGTATTTTTGAGAGTGCTTCATGAAAAGCATCTTTTTCTTTGTCAAAAGGGGGGGTCAACCGATGCCAGTCAAGTGGGGTGTGTGTGGCCCAGTTAGTGGCAACGAGGGAGACTGTGGTTGGAGTCCCCTCGCTGTGTCTCTAAAAGAACCAAGATGAACAAGTCATGGCTCTCAGAGGACTTTTCTTCCCCTGGGTCAGCCAGGGGACGGGAAAGGCACGCGTATTTTTGAGAGTGCTTCATGCAAAGCATCTTTTTCTTTGTCAAAAGGGGGGCTCAACCGATGCCAGTCAAGTGGGGTGTGTGTGGCCCAGTTAGTGGCAACGAGGGAGACTGTGGTTGGAGTCCCCTCGCTGTGTCTCTAAAAGAACCAAGATGAACAAGTCATGGCTCTCAGAGGACTTTTCTTCCCCTGGGTCAGCCAGGGGACGGGAAAGGCACGCGTATTTTTGAGAGTGCTTCATGCAAAGCATCTTTTTCTTTTTCAAAAGGGGGCTCAACCGATGCCAGTCAAGTGGGGTGTGTGTGGCCCAGTTAGTGGCAACGAGGGAGACTGTGGTTGGAGTCCCCTCGCTGTGTCTCTAAAAGAACCAAGATGAACAAGTCATGGCTCTCAGAGGACTTTTCTTCCCCTGGGTCAGCCAGGGGACGGGAAAGGCACGCGTATTTTTGAGAGTGCTTCATGCAAAGCATCTTTTTCTTTTTCAAAAGGGGGCTCAACCGATGCCAGTCAAGTGGGGTGTGTGTGGCCCAGTTAGTGGCAACGAGGGAGACTGTGGTTGGAGTCCCCTCGCTGTGTTTTACATGCTTTTAGAAGGGCATGAAATGGCTTGGAGGTTGACTTTCATCATATGCAAACTGTTGGCTACCAAAATGCTGCCTTTCCAACAACTGTGGTTATAGGCAATGAGGAACATACTGATGAAGATGAGACGCAGATACCCGATTGGGATGACAACTTAAATATTCGGTCAGGGCAAGAAGAAACTCGGTCTGAGGGGTAGGGGAGTGCAAACACAACAATTGATGATTAAGTTCTAGATCACACCTACTGTCAACCCACAGTCAGACACTCGAGGAGGTCAACAGAGGCGGTGGAGGAGGATGCAACCGACGTCGAAGTAACCTGGCGCCTTCCTGGACACAGTCGGAGCACTGGTAGCACGTCTACAACTGCATCCTCAGCCACCACTCTGCCTCTGAGCATTATTCGGGGTGGATCAACAGGTCGCATGGCCTCTAAGCCTTGCCTAGCCAGGTCCTTTTTTGACATAGAAAAAGATCGCCCAAATTATGTGATCTGTAAAATTTGTCATGGTTCTCTTAGTAGAGGTCAAAACCTCAGCAGTTTGACAACTTCTTCCATGAATCGTCACATGAATAAATATCATATGGCCCGATGGGAAGCTCACCGTGCTGCAATGCGGCCTAGCGGAGCGAACCATCCACCGCCTGCCCCTTCCAGTGCATCCGCGCGCTCGTCATCTTCTAGGACTGTGGGGACAGCTGTCACACCTGTTTTTCCACCCACAACTTCCACCACTGTAACCGCAACAGGCAGTTTGCTTGGTAGGTCGTCAGTTGGTTTGGAAGGGGAAACAAGTGAGTGTGTACAGCTCTCTCAGACATCGATAGCACCAACTTTGGATGAAGGTAACATCATGTCTCCGCCTGCACTTTCCTCACAAAGCTGCATTTTTCCAGGGACACCCGACTCAACACCGTCTACACACAGCAGCCAGATCTCTGTCCCTCAGATGTGGTCAAATAAAAGGCCACTTCCTGCGACCCATGACAAAGCGAAGAGGTTGACTCTATCCCTCTGTAAGCTGTTGACTACAGAAATGCTGCCTTTCCGCCTAGTGGACACACAGGATTTTAGAGACCTTATGTCTGTCGCTGTGCCCCAGTACCAGATGCCTAGTCGCCACTACTTCTCTAAGAAAGGTGTGCCCGCGCTACACCAGCATGTCGCACACAACATCACCGCTTCCTTGAGAAACTCTGTGTGTGAACGGGTGCATTTCACCACCGATACTTGGACCAGTAAGCATGGACAGGGACGTTACATGTCGCTGACTGGCCACTGGGTAACTATGGTGATAGATGGTGAAGGGTCTGCTGCACAAGTCTTGCCGTCCCCACGACTTGTGTGTCAATCCTCTGTCTGTCCAAGTTCCGCCACTGCTTCTGCATCCTCCACCTCATCTGGGTCCTCCACCTCCGCCCCAAGCCTGCCTGGTCAGGCCACCAGCGTTCTCACTGCGCAGAAGGAATCACGCACCCCTCATTACTATGCTGGTAGCAGAGCGCAACGGCATCAGGCGGTCTTTAGCTTGACATGTCTTTGAAATAGGAGTCACACAGCGACTGAGTTGTGGGCAGCTCTGGAGACTGATTTTGATAAATGGTTGTCTCCACTCAACCTGCAGCCTGGTAAGGCCGTGTGCGACAATGCTGCAAACCTGGGTGCGGCCCTTCGCCTGGGCAAGGTGACACACGTGCCTTGTATGGCTCACGTGTTTAACCTTGTTGTCCAGCAATTTTTAACACACTATCCCGGCCTAGATGGCCTTCTGACCAGGGCACGGAAACTGTCTGCAGTGCTCACTTCCGCCGTTCAACCGCCGCACCTGAGCGACTTGCATCGCTCCAGAAGTCTTTCGGCCTGCCGGTTCATCGCCTGAAATGCGATGTGGCGACACGCTGGAATTCAACTCTCCACATGTTACAGCGACTGTGGCAGCACCGGCGAGCCCTGGTGCAATACGTCATGATGTATAGCCTGGGCCAACGAGATGCAGAAGTGGGGCAGATCACCCTGATGGAGTGATCTCAGATCAAGGACCTATGCACCCTTCTGCACAGTTTCGACATGGCGACGAATATGTTTAGCGCTGACAATGCCATTATCAGCATGACGATTACAGTCATTTACATGCTGGAGCACACGCTAAACACTATTCGTAGTCAGGGGGTGGGACAACAGGAAGGGGAGGAACTACAGGAGGATTCATATGCGCAAGACACAACAACATCACCAAGGTCCAGACGTTCATCATCACCAACGCGGCAGGCATGGGACCATGGGGGACAGGGATCAACAAGGGCGCATGGTAGCAGGTGAGATGTTGAGGAAGGTGCAGGAGGACATGAAGATATGGAGGACGAACTGTCCATGGACATGGAAGACTCAGCAGATGAGGGGGACCTTGGTCAAATTTCAGTTGAAAGAGGTTGGGGGGAGATGACAGAGGAAGAAAGAACGGTTAGCACCTCTATGCCACAAACACAGCGTGGACTTGGTGCGCATGGCTGCGCAAGACACATGAGTGCCTTCTTGTTGCACTACCTCCAACATGACCCTCGTATTGTCAAAATTAGAAGTGATGATGACTACTGGCTTGCCACACTATTAGATCCCCGGGACAAGTCCAAATTTTGTGACATAATTCCACCCATAGAAAGGGACGCACGTATGCAGGAGTATCAGCAGAAGCTGTTACTCGATCTTAGCTCGGCTTTTCCACCAAACAACCGTGCAGGTGAAGGGAGTGATTCTCCCAGTTGTAACTTGACAAACATGGGACGGCCTCGTCATCTTCAACAGTCTACCCGTACCAGTAGGACCGTATCTGGTGCTGGTAACAGCAATTTTATGGAATCTTTTCATAATTTTTTTAGACCCTCCTTTGCAAGGCCACCAGAGACAACAAGTCTGACACATAGTCAACGGATGGAGAGGATGATACAGGAGTATCTCCAAATGAACATCGATGCAATGACTTTGCAAATGGAGCCTTGCTCCTTTTGTGCTTCAAATCTAGAAAAATGTCAAGAGCTCTCCAGTTACGCCTCGAAGATTTTGTCGTGTCCAGCTGCCAGCGTTGTCTCTGAACGTGTCTTCAGTGCTGCTGGGTGTGTGCTGACAGATAAGCGCACGCGTCTGTCCAGTGACAATGTGGACAGACTGACGTTCATCAAAATGAACAAGTCATGGATCCAGAAGGAATTTACTACCCCGGTGTCATCCTGGGGAGAGTAAATGCTTGTGGATTTGGAATGTGCTTGATGCAAATCAAAACATCCTGTTTGCAACTAGGGCACAAGTGCTGCCACTGATAAGGTGTCTGTGTGGGGCCCAATTTTTGGAAAAAAAGGGAGACTCCGCTTGGAGTAACCCTTGCTTGCTGTGTTTTTTAAAAATGATACAAGATGAACAGATCTGAAGGCAAGATGAAGCCAACATCATGTCTCCGCCTGCACTTTTCTCACAAACCTGCATTTTTCCAGGGACACCCTACTCAACACCGTCTACAGACAGCAGCCAGATCTCTGTCCCTCAGATGTGGTCAAATAAAAGGCCACTTACTGCGACCCATGACAAAGCTAAGTGGTTGACTCTATCCCTCTGTAAGCTGTTGGCTACCGAAATGCTGCCTTTACGCGTAGTGGACACACAGGATTTTACAGACCTTATGTCTGTCGCTGTGCCCCAGTACCAGATGCCCAATCACCACTGCTTCTCCAAGAAAAGCATGCCCGCGCTACACCGGCATGTCGCACACAACATCACCACTTCCTTGAGAAAATCTGTGTGCGACAGGGTGCATTTCAACACAGATACTTGGACCAGTAAGCATAGACAGGGTCATTACATGTCACTGACTGGGCACTGGCAAACTATGGTGAGAGATGGAGAAGGGTCTGCTGTACAAGTCTTGCCGTCCCCACGAGTTGTTTCAATCCTTGTTCTGTATGTAGAAGTTAATACACTGCTTCTGCCTCTTCAACCTCGTGTGGGTCCTCTACCTTTGCGCAAACCCTGTGTGGTCAGGCCACCCTTCCTTGCAACTGCGCACAAGGACTACCACACACCTCCTTACTATGCTGGCAGCAGAGCTCAATGCCATCAGGCGGTCAAAGTTTTACTTTGAAATGTATGGGAAATGTGAGTCACACCGCTATTACAGAGAATAGTAGTCAGGCAGGGTCAAAACATTAATTGAGGAACAGGAACAGAATGGGACGGCCAGGACTTAATCAGAAAACAAGCAGAGGTGAAATGCGTATCGGCCAACAAGGTACATAAACAGCAAGCAGGAAAAGTAGTCAGGTAACAAGCACACAAAATCATAAAACTGAACTGGGGGTAAAATTAACCAGAGGTTCATAGCTATGTCTGGCAGTGGTCTGCAGACAGGATGGGCATAAAAAAGGGTGTGGTGTCTTCCCATTGGTTGTAGCTGAATGATGGTATTTCATCTGTGAGATACCCACCAGCTACATTCAGCCAGAGATTCTGCATCTGTCAAGGTAATGCAGCCCAGTGGGTGAGCATAACCTGCGTCCACCTGCGCCGCTGGCATCGACTACTCTCCCATCATCAGCACTATTCATGAAAGGAACACGTTGTCACCTGGCGACCGGAGTACAAATTGACGGAGCGGACTCCGTTGGTGACTTAACAGCCGTGTGCGGCAATGATGCAAACCTGTCTGCGGGCCATCCTCAGGGCAATGTGACACACGTGCCTTTTATGGCTCACGTGTTGATCCGAATTCTCCAGCAATTTTTAAAACACCATCACGGCCTACATGGCCTTGTGCAGCGGGCACGCTCGCTATGTGCTCACTTCCATCGTGCGCACACAGCAGCTCAACAACTTTCATCACTCCGGAAGTCTTAGGGTCTGGCAGTTAAACGCCGGAAATGCGATGTTCCGACACGCAGGAATTGGAATCTGCACATGTTGCAGCGTGTGTGGCAGCACCGCAGAGCCCTGCTGAAATACGGTAAGACATATAGCCTGGGATAACTTGATCCAGAGGTGGTGCAGATCACGCTGCTGGAGTGGTGTCAGATCAAGGACCTATGCACCCTGCTACACAGTTTTGAAATGTCGACGAAGATGTTTAGCACTGGCAATGTCATTCTCAGCGTGACAATTCTGGTCATCTACATGATGGAGCACACTGTAATTATTATTCTGAGTCAGGTGTTGGGACAAGAGGAAGGGGAGGAAGTACAGGAGGAGTCATATGCGGAAGGGATAACAAGATCTACGAGGTCCAGATGGTCAGCGGCACCTATGCGGCAGTCATGGTGAGGGAGAGGGATTAACAAGGGCGCATAGTATCAGCAAAAAGTGTTGATGAAAGTGCAGGAGCCCATGAAGAAATGGAGGACGAACTGGCGATGGGCATGGAAGACTCAGCAGATGAGTGAGAGCTTGCTCACATTTCGGTTGTGCGAGGTTGTGGGTAGAGGGCAGAGGAAGGATGCACGATTCTCACCTCTCTGCCACCAACACACCAAGGACTTGGTCCTCCTGGATGCACAAGACACATGAGCGCCTTCTTGCTGCACTACCTACATGACCCTTGGATTGTACGAATTCGAAGTAATGCTGACTACTGGGTTGCCACACTGTTAGATCCCCGGTACAAGACAAAATTTGGCGAACTAATTCCTGCCATAGAAATAGACGCACGTATACAGGAGTATCTGCAGAATGTGGTACGCAATCTTAGATCTACTTTTCCACTAAACACCAGTGCTGCACAGAGTGAATCTCAACGCTTTGTCATGGATAGGAGGAAATGGTCTTTTACTTGTCCACATCGGAGGGACCGAGGGATGGCTGCTGTGCTGAGATGGCGTTGAGTACGGTGTCCCTGCACAGTTGCACTTTTGGTCATATCCCAAAATGAGTTGAAAAAGGACAGATGCTGTTGGAAAGGGGAACAGGTGTGTTGGAAAGGGGAAAAAAATTTTGGTCCGTGGATTTGGTGGTTAAACAACTGTAACATTTGCTGAAGAAACAACATCTGTTACAGTGGGACTGGCAGATTTGGATAAAGTGGTATATAATCTGTGACCGCTATATAACAAAAATTAATAAGAAAAGAAAGAGAAAGGTATATATCACCTTCAGCAGTCAGTGTCCACCGTGCTCCCAGTTGGAAAAGGAGAGGTTGGCAACTTGAAGGTTTGGTGGAGGATACAGAGCTGTGTGGCTATGAAACTAATAGTAGCCTGAACCGAGTTAGACGCCATTCGGATCTGGAGACTGTGAGCCCTGTTAGCGTCACAGGGTCCACATGCCCACCCACCCCAGGAACTCCCTGTTAACAACACAGGGGCCATTGAGTACGCTGACCGTGTGCGTAGGGGCCACACCTGTGGACAGCAGGCGCATCAGCAGCAGCAGGCCTGTTAATGCCACTGGGCTGCACAAGCAGGACTGTTAGGACAGGAGCTGGTCTTAACCGTTCTGCGTTACCAACTGTGGTGGTGGCCTGCATCGACACCCTATCCCTGCCTACCTCTGGCCTAAAGCCGCAATGGGTTCAACACATGGAGGTGTGCTCTTTCGGAGCATAATAGAAGACTGCGCACCTCCTTGTTGGCTCCAGCCCCTTTTATAACCTGGGTCCGCCCCAAACCAGGGTGAACCACAATGCACCTCCTGGAGACAAAAGCAGAGTGACACGTCATGAGTGGCATAACTAGCGTCCTATTTGGAAACGCAACTTCAATGATGACCTCATGGCTGCCATGACCCAAACACCTCACCAGTCATCGTCTGACCATCAATAATGCGGTGACAAGTCATAGGTGTGGGCCTCTGCAAGCCATTTGGGAGGACACCTGATGCCCTGTGGTCTATATGGGACCCCCACATCAGGGCCAGGGCCAAAGAGTTCATTACCGGACCTAGTCTCTGATGCAGGAAGTGCCTGAGCATGCTCAGTAGCATGAAATACAGTCTCTGAAAAAAGACTATCAGCTTTAGCATGGTGTCTAGGCACAAAACAGGACTTAGACCCGGCACAGAATGCAAGCACCTGTGCAAAGAGGCTTTTCACACTTAGTGTGGGAGCATGCGCTGTATCCCGAAATGAAGACTTAGCGTCAGGAATGGCACAGTCAGGCTGAGCATACTCACTAGGCGAAACACTGTAATTATGCTGCAGCTGGGGTACATCGGCACACGCATGCGCACTAGCTGCCTCTCCACACTTAGACGTGGAGGGGAAATTTGTCTTGGAGATGCTGTCTATGAACAGAAGGAAAAGCTAAAGGAAGCCTGACTTTCTATCCCTCCGAATTATGAAATGCAGCAATGAATTCCATGAGTTTGCTATAACATTAGCGTAGCAAAATGTGCATGAGGGTGTGATGTAGAGGTGCTAGAAATAGCTTGTCACCAGTGGGGCACTAATGGAATACAACAGCCAGTTCTATGATGCCACTAAATGGCAGTATTTTGTGCTATCATTATAGCTTATTAAAAACAGAGCACGAGGTTGTCATGCAGAGGTGCTGCACATAGATTTGCAGTAGTGTGAATAGACAAAAGTACAATAGCCACGTTTAGGATACAACTAGGTACAGTGAGTGTTTGCTAGTATAATGGCTGAGTTTAAAAAAGTTTGAGTGTGCAATGCAGGCAGACGTGCTGCAAATAACGTTCCAATACTGTGAATTGACAAAAGTACAATAGCCACGTTTAGGATACAACTAGGTACAGTGAGTGTTTGCTACTATAAATGGCTGAGTTTAAAAAAGTTTGAGTGTGCAATGCAGGCAGACGTGCTGCAAATAACGTTCCAATACTGTGAATAGACAAAAGTACAATAGCCACGTTTAGGATACAACTAGGTACACTGAGTGTTTGCTACTATAAATGGCTGAGTTTAAAAAAGTTTGAGTGTGCAATGCAGGCAGACGTGCTGCAAATAACGTTCCAATACTGTGAATAGACAAAAGTACAATAGCCACGTTTAGGATACAACTAGGTACACTGAGTGTTTGCTAGTATAATGGCTTAGTAACAATGAGTTGTAGTGTGCAATGCAGGCAGAGGTGCTCTGCAAATGTCTTTGCACTAGTGGGACTATAGCAAAGTCCAATAGCCACGTTTAGGATGCCACTAGGTACACTGAGTGTTTGCTAGTAAAATTGCTTAGTTTAAAAAAGTTGGAGTGTGCAATGCAGGCAGACGTGCTGCAAATAACGTTCCAATACTGTGAATAGACAAAAGTACAATAGCCACGTTTAGGATACAACTAGGTACACTGAGTGTTTGCTAGTATAATGGCTGAGTTTAAAAAAGTTAGAGTGTGCAATGCAGGCAGAGGTGCTGCAAATATCGTTCCAATACTGTGAATAGACAAAAGTACAATAGCCACGTTTAGGATACAACTAGGTACACTGAGTGTTTGCTACTATAAATGGCTGAGTTTAAAAAAGTTTGAGTGTGCAATGCAGGCAGACGTGCTGCAAATAACGTTCCAATACTGTGAATAGACAAAAGTACAATAGCCACGTATAGGATGCCACTAGGTACACTGAGTGTTTGCTAGTATAATGGCTTAGTAACAATGAGTTGTAGTGTGCAATGCAGGCAGACGTGCTCTGCAAATGTCTTTGCACTAGTGGGACTATAGCAAAGTCCAATAGCCACGTTTAGGATGCCACTAGGTACACTGAGTGTTTGCTAGTAAAATTGCTTAGTTTAAAAAAGTTGGAGTGTGCAATGCAGGCAGATGTGCTCTGCTAATATCTTTGCACTAGTGGGACTATAGCAAAGTCCAATAGCCACGTATAGGATGCCACTAGGTACACTGAGTGTTTGCTAGTATAATGGCTTAGTTAAAATGAGTTTGAGTGTGCAATGCAGGCAGACGCGCTATGCAAATGTCTTTGCACTAGTGGGACTATAGCAAAGTCCAATAGCCACGTTTAGGATGCCACTAGGTACACTGAGTGTTTGCTAGTATAATGGCTTGGTTTTAATGAGTTGGAGTGTGCAATGCAGGCAGACGCGCTCTGCAAATGTCTTTGCACTAGTGGGACTATAGCAAAGTCCAATAGCCACGTATAGGATGCCACTAGGTACACTGAGTGTTTGCTAGTATAATGGCTTGGTTAGAATGAGTTGTAGTGTGCAATGCAGGCAGATGTGCTCTGCTAATGTCTTTGCACTAGTGGGACTATAGCAAAGTCCAATAGCCACGTATAGGATGCCACTAGGTACACTGAGTGTTTGCTAGTATAATGGCTTAGTTATAATGAGTTGGAGTGTGCAGAGGACAGGAGGGTACAGTGGCAGGATTGTGGGGCTCTGGGTAGAGGAATGGAAGCCTGCCTTTCTATCCCTCCTAATGGTGAAATGCAGGGAGGAAATCCCTGACCTGGGCTACACAGACGCTGGCGCTGTTTTCAGGACCTGTCACCTATGGCTCTGACCCTGCCGGTTGGAGCCCTTAAAAGGACTGCTATAAAGTGCTCTCCCTAAGCTGTCTAACGCTGTGTATGCAGCGCATACAGCTGTATCGGCTATAGGACTCAGGACGGAGCTGCGACAGTGATGTCTGACACCCAAGACGCAGAAGGCAGATAATGGCGTCCGTGAAGAAAATGTCCGGTTTTATAATGCAGGGACATGTGACATGGACATCCTATCACACATGCCGTTGCTTCTCTGGCTCAAAGTCCACTTAGCTGTGTGTGTGTCTGGGATTGGCTGACATGCTGGCCCGCCCCACAAGACGCGCGCGCTTAGGGAAGGAAGACAAGAAAAAAAAAAAAAATGGCGATCGCCATTATAGAAACAGCAGTGATCTGAAGGCGCTGTTCCCGCACACTATACACTGAAATGTCATAATAGTGTGATTCACAGAGTGACTTACACTATTACAGCAGAAACCAAGCTATGATTTAGCTGTTTTTTGGCTGCTAGAACCGTTCTCGAACGTTTCTAGAACTACCGAGCTTTTGCAAAAAGCTCGAGTTCTAGTTCGATCTAGAACATGCCCCAAAATCACTCGAGCCGCGAACTGGAGAACCACGAACCACGAACCGCGCTCAACTCTAATTACAAGTTCATAGTGGAAGTTAACCACTTTCCTCACTCTCTGGCACCTGCCAGCAGACACCTCTAGCGGAGGTTCCTTCTCGGCCCCAGGGCCCTCTGCAGACCACTGGGTCTGGGTCTCCTCCAGGAGAGGCTCGGCCTTACAGCCCTGGTCTGGCTGCACTCACCTCAGTCTTAATATCGGAGCCCTGTGCTCAGCCTCCACACAGGCTGCTCCATGCAGAGCTCCGGCTCTGCTCTCACTCTCTCCCAGCACACACACTCCATGCAGAGCTCCGGCTCTGCTCTCACTCTCTCCCAGCACACACACTGGAAGTCTAGAGCTAGTCTCTAACCAGACTGCCCTAGACACACTCCATCCAGGTTCTGAGACTGGATTGCTTTAACCCCTCGAGCCACACCCACAGGTGGAGGTCTGTGATTCTCAGACCTGCACAGCACCCTGGGATTCTTAAAGGGAACCTGACCCTTATATGCAGCAAGAAGACTTTGTGGAACTACAAGTCCCATAGCAACCTTTTTCGTCTAGATATCGCAGATACCTTCTCCACTGTGACATATAGCGACCATTTACCACGTTGGTGGTCGCTACGTCACAGTACAGACAGTGTGTGACGGCGCAGCAGTGATATACTGTACAGACAGTGTGTGACGGCGCAGCAGTGATATACTGTACAGACAGTGTGTGACGGCGCAGCAGTGATATACTGTACAGACAGTGTGTGACGGTG
The DNA here is from genome assembly GCF_048569485.1 of Anomaloglossus baeobatrachus. Lineage (NCBI taxonomy): Eukaryota > Metazoa > Chordata > Amphibia > Anura > Aromobatidae > Anomaloglossus > Anomaloglossus baeobatrachus. The sequence continues at coordinate 576,014,967 of NC_134358.1, forward strand.
CAGCAGTGATATACTGTACAGACAGTGTGTGACGGCATAGCAGTGATATACTGTACAGACAGTGTGTGACAGCGCAGCAGTGATATACTGTACAGGCAGTGTGTGACGGCATAGCAGTGATATACTGTACAGACAGTGTGTGACGGTGCAGCAGTGATATACTGTACAGACAGTGTGTGACAGCACAGCAGTGATATACTGTACAGACAGTGTGTGACAGCGCAGCAGTGATATACTGTACAGACAGTGTGTGACAGCGCAGCAGTGATATACTGTACAGACAGTGTGTGACAGCGCAGCAGTGATATACTGTACAGACAGTGTGTGACGGCGCAGCAGTGATATACTGTACAGACAGTGTGTGACGGCGCAGCAGTGATATACTGTACAGACAGTGTGTGACAGCGCAGCAGTGATATACTGTACAGACAGTGTGTGACGGCGCAGCAGTGATATACTGTACAGACAGTGTGTGACAGCACAGCAGTGATATACTGTACAGACAGTGTGTGACAGCGCAGCAGTGATATACTGTACAGACAGTGTGTGACAGCGCAGCAGTGATATACTGTACAGACAGTGTGTGACAGCGCAGCAGTGATATACTGTACAGACAGTGTGTGACAGCACAGCAGTGATATACTGTACAGACAGTGTGTGACAGCACAGCAGTGATATACTGTACAGACAGTGTGTGACAGCGCAGCAGTGATATACTGTACAGACAGTGTGTGACAGCGCAGCAGTGATATACTGTACAGACAGTGTGTGACAGCGCAGCAGTGATATACTGTACAGACAGTGTGTGACGGCGCAGCAGTGATATACTGTACAGACAGTGTGTGACAGCACAGCAGTGATATACTGTACAGACAGTGTGTGACGGCGCAGCAGTGATATACTGTACAGACAGTGTGTGACAGCGCAGCAGTGATATACTGTACAGTGTGTGACGGCGCAGCACTGATATACTGTACAGACAGTGTGTGACAGCACAGCACTGATATACTGTACAGACAGTGTGTGACAGCGCAGCAGTGATATACTGTACAGACAGTGTGTGACAGCGCAGCAGTGATATACTGTACAGACAGTGTGTGACAGCGCAGCAGTGATATACTGTACAGACAGTGTGTGACAGCGCAGCAGTGATATACTGTACAGACAGTGTGTGACAGCGCAGCAGTGATATACTGTACAGACAGTGTGTGACAGCGCAGCAGTGATATACTGTACAGACAGTGTGTGACAGCGCAGCACTGATATACTGTACAGACAGTGTGTGACAGCACAGCACTGATATACTGTACAGACAGTGAGTGAGAGCGCAGCAGTGATATACTGTACAGACAGTGACAGTGCAGCAGGGATATACTGTACAGACAGTGTGTGACAGCTCAGCAGTGATATACTGTACAGGCAGTGTGTGACAGCACAGCAGTGATATACTGTACAGACAGTGTGTGACAGCGCAGCAGTGATATACTGTACAGATAGTGTGTGACGGCATAGCAGTGATATACTGTACAGACAGTGTGTGACAGCACAGCACTGATATACTGTACAGACAGTGTGTGACAGCGCAGCAGTGATATACTGTACAGACAGTGTGTGACAGCGCAGCAGTGATATACTGTACAGACAGTGTGTGACAGCGCAGCAGTGATATACTGTACAGACAGTGTGTGACAGCGCAGCAGTGATATACTGTACAGACAGTGTGTGACAGCGCAGCAGTGATATACTGTACAGACAGTGTGTGACAGCACAGCACTGATATACTGTACAGACAGTGAGTGAGAGCGCAGCAGTGATATACTGTACAGACAGTGACAGTGCAGCAGGGATATACTGTACAGACAGTGTGTGACAGCGCAGCAGTGATGTACTGTACAGACAGTGTGTGACAGCACAGCAGTGATATACTGTACAGACAGTGTGTGACAGCGCAGCAGTGATATACTGTACAGACAGTGTGTGACAGCGCAGCAGTGATATACTGTACAGACAGTGTGTGACAGCACAGCACTGATATACTGTACAGACAGTGTGTGACAGCACAGCACTGATATACTGTACAGACAGTGTGTGACAGCACAGCAGTGATATACTGTACAGACAGTGAGTGAGAGCGCAGCAGTGATATACTGTACAGACAGTGACAGTGCAGCAGGGATATACTGTACAGACAGTGTGTGACAGCGCAGCAGTGATATACTGTACAGACAGTGTGTGACAGCGCAGCAGTGATATACTGTACAGACAGTGTGTGACAGCGCAGCAGTGATATACTGTACAGACAGTGTGTGACAGCGCAGCAGTGATGTACTGTACAGACAGTGTGTGACAGCACAGCAGTGATATACTGTACAGACAGTGTGTGACAGCGCAGCAGTGATATACTGTACAGACAGTGTGTGACAGCGCAGCAGTGATATACTGTACAGACAGTGTGTGACAGCACAGCACTGATATACTGTACAGACAGTGTGTGACAGCACAGCAGTGATATACTGTACAGACAGTGTGTGACAACGCAGTAGTGATATACTGTACAGACAGTGTGTGACGGCGCAGCAGTGATATACTGTACAGACAGTGTGTGACGGCGCAGCAGTGATATACTGTACAGACAGTGTGTGACGGCGCAGCACTGATATACTGTACAGACAGTGTGTGACAGCACAGCACTGATATACTGTACAGACAGTGTGTGACAGCACAGCACTGATATACTGTACAGACAGTGTGTGACAGCGCAGCACTGATATACTGTACAGACAGTGTGTGACAGCGCAGCAGTGATATACTGTACAGACAGTGTGTGACAGCACAGCACTGATATACTGTACAGACAGTGAGTGAGAGCGCAGCAGTGATATACTGTACAGACAGTGACAGTGCAGCAGGGATATACTGTACAGACAGTGTGTGACAGCTCAGCAGTGATATACTGTACAGACAGTGTGTGACGGCGCAGCAGTGATATACTGTACAGGCAGTGTGTGACAGCACAGCAGTGATATACTGTACAGACAGTGTGTGACAGCACAGCACTGATATACTGTACAGACAGTGTGTGACAGCGCAGCAGTGATATACTGTACAGACAGTGTGTGACAGCACAGCACTGATATACTGTACAGACAGTGTGTGACAGCACAGCACTGATATACTGTACAGACAGTGTGTGACAGCACAGCAGTGATATACTGTACAGACAGTGTGTGACAGCACAGCAGTGATATACTGTACAGACAGTGTGTGACAACGCAGTAGTGATATACTGTACAGACAGTGTGTGACGGCGCAGCAGTGATATACTGTACAGACAGTGTGTGACAGCGCAGCAGTGATATACTGTACAGACAGTGTGTGACAGTGCAGCAGTGATATACTGTGCAGACAGTGTGTGACAGTGCAGCAGTGATATACTGTACAGACAGTGAGTGACGGCGCAGCAGTGATATACTGTACAGATAGTGTGTGACGGCATAGCAGTGATATACTGTACAGACAGTGTGTGTCGGCGCAGCAGTGATGTACTGTACAGACAGTGTGTGACAGCACAGCAGTGATATACTGTACAGACAGTGTGTGACAGCGCAGCAGTGATATACTGTACAGTGTGTGACGGCGCAGCAGTGATATACTGTACAGACAGTGTGTGACAGTGCAGCAGTGATATACTGTACAGACAGAGTGTGACGGCGCAGCAGTGATATACTGTACAGTGTGTGACGGCGCAGCAGTGATATACTGTACAGACAGTGTGTGACAGCGCAGCAGTGATATACTGTGCAGACAGTGTGTGACAGTGCAGCAGTGATATACTGTACAGACAGTGAGTGACGGCGCAGCAGTGATATACTGTACAGATAGTGTGTGACGGCATAGCAGTGATATACTGTACAGACAGTGTGTGTCGGCGCAGCAGTGATATACTGTACAGTGTGTGACGGCGCAGCAGTGATATACTGTACAGACTGTGTGACAGTGCAGCAGTGATATACTGTACAGACAGTGTGTGACGGCGCAGCAGTGATATACTGTACAGACAGTGTGTGAGAGCGCAGCAGTGATATACTGTACAGACAGAGTGTGACGGCGCAGCAGTGATATACTGTACAGTGTGTGACGGCACAGCAGTGATGTACTGTACAGACAGTGTGTGACAGCACAGCAGTGATATACTGTACAGACAGTGTGTGACAGCGCAGCAGTGATATACTGTACAGACAGTGTGTGACAGCGCAGCAGTGATATACTGTACAGTGTGTGACGGCGCAGCAGTGATATACTGTACAGACAGTGTGTGACAGTGCAGCAGTAATATACTGTACAGACAGAGTGTGACGGCGCAGCAGTGATATACTGTACAGTGTGTGACTGTACAGTATATCACTGCTGCGCTGTCACACACTGCCTGTACAGTATATCACTGCTGCACCGTCACACACTGTCTGTACAGTACATCACTGCTGCGCTGTCACACACTGTCTGTACAGTATATCACTGCTGCGCCGTCACACACTGTCTGTACAGTATATCACTGCTGCACCGTCACACACTGTCTGTACAGTATATCACTGCTGCGCTGACAGTGTGTGACGGTGCAGCAGTGATATACTGTACAGACAGTGTGTGACGGCGCAGCAGTGATATACTGTACAGACAGTGTGTGACAGCGCAGCAGTGATGTACTGTACAGACAGTGTGTGACGGTGCAGCAGTGATATACTGTACAGGCAGTGTGTGACAGTGCAGCAGGGATATACTGTACAGACAGTGTGTGACAGCTCAGCAGTGATATACTGTACAGGCAGTGTGTGACAGTGCAGCAGTGATATACTGTACAGACAGTGTGTGACAGCGCAGCAGTGATATACTGTACAGACAGTGTGTGACAGTGCAGCAGTGATATACTGTACAGACAGTGTGTGACAGTGCAGCAGGGATATACTGTACAGACAGTGTGTGACAGCGCAGCAGTGATATACTGTACAGACAGTGTGTGACAGTGCAGCAGTAATATACTGTACAGACAGTGTGTGACAACGCAGCAGTGATATACTTTACAGACAGTGTGTGACAGCGCAGCAGTGATATACTGTACAGACAGTGTGTGACAGCACAGCAGTGATATACTGTACAGACAGTGTGTGACAGCGGAGCAGTGATATACTGTACAGACAGTGTGTGAGAGCGCAGCAGTGATATACTGTACAGACAGTGTGTGACGGCGCAGCAGTGATGTACTGTACAGACAGTGTGTGACAGTGCAGCAGTGATATACTGTACATACAGTGTGTGACAGCGCAGCAGTGATATACTGTACAGACAGTGTGTGACAGTGCAGCAGTGATATACTGTACAGACAGTGTGTGACAGTGCAGCAGTGATATACTGTACAGACAGTGACAGCGCAGCAGTGATATACTGTACAGACAGTGTGTGACAGCGCAGCAGTGATATACTGTACAGACAGTGTGTGACAGCACAGCAGTGATTTACTGTACAGTGTGTGACAGCTCAGCAGTGATATATTGTGCAGACAGTGTTTGGCAGCGCAGCAGTGATATATTGTGCAGACAGTGTGTGACGGCACAGCAGTGATTTACTGTACAGACAGTGTGTGACGGCGCAGCAGTGATATACTGTACAGACAGTGTGTGACGGCGCAGCAGTGATATACTGTACAGACAGTGTGTGACAGCGCAGCAGTGATATACTGTACAGACAGTGTGTGACGGCGCAGCAGTGATATACTGTACAGGCAGTGTGTGACGGCGCAGCAGTGATATACTGTACAGGCAGTGTGTGACGGCATAGCAGTGATATACTGTACAGACAGTGAGTGACGGCGCAGCAGTGATATACTGTACAGATAGTGTGTGACGGCATAGCAGTGATATACTGTACAGACAGTGTGTGTCGGCGCAGCAGTGATGTACTGTACAGACAGTGTGTGACGGCGCAGCAGTGATATACTGTACAGATAGTGTGTGACGGCATAGCAGTGATATACTATACAGACAGTGTGTGTCGGCGCAGCAGTGATATACTGTACAGACAGTGTGTGACAGCACAGCAGTGATATACTGTACAGACAGTGTGTGACAGCGCAGCAGTGATATACTGTACAGTGTGTGACGGCGCAGCAGTGATATACTGTACAGACAGTGTGTGACAGTGCAGCAGTGATATACTGTGCAGACAGTGTGTGACAGTGCAGCAGTGATATACTGTACAGACAGTGAGTGACGGCGCAGCAGTGATATACTGTACAGATAGTGTGTGACGGCATAGCAGTGATATACTGTACAGACAGTGTGTGTCGGCGCAGCAGTGATGTACTGTACAGACAGTGTGTGACAGCACAGCAGTGATATACTGTACAGACAGTGTGTGACAGCACAGCAGTGATATACTGTACAGACAGTGTGTGACAGCGCAGCAGTGATATACTGTACAGTGTGTGACGGCGCAGCAGTGATATACTGTACAGACAGTGTGTGACAGTGCAGCAGTGATATACTGTACAGACAGAGTGTGACGGCGCAGCAGTGATATACTGTACAGTGTGTGACGGCGCAGCAGTGATATACTGTACAGACAGTGTGTGACAGTGCAGCAGTGATATACTGTGCAGACAGTGTGTGACAGTGCAGCAGTGATATACTGTACAGACAGTGAGTGACGGCGCAGCAGTGATATACTGTACAGATAGTGTGTGACGGCATAGCAGTGATATACTGTACAGACAGTGTGTGTCGGCGCAGCAGTGATATACTGTACAGTGTGTGACGGCGCAGCAGTGATATACTGTACAGACTGTGTGACAGTGCAGCAGTGATATACTGTACAGACAGAGTGTGACGGCGCAGCAGTGATATACTGTACAGTGTGTGACGGCGCAGCAGTGATGTACTGTACAGACAGTGTGTGACAGCACAGCAGTGATATACTGTACAGACAGTGTGTGACAGCGCAGCAGTGATATACTGTACAGTGTGTGACGGCGCAGCAGTGATATACTGTACAGACAGTGTGTGACAGTGCAGCAGTAATATACTGTACAGACAGAGTGTGACGGCGCAGCAGTGATATACTGTACAGTGTGTGACAGCGCAGCAGTGATATACTGTACAGACAGTGTGTGACGGTGCAGCAGTGATATACTGTACAGACAGTGTGTGACGGCGCAGCAGTGATATACTGTACAGACAGTGTGTGACGGTGCAGCAGTGATATACTGTACAGACAGTGTGTGTCGGCGCAGCAGTGATGTACTGTACAGACAGTGTGTGACGGCGCTGAAGATCAATGCGTGACTAATAATGGATTGTGTCGTCTCCGTTTTTCTTGGAGGCTTTTGAGGATTTCTATTATTCGGCACTAATGGAATTTCCTGGATAAATTCAGCGTTTCTGGAGACTTTGCTTTTACGTGTACCGGTCGGTGACTTCTTCCCTCTACGTCCGGTCGGGGAATCTTCAGCCGGTGGTCCCCGTTGTGAGATGTTCAGGGCTCGGGGCCGTCTGCAGATTGTGCGGTTTCTGCTTCTTTACATTTGATGTTAGACAGAAGTGGTAAGAACTCGAGGTCCAGTCATCATGGATCTTTGGAGACCACCTTGTTGGGGACCCCCAGGTCCCGTATATTGTCACTATGGAGAGATGTCTGGTATACAATGGTCGCAGAGTAGGATATAGATGTGAACTCTTCACATTGTCGGTGGTTACAATTCCTGGAGGAATCGGTAACTTGGAATTGATTAAATCTGAATATGGCACATAATCTCAGGCTTTATTGTCTTTCTGGGATTAGCGGTGATATAACGTCTGGCTGTAATAAGTACTTTCACATGGAGCGCACTAATCACAGTAAGTGAGATGCCAGAACCCAGCGGACGCCGCACACCGGCTCCGACACGGCACCGGCAGGGTTAATCACACGCAACAATGAAAAATATATCAGCAATTCTTCTGTCTGTGTCGAGGATGCAATGTTATTCTTGTGGAATGTAATGTAATGCGGGTAAAGATTTATCATCGTATGTTCAGTAGTGATGAAAGCACGATGGAGACCCAATCCGCAAAAGACAATCAAAAAGAATGTGAGCAAGTCATAGAGCGGGCGACCGAGGGGACGACCGAGGGGACGACAGGTCATACAGCCGGTGACTGAGGGGACGACCGAGGGGACGACCGAGGGGATGACACAGGTCATAGAGCGGGCGACCAAGGGGACGACAGAGGTGACGACCGAGGTCATAGAGCGGGCGACCGAGGGGACGACCGAGGGGACGACCGAGGGGATGACAGAGGGGACGACAGAGGTCATAGAGCGGGCGACCGAGGGGACGACCGAGGGGACGACAGAGGTCATAGAGCGGGCGACCGAGGGGACGACCGAGGGGACGACAGAGGTCATAGAGCGGGCGACCGAGGGGACGACCGAGGGGACGACACAGGTCATAGAGCGGGCGACCGAGGGGACGACACAGGTCATAGAGTGTGCGACCGAGGGGACGACAGAGGGGACGACAGGTCATACAGCCGGTGACTGAGGGGACGACCGAGGGGATGACACAGGTCATAGAGCGGGCGACCGAGGGGACGACAGAGGGGACGACAGATGTCATAGAGCGGGCGACCGAGGGGACGACCGAGGGGATGACAGAGGGGACGACAGAGGGGACGACACAGGTCATAGAGCGGGCGACCAAGGGGACGACCGAGGGGACGACACAGGTCATAGAGCGGGCGACCGACGGGACGACACAGGTCATAGAGCGGGCGACCGAGGGGACGACAGAGGTCATAGAGCGGGCGACCGAGGGGACGACCGAGGGGACGACCGAGGGGACGACAGAGGGGACGACAGAGGGGATGACACAGGTCATAGAGCAGGCAACCGAGGGGACGACAGAGGTCATAGAGCGGGCGACCGAGGGGACGACCGAGGGGACGACCGAGGCGACGACCGAGGGGACGACCGAAGGGATGACACAGGTCATAGAGCGGGCGACCGAGGGGACGACCAAGAGGACGACCAAGGGGACGACAGAGGGGATGACAGGTCATACAGCCGGTGACTGAGGGGACGACCGAGGGGACGACTGAGGGGACGACCGAGGGGACGACAGGTCATACAGCCGGTGACTGAGGGGACGACAGAGGGGACGACACAGGTCATAGAGCGGGCGACCGAGGGGACGACCGAGGGGACAACTGAGGGGACGACCAAGGGGACGACACAGGTCATAGAGGGGACGACTGAGGGGATGACAGGTCATAGAGTGGGCGACTGAGGGGACGACTGAGGGGATGACAGGTCATAGAGCGGGCGACTGAGGGGACGACCAATGGGACGACCGAGGGGATGACACAGGTCATAGAGCGGGCAAGCAAGGAGATGACACAGGTCAGAGTGTGCGACCGAGGGGACGACCAAGGGGACAATTGAGGGGATGACAGGTCATACAGCTGGTGACTGAGGGGATGACCAAGGGGACAACCGAGGGGACGACACAGGTCATAGAGTAGGTGACCAAGGGGATGACGCAGGTAATAGAGCGGACAACCGAGGGGATGACACAGGTCAGAGTAGGTGACCAAGGGGATGACACAGGTTATAAAGCAGGCAACTGAGGGGATGACACAGGTCAGAGCAGGTGACCGAGGGGATGACACAGGTCATAGAGCGGGCAATCAAGGGGATGACACAGGTCATAAAGCAGGCAACTGAGGGGATGACACAGGTCAGAGCAGGTGACCAAGGGGATGACACAGGTCATAGAGTAGGTGACCGAGGGGATGACACAGGTCATAGAGCAGGCAACTGAGGGGATGACACAGGTCAGAGCAGGTGACCAAGGGGACGACACAGGTCATAGAGTAGGTGACCGAGGGGATGACACAGGTCATAGAGCAGGCAACTGAGGGGATGACACAGGTCAGAGCAGGTGACCAAGGGGATGACACAGGTCATAGAGTAGGTGACCGAGGGGATGACACAGGTCATAGAGCAGGCAACTGAGGGGATGACACAGGTCAGAGCAGGTGACCAAGGGGATGACACAGGTCATAGAGTAGGTGACCGAGGGGATGACACAGGTCATAGAGCAGGCAACTGAGGGGATGACACAGGTCAGAGCAGGTGACCAAGGGGGTGACACAGGTCATAGAACGGGTCACTGAGGAAGCAACAAAAGAGACAAGAGAGGCGATAACACAGGTCATAGAGCAGGCAACTGAGGGGATGACACAGGTCATAGCAGGTGACCGAGGGGATGACACAGGTCATAGAGCGGGCAATCAAGGGGATGACACAGGTCATAAAGAAGGTGACCGAGGAGATGAAACAGGTCATAGAGTGGGTCACTGAGGAAGCAACAAAGGGGACAAGAAAGGGGAGGACACAGGTTATAGAGCGGACAACCGAGGGGATGACACAGGTCATAGAGCGAGCGATCAAGGAAATGACACAGATCATAGAGCGAGCAATCCAAATCAAGTGAAGGAGCGATCAACTTGTGAGATGATTCAGGCTATAGACTGTAACTCATGTCAATCAGCCGATAGCTCAATTTAATGAATGGAGAACTTGTAACAAATGAAGTCAATGAAAATGCAACCTGAGCGCTGACGAGTTTATGGAATGTTTCAAAAGACTGACCTGCACATGCTACAAGTGTGTATAGGTGCCAGCTGAAAAAACCTAGCAAATACAAAATGGATACAGCCGCACACTAAATGCCATCAATGTATAAGGGAACTCTGGTACTGCATTACTGCTATATGAAAAAATGAGATTTTTAGTTTATGAATTGGCCAATGCATGTAAGCCCGGAAACCAACGGCAAGGTAAATCTCAATATTCCGGGTCCCTAACTAAAATGCCACTATATAGGTTAAAAACGTCCTTGTCATAAACTAAAAATCTCATTTTTTCATATAGCAGTAATGCAGTACCAGAGTCCCCTTATACATTGATGGCATTTAGTGTGCGGCTGTATCCATTTTGTATTTGCTAGGTTTTTTCAGCTGGCACCTATACACACTTGTAGGATGTGCAGGTCAGTCTTTTGAAATATTTGCAGTGAGTTTTTTCTGACTGAGCACTCCGCCCTATAAACCAGGCTGTGTTCACAATCCTTATACCAGGAGTCCTAGCTGCCCAGACATGGAGGTTAGTCCAGATAGTGGCATTTCAAGTTAGATTTTTAGTCTAGCTGCCCAGACAAGGATGTTTTTAACCTAGATAGTGGCATTTTAGTTAGGAACCCGGAATATTGAGATTTATCTTGCCGTTGGTTTCCAGGCTTACATACATTGGCCAATTCATAAACTAAAAATCTCATTTTTTCACATAGCAATAATGCAGTACCAGAGTTCCCTTATACATTGATGGCATTTAGTGTGCGAGTTTATGGAATGGACATCTCGTAGGTTGACCTCCGGCACAGGTGAGTCAAGTTATCATTTCTGTAACGTACAGGATATTCAGGATATAAAGTGTGACTCAAGACAAATATCCGACAACCGAACATTAATCAGATCACAGGGTGGCCGGTCAGGGAAACAACTCAAGTAGAGAGTTGTCAGGTCACAACGACTGAAAGCCGACAGCAGGACACTCAGATGATGACTTCAGTCATAGAGCGGGTGACTAAAGAAATGAGTCATTAGCGCCCCAATACCTGTTACACAGCTATCTCCCCATATGCAGGGACACTCAGCCAGGCACTCAGAGGCTCTATGGGAGCTGCTGACAGACTCCATTGTACCCTCCAGACTTCTCCACCAGCGGCTTATGTCCTTCTCTCTGGAGATCCAGCGTACCTCAACCCTCTCACCCCAACATCATCTGCCGGGGAAAAGCTGAGAAACCTTACATTTATTACACTGTCAGCCAAACACTGCAATATCAGCAAATTCAGAGGATTTTAGTCTAATGGGGGTCTTTACAGTGGACAACCAAGGAGATGGCCCAAGTTATAGAGATGATAATGTACAGCGTGACTTAAGTCATCCTCCGACTTTCCGGCGCTTGGTGCGAGTCATTGCGACTTATCAGCTTGTCATCTTCAGTCACGCTCCGATCCCTCCACCATGTCATCATTTTGTGACTGACGTCCTCTCCTGAATTACTGGCTCTATGACTTCCCGAGTCACCCGCTCAATGTCTTAAGTCATTCAGTGGGTTGACTCAAATTAACGGCAACTCAGAGGCTAACTCAAGTCATAAAGCTGAAAACTCAGGAGATGAATTGAACCATAGAATTGATGACTTATGTGAAGTCGAAAAGCCAATACCTCAGGGGACCACTGGTGACACGGAACAGGCCCCTGGACCAGAACAGGCCCCTGGAACAGTAATTGGGCTCCTTGCAGTCCAATAACTCATCATAATGCACAATTCCCCCTGCTTTGGTGGTAGATATGGGCCCCCTGACCTCTTGGGCCCTTGTGTGGCTGCGCAGGTTGCACCAATAATAAATCCGCTCCTGCAGGGGGCAACCCGAGTCATAGCGTGTGCAACACAGAGAATAAAATGGCAAACATACAAAAACTCAAATTATAGCTTCAATAAGAGCGCATGTGACAAATGTGACCCGCAGTGATTACCGGGGGGCCGCTATAAATAAGGAAACGGTCAGCGAGTGACGCAACACACAGGCTGCACCGCGAGCATGATACAACGGTGGGCCCCGCGCTAGGGAGCGAGGTCACCTCCTGTACTGGTGTGTAGGAATAGGCTCAACCATTATCTGTGCTGCTAAATACTCAAAAAAGTCCAAAATTATACAAGTATAGACTACTGCACCCTCAGAGAACGAGGAAATCAAAAATTGGTGTTTTATTAAGAGCTTTAATAAAGTGACAAATATATTTCACAGAAAAAATAATTCCACTAACCCCCGACGGTAACGCTTCCACCCAGGTGTGGGTCTTTCTCAAGAGATTATTAATCTAAAAGAGATATCGGGAAAACTTTTCAAGGAGGATTTTAATTATATAACTGCATGAAAGTGAGGGGAAAAGAGCGCCAATAGGGGCTTATCAGCAGGTATCATAGGGAGATGTCCACGCACCTTCAGAGGTTGTTTAGGTCACCACCCCTATGTCAGCCTGAGGTAATGGCAGCTGCCGCAACCCCACATGTGTTACACTTCACTGCTGGAGAGGAGAAACGGGGTTAATGCTGCGCTGCAGCCGAAGTAATGGACTGTTGATTTAATCAATTCTTTTTTTTCCAGGACTACGCGTTTCAGAGGTCGGAGCCTCCTTCATCAGGACAAAGGAAAAAATAACAAAGTATTTAGTTTGATTTTTCCTTTGTCCTGATGGAGGAGGCTCCGACCTCTGAAACGCGTAGACCTGGAAAATAAAAAAGAATTGATTAAATCAACAGTCTCATCTCCAACATTGAAATGATATAACTGTGAGATAGATGTCTATGTGGTGCCCCTGAGGCTTCAGTCGCCACAGAGTATTGCACCTAATTTGAGGTGTAATGCTACACCTGGATCCTGAGGAGGTCAGTACCGGTTTCACCACTTACACACTCAAATACACAACCAGGTTGCCATCCCCAATGGGGACCGGGCTAGGGTAGGGTCTTAAGGCTGCCCTGAAACATGGGGGGCACCACCCACTAGTGACAGGAACCTGGGGAGGGGCGGCTACTGAGGGGGAGTTAGGAGCCAAAACAACAGTTAGGAGTTCTCCATCAGGAGAGGAAAGGAGCAGGCATGTCTGACTGGTTCTCCGGTGAGACAGAGGAGTTCACGCGGTTGACGAAGGGGAGAGTGTATCTGCTCCCCTTGGAACCGGCACCACGCAGGGTGCAGGACCCTAGGGAGAATCACACTTCATGGTGCTTTTCTAGAATCTGGGACAGGGAGGTTTCAAGCTTTCCTGACCACAAAGAGCCCAAAAGCACAGTACCAAGATAGGATCCGGGGCCTTGGACAGCACCAGACCCTACTGCGGACCCGCAGTACCTGCAGATAGGGACAAGAGTACAACTCGAGACGGACTGGGGTCCCCAAGTAGCTTCAAGCCACGGGGATCCAACAGAAGGTGCAAGGAGGTGGGAACTCACCGAGCACCACACCGGACTGACCTCTGCAAGGATTCGGATTCGGCGGAGCCCATCACAGCAATTGACCGGTATTACCTGGGTGAGCGGCACTAAAGACTGAAGTAAACCCCCTGGAACAGCAGCAACTGGTTTGGACTCTTATTTACCGGCGCCTTGGCGCCAGATGCCATTACTACTCCTCTCATCATCCTTCCCGGGGCCCGCTCCACCTGTGGGGAGTGATACCATCTCTGGCTGCTACTATCATCTGCCCCGGAGGACAGCGACAGCAGCGGCGGATAAATCCCTGGCCGCATACCACAGGGGGCGTCACAATATTAAATTTTATTACTACCCCCATCATCTCCCCTCCTTATTGGTGTACACCTCGGGGCACGAAGCTGGGCAGGCCACCACGACATCCTAGATCATCACACCGACCCCGTGACGAGACCCGTGCCTCAATCCCCTACCCCGGGGTGCTACACCTATGTTTGAGTTTGATAGGCACAGCCATACATTGTATTCTACAGCGACTGCCAGTAGCTTGAGACATATGTGGAAGAGTCTGGTGGTAAGTTTAATCCTATCATGTCTTTGGGTAAGATATGTCTCTTTTTCTCTCTTTTCCTCTTTCTGCTCCTTTCTCTCTCCCTTATTTCCCCTTCCTGTCTTTTTTTCTCTCTTTTAATCTTTCTCCTTCTTTCTCTCTCCCTTTATCCCCATCTCTCTCTTTTCCTTTTTCTGCTCCTTTCTCTCTCCCTTTTTCCCATTTCTATCCCTTTTTCTCCCTTTTTCTGCTCCTTTCGCTCTTTTTTCCCCTCTTTCTGTCCCTTTTTCTCCCTTTTCCATTTTCTGCTCCTCTTCTCTCCCTTTTTGTCCCTTTTCTCTCTTTTCCTGCTCCTTTCGCTCTCTTTTTCCCCTCTTTTTGTCCCATTTTCTCTCTTTTCCTGCTCCTTTATCTCTTTTTTCCCCTCTTTCTGTCCTTTCTCTCTTTTCCTCTTTGTCTTTTTCTCTCTCCTGATTTTCCATTCTGTGCCTTTCTTGCTCCTTCTTTTTTTCCTCTCTGCTTTTTCACTGTCTTTCTTTCTCTCCTTTTGTTCTTTCTTTGCTCTCTTTTTCTGTTTTTCCCTCTTGCAGACGAGTTTCTTAAAGTTTATTATGAAGATTGAGGTCACATTTCAAATACAGAAAAGTCCAAACCACTTTACACTGAATCGAGATCAACATCTTATAGGATAATGGAAAATACAAAATCCTCGCTCCATCTAAGAGCGATCCGTCAGAGAATTCAAGATGTTTTACTCTTCCCACGACCTGAGAAAAACTCAGAAGTTCCCTGGCAAAACGATCCGCAGAAATACCAAATATGCGCTGTCTGTAAATCCACCCCATCATGAGTCACCTCCAGCCCATCAGAAGGTCGTCTGACCGCAAATCCATCACCGCCACAGAACGTGCGAGCACGGATATACGGGAGTGGCGGAGACTTCACCTGTCACAGCCATAGTGATCTCTGTATGAAGCTTTCCATTATCTATCTATCTATATATCTATCTATCATCTATCCATCTATTATCTATCTAGTCTATCTTATCAGCCACAATTCGTAATATACACGGCACCCTGGTGCTGACGTAATATATCCGCAGTGAAGCGTTATACATTCGCGGTTATTCCGGGCTGGCTGGGCTCTTGCTCCTACGGATGATCATTCGTGGTTATTCCGGGCCGGCTGGGCTCTTGCTCCTGTGGATGATTATTCGCGGTTATTCCGGGCCGGCTGGGCTCTTGCTCCTACGGATGATCATTTGCGGTTATTCTGGGCCGGCTGGGCTCATGCTCCTGCGGATGATAATTCGTGGTTATTCCGGGCCAGCTGGGCTCATGCTCCTGCAGATGATAATTCACGGTTATTCCAGGCCAGCTGGGCTCTTGCTCCTGCGGATGATTATTCACGGTTATTCCGGGCCAGATGGGCTCTTGCTCCTGCGGATGATAATTCACGGTTATTCCGGGCCAGCTGGGCTCTTGCTCCTGCGGATGATCATTCGCGGTTATTCTGGGCCGGCTGGGCTCATGCTCCTGCAGATGATAATTCACGGTTATTCCGGGCCAGCTGGGCTCTTGCTCCTGCGGATGATCATTCGCGGTTATTCCGGGCCGGCTGGGCTCTTGCGGATGATCATTAGCGGTTACTCTGGTCCGGCTGGGCTCTTGCTCCTGCGGATGATCATTCACGGTTATTCCGGGCTGGCTGGGCTCTTGCTCCTGCGGATGATCATTCACGGTTATTCCGGGCCGGCTGGGCTCTTGCGGATGATCATTAGCGGTTACTCTGGTCCGGCTGGGCTCTTGCTCCTGCGGATGATCATTCGCGGTTATTCCGGGCCAGCTGGGCTCTTGCTCCTGCGGATGATCATTCACGGTTATTCCGGGCCGGCTGGACTCTTGCTCCTGCGGATGATTATTCGCGGTTATTCCGGGCCAGCTGGGCTCTTGCTCCTGCGGATGATCATTCGCGGTTATTCCGTGCCGGCTGGGCTCTTGCGGATGATCATTCACGGTTATTCCGGGCTGGCTGGGCTCTTGCTCCTGCGGATGATCATTCACGGTTATTCCGGGCTGGCTGGGCTCTTGCTCCTGCGGATGATCATTCACGGTTCTTCCGGGCCGGCTGGGCTCTTGCTCCTGCGAATGATCATTCGTGGTTATTCCGGGCCGGCTGGGCTCTTGCGGATGATCATTAGCGGTTACTCTGGTCCGGCTGGGCTCTTGCTCCTGCGGATGATCATTCACGGTTATTCCGGGCCAGCTGGGCTCTTGCTCCTGCGAATGATCATTCGCGGTTATTCCGGGCCGGCTGGGCTCTTGCGGAAGATCATTAGCGGTTACTCTGGTCCGGCTGGGCTCTTGCTCCTGCGGATGATCATTCATGGTTATTCCGGGCTGGCTGGGCTCTTGCTCCTGCGGATGATCATTCATGGTTATTCCGGGCCGGCTGGGCTCTTGCTCCTGCGAATGATCATTCGCGGTTATTCCGGGCCGGCTGGGCTCTTGCGGATGATCATTAGCGGTTACTCTGGTCCGGCTGGGCTCTTGCTCCTGCGGATGATCATTCGCGGTTATTCCGGGCCAGCTGGGCTCTTGCTCCTGCGGATGATCATTCACGGTTATTCCGGGCCGGCTGGACTCTTGCTCCTGCGGATGATCATTCGCGGTTATTCCGGACCGGCTGGGCTCTTGCTCCTGCGGATGATTATTCGCGGTTATTCCGGGCTGGCTGGACTCTTGCTCCTGCGGATGATTATTCGCGGTTATTCCGGGCCGGCTGGGCTCTTGCTCCTGCGAATGACAATTCGTGGTTATTCTGGGCCGGCTGGGCTCTTGCTCCTGCGGATGATCATTCACGGTTATTCCGGGCCAGCTGGGCTCTTGCTCCTGCGGATGATTATTCGCGGTTATTCCGGGCCGGCTGGGCTCTTGCTCCTGCGGATGATCATTCGCGGTTATTCCGGGCAGGCTTGGCTCTTGCTCCTGCGGATGACAATTCGTGGTTATTCTGGGCCGGCTGGGCTCTTGCTCCTGCGGATGATCATTCACGGTTATTCCGGGCCAGCTGGGCTCTTGCTCCTGCGGATGATTATTCGCGGTTATTCCGGGCCGGCTGGGCTCTTGCTCCTGCGAATGACAATTCGTGGTTATTCTGGGCCGGCTGGGCTCTTGCTCCTGCGGATGATCATTCACGGTTATTCCGGGCCAGCTGGGCTCTTGCTCCTGCGGATGATTATTCGCGGTTATTCCGGGCTGGCTGGACTCTTGCTCCTGCGGATGATCATTCGCGGTTATTCCGGGCCGGCTGGGCTCTTGCTCCTGCGAATGACAATTCGTGGTTATTCTGGGCCGGCTGGGCTCTTGCTCCTGCGGATGATCATTCACGGTTATTCCGGGCCAGCTGGGCTCTTGCTCCTGCGGATGATTATTCGCGGTTATTCCGGGCCGGCTGGGCTCTTGCTCCTGCGGATGATCATTCGCGGTTATTCCGGGCAGGCTTGGCTCTTGCTCCTGCGGATGATCATTCGCGGTTATTCCGGGCTGGCTGGGCTCTTGCTCCTGCGGATGATCATTCGCGGTTATTCCAGGCCGGCTGGGCTCTTGCTCCTGCGGATGATCATTCGCGGTTATTCTGGGCCGGCTGGGCTCTTGCTCCTGCGGATGATCATTCATGGTTATTCCGGGCTGGCTGGGCTCTTGCTCCTACGGATGATCATTCGCAGTTATTCCGGGCCGGCAGGGCTCTTGCTCCTGCGGATGATCATTTGCGGTTATTCCGGGCCGGCAGGGCTCTTGCTCCTGTAGATGATAATTCGCGGTTATTCTGGGCTGGCTGGGCTCTTGCTCCTGCGGATGATCATTCACGGTTATTCCGGGCTGGCTGGGCTCTTGCTCCTGCGGATGATCATTCACGGTTATTCCGGGCCGGCTGGGCTCTTGCTCCTGCGAATGATCATTTGCGGTTATTCCGGGCCGGCTGGGCTCTTGCGGATGATCATTAGCGGTTACTCTGGTCCGGCTGGGCTCTTGCTCCTGCGGATGATCATTCGCGGTTATTCCGGGCCAGCTGGGCTCTTGCTCCTGCGGATGATCATTCACGGTTATTCCGGGCCGGCTGGACTCTTGATCCTGCGGATGATCATTCGCGGTTATTCCGGACCGGCTGGGCTCTTGCTCCTGCGGATGATTATTTGCGGTTATTCCGGGCTGGCTGGACTCTTGCTCCTGCGGATGATTATTCGCAGTTATTCCGAGCCGGCTGGGCTCTTGCTCCTGCGGATGACAATTCGTGGTTATTCTGGGCCGGCTGGGCTCTTGCTCCTGCGGATGATCATTCGCGGTTATTCTGGGCCGGCTGGGCTCTTGCTCCTGCGGATGATCATTCACGGTTATTCCGGGCCAGCTGGGCTCTTGCTCCTGCGGATGATTATTCGCGGTTATTCCGGGCCGGCTGGGCTCTTGCTCCTGCGGATGATTATTCGCGGTTATTTCGGGCAGGCTGGGCTCTTGCTCCTGCGGATGATCATTCGCGGTTATTCCGGGCCAGCTGGGCTCTTGCTCCTACGGATGATCATTCGCAGTTATTCCGGGCCGGCAGGGCTCTTGCTCCTGCGGATGATCATTTGCGGTCATTCCGGGCCGGCAGGGCTCTTGCTCCTGCGGATGATCATTCGTGGTTATTCCGGGCCGGCTGGGCTCTTGCTCCTACGGATGATCATTCGCGGTTATTCCGGGCCGGCTGGGCTCTTGCTCCTACGGATGATCATTCGTGGTTATTCCGGGCCGGCTGGGCTCTTGCTCCTACGGATGATCATTCGCGGTTATTCCGGGCCGGCTGGGCTCTTGCTCCTGCAGATGATCATTCATGGTTATTCCAGGCCGGCTGGGCTCTTGCTCCTGCGGATGATCATTTGCGGTCATTCCGGGCCGGCTGGGCTCTTGCTCCTGCAGATGATCATTCGCGGTTATTCCGGGCCGGCTGTGCTCTTGCTCCTGCGGATGATTATTCGCGGTTATTCCGGGCCGGCAGGGTTCTTGCTCCTGCGGATGATCATTCGCGGTTATTCCGGGCCGGCTGGGCTCTTGCTCCTGCGGATGATCATTCGTGGTCATTCCGGGCCGGCTGGGCTCTTGCTCCTACGGATGATCATTCGCAGTTATTCCGGGCCGGCTGGGCTCTTGCTCCTACGGATGATCATTCGTGGTCATTCCAGGCCGGCAGGGCTCTTGCTCCTGCGGATGATCATTCGCGGTTATTCCGGGCCGGCAGGGCTCTTGCTCCTGCGGATGATCATTCACGGTTATTCCGGGCTGGCTGGGCTCTTGCTCCTGCGGATGATCATTCACGGTTATTCCGGGCCGGCTGGGCTCTTGCTCCTGCGAATGATCATTTGCGGTTATTCCGGGCCGGCTGGGCTCTTGCGGATGATCATTAGCGGTTACTCTGGTCCGGCTGGGCTCTTGCTCCTGCGGATGATTATTCGCGGTTATTCCGGGCTGGCTGGACTCTTGCTCCTGCGGATGATTATTCGCAGTTATTCCGGGCCGGCTGGGCTCTTGCTTCTGCGGATGACAATTCGTGGTTATTCTGGGCCGGCTGGGCTCTTGCTCCTGCGGATGATCATTCGCGGTTATTCTGGGCCGGCTGGGCTCTTGCTCCTGCGGATGATCATTCACGGTTATTCCGGGCCAGCTGGGCTCTTGCTCCTGCGGATGATTATTCGCGGTTATTCCGGGCCGGCTGGGCTCTTGCTCCTGCGGATGATTATTCGCGGTTATTTCGGGCAGGCTGGGCTCTTGCTCCTGCGGATGATCATTCGCGGTTATTCCGGGCCAGCTGGGCTCTTGCTCCTACGGATGATCATTCGCAGTTATTCCGGGCCGGCAGGGCTCTTGCTCCTGCGGATGATCATTTGCGGTCATTCCGGGCCGGCAGGGCTCTTGCTCCTGCGGATGATCATTCGTGGTTATTCCGGGCCGGCTGGGCTCTTGCTCCTACGGATGATCATTCGCGGTTATTCCGGGCCGGCTGGGCTCTTGCTCCTACGGATGATCATTCGCGGTTATTCCGGGCCGGCTGGGCTCTTGCTCCTACGGATGATCATTCGTGGTTATTCCGGGCCGGCTGGGCTCTTGCTCCTACGGATGATCATTCGCGGTTATTCCGGGCCGGCTGTGCTCTTGCTCCTGCAGATGATCATTCATGGTTATTCCAGGCCGGCTGGGCTCTTGCTCCTGCGGATGATTATTCGCGGTTATTCCGGGCCGGCAGGGCTCTTGCTCCTGCGGATGATCATTTGCGGTCATTCCGGGCTGGCTGGGCTCTTGCTCCTGCAGATGATCATTCGCGGTTATTCCGGGCCGGCTGTGCTCTTGCTCCTGCGGATGATCATTCGTGGTTATTCCGGGCCAGCAGGGCTCTTGCTCCTGCGGATGATTATTCGCGGTTATTCCGGGCCGGCAGGGCTCTTGCTCCTGCGGATGATCATTCGCGGTTATTCCGGGCCGGCTGGGCTCTTGCTCCTGCGGATGATCATTCGTGGTCATTCCGGGCCGGCTGGGCTCTTGCTCCTACGGATGATCATTCGCAGTTATTCCGGGCCGGCTGGGCTCTTGCTCCTACGGATGATCATTCGTGGTCATTCCAGGCCGGCAGGGCTCTTGCTCCTGCGGATGATCATTCGCGGTTATTCCGGGCCGGCAGGGCTCTTGCTCCTGCAGATGATCATTCGCGGTTATTCCAGGCCGGCAGGGCTCTTGCTCCTGCGGATGATCATTCGCGGTTATTCCGGGCCGGCTGTGCTCTTGCTCCTGCGAATGATCATTCGTGGTTCTTCCGGGCCGGCTGGGCTCTTGCTCCTACGGATGATCATTTGCAGTTATTCCGGGCCGGCAGGGCTCTTGCTCCTGCGGATGATCATTTGCGGTCATTCCGGGCCGGCAGGGCTCTTGCTCCTGCGGATGATCATTTGCGGTCATTCCGGGCCGGCTGTGCTCTTGCTCCTGCGGATGATCATTCGTGGTTATTCCGGGCCGGCAGGGCTCTTGCTCCTGCGGATGATCATTTGCGGTCATTCCGGGCCGGCTGGGCTCTTGCTCCTGCGGATGATCATTCGCGGTTATTCCGGGCCAGCTGGGCTCTTGCTCCTACGGATGATCATTCGCAGTTATTCCGGGCCGGCAGGGCTCTTGCTCCTGCGGATGATCATTTGCGGTCATTCCGGGCCGGCAGGGCTCTTGCTCCTGCGGATGATCATTCGTGGTTATTCCGGGCCGGCTGGGCTCTTGCTCCTACGGATGATCATTCGCGGTTATTCCGGGCCGGCTGGGCTCTTGCTCCTACGGATGATCATTCGCGGTTATTCCGGGCCGGCTGGGCTCTTGCTCCTACGGATGATCATTCGTGGTTATTCCGGGCCGGCTGGGCTCTTGCTCCTACGGATGATCATTCGCGGTTATTCCGGGCCGGCTGGGCTCTTGCTCCTGCAGATGATCATTCATGGTTATTCCACGCCGGCTGGGCTCTTGCTCCTGCGGATGATTATTCGCGGTTATTCCGGGCCGGCAGGGCTCTTGCTCCTGCGGATGATCATTCGCGGTTATTCCGGGCCGGCTGGGCTCTTGCTCCTGCGGATGATCATTCGTGGTCATTCCGGGCCGGCTGGGCTCTTGCTCCTACGGATGATCATTCGCAGTTATTCCGGGCCAGCAGGGCTCTTGCTCCTGCGGATGATCATTCGCGGTTATTCCGGGCCGGCAGGGCTCTTGCTCCTGCGGATGATCATTCGCGGTTATTCCAGGCCGGCAGGGCTCTTGCTCCTGCGGATGATCATTCGCGGTTATTCCGGGCCGGCTGGGCTCTTGCTCCTACGGATGATCATTCGCGGTTATTCCAGGCCGGCAGGGCTCTTGCTCCTGCGGATGATCATTCGCGGTTATTCCGGGCCGGCTGTGCTCTTGCTCCTGCGAATGATCATTCGTGGTTCTTCCGGGCCGGCTGGGCTCTTGCTCTGCAGATGATCCTTCCTTATTTTTCGGAGTTATGTATCTTTCTCGTTTGCTCATTTTACCTTTCAGTATTCGGAATAGAATCTATAGTATAACGCAATGTAATAATCGCCCTGTTCCGCCGCCCACAGTGGGGTTCATGTCCCGACACATAGTGAAGCCCCCTGTAAATCCCACCCTATATACTGTCAGCACCGCTTTTCATTATTTCATATGACGGTATTAGGATAAATCCTATATTTTATAATATGTACCTAATAAAATCCACTCAATTAAGTCTTGAAATCTCAATCTGTGACCTCCCATGAGATCTGCCCGCTCCTGAAATACTCTGTGCTGCTGTGGACCCAACGCCCTGTAAATCAGTGATACATTATACGGCGGATTTATTAATCCATTGTGCTGAGCTGTTTTACAGAAGCCATCAATATAATTTGTTATCTGACATTAAAGCACTCTTTATTACTGACCTGAGTCTTCAGTCCCGAGAGTCACTTCATTAGATGTAATTATGACATTCTTAGATCTGCCGCCTGTCACCATAGTGGGAGGGTAAATGTCCCCCATAAATCCCATTACAACCGCGCCCCATCTGCCAATCACCTTATATATTATGTTGTCTTCACCTCCAAAGTGTCAGACGCCAGGTGTTTCCCTTCTGCACAACTTGCTGTGTCCTGGTCTCTACAGGAAGTGAGGGCGGGTCTTTATGTCTACAGGAAGTGAAGGCGGGTCTTGTGTCTACAGGAAGTGAGGGCGGGTCTTTATGTCTACAGGAAGTGAGGGCGGGTATTTATGTCTACAGGAAGTGAGGGCGGGTCTTTATGTCTGCAGGAAGTGAGGGCGGGTCTTTATGTCTACAGGAAGTGAGGGCGGGTCTTTATGTCTGCAGGAAGTGAGGGCGGGTCTTTATGTCTACAGGAAGTGAGGGCGGGTCTTTATGTCCACAGGAAGTAAGGGCGGGTCTTTATGTCTGCAGGAAGTGAGGGCGGGTCTTTATGTCTACAGGAAGTGCGGGCAAGTCTTGGTCTTTACAGGAAGTGTGGGAATATCTTTGTGTCTACAGAAAGTGTGGGCCGGTCTTGATCTCTGCAGGAAGAGTGGACGCATCTTTGTGTCTAAAGGAAGTGTGGGTAGTTCTTGGTCTCTACAGGAACTGTTGGTGGGTATTGGTCTCCATAGGAAGTGTGTGCTGGGCTTTGTGTATAAAGGAAGTGTGGGCAGGTCTTTGTTTCTACGGGAAATGTGGTTGGGTCTTCATCTCTACAGGAAGTGTGGGCAGGTCTCTGTGTGTACAGGAAGTATTGACAGATCTTGGTCTCTACAGGAAGTCTGGGCTGATTTTGGTCTCTATAGGAAGATTGGGCAAGTTTTTGTTGCAACAGGAAGTGAGGGCAGATCTTGTTCTCTACAGGAAGTGTAGGTGGGTCTTTGTGTCTACAAGAAGTGAAGGTGGGTGTTTGTGTCTACAGGAAGTGTGGGCAAGTCCTTGTGTCTAAGGGAACTGTGAGAGCGTCTTTGTGTCTATAGGAAGTGTGGGTGGGTCTTGGTCTCTACAGGAAGTGTGGGCAGTTTTATGTGTCAACAGGAAGTGTGGGTGGATCTGCTTCTCTACAGAAAGTGTGGGTGGGTCTTGTGTCAACAGGAAGTGTGGGTGGATCTGCTTCTCTACAGAAAGTGTGGGTGGGTCTTTGTGTCTACAGAAAGTGTGGGTGGGTCTTTGTGTCTACAGGAAGTGTGGGTGGGTCTGTGTGTCTACAGGAAGTGTGGGTGGGTCTTTGTGTCTACAGGAAGTGTAGGTAAGTCATGGTCTCTACAGGAAATGTGGGCGGATCGTGCTTTCTACTGGAGGTGTGGGTGGGTCATGATCTCTACAGGAAGTGTAGACGGCTTTTTGTCTCTACAGGAAGTGTGAATGGGTCATTATCTACAGGAAGTTGTGGGCACTGGAGCTAAGGAAGGGAGTGAGGACAACTGATAACACTCACGTGAAGGTTGTTCCTTCACTCAGTAATGTCCCTTGACAAGTGCGAGGCCCTTGCTGGCCCTGAACTCATCCTCAGTAGCGAAGGCCAGCTAAACGATAGTATTGCCCTTGCAAATAGGACAAAACAAGATAATTAAGACAAACAGGTGGGGAAAGAGCACTCCAAGGTTTCTTCTACAGGAACTTCGCATCTGCAACAGTAACAACACCACAGCTCTGCAGAAACAAGTTCCTTCAACATAGACAGCATAGGTATGAGCTATAGCCAGCATAGAGAGGAATAAGGAGCAGATACTTTTAGCAGAGGGGAATGGCTACGGCTGAAGTTAGCTCACTGCGGGATAGGAATAAACCTTAACACCTTTAGAACTGGATGGAATTAAATATACTCCAACTCCAAAATACCTTTGCCTATGATTAAGGAGTTTTTTCTCTGAAACGCGTAAGGTGTGGAAAGGCATATGGAGAGATTTTGTTGATCCATTACTATTTTTTTAATGTGACCAAACAAACTTCAAGATTTTTAAAGACAACGGTGCTGGATTTGTTTCCCTCCCTGTTTTTCCTTCTAATGATTACGACAGATTAAAAATGGTGGAACGCTGCAACATGGATGTTTCAGACCGGCCATGTAACAAGGCCTGAACCAACATTTCTACGTTGCAGACAAGAATAAGTATCCAGCGGATCACAGGCGCTTTTTTCTTTAAAAAGTAGCTTTTATTGCTTACGGTTAAAATCCATCGCAGATGGTATCCGACAGACAAAAGGTACAGTGCATCATTTCTACGTTCACCAGAACGGGAGAGGAAACAGAAATGAAAGGAAAAAAAACAATAAGTAATAAATAAGAATTAATAAGAACAACCATCATTGACTTACCGGTAGTCTTTTCTGCCCCTCCTTACTTACGTGTTCACTGTGCCATAATGTCTGACCGCTGTGCACATGTGCTGCCTCTCTTTTGCCTGGTGTTTTCCATCCTCGATGTCTCTAGTGCGGTGTTGTGCGCATGCACAGGAGTCACGGTTACCATTCACTCCCGCAGGTGCGCTGCCTTCATTGGCTGTCGGGGGCGGAGACACCCATAGGCTTGGCGTAGACGTGCACATGCGCCATTTATGGCTGTCACTTGATCGGACTCGCGATCACATGATGTCCTCCGTGACTATTAAAGGTTTTTCAGATTAGCAGGCTCTTTGACTTCTGCCTACCCTTGATGAAGCTTCCGTGTGAAACGTACGTCGGGGCTCCTCCCCCTCCTGCTTGTGCCACCACCGCCAGATGTAAGTTATAGTAACCTTTTACTGATATACTGCCTGGCCATTTATTTTGCACTTTTTCCCCCTATATATGCTGTCTATCCACTTTTGAGATGAAGATTAACCCCTTATCATTGTGAATTATATATTGCACCATTGCACATTATAGAACTTGATCTTATTGGTCTATGTGGGTGGATCTTGATCTTTCAGGAAAGATAGTCTGGTCATGCTCTTTATGGAGAAAGTGTGGGTGGGTCTTGGTCTCTCTGCAGGATTTGTGGGCAGGTCTTGGTCTCTCTATAGGCTGTGTTAGTGGGCCTTGGTCTTGACTTTGGATTAGCAGGTCTTGGTGTGGCTACAGGAAGTTGGGTGGACCCTAGCCTTTACAGGAAGTACAGTCAGGTCTTGGTCTCTCTACAGTAAATTTGGGCAGATCCTGGTCTCTACTGAAAGTGTGGGCTGGTCTAGATCTCTTTACAAAAGTGTGGACAGGTGTAGTTGCCTCTACTTATTGTGTGGGCAGATTTTGTTCTCCCTACAGGATGTGTGAGCGGGTCTTGGTATCGCTACATGAAGTGTGGGTGGCTCTTGGTCTCTCTACAGGATGTGTCGCGGGCGGAGGAGGGGACGCCGCGCCCTCCCTACTGCTCGGGTCCGGCTGCTGCAGCCCGCTGCTGCCGCTGCTCGGTGGCTCGAGCGATGGGCCGGATCCCGGGGGCTTGAGCGGCGTTCCTCGCCCATGAGTGAAAGGGGAATTGGTGTTTTGGGATAGTTTATTGTCCGTGACACCACCCACGGTTGTGGTGATTTGTTGACATCACCGCTGCTCTGTATGGGGATCCCGGGAGTGGTGGTATGGAGCAGCTAGATGTGAGTCCTCCCCTCCGTGGGTAGGGGGGTTGGTTGTCCCGGGTCCCGGTGATGAGGTGGGTGATGCAGGGCTTGGTGGGGTGCAGGGACGCGGGGGCAGCTCTGTGCCTTGCGGCACTGTGGTACTCACTCAGCCTGAGACGATGACACAGTTCTCGGTAAAACACACGGCTGGAAAGACAGTTCCCACGGACGGCTGCACTTGCTTTCCCCAGTAGGTGACGGTCCCTTTTCCCTGCACCTAAGATGATGATGGTTGCGATGGGTTCCCACCGGTAAGCCGCTCCCCGGCTTGGATATGGGCCGGAGGAGCCCTACTTTGCCTGCAGGCGCTGGCCCTGAGAAACTGGTGCCCTGGCGGTGGCGGTGTCTCTCCGTTACGGTTGGACTGTTGCCTTCAATCGGGACTTGGTTGTTAGGAGACAGACGTCCCCTTCACTGACGGATTTGGCAAATTATGGCGACTCCTAGCCTTGCCGGGATCCGAAAGGCCCCTGCCCTGGTGCTGACTGTTCTTCGTATACTGCTCCAGACCGCCGGGTCACCACCCGTCCGCGGTCCTTCCAGCAACCTCCAAGCAGTCACCCCTGCGGACTATCACCGCCGTCTGCTGACCTTGCTGTCACTGTCCGAGGCACACACCCGGAACAACTTCAGGCTTTACTCCTCTCCTAGCTCCTCTACCACTTCACTTCCTTCACTAGACTGCCTGTGTTCTCCTGCCTCCAGGGCTGTGTACTCCTCGGTGGGCGGAGCCAACCGCCTGGCCCACCCCCTGGTGTGGACATCAGCCCCTGGAGGAAGGCAACAAGGATTTTTGGTTAGCCTAGTTGTTCCTAACTGGGGTGTAGGGTGTGGTGGTGTTATGACCTGTGACCCCTGGCTTGCCCAGGGCGTCACAGATGTGTGGCCTGGCATCCGTCTGTACAGGAAGGGTAGGCCAGTCTTGTTCTTTCTACAGGAAATGTGGATAGGCCTTAATAGCTCTATGAAATTTATTGATAGCTCTTTCTCTCTCTTCAGGAAGTTTAGGTGAGTCTAAAGGGTGCTTTACACGCTGCGACATCGCTAGCGATTGCTAGCAATGTCGAGCGCGATAGCACCCGCCCCCGTCGTTCGTGCGACATTTGGTGCTCGCTGCTGTAGCGAACACTATCGCTACGGCAGCATCACACGCACATACCTTGTCAGCGACGTCGCTGTGACCGCCGAACAATCCCTCCCTCAAGGGGGAGGTGCGTTTGGCGTCACTGCGTACCTGTGGCACCAGCAACGATATTAAGGAAATGAACGACGTGTCAACGATCACCGTTTTTAAACGATTTTGTGATCGTTGATCGACGCTCATTGGTGTCACATGCTGCGATGTCGCTAACGGCGCCGGATGTGCGTCACTAATGACGTGACCCCGACGATATATTGGTAGTGATTTCGCAGCGTGTAAAGTACCCTTAAGTCTTCCTACGGAAAATAGTGTTGGGTAGTGTTCTCTCTACTGGAACTGTGGGTGGATCTTGGTCTTTCTACTGGAACTGTGGGTGGATCTTGGTCTTTCTACTGGAACTGTGGGTGGATCTTGGTCTCTCTACTGGAACTGTGGGTGGGATTTGGTCTCTGAAGGAACTGTGGGTGGAAGGATCTTGGTCTCTTTATTGGAACTGTGGGTGGATATTGGTCTCTAAAGGAACTGTGGGTGGATGGATCTTTGTCTCTATAGGAACTGTGGGTAGGTCTTGGTGTCTGAAGGAACTGAGTAGATATTGGTCTCTCTATAGGAACTGTGGGTGGGTCTTGGTCTCTGAAGGAACTGTGAGTGGATCTTGGTCTCTTTATAGGAACTGTGTATGGGTCTTGATGTCTGAAGGAACTGAGGGTGGATGGGTCTTGGTTTCTCTACTGGAACATTGGGTGGGATTTGGTCTCTGAAGGAACTGTGGGTGGATGGATCTTGGTCTCTCTATTGGAACTGTGGGTGGATCTTGGTGTCTGAAGGAACTGTGGGTGGATGGATCTTTGTCTCTATAGGAACTGTGAGTGGATGGATCTTTGTCTCTATAGGAACTGTGGGTGGGTCTTGGTCTCTGAAGGAACTGTGAGTGGATCTTGGTCTCTTTATAGGAACTGTGTATGGGTCTTGATGTCTGAAGGAACTGAGGGTGGATGGGTCTTGGTTTCTCTACTGGAACATTGGGTGGGATTTGGTCTCTGAAGGAACTGTAGGTGGATGGATCTTGATCTCTCTATTGGAACTGTGAGTGGATGGATCTTGGACTCTCTATTGGAACTGTGGGTGGATGGATC
Organism: Anomaloglossus baeobatrachus; assembly: GCF_048569485.1. Taxonomy (NCBI): domain Eukaryota; kingdom Metazoa; phylum Chordata; class Amphibia; order Anura; family Aromobatidae; genus Anomaloglossus; species Anomaloglossus baeobatrachus. The sequence continues at coordinate 576,044,046 of NC_134358.1, forward strand.
TTGATCTCTCTATAGGAACTGTGGATGGGTCTTGGTCTCTCTATAGGATGTGTGGTTTTTTTCTAGGTTCTATGTGACAGGACAAGTATTTTAGTTTTTGGTAATTTTGAAATAAACGTTCCTGTCTTCATTTTGTGTCTTTTTGTTATTAATAATTTAGTTACTAACTTTCTTTTTTGCTGGCTTTTTTGTGCTGTTTGGAAGATTTTTTGCTTATTTCATTTTATTTAATTATTTTTTTTCCTATTTCAATATTTGAAAACATCTGATTTTTGTTATTTAGATTCAGATATTTATTGATTTTTTTACAAAAGTTTGAGATTTTGTTTTATTTAGGATTTGAGTTTTTATTGAGGTTTTTTTTTATAACTTATTTCCATTCTTTTCCTTTTTTTGTAACTGTCGTTTTCTCTGGCGTTCGTGACGTTGGTTAATATTTCATTTGCATCTTGCACATTCACCCCCAATTTTCTGTGTCACTTTATGCAGACGAGGGACCATTCGAGGACACCTCCTGCAGAATGTGGAAACCTCTGATGATTGATGTGGTGGCTAAACGCCGGTGTCTGTTTCCAATGAGGTTTGCGCCCCTGCCCTCGCCCAATTCATTCCTTTTAATCCATTTTTAATCTCATCATTTCATACACATGTATATGAAAAACAATCGTCCTCTGGCGGAAGCCTCTGACCTGGGATGATCAAAGCCTCGCATACCATGGCACTGCTACCCGAAATTCCCAGACAAACGATTGGTTTTGGCGTGGGCCCTGAATGCGGGATACACATGGAACAATGGAAGGGAAGGCTGCAATTACCACGAGTGGATGTAAAAAAGGAAAAAAGACAATTTGTCCAAACCACCAAAGTGCTGATTTCAGGACCCCCTCCCTCCCTCTCCCAGAAATGCCTTCAGCTTGTTTTCTACAACACGTTCCTAGGAGCGGGCGCTGTGCACTGGTATACACTATATGCAGATGAGATATTCTGCCGGGCTGGATAATGAAGGGTATATCTGCAGCCATGTACCCCTGGGTCTCCCTCTCTCCTCGAATACCCCCGAACGTAAATGAGCTGATCTCACTGAGCTGAAGGCATTTATAGCTTGTCCTTAAAGGATCCCTCCTGCTAATATGGTTGAATTCATGGCAATCGCAGAGACCCCGACCTAATAATCACAATGTTACATTCTTATCATTAATATTTGTGGACATGTCCATACATTGTATTCCTTACAGCATCACTAGCAGGAAGCTCACTGCGTACAGATTTATACAGCCACCACTAGGGGGAGCTCACTGCATACAGATTTATACATCCACCACTAGGGGGAGCTCACTACATACAGATTTATACATCCACCACTAGAGGGCGCTTATTACATACAGATTTATTCAGCCACCACTAGAGGGAGCTCACTACATACAGATTTATACAGTCACCACTAGAGGGAGCTTACTACATACAGATTTATACAGCCACCACTAGGGGGAGCTCACTACATACAGATTTATACATCCACCACTAGAGGGAGCTCACTACATACAGATTTATACAGTCACCACTAGAGGGAGCTCACTACATACAGATTTATACAGCCACCACTAGAGGGAGCTCACTACATACAGATTTATACAGTCACCACTAGAGGGAGCTCACTACATACAGATTTATACAGCCACCACTAGAGGGAGCTCACTACATACAGATTTATACAGTCACCACTAGAGGGAGCTCACTACATACAGATTTATACAGCCACCACTAGAGGGACCTCACTACATACAGATTTATACAGCCACCACTAGGGGGAGCTCACTACATACAGATTTATACAGTCACCACTAGAGGGAGCTCACTACATACAGATTTATACAGCCACCACTAGAGGGACCTCACTACATACAGATTTATACAGCCACCACTAGGGGGACCTCACTACATACAGATTTATACAGCCACCACTAGAGGGAGCTCACTACATACAGATTTATACAGCCACCACTAGAGGGAGCTCACTACATACAGATTTATACAGCCACCACTAGAGGGAGCTCACTACATACAGATTTATACAGCCACCACTAGGGGGAGCTCACTACATACAGATTTATACAGCCACCACTAGGGGGAGCTCACTACATACAGATTATACAGCCACCACTAGAGGGAGCTCACTACATACAGATTATACAGCCACCACTAGAGGGAGATCACTACATACAGATTTATACAGTCACCACTAGGGGGAGCTCACTACATACAGATTTATACAGCCACCACTAGGGGGAGCTCACTACATACAGATTTATACAGTCACCACTAGGGGGAGCTCACTACATACAGATTTATACAGTCACCACTAGAGGGAGCTCACTACATACAGATTTATACAGCCACCACTAGAGGGAGCTCACTACATACAGATTTATACAGCCACCACTAGAGGGAGCTCACTACATACAGATTAATGCACCCACAACTAGAGGGAGCTCACTACATACAGATTTATACAGTCACCACTAGAGGAAGCTCACTACATACAGATTTATACATCCACCACTAGAGGGAGTTCACTACATACAGATTTATACAGTCACCACTAGGGGGAGCTCACTACATACAGATTTATACAGTCACCACTAGGGGGAGCTCACTACATACAGATTTATACAGCCACCACTAGAGGGAGATCACTACATACAGATTTATACAGTCACCACTAGGGGGAGCTCACTACATACAGATTTATACAGTCACCACTAGAGGGAGCTCACTACATACAGATTTATACAGCCACCACTAGAGGGACCTCACTACATACAGATTTATACAGCCACCACTAGGGGGACCTCACTACATACAGATTTATACAGCCACCACTAGAGGGAGCTCACTACATACAGATTTATACAGCCACCACTAGAGGGAGCTCACTACATACAGATTTATACAGCCACCACTAGAGGGAGCTCACTACATACAGATTTATACAGCCACCACTAGGGGGAGCTCACTACATACAGATTTATACAGCCACCACTAGGGGGAGATCACTACATACAGATTATACAGCCACCACTAGAGGGAGCTCACTACATACAGATTATACAGCCACCACTAGAGGGAGCTCACTACATACAGATTTATACAGCCACCACTAGGGGGAGCTCACTACATACAGATTTATACAGCCACCACTAGAGGGAGCTCACTACATACAGATTATACAGCCACCACTAGAGGGAGCTCACTACATACAGATTTATACAGCCACCACTAGGGGGAGCTCACTACATACAGATTTATACAGCCACCACTAGAGGGAGCTCACTACATACAGATTTATACAGTCACCACTAGAGGGAGCTCACTACATACAGATTTATACACCCACCACTAGAGGGAGCTCACTACATACAGATTTATACAGCCACCACTAGGGGGAGCTCACTACATACAGATTTATACAGTCACCACTAGAGGGAGCTCACTACATACAGATTTATACAGCCACCACTAGAGGGACCTCACTACATACAGATTTATACAGCCACCACTAGGGGGACCTCACTACATACAGATTTATACAGCCACCACTAGAGGGAGCTTACTACATACAGATTTATACAGCCACCACTAGAGGGAGCTCACTACATACAGATTTATACAGCCACCACTAGGGGGAGCTCACTACATACAGATTTATACAGCCACCACTAGGGGGAGCTCACTACATACAGATTTATACAGCCACCACTAGGGGGAGCTCACTACATACAGATTTAAACAGCCACCACTAGGGGGAGCTCACTACATACAGATTTATACAGTCACCACTAGAGGGAGCTCACTACATACAGATTTATACATCCACCACTAGAGGGAGCTCACTACATACAGATTTATACATCCACCACTAGAGGGAGCTCACTACATACAGATTTATACAGCCACCACTAGAGGGAGCTCACTACATACAGATTTATACAGTCACCACTAGAGGGAGCTCACTACATACAGATTTCTACATCCACCACTAGAGGGAGCTCACTACATACAGATTTATACATCCACCACTAGAGGGAGCTCACTACATACAGATTTATACAGCCACCACTAGAGGGAGCTCACTACATACAGATTTATACAGCCACCGCTAGAGGGAGCTCACTACATACGTATTTATACATCCACCACTAGAGGGAGCTCACTACATACAGATTTATACAGCCACCACTAGGGGGAGCTCACTACATACAGATTTATACAGCCACCACTAGAGGGAGCTCACTACAAACAGATTTATACAGCCACCACTAGAGGGAGCTCACTACATACAGATTTATACAGCCACCACTAGAGGGAGCTCACTACATACAGATTATACAGTCACCACTAGAGGGAGCTCACTGCATACAGATTTATACAGCCACCACTAGAGGGAGCTCACTACATACAGATTTATACAGCCACCACTAGAGGGAGCTCACTGCATACAGATTTATACAGCCACCACTAGAGGGAGCTCACTGCATACAGATTTATACAGTCACCACTAGAGGGAGCTCACTACATACAGATTTATACAGCCACCACTAGAGGGAGCTCACTACATACAGATTTATACAGCCACCACTAAAGGGAGCTCACTACATACAGATTTATACAGCCACCACTAGAGGGAGCTCACTACATACAGATTTATACAGGTACCACTAGAGGGAGCTCACTACATACAGATTTATACAGCCACCACTAGAGGGAGCTCACTACATACAGATTTATACAGCCACCACTAGAGGGAGCTCACTACATACAGATTAATGCACCCACAACTAGAGGGAGCTCACTACATACAGATTTATACAGTCACCACTAGAGGAAGCTCACTACATACAGATTTATACATCCACCACTAGAGGGAGTTCACTACATACAGATTTATACAGTCACCACTAGGGGGAGCTCACTACATACAGATTTATACAGTCACCACTAGGGGGAGCTCACTACATACAGATTTCTACAGCCACCACTAGGGGGAGCTCACTACATACAGATTTATACAGCCACCACTAGAGAGAGCTCACTACATACAGATTTATACAGCCACCACTAGAGGGACCTCACTACATACAGATTTATACAGCCACCACTAGGGGGAGCTCACTACATACAGATTTATACAGTCACCACTAGGGGGAGCTCACTACATACAGATTTATACAGCCACCACTAGGGGGAGCTCACTACATACAGATTTATACAGCCACCACTAGAGGGAGCTTACTACATACAGATTTATACAGCCACCACTAGAGGGAGCTCACTACATACAGATTTATACAGCCACCACTAGGGGGAGCTCACTACATACAGATTTATACAGCCACCACTAGGGGGAGCTCACTACATACAGATTTATACAGCCACCACTAGGGGGAGCTCACTACATACAGATTTAAACAGCCACCACTAGGGGGAGCTCACTACATACAGATTTATACAGTCACCACTAGAGGGAGCTCACTACATACAGATTTATACATCCACCACTAGAGGGAGCTCACTACATACAGATTTATACATCTACCACTAGAGGGAGCTCACTACATACAGATTTATACAGCCACCACTAGAGGGAGCTCACTACATACAGATTTATACAGTCACCACTAGAGGGAGCTCACTACATACAGATTTCTACATCCACCACTAGAGGGAGCTCACTACATACAGATTTATACATCCACCACTAGAGGGAGCTCACTACATACAGATTTATACAGCCACCACTAGAGGGAGCTCACTACATACAGATTTATACAGCCACCGCTAGAGGGAGCTCACTACATACGTATTTATACATCCACCACTAGAGGGAGCTCACTACATACAGATTTATACAGCCACCACTAGGGGGAGCTCACTACATACAGATTTATACAGCCACCACTAGAGGGAGCTCACTACAAACAGATTTATACAGCCACCACTAGAGGGAGCTCACTACATACAGATTTATACAGCCACCACTAGAGGGAGCTCACTACATACAGATTATACAGTCACCACTAGAGGGAGCTCACTGCATACAGATTTATACAGCCACCACTAGAGGGAGCTCACTACATACAGATTTATACAGCCACCACTAGAGGGAGCTCACTGCATACAGATTTATACAGCCACCACTAGAGGGAGCTCACTGCATACAGATTTATACAGTCACCACTAGAGGAAGCTCACTACATACAGATTTATACAGCCACCACTAGAGGGAGCTCACTACATACAGATTTATACATCCACCACTAGAGGGAGCCACTACATACAGATTTATACAGCCACCACTAAAGGGAGCTCACTACATACAGATTTATACAGCCACCACTAGAGGGAGCTCACTACATACAGATTTATACAGGTACCACTAGAGGGAGCTCACTACATACAGATTTATACAGCCACCACTAGAGGGAGCTCACTACATACAGATTTATACAGCCACCACTAGAGGGAGCTCACTACATACAGATTAATGCACCCACAACTAGAGGGAGCTCACTACATACAGATTTATACAGTCACCACTAGAGGGAGCTCACTACATACAGATTTATACATCCACCACTAGAGGGAGTTCACTACATACAGATTTATACAGTCACCACTAGGGGGAGCTCACTACATACAGATTTATACAGTCACCACTAGGGGGAGCTCACTACATACAGATTTCTACAGCCACCACTAGGGGGAGCTCACTACATACAGATTTATACAGCCACCACTAGAGAGAGCTCACTACATACAGATTTATACAGCCACCACTAGAGGGACCTCACTACATACAGATTTATACAGCCACCACTAGGGGGAGCTCACTACATACAGATTTATACAGTCACCACTAGGGGGAGCTCACTACATACAGATTTATACAGCCACCACTAGGGGGAGCTCACTACATACAGATTTATACAGCCACCACTAGAGGGAGCTTACTACATACAGATTTATACAGCCACCACTAGAGGGAGCTCACTACATACAGATTTATACAGCCACCACTAGGGGGAGCTCACTACATACAGATTTATACAGCCACCACTAGGGGGAGCTCACTACATACAGATTTATACAGCCACCACTAGGGGGAGCTCACTACATACAGATTTAAACAGCCACCACTAGGGGGAGCTCACTACATATAGATTTATACAGTCACCACTAGAGGGAGCTCACTACATACAGATTTATACATCCACCACTAGAGGGAGCTCACTACATACAGATTTATACAGTCACCACTAGAGGGAGCTCACTACATACAAATTTATACATCCACCACTAGAGGGAGCTCACTACATACAGATTTATACATCCACCACTAGAGGGAGCTCACTACATACAGATTTATACAGCCACCACTAGAGGGAGCTCACTACATACAGATTTATACAGCCACCGCTAGAGGGAGCTCACTACATACGTATTTATACATCCACCACTAGAGGGAGCTCACTACATACAGATTTATACAGCCACCACTAGGGGGAGCTCACTACATACAGATTTATACAGCCACCACTAGAGGGAGCTCACTACAAACAGATTTATACAGCCACCACTAGAGGGAGCTCACTACATACAGATTTATACAGCCACCACTAGAGGGAGCTCACTACATACAGATTATACAGTCACCACTAGAGGGAGCTCACTGCATACAGATTTATACAGCCACCACTAGAGGGAGCTCACTACATACAGATTTATACAGCCACCACTAGAGGGAGCTCACTGCATACAGATTTATACAGCCACCACTAGAGGGAGCTCACTGCATACAGATTTATACAGTCACCACTAGAGGGAGCTCACTACATACAGATTTATACAGCCACCACTAGAGGGAGCTCACTACATACAGATTTATACATCCACCACTAGAGGGAGCCACTACATACAGATTTATACAGCCACCACTAAAGGGAGCTCACTACATACAGATTTATACAGCCACCACTAGAGGGAGCTCACTACATACAGATTTATACAGGTACCACTAGAGGGAGCTCACTACATACAGATTTATACAGCCACCACTAGAGGGAGCTCACTACATACAGATTAATGCACCCACAACTAGAGGGAGCTCACTACATACAGATTTATACAGTCACCACTAGAGGGAGCTCACTACATACAGATTTATACAGTCACCACTAGAGGAAGCTCACAATATACAGATTATAAAGCCACCGCTAGAGGGAGCTCACTACATACAGATTTATACAGCCACCACTAGAGGGAGCGCACTACATACAGATTTATACAGCCACCACTAGAGGGAGCTCACTACATACAGATTTATACAGCCACCACTAGGGGGAGCTCACTACATACAGATTTATACATCCACCACTAGAGGGAGCTCACTACATACAGATTTATACAGCCACCACTAAGGGGAGCTCACTACATACAAATTTATACAGCCACCACTAGGGGGAGCTCACTACATACAAATTTATACAGCCACCACTAGGGGGAGCTCACTACATACAGATTTATACAGCCACCACTAGAGGGAGCTCACTACATACAGATTTAGGCAACCATTACTAGAGAGGGCTCACTACATACAGATTTATGCAGCCATCACTAGAGGGAGGTTACTACATACAGATTTATATAGCCACCACTAGAGGGAGCTCACTACATACAGATTTATACAGCCACCACTAGAGGGAGCTCACTACATAAAAATTTATACAGTCACCACTAGAGGGAGCTCACTACATACAGATTTATGGAGCCATTACTAGAGGGGGCTCACTCTATATACATGTTTATGCAGTCATCACTAGAGGGAGGTCATTACATACAGATTTATATACAGCCACCACCAGGGGGAGCTCACTGTGATGGGGTATGCGACAGAGCAGTAAGGAACGCCAGGCCAAGGAACAATCCACAAAAGATCCAGGGGCGCCTCCCGGTATTCCGACACCAGTGAATATATGGCAATGGTCCTTATATGAGTTCCTTGAGTCCAACAGGGTGAACAACAAAACACAATCCTACGTGGCCACTGATCTCCCGTCTGTAACAGTCCATACACAGGCTCTAGGATCCAGCCTCAGCTATAGATCCTAGTCCTTCTCCAGCCGAGATCCAACTAACTGACCTAACATGGGTCTCATTGTTCTTCTTTCCTTGGATCAGCCCCTAAGGTGGGCCCAACTCCGTCTGGACATTTGATGACATTTGATACATGAATGAACTTTAGACATCCTGGATCTGTTCTGTTTACCAAGTTGTGGATTGGAGAAGTCCCATGCTGAGAAGAACAAACCATCCCCCACCAATGGTACATACAGGACAGTCAAGGAGAGAAAGACTATTACACCATGAGCACAGGCGGGGGAGGGACACACTGTTACACTCACTACATACAGATTTATACAGCCACCACTAGGGGGAGCTCACTACATACAGATTTATACATGCACCACTAGAGGGAGCTCACTACATACAGGTTTATGCAGCCATTACTAGAGGGGGCTCACTACATACAGATTTATACATCCACCACTAGAGGGAGCTCACTACATACAGATATATACAGCCACCACTAGAGGGAGCTCACTACATACAGATTTATACAGCCATCACTAGAGGGAGCTCACTACATACAGATTTATACTGCCACCACTAGAGGAAGCTCACTACATATAGATTTATACAGCCACCACTAGAGGGAGCTCACTACATACAGATTTATACATCCACCACTAGAGGGATCTCACTACATACAGATTTATGCAGCCACCAATAGTGGGAGCTCACTACATACAGATTTTTACAGCCACCACTAGAGGGAGGTTACTACATACAGATTTATACAGTCACCACTAGTGGCAGCTCACTGCATACAGATTTATACAGCCACCACTAGAGGGAGCTCACTACATACAGATTTATACATCCACCACTAGAGGGAGCTCACTACATACAGATTTATGCAGCCACCACTAGAGGGAGCTCACCACATACAGATTTATACAGCCACCACTAGAGGGAGTGCACTACATACAGATTTATAAGCCACCACTAGAGGGAGCTCACTAAATACAGATTTATACAGCCACCACTAGAGGGAGCTAACTACATACAGATTTATACAGCCACCACTAGAGGGAGTGCACTACATACAGATTTATACAGCCACCACTAGAGGTGTAACAGTGTGTCCTTCCCCAGTCTGTGCTCATGGTGTAATAGTCTGTCTCTCCTTGACTGTCCTGTATGTACCATTGGTGGGGGATGGTTTGTTCTTCTCAGCATGGGACTTCTCCAATCCACAACTTGGTAAACAGAACAGAGCCAGGACGTCTAAAGTCCATTCATGTATCAAATGTCATCAAATGTCCAGACGGAGTTGGGCCCACCTTAGGGACTGATCCCAGGAGAGAAGAACAATGAGACCAATGTTAGGTCAGTTAGTTGGATCTCGGCTGGAGAAGGACTAGGATCTATAGCTGAGGCTGGATCCTAGAGCCTGGACTGTTACAGACTGGAGATCAGTGGCCACGTGGGATTGTGTTTTGTTGTTCACCCTGTTGGACTCAAGGAACTCATATAAGGACCATTGCCATATATTCACTGGCGTCGGAATACCAGGCGGTGCCCCTGGATCTTTTGTTTTGTTGTGGACTCTTTGCAGACTTTAAGGATCTATATTTATGTTTGGTGCTTTATGTTTGTGGTTCCAATAACGCCCTTTGGATTGTTCCTTGGCTTGGCGTCCCTTACTGCTCTGTCGCATACCCTGTCACAAACTGGTGGCAGCGGCGGGATCAGTGCAGAAAGAATGGAGGACAACGGCCCATCAACGTCTGAAACCAGAACCTCAGGATACAGGAACTGGACTATGTCGAACCTCAAAACAAAGGCCCGTGAATTAGGAGTTGGCTACAAAGGACTCTCCAAGGAGCAACTAATTGAGGCTTTGGAAAACGCTTGCCTGCAAGATGGCACCGAGGAACCATTTCCACAGCAAGGGGAGGAAAGACGGGAGCTGGAGGTAAATACCCAAAAAAGTCAATGGGTTGTGTGGTATGTGGAGGAGATGGCACTGCTGGGAAATGAGGTCACCATTGAATATAAGATGGATGCCATTTGCAGAGCTCAAGAGGGGGCAGCATTGCTGGAAAGGAGGTTTGCTGTGGAAACAGCTAGAGGCTCCAGACAGACTGTAACCACAGCACCAACTATGAGGGAATTCTCCAGAGTGTCCCGCAAGGACTTTAAGCCATTTAATGAAGCTGCAGGCAACATTGAGGGCTTCTTCCAGGACTTTGAGCATCAGTGCCGATTAATGGAAGTCCCAGAAAGAGAGCGAGTCAGACACCTGATGGGCCTCTTGGAGGGTGGATCTGCCGATGCCTATAGAGCTATGGACCTTCAGTGGAATTGTGAGTATGGGGAGATAAAACAGACCATTCTAGAACATTATGCCATGACCCCAGATACTTATAGGACTCAGTTCCCTATGTTAGCCTGATTTGCGGAAGTGTCTTTCAAAATGTATGCCCACAAACTGAAACAAGTATGCCATCGCTGGCTGGAGGGAGAGGGGGCCTTAACTTGGGAGACCTTTCTCCAGGTCATCCTACAAGAGCAGTTCTATGCCAGGTTTACTACTGAGATCCGGGAATGAGTGCGCGAGAGGAGACCAGAGACAGTGGAACAAGCTGCTGCTCTAGCTGATGAGGTGCTCACTATCAAGCCTCAATGGAAGAAGCTGCTAGCGGAGGAAGCAAAATTGACCAGCTCCCCAACACCAGAGGTTCCTTGTCCTTCAGTGCCCAATGTTCCTCGACCTCCTAGATCACCACCTCATGTGGATACCCGTGTGTATGTGCCTCCAGTTGTTTCTACCACTTTTTCTGGAATGCGACGAGGAGAGAAAGAAGAAGAGCGAAGATGTTATAGCTGTGGGCATCCCGGGCATCTGCGGGCCACATGCCCATCTATCCAGTGGAGTCAACCTCCAAATCGACAACCACCTCCAGTACCTGCACCTCCCTATCAGTCACCAAGGTCTCCTACCTACTTCTCCAGAAGGCAAACTGGAAGGAGTGAGCAGATGTTATCGATGTGGGCAGCCTGGTCATCTGCAAGCTCACTGTCCAGGTGTTCGAAGGCAGAACAGCTGCAGACCACCTTTGCCTGTCCATTATCTACAGACACCCTCAGCAGGAGAAGAGCTGGATTCTGGCCCTGATGATTTGCCAAGTGACTCTGATATGTTGACTTCCCTACCAGGAGTCTATGGGGTGAGAGCCACAGCCACCCGTTCTTATGATCTTCTGCATAAACATCTACAGGAGGTCGTGCAGGATGGCCAAAAAGTTGTTGGTTTTCGTGACACTGGGGCTTTTCTCACCATCGCAGATCTCCGAGTAATTCAACCAGAAGCAATTCAACAGGGACCAGGAATTGCCATTGAATTGGCTGGAGGTACTCAGAGATATATTCCAAGAGCGAGTGTGACCCTGGATTATGGCTTTGGGGCAAAACAATGCATAATCGGTGTGATGAGCGGCCTTCCTGCGGACATTCGCCTAGGCAATGATGTGGGAGATCCACAATGCTGATTTGTGGGTGCAGGAAGCAGTGTTTAAGTGAAGGAGGATACAAACTGGAGCCGAACATTCAACCCTACATCTTCATCATACACTAAAGAAGAGCCAGCCAACACCAAAATGCAGTTGGATTGTCCAGGCAGGAGGAGCCCTGAGTCAGGTCCACCATGTTTACGTGTACTTGATAAGCGACCTGTTGAGGTCACTAGTCCGTACACAAATTGATGGGGGAAGGGGTTGTAACAGTGTGTTCCTCCCCCGCCTATGCTCATGGTGTAATAGTCTGTCTCTCCTTGACTGTCCTGTATGTACTACTGGTGGGGGATTGTTTGTTTTTCTCAGCATGGGACTTCTCCAATCCACAACTTGGTAAACAGAGCAGAGCCAGGAGACTAGTCCATTCATGTTTCAAATGTCATCAAATGTCCAGGTGGAGTTGGGCCCACCTTAAGGGCTGATCCCAGGAGAGAAGAACAATGAGACCCATGTTAGGTCAGTTAGTTGGATCTCGGCTGGACAAGGACTAGGATCTATAGCTGAGGCTGGATCCTAGAGCCTGTTTATGGACTGTTACAGACTGGAGATCAGTGGCCACGTGGGATTGTGTTTTGTTGTTCACCCTGTTGGACTCAAGGAACTCATATAAGGACCATTGCCATATATTCACTAGTGTCGGAATACCGGGCGGTGCCCCTGGATCTTTTGTTTTGTTGTGGACTCCTTGCAGACTTTAAGGATTTATATTTATGTTTGGTGCTTTATCTTTGTGGTTTCAATAAAGTCCTTTGGATTGTTCCTTGGCCTGGCGTCCCTCACTGCTCTGTCGCATATCCCGTCAGAAGAGGGAGCTCACTACATACAGATTTATACAGCCATCACTAGAGGGAGCTCACTACCTCTAGTGCAAATACAGAAATTGGGCGATAATAAAGGGGTTAATGATGATGATGCCGTTCTGAGGCTGAGTTCTGTACGGGATCCCGAGTCTCCTGAATGTCAGAACCTCAGACGGATCATTAGGAGATGGAGAAGGCCCTCACAGTGCCGGACAGGGCATCACCGGATCAGGAGCTCACTACATACAGATTTATACAGCCACCACTAGAGGGAGCTCACTACATACAGATTTATACAGCCACCACTAGAGGGAGCTCAGTACATACAGATTTATACAGCCACCACTAGAGGGAGCTTACTGCATACAGATTTATACATCCACCACTAGGGGGCGCTTACTACATAGAGATTTATACAGCCACCACTAGAGGGAGCTCACTATATACAGATTTATACAGCCACCACTAGAGGGAGCTCAGTACATACAGATTTATACAGCCACCACTAGAGGGAGCTTACTGCATACAGATTTATACATCCACCACTAGGGGGCGCTTACTACATAGAGATTTATACAGCCACCACTAGAGGGAGCTCACTACATACAGATTTATACAGCCACCACTAGAGGGAGCTCACTACATACAGATTTATACAGTCACCACTCGAGGGAGCTCACTACGTACAAATTTATATACAGGCATCACTAGAGGGAGCTTACTACATACAAATTTATATACAGCCATCACTAGAGGGAGCTCACTACATACAGATTTATACAGTCACCACTAGGGGGAGCTCACTACATACAGATTTATATAGCCACCACTAGGGGGCGCTTACTACATACAGATTTATACAGCCACCACTAGAGGGAGCTCAGTACATACAGATTTAAACAGCCACCACTAGAGGGAGCTCACTGCATACAGATTTATACATCCACCACTAAGGGGCGCTTACTACATAGAGATTTATACATCCACCACTAGGGGAAGCTCACTACATACAGATTTATACAGCCACCACTAGAGGGAGCTCACTACGTACAAATTTATACAGTTACCAGTAGAGGGAGCTCACTGCATACAGATTTATACAGTCACCACTAGGGGGAGCTCACTACATACAGATTTATACAACCATCAGTAGGGGGAGCTCAGTACATACAGATTTATACAGCCACCTCTAGAGGGAGTTCACTACATACAGATTTATACAGTCACCACTAGAGGGAGCTCACTACATACAGATTTATACAGACACCACTAGAGGTAGCTCTCTACATACAAATTTATACAGCCACCACTAGAGGGAGCTCATTAGATACAGATTTATACAGCCACCACTAGGGGGAGCTCACTACATACAGATTTATACAGCCACCACTAGAGGGAGCTCACTACATACAGATTTATACAGCCAATAATGCAAATACAGAAATTGGGCAATAATAAAGGGGTTAATGATGATGATGCCGTTCTGAGGCCGAGTTCTGTACGGGGTCCCGAGTCTCCTGAATGTCAGAACCTCAGACGGATCATTAGGAGATGGAGAAGCCCCTCACAGTGCCGGACAGGGCATCACCGGATCAGGAGCTCACTACATACAGATTTATACAGCCACCACTAGAGGGAGCTCACTACATACAGATTTATACAGTCACCACTAGAGGGAGCTCACTACATTCAGATTTATACAGTCACCACTCGAGGGAGCTCACTACGTACAAATTTATATACAGGCATCACTAGAGGGAGCTTACTACATACAAATTTATATACAGCCATCATTAGAGGGAGCTCACTACATACAGATTTATACAGTCACCACTAGGGGGAGCTCACTACATACAGATTTATATAGCCACCACTAGGGGGCGCTTACTACATACAGATTTATACATCCACCACTAGAGGGAGCTCAGTACATACAGATTTATACAGCCACCACTAGAGGGAGCTCACTACATACAGATTTATACATCCACCACTAGAGGGAGCTCACTACATACAGATTTATACAGCCACCACTATAGGAAGCTCACTATATACAGATTTATACAGCCACCACTAGAGGGAGCACACTACATACAGATTTATACAGCCACCACTAGAGGGAGCTCACTATATACAGATTTATACAGCCACCACTAGAGGGAGCTCACTACATACAGATTTAAACAGCCACCACTAGAGGGAGCTCACTACATACAGATTTATACAGCCACCACTAGAGGGAGCTCACTACATACAGATTTATACATCACCACTAGAGGGAGCTCACTACATACAGATTTATACAGCCACCACTAGAGGGAGATCACTACATACAGATTTATACAGCCACCACTAGGGGGAGCTCACTACATACAGATTTATACAGCCACCACTAGGGGGAGCTCACTACATACAGATTTATACAGCCACCACTAGAGGGAGCTTACTACATACAGATTTATACAGCCACCACTAGAGGGAGCTCACTGCATACAGATTTATACATCCACCACTAGGGGGCGCTTACTACATACAGATTTATACATCCACCACTAGGGGAAGCTCACTACATACAGATTTATACAGCCACCACTAGAGGGAGCTCACTACGTACAAATTTATACAGTTACCACTAGAGGGAGCTCACTGCATACAGATTTATACAGTCACCACTAGGGGGAGCTCAGTACATACAGATTTATACAGCCACCTCTAGAGGGAGTTCACTACATACAGATTTATACAGTCACCACTAGAGGGAGCTCACTACATACAGATTTATACAGACACCACTAGAGGTAGCTCTCTACATACAGATTTATACAGCCACCACTAGAGGGAGCTCATTAGATACAGATTTATACAGCCACCACTAGGGGGAGCTCACTACATACAGATTTATACAGCCACCACTAGAGGGAGCTCACTACATACAGATTTACACAGCCACCACTAGAGGGAGCTGACTACATACAGATTTATACAGCCACCACTAGGGGGAGCTCACTACATACAGATTTATACAGCCACCACTAGGGGGAGCTCACTACATACAGATTTATACAGCCACCACTAGGGGGAGCTCACTACATACAGATTTATACAGCCACCACTAGAGGGAGCTTACTACATACAGATTTATACATCCACCACTAGAGGGAGGTTACTACATACAGATTTATACAGCCACCACTAGAGGGAGCTCACTACATACAGATTTATACATCCACCACTAGAGGGAGCTCACTGCATACAGATTTATACATCCACCACTAGGGGGCGCTTACTACATACAGATTTATACATCCACCACTAGGGGAAGCTCACTACATACAGATTTATACAGCCACCACTAGAGGGAGCTCACTACGTACAAATTTATACAGTTACCACTAGAGGGAGCTCACTGCATACAGATTTATACAGTCACCACTAGGGGGAGCTCACTACATACAGATTTATACAACCATCAGTAGGGGGAGCTCAGTACATACAGATTTATACAGCCACCTCTAGAGGGAGTTCACTACATACAGATTTATACAGTCACCACTAGAGGTAGCTCTCTACATATAGATTTATACAGTCACCACTAGAGGGAGCTCACTACATACAGATTTATACAGACACCACTAGAGGTAGCTCTCTACATATAGATTTATACAGCCACCACTAGAGGGAGCTCACTACATACAGATTTATACAGCCACCACTAGAGGGAGCTCACTACATACAGATTTATACAGTCACCACTAGAGGGAGCTCACTACATACAGATTTATACAGCCACCACTAGAGGGAGCTCATTAGATACAGATTTATACAGCCACCACTAGGGGGAGCTCACTACATACAGATTTATACAGCCACCACTAGAGGGAGCTCACTACATACAGATTTATACAGCCACCACTAGAGGGAGCTGACTACATACAGATTTATACAGCCACCACTAGGGGGAGCTCACTACATACAGATTTATACAGCCACCACTAGGGGGAGCTCACTACATACAGATTTATACAGCCACCACTAGAGGGAGCTCTCTACATACAGATTTATACAGCCACCACTAGAGGGAGCTCATTAGATACAGATTTATACAGCCACCACTAGAGGGAGGTTACTACATACAGATTTATACAGTCACCACTAGAGGGAGTGCACTAAATACAGATTTATACAGCCACCACTAGGGGGAGCTCACTACATACAGATTTATACAGTCACCACTAGAGGGAGCTCACTACATACAGATTTATACAGCCACCACTAGAGGGAGCTCACTACATACAGATTTATACAGCCACCATTAGAGGGAGCTCACTACATACAGATTTATACAGTCACCACTAGATGGAGCTCACTACATACAGATTTATACAGCCACCACTAGAGGGAGCTCACTACATACAGATTTATACATCCACCACTAGAGGGAGCGCACTAAATACAGATTTATACAGCCACCACTAGAGGGAGCTCACTACATACAGATTTATACAGTTACCACTAGAGGGAGCTCACTACATACAGATTTATACAGCCACCACTAGAGGGAGCTCACTACATACAGATTTATACATCCACCACTAGAGGGAGCGCACTAAATACAGATTTATACAGCCACCACTAGAGGGAGCTCACTACATACAGATTTATACAGCCAATAATGCAAATACAGAAATTGGGCAATAATAAAGGGGTTAATGATGATGATGCCGTTCTGAGGCCGAGTTCTGTACGGGGTCCCGAGTCTCCTGAATGTCAGAACCTCAGACAGATCATTAGGAGATGGAGAAGCCCCTCACAGTGCCGGACAGGGCATCACCGGATCAGGAGAGACGCTGGCACATGGGCGCTGAGTCTCGTCAGATTGTGGGCCAGCAGCCTCCAACTATTGGAGAACTACAACTCCCAGGTGATGATTCTCGCGGGCGCCATGAATGGATGACTGTTCTCCGCCGTTCTGTGTTCAGATCTGTAACTAAAGAGCAACGTTATAAATGGAACATGTGGAAAATCGACGACAGAAGCGGCTCCTGCGGCTCGTATCCTGCGGCTCCTGCGCCCGCGCTCGCCCCGTAAATTCCGAGGTGTCAGGACCCCCCAGCTCCGAGCAATAATCCGCCACATACGGCTCTTTGTGTTATTTTATGGGCACAACTTGACTTGTATTAAAAAACACAAAACCCATAAAATCCGCGACAAACAAACTTCTCAGAATGAAGTGGATGATGGGGGGAGTGGGCGCCGCTGGGGGTCCGCACTGCACAGTCACAGATTTCAGAGGAAAGTCAATGGATTAAATATCACCGCGCTGGTCTCCTCTGCGAAACTGCCAATAACCAGTATGGCCGCCATAACACCCGCAGGGGCCGGCACCCAGCTTTCCCAGGAGCAGATCTACGTACACCGCATTATCACATTGGATGGAAGGGTCACATCACACAGCAGCGCTGGAGGCCGATCACATCACACAGCAGCGCTGGAGGCCATCACATCACACAGCAGCGCTGGAGGCCGATCACATCACACAGCAGCGCTGGAGGCCGATCACATCACACAGCAGCGCTGGAGGCCGATCACATCACACAGCAGCGCTGGAGGCCGATCACATCACACAGCAGAGCTGGAGGCCGATCGCATCACACAGCAGCGCTGGAGGCCGATCACATCACACAGCAGCGCTGGAGGCCATCACATCACACAGCAGCGCTGGAGGCCGATCGCATCACACAGCAGCGCTGGAGGCCGATCGCATCACACAGCAGCGCTGGAGGCCGATCACATCACACAGCAGCGCTGGAGGCCATCACATCACACAGCAGCGCTGGAGGCCGATCACATCACACAGCAGCGCTGGAGGCCGATCACATCACACAGCAGCGCTGGAGGCCGATCACATCACACAGCAGCGCTGGAGGCCGATCGCATCACACAGCAGCGCTGGAGGCCGATCACATCACACAGCAGCGCTGGAGGCGGATGACATCACACAGCAGCGCTGGAGGCCGATCACATCACACAGCAGCGCTGGAGGCGGATCACATCACACAGCAGCGCTGGAGGCCGATCACATCACACAGCAGCGCTGGAGGCGGATCACATCACACAGCAGCGCTGGAGGCCGATCACATCACACAGCAGGGCTGGAGGCCAATCACATCACACAGCAGGGCTGGAGGCCGATCACATCACACAGCAGGGCTGGAGGCCAATCACATCACACAGCAGGGCTGGAAGCCGATCGCATCACACAGCAGCGCTGGAGGCCGATCACATCACACAGCAGCGCTGGAGGCCGATCACATCACACAGCAGCGCTGGAGGCCGATCACATCACACAGCAGGGCTGGAGGCCAATCACATCACACAGCAGCGCTGGAGGCCGATCACATCACACAGCAGCACTGGAGGCCGATCACATCACACAGCGGCGCTGGAGGCCGATCACATCACACAGCAGGGCTGGAGGCCAATCACATCACACAGCAGCGCTGGAGGCCGATCACATCACACAGCAGCGCTGGAGGCCGATCACATCACACAGCGGCGCTGGAGGCCGATCACATCACACAGCAGCGCTGGAGGCGGATCACATCACACAGCAGCGCTGGAGGCCGATCACATCACACAGCAGCGCTGGAGGCCGATCACATCACACAGCAGCGCTGGAGGCCGATCACATCACACAGCAGCGCCGGAGGCCGATCACATCACACAGCAGCGCTGGAGGCCGATCACATCACATCACACAGCAGCGCCGGAGGCGGATCACATCACACAGCAGCGCTGGAGGCCGATCGCATCACACAGCAGCGCTGGAGGCCGATCACATCACACAGCAGGGCTGGAGGCCCATCACATCACACAACAGCGCTGGAGGCCGATCACATCACACAGCAGCGCTGGAGGCGGATCACATCACACAGCAGCGCTGGAGGCGGAATGCATCACACAGCAGCGCTGGAGGCTGATTGCATCACACAGCAGCGCCGGAGGCCGATCACATCACACAGCAGAGCTGGAGGCCGATCACATCACACAGCAGCGCTGGAGGCCGATCACATCACACAGCAGCGCTGGAGGCCGATCACATCACACAGCAGCGCCGGAGGCCGATCACATCACACAGCAGCGCCGGAGGCCGATCACATCACACAGCAGCGCTGGAGGCCGATCACATCACACAGCAGCGCTGGAGGCCGATCACATCACACAGCAGGGCTGGAGGCCCATCACATCACACAGCAGTGCTGGAGGCGGATCACATCACACAGCAGCGCTGGAGGCCGATCACATCACATCACACAGCAGCGCCGGAGGCGGATCACATCACACAGCAGCGCCGGAGGCGGATCACATCACACAGCAGCACTGGAGGCCGATTGCATCACACAGCAGCGCTGGAGGCCGATTGCATGACACAGCAGCGCTGGAGGCGGATCACATCACACAGCGGCGCCGGAGGCGGATCACATCACACAGCAGCTCTGGAGGCCGATCACATCACACAGCGGCGCTGGAGGCGGATCACATCACACAGCAGCTCTGGAGGCCGATCACATCACACAGCAGCGCCGGAGGCCGATCACATCACACAGCAGCGCTGGAGGCCGATCACATCACATCACACAGCAGCGCTGGAGGCCGATCACATCACATCACACAGCAGCGCCGGAGGCGGATCACATCACACAGCAGCGCTGGAGGCCGATCGCATCACACAGCAGCGCTGGAGGCCGATCACATCACACAGCAGCGCTGGAGGCTGATTGCATCACACAGCAGCGCCGGAGGCCGATCACATCACACAGCAGAGCTGGAGGCCGATCACATCACACAGCAGCGCTGGAGGCCGATCACATCACACAGCAGCGCTGGAGGCCGATCGCATCACACAGCAGCGCTGGAGGCCGATCACATCACACAGCAGCGCTGGAGGCTGATTGCATCACACAGCAGCGCCGGAGGCCGATCACATCACACAGCAGCGCTGGAGGCCGATCACATCACACAGCAGCACTGGAGGCCGATCACATCACACAGCAGCGCCGGAGGCCGATCACATCACACAGCAGCGCCAGAGGCCGATCACATCACACAGCAGCGCTGGAGGCCGATCACATCACACAGCAGCGCTGGAGGCCATCACATCACACAGCAGCGCTGGAGGCCGATCGCATCACACAGCAGCGCTGGAGGCCGATCGCATCACACAGCAGCGCTGGAGGCCGATCACATCACACAGCAGCGCTGGAGGCCATCACATCACACAGCAGCGCTGGAGGCCGATCACATCACACAGCAGCGCTGGAGGCCGATCACATCACACAGCAGCGCTGGAGGCCGATCACATCACACAGCAGCGCTGGAGGCCGATCACATCACACAGCAGCGCTGGAGGCCGATCGCATCACACAGCAGCGCTGGAGGCCGATCACATCACACAGCAGCGCTGGAGGCGGATGACATCACACAGCAGCGCTGGAGGCCGATCACATCACACAGCAGCGCTGGAGGCGGATCACATCACACAGCAGCGCTGGAGGCCGATCACATCACACAGCAGCGCCGGAGGCCGATCACATCACACAGCAGCGCTGGAGGCCGATCACATCACACAGCAGCGCTGGAGGCCGATCACATCACACAGCAGGGCTGGAGGCCCATCACATCACACAGCAGTGCTGGAGGCGGATCACATCACACAGCAGCGCTGGAGGCCGATCACATCACATCACACAGCAGCGCCGGAGGCGGATCACATCACACAGCAGCGCCGGAGGCGGATCACATCACACAGCAGCACTGGAGGCCGATTGCATCACACAGCAGCGCTGGAGGCCGATTGCATGACACAGCAGCGCTGGAGGCGGATCACATCACACAGCGGCGCCGGAGGCGGATCACATCACACAGCAGCTCTGGAGGCCGATTGCATCACACAGCAGCGCTGGAGGCCGATCACATCACACAGCGGCGCTGGAGGCGGATCACATCACACAGCAGCTCTGGAGGCCGATCACATCACACAGCAGCGCTGGAGGCTGATCACATCACACAGCAGAGCTGGAGGCCGATCACATCACACAGCAGCGCCGGAGGCCGATCACATCACACAGCAGCGCTGGAGGCCGATCACATCACATCACACAGCAGCGCTGGAGGCCGATCACATCACATCACACAGCAGCGCCGGAGGCGGATCACATCACACAGCAGCGCTGGAGGCCGATCGCATCACACAGCAGCGCTGGAGGCCGATCACATCACACAGCAGCGCTGGAGGCTGATTGCATCACACAGCAGCGCCGGAGGCCGATCACATCACACAGCAGAGCTGGAGGCCGATCACATCACACAGCAGCGCTGGAGGCCGATCACATCACACAGCAGCGCTGGAGGCCGATCACATCACACAGCAGCGCTGGAGGCCGATCACATCACACAGCAGCGCTGGAGGCCATCACATCACACAGCAGCGCTGGAGGCCGATCGCATCACACAGCAGCGCTGGAGGCCGATCGCATCACACAGCAGCGCTGGAGGCCGATCACATCACACAGCAGCGCTGGAGGCCATCACATCACACAGCAGCGCTGGAGGCCGATCACATCACACAGCAGCGCTGGAGGCCGATCACATCACACAGCAGCGCTGGAGGCCGATCACATCACACAGCAGCGCTGGAGGCCGATCGCATCACACAGCAGCGCTGGAGGCCGATCACATCACACAGCAGCGCTGGAGGCGGATGACATCACACAGCAGCGCTGGAGGCCGATCACATCACACAGCAGCGCTGGAGGCGGATCACATCACACAGCAGCGCTGGAGGCCGATCACATCACACAGCAGCGCTGGAGGCCGATCACATCACACAGCAGGGCTGGAGGCCAATCACATCACACAGCAGCGCTGGAGGCCGATCACATCACACAGCAGGGCTGGAGGCCGATCACATCACACAGCAGAGCTGGAAGCCGATCACATCACACAGCAGCGCTGGAGGCCGATCACATCACACAGCGGCGCTGGAGGCCGATCACATCACACAGCAGCGCTGGAGGCGGATCACATCACACAGCAGCGCTGGAGGCCGATCACATCACACAGCAGCGCTGGAGGCCGATCACATCACACAGCAGCGCTGGAGGCCGATCACATCACACAGCAGCGCCGGAGGCCGATCACATCACACAGCAGCGCTGGAGGCCGATCACATCACATCACACAGCAGCGCCGGAGGCGGATCACATCACACAGCAGCGCTGGAGGCCGATCGCATCACACAGCAGCGCTGGAGGCCGATCACATCACACAGCAGGGCTGGAGGCCCATCACATCACACAACAGCGCTGGAGGCCGATCACATCACACAGCAGCGCTGGAGGCGGATCACATCACACAGCAGCGCTGGAGGCGGAATGCATCACACAGCAGCGCTGGAGGCTGATTGCATCACACAGCAGCGCCGGAGGCCGATCACATCACACAGCAGAGCTGGAGGCCGATCACATCACACAGCAGCGCTGGAGGCCGATCACATCACACAGCAGCGCTGGAGGCCGATCACATCACACAGCAGCGCCGGAGGCCGATCACATCACATAGCAGCGCTGGAGGCCGATCACATCACACAGCAGCGCTGGAGGCCGATCACATCACACAGCAGGGCTGGAGGCCCATCACATCACACAGCAGTGCTGGAGGCGGATCACATCACACAGCAGCGCTGGAGGCCGATCACATCACATCACACAGCAGCGCCGGAGGCGGATCACATCACACAGCAGCGCCGGAGGCGGATCACATCACACAGCAGCACTGGAGGCCGATTGCATCACACAGCAGCGCTGGAGGCCGATTGCATGACACAGCAGCGCTGGAGGCGGATCACATCACACAGCGGCGCCGGAGGCGGATCACATCACACAGCAGCTCTGGAGGCCGATTGCATCACACAGCAGCGCTGGAGGCCGATCACATCACACAGCGGCGCTGGAGGCGGATCACATCACACAGCAGCTCTGGAGGCCGATCACATCACACAGCAGCGCCGGAGGCCGATCACATCACACAGCAGCGCTGGAGGCCGATCACATCACATCACACAGCAGCGCTGGAGGCCGATCACATCACATCACACAGCAGCGCCGGAGGCGGATCACATCACACAGCAGCGCTGGAGGCCGATCGCATCACACAGCAGCGCTGGAGGCCGATCACATCACACAGCAGCGCTGGAGGCTGATTGCATCACACAGCAGCGCCGGAGGCCGATCACATCACACAGCAGAGCTGGAGGCCGATCACATCACACAGCAGCGCTGGAGGCCGATCACATCACACAGCAGCGCTGGAGGCCGATCGCATCACACAGCAGCGCTGGAGGCCGATCACATCACACAGCAGCGCTGGAGGCTGATTGCATCACACAGCAGCGCCGGAGGCCGATCACATCACACAGCAGCGCTGGAGGCCGATCACATCACACAGCAGCACTGGAGGCCGATCACATCACACAGCAGCGCCGGAGGCCGATCACATCACACAGCAGCGCCAGAGGCCGATCACATCACACAGCAGCGCTGGAGGCCGATCACATCACACAGCAGCGCTGGAGGCCATCACATCACACAGCAGCGCTGGAGGCCGATCGCATCACACAGCAGCGCTGGAGGCCGATCGCATCACACAGCAGCGCTGGAGGCCGATCACATCACACAGCAGCGCTGGAGGCCATCACATCACACAGCAGCGCTGGAGGCCGATCACATCACACAGCAGCGCTGGAGGCCGATCACATCACACAGCAGCGCTGGAGGCCGATCACATCACACAGCAGCGCTGGAGGCCGATCACATCACACAGCAGCGCTGGAGGCCGATCGCATCACACAGCAGCGCTGGAGGCCGATCACATCACACAGCAGCGCTGGAGGCGGATGACATCACACAGCAGCGCTGGAGGCCGATCACATCACACAGCAGCGCTGGAGGCGGATCACATCACACAGCAGCGCTGGAGGCCGATCACATCACACAGCAGCGCCGGAGGCCGATCACATCACACAGCAGCGCTGGAGGCCGATCACATCACACAGCAGCGCTGGAGGCCGATCACATCACACAGCAGGGCTGGAGGCCCATCACATCACACAGCAGTGCTGGAGGCGGATCACATCACACAGCAGCGCTGGAGGCCGATCACATCACATCACACAGCAGCGCCGGAGGCGGATCACATCACACAGCAGCGCCGGAGGCGGATCACATCACACAGCAGCACTGGAGGCCGATTGCATCACACAGCAGCGCTGGAGGCCGATTGCATGACACAGCAGCGCTGGAGGCGGATCACATCACACAGCGGCGCCGGAGGCCGATCACATCACACAGCAGCGCTGGAGGCCGATCACATCACACAGCAGCGCTGGAGGCCGATCACATCACACAGCAGCGCTGGAGGCGGATCACATCACACAGCAGCGCTGGAGGCCGATCACATCACACAGCAGCGCTGGAGGCCGATCACATCACACAGCAGCGCTGGAGGCCGATCACATCACACAGCAGCGCCGGAGGCCGATCACATCACACAGCAGCGCTGGAGGCCGATCACATCACATCACACAGCAGCGCCGGAGGCGGATCACATCACACAGCAGCGCTGGAGGCCGATCGCATCACACAGCAGCGCTGGAGGCCGATCACATCACACAGCAGGGCTGGAGGCCGATCACATCACACAGCAGCGCTGGAGGCGGATCACATCACACAGCAGCGCTGGAGGCGGATTGCATCACACAGCAGCGCTGGAGGCCGATCACATCACACAGCAGAGCTGGAGGCCGATCACATCACACAGCAGCGCTGGAGGCCGATCACATCACACAGCAGCGCTGGAGGCCGATCACATCACACAGCAGCGCCGGAGGCCGATCACATCACACAGCAGCGCCGGAGGCCGATCACATCACACAGCAGCGCTGGAGGCCGATCACATCACACAGCAGCGCTGGAGGCCGATCACATCACACAGCAGGGCTGGAGGCCCATCACATCACACAGCATTGCTGGAGGCGGATCACATCACACAGCAGCGCTGGAGGCCGTTCACATCACATCACACAGCAGCGCCGGAGGCGGATCACATCACACAGCAGCGCCGGAGGCGGATCACATCACACAGCAGCACTGGAGGCCGATTGCATCACACAGCAGCGCTGGAGGCGGATCACATCACACAGCGGCGCCGGAGGCGGATCACATCACACAGCAGCTCTGGAGGCCGATTGCATCACACAGCAGCGCTGGAGGCCGATCACATCACACAGCGGCGCTGGAGGCGGATCACATCACACAGCAGCTCTGGAGGCCGATCACATCACACAGCAGCGCTGGAGGCTGATCACATCACACAGCAGAGCTGGAGGCCGATCACATCACACAGCAGCGCCGGAGGCCGATCACATCACACAGCAGCGCTGGAGGCCGATCACATCACATCACACAGCAGCGCTGGAGGCCGATCACATCACATCACACAGCAGCGCCGGAGGCGGATCACATCACACAGCAGCGCTGGAGGCCGATCGCATCACACAGCAGCGCTGGAGGCCGATCACATCACACAGCAGCGCTGGAGGCTGATTGCATCACACAGCAGCGCCGGAGGCCGATCACATCACACAGCAGAGCTGGAGGCCGATCACATCACACAGCAGCGCTGGAGGCCGATCACATCACACAGCAGCGCTGGAGGCCGATCGCATCACACAGCAGCGCTGGAGGCCGATCACATCACACAGCAGCGCTGGAGGCTGATTGCATCACACAGCAGCGCCGGAGGCCGATCACATCACACAGCAGCGCTGGAGGCCGATCACATCACACAGCAGCACTGGAGGCCGATCACATCACACAGCAGCGCCGGAGGCCGATCACATCACACAGCAGCGCCAGAGGCCGATCACATCACACAGCAGCGCTGGAGGCCAATCACATCACACAGCAGGGCCGGAGGCCAATCACATCACACAGCAGCGCCGGAGGCCCATCACATCACACAGCAGTGCTGGAGGCGGATCACATCACACAGCAGCGCCGGAGGCGGATCACATCACACAGCAGCGCTGGAGGCCGATTGCATCACACAGCAGCGCTGGAGGCCGATTGCATGACACAGCAGCGCTGGAGGCCGATCACATCACACAGCAGCGCTGGAGGCCGCTCACATTACACAGCAGCGCCGGAGGCCGATCACATCACACAGCAGCGCCGGAGGCCGATCACATCACACAGCAGCGCCGGAGGCCGATCACATCACAAAGCAGCGCCGGAGGCCGATCCCATCACACAGCAGCGCTTGAGGCCGATCACATCACACAGCAGCGCTGGAGGCTGATCACATCACACAGCAGCGCTGGAGGCCGATCACATCACACAGCAGCGCTGGAGACCAATCACATCACACAGCAGCGCTTGAGGCCGATCACATCACACAGCAGCGCTGGAGGCCGATCACATCACACAGCAGCGCTGGAGGCCAATCACATCACACAGCAGCGCTGGAGGCCCATCACATCACACAGCAGCACTGGAGGCGGATCACATCACACAGCAGCGCTGGAGGCAACTTCTGATATTCCGCTAAGAAAATGAAGAAGAAACTCTCCAAAACCTCACAAGTTCAATTGATGTGAGACATCAGTGAGAAGTCCGGGGTGACATCTTCTGAGTGAGTATGTGCGACCTCTTCTGATTCAGTATGTGCGACCTCTTCTGAGTCAGTATGTGCGACCTCTTCTGAGTCAGTGTGTGCGACCCCTTCTGAGTCAGTGTGTGCGACCTCTTCTGAGTCAGTATGTGCGACCCCTTCTGAGTCAGTGTGTGCGACCTCTTCTGAGTCAGTGTGTGCGACCCCTTCTGAGTCAGTGTGTGCGACCTCTTCTGAGTCAGTATGTGCGACCCCTTCTGAGTCAGTGTGTGCGACCTCTTCTGAGTCAGTGTGTGCGACCTCTTCTGAGTCAGTGTGTGCGACCTCTTCTGAGTCAGTGTGTGCGACATCTTCTGAGTGAGTATGTGCGACCTCTTCTGATTCAGTATGTGCGACCTCTTCTGAGTGAGTATGTGCGACCTCTTCTGATTCAGTGTGTGCGACCTCTTCTGAGTCAGTATGTGCGACCTCTTCTGAGTCAGTGTGTGCGACCTCTTCTGATTCAGTATGTGCGACCTCTTCTGAGTCAGTATGTGCAACCTCTTCTGAGTCAGTGTGTGCGACCTCTTCTGAGTCAGTGTGTGCGACCTCTTCTGAGTCAGTGTGTGCGACCTCTTCTGAGTCAGTGTGTGCGACCTCTTCTGAGTCAGTATGGGCGACCTCTTCTGAGTCAGTATGTGCAACCTCTTCTGAGTCAGTGTGTGCGACCTCTTCTGAGTCAGTATGTGCGACCTCTTCTGAGTCAGTATGTGCGACCTCTTCTGATTCAGTGTGTGCGACCTCTTCTGAGTCAGTGTGTGCGACCTCTTCTGAGTCAGTGTGTGCGACCTCTTCTGAGTCAGTGTGCGCGACCTCTTCTGAGTCAGTGTGTGCGACCTCTTCTGAGTCAGTGTGTGCGACCTCTTCT
Organism: Anomaloglossus baeobatrachus; assembly: GCF_048569485.1. Lineage (NCBI taxonomy): Eukaryota > Metazoa > Chordata > Amphibia > Anura > Aromobatidae > Anomaloglossus > Anomaloglossus baeobatrachus. The sequence goes on from NC_134358.1 coordinate 576,073,175, forward strand.
GAGTCAGTGTGTGCGACCTCTTCTGAGTCAGTGTGTGCGACCTCTTCTGAGTCAGTGTGTGCGACCTCTTCTGAGTCAGTGTGTGCGACCTCTTCTGAGTCAGTGTGTGCGACCTCTTCTGAGTCAGTGTGTGCGACCTCTTCTGAGTCAGTATGTGCGACCTCTTCTGATTCAGTATGTGCGACCTCTTCTGAGTCAGTATGTGCGACCTCTTCTGATTCAGTATGTGCGACCTCTTCTGAGTCAGTGTGTGCGACCTCTTCTGAGTCAGTGTGTGCGACCTCTTCTGATTCAGTGTGTGCGACCTCTTCTGAGTCAGTATGTGCGACCTCTTCTGAGTCAGTGTGTGCGACCTCTTCTGAGTCAGTATGTGCGACCTCTTCTGAGTCAGTATGGGCGACCTCTTCTGAGTCAGTGTGTGCGACCTCTTCTGAGTCAGAATGGGCGACCTCTTCTGAGTCAGTATGGGCGACCTCTTCTGAGTCAGTGTGTGCGACCTCTTCTGAGTCAGTATGTGCGACCTCTTCTGATTCAGTGTGTGCGACCTCTTCTGAGTCAGTATGTGCGACCTTCTCTGATTCAGTGTGTGCGACCTCTTCTGAGTCAGTATATGCGACCTCTTCTGAGTCAGTATGTGCGACCTCTTCTGAGTCAGTATGTGCGACCTCTTCTGATTCAGTATGTGCGACCTCTTCTGAGTCAGTGTGTGCGACCTCTTCTGAGTCAGTGTGTGCGACCTCTTCTGAGTCAGTGTGTGCGACCTCTTCTGAGTCAGTGTGTGCGACCTCTTCTGAGTCAGTGTGTGCGACCTCTTCTGAGTCAGTGTGTGCGACCTCTTCTGAGTCAGTGTGTGCGACCTCTTCTGAGTCAGTATGTGCGACCTCTTCTGAGTCAGTGTGTGCGACCTCTTCTGAGTCAGTGTGTGCGACCTCTTCTGAGTCAGTGTGTGCGACCTCTTCTGAGTCAGTGTGTGCGACCTCTTCTGAGTCAGTATGTGCGACCTCTTCTGATTCAGTGTGTGCGACCTCTTCTGAGTCAGTATGTGCGACCTTCTCTGATTCAGTGTGTGCGACCTCTTCTGAGTCAGTATATGCGACCTCTTCTGAGTCAGTATATGCGACCTCTTCTGAGTCAGTGTGTGCGACCTCTTCTGAGTCAGTGTGTGCGACCTCTTCTGAGTCAGTATGTGCGACCTCTTCTGATTGAGTGTGTGCGACCTCTTCGGAGTCAGTATGTGCGACCTCTTCTGAGTCAGTGTGTGCGACCTCTTCTGAATCAGTGTGTGCGACCTCTTCTGAGTCAGTATGTGCGACCCCTTCTGAGTCAGTATGTGCGACCTCTTCTGAGTCAGTGTGTGCGATCTCTTCTGAGTCAGTGTGTGCGACCTCTTCTGAGTCAGTGTGTGCGACCTCTTCTGAGTCAGTATGTGCGACCTCTTCTGATTGAGTGTGTGCGACCTCTTCTGAGTCAGTGTGTGCGACCTCTTCTGAGTCAGTATGTGCGACCTCTTCTGAGTCAGTGTGTGCGACCTCTTCTGAGTCAGTGTGTGCAACCTCTTCTGAGTCAGTGTGTGCGACCTCTTCTGAGTCAGTGTGTGCGACCTCTTCTGAGTCAGTGTGTGCGACCTCTTCTGAGTCAGTGTGTGCGACCTCTTCTGAGTCAGTGTGTTAGACCTCTTCTGAGTCAGTGTGTGCGACCTTAACTGAGTCAGTGTGTGTGACCTCTTCTGAGTCAGTGTGTGCTCTGAGTCAGTGTGTGCGACCTCTTCTGAGTCAGTATGTGCGACCCCTTCTGAGTCAGTATGTGCGACCTCTTCTGAGTCAGTGTGTGCGATCTCTTCTGAGTCAGTGTGTGCGACCTCTTCTGAGTCAGTGTGTGCGACCTCTTCTGAGTCAGTATGTGCGACCTCTTCTGATTGAGTGTGTGCGACCTCTTCTGAGTCAGTGTGTGCGACCTCTTCTGAGTCAGTGTGTGCAACCTCTTCTGAGTCAGTGTGTGCGACCTCTTCTGAGTCAGTGTGTGCGACCTCTTCTGAGTCAGTGTGTGCGACCTCTTCTGAGTCAGTGTGTGCGACCTCTTCTGAGTCAGTGTGTGCGACCTCTTCTGAGTCAGTATATGCGACCTCTTCTGAGTCAGTGTGTGCGACCTCTTCTGAGTCAGTGTGTGCGACCTCTTCTGAGTCAGTGTGTGCGACCTCTTCTGAGTCAGTGTGTGCGACCTCTTCTGAGTCAGTGTGTGCGACCTCTTCTGAGTCAGTATGTGCGACCTCTTCTGAGTCAGTGTGTGCGACCTCTTCTGAGTCAGTGTGCGCGACCTCTTCTGAGTCAGTGTGTGCGACCTCTTCTGAGTCAGTGTGTGCGACCTCTTCTGAGTCAGTGTGTACGACCTCTTCTGAGTCAGTGTGTGCGACCTCTTCTGAGTCAGTGTGTGCGACCTCTTCTGAGTCAGTGTGTGCGACCTCTTCTGAGTCAGTGTGTGCGACCTCTTCTGAGTCAGTGTGTGCGACCTCTTCTGAGTCAGTGTGTGCGACCTCTTCTGAGTCAGTGTGTGCGACCTCTTCTGAGTCAGTGTGTGCGACCTCTTCTGAGTCAGTGTGTGCGACCTCTTCTGAGTCAGTGTGTGCGACCTCTTCTGAGTCAGTGTGTGCGACCTCTTCTGAGTCAGTGTGTGCGACCTCTTCTGAGTCAGTATGGGCGACCTCTTCTGAGTCAGTGTGTGCGACCTCTTCTGATTCAGTGTGTGCGACCTCTTCTGAGTCAGTGTGTGCGACCTCTTCTGAGTCAGTGTGTGCGACCTCTTCTGAGTCAGTGTGTGCGACCTCTTGATGCTGCAAATTCAACAAATCACCATTTTCAGATCTTTATAATTTATGAGATTTTGGAAACTGTTCTGCGGAATAATTTGTACAAACACAAAAATAATCCTGTTAGAGATTTGTAAAATGACTGTGATTTCTCCTCCAGCGGCGAGGATGGAGCATTATATGCAATCACTTGCATCGAATATTTAGGAAAATTAAAGAAAAATCGCATTTGTGTAATAATTTGTAATGCGGACTAGATGCTGAGCTCAGAGGCAAGTCCTGTGATATCTGACCACACGACACGTGGAGAGCTGAGGCTTCTGCACAATGGCGGGAGTGAGAAGACGTTTCCCGCTCCTGCACCCCTCCCCCACTCCTGCGCCTCTCCCCACTGCAGCACCCCACCCCCACTCCTGCACCTCTTCCCCGCTCCTGCACCTCTCTCCCGCTCCTGCACCTCTCCCCCGCTTTTGCACCTCTCCTCTGCTCCTGCACCTTTCCCCTGCTCCTGCACCTCCCCCGCTCCTGCACCTCTCCCCTGCTCCTGCACCTCTCCCCTGCTCCTGCACCGCTCCCCTGCTCCTGCACCTCTCCCCTGCTCCTGCACCTCTCCCCTGCTCCTGCACCTCCCCCGCTCCTGCACCTCTCCTCTGCTCCTGCACCTCTCCCCTGCTCCTGCACCTCTCCCCTGCTCCTGCACCTCTCTTCTGCTCCTGCACCTCTCCTGCATTCCTGTACACCTCCCCGCTCCTGCACCTCTCCCCCGCTCCTGCACCTCCCCCGCTCCTGCACCTCTCCTCTGCTCCTGCACCTCTCCCCTGCTCCTGCACCTCTCCCCTGCTCCTGCACCTCTCCCCTGCTCCTGCACCTCTCCCCCGCTCCTGCACCTCTCCTCTGCTCCTGCACCTCTCCCCTGCTCCTGCACCTCTCCCCTGCTCCTGCACCTCTCTTCTGCTCCTGCACCTCTCCCGCATTCCTGTACACCTCCCCGCTCCTGCACCTCTCCCCCGCTCCTGCACCTCCCCCGCTCCTGCACCTCTCCTCTGCTCCTGCACCTCTCCCCTGCTCCTGCACCTCTCCCCTGCTCCTGCACCTCTCCCCTGCTCCTGCACCTCTCCCCCGCTTTTGCACCTCTCCCCTGCTCCTGCACCTCTCCCCTGCTCCTGCACCTCTCCCCTGCTACTGCACCTCTCCCCCGCTCATGCACCTCTCCCCTGCTCCTGTACCTCTCCCCCGCTGTTCTCATCCATGGGTAGTGTCAGACGTCAGGAAGGATGTAAAGTCTGATAACTTCTAGGTTATACGCTATAAAGCGGGCTTTACACGTTACGACATCGCTAATGCGAAGTCGTTGGGGTCACGGAATTTGTGACGCACATCCGGCCGCTGTAGCAATGACGTTGCGTGTGACACCTATGAGCGATTTTGCATCGTCGCAAAAATGTGCAAAATCGCTCATGGGTGACATGGGGGTCCATTCTCATTTATCATTACTGCAGCAGTAACAAGATTGTTCCTCATTCCTGCGGCAGCACACATCGCTCCGTGTGATACCGCAGGAACGAGGAAGCTCTCCTTACCTGCCTCCCGGCCACAATGCGGAAGGAAGGAGGTGGGCGGGATGTTACGTCCCGCTCATCTCCGCCCCTCCGCTTCTATTGGGTGGCGGTTCAGTGACACTGCTGTGACATCGCTGTGATGCTGAACGAACCGCCCCCTTAGAAAGGAGGCGATTCGCCGGTCACACGGACGTCGCCGGGCAGGTAAGTAGTGTGACGGGTCTGGCAGCGATTTGCCCGTGTCACACAACCGTTGGGTTGTCTTTTTTGCTGTTTTTTTTCTGCATTTTTTCCTGCATTTTTGCTGTGTCATTTGTTTACAATATATGCTTAAATAAAGTTAGTTTTATTCCCCACAAAAACAGCAAAAATGCATAAAAAAAAAGCAGCTTTGTTTTTTCACTTTCATTAGTCTCAATGGTTAAAAAGGCAGCAAAAACCCTGATACAATTGACGCTGATTCTTTCAAAAATACAGCAGTTTTCCATTTCAGTCAGGAAAGAAAAATGAATGTGTGTGCAGGTGTGGCGCCCCCGAGGGTCCAGTCTCCACAGAGGTACTGCACCTCAGCCAGATGTGTGGTGCCCTATTCCCTGGTAAGAAGGAGCCCACAGATCACACACATACACTTAGCATAGCTACACTCCAGCAGGCCGTGGTTAGGGCGAGATTGCTCTTTAGGGAGAGCACAGTCCCGGGAACCAGTCTGGAGGTGGGGCTGGTTAGTTAGTCGGTGGGCACTTAGGGGCACTTTGCACACTGCGACATCGCAGGTGCGATGTCGGTGGGGTCAAATTGAAAATGACGCACTTCCGGCATCGCATGCGACATCGCAGTGTGTAAAGGCTGGATGATACGATTAACGAGCGCAAAAGCGTCGTAATCGTATCATCGGTGCAGCGTCGGCGTAATCCATGATTACGCTGACGCGACGGTCCGATGTTGTTCCTCGCTCCTGCGGCTGCACACATCGCTGTGTGTGAAGTCGCAGGAGCGAGGAACGTCTCCTACCGGCCTCACTGCGGCTTCCGTAGGATATGCGGAAGGAAGGAGGTGGGCAGGATGTTGACATCCTGCTCATCTCCGCCCCTCCGCTCTGATTGGCCGCCTGCCGTGTGACGTCGCAGTGACGCCGCACGACCCGCCCCCTTAACAAGGAGGTGGGTCGCCGGCCACAGGGACGTCGCACGGCAGGTGAGTGTGTGTGTGAAGCTGGCGTAGCGATAACTTTCGCTACACCAGCTATCACCACATATCGCTGCTGCGACGGGGGCGGGCACTATCGCACTCGGCATCGCAGCATCGGGCTGCGATGTCGTAGTGTGCAAAGCCCGCCTTAGTTTCACTTTCCTTTTTGCACGCTATTCAGTGCAAGTTAGACAGAGAACAGAAAAGCAGTGGAGGAGAGAGGTCCTGGGGACTGGAGCTGGAGGAGCTCGTCCTAGGGCCAGGTGGAAAGAAAAGAAAGAAAGAAGGGGTCCTAGAGACACGGGAAGTGAGAGATCTACCCGTGGGCTCGCATCCACAGCCAACTGACCAGTGTGGAGGGAACCGGCCCCTAGACTAGTGGAGAGCAACCAGGCTCAGCTAGCAATCCGGAGGCTGAGGTACCTTTATGTGCCAAGGCCGCATCCGTACACGAATTGTGGCACCCCTGACCTGGTCAGGCGCCACTGAGTACTGCACATGCTGGGTGAGTGCAAACAGGTAATCCAAAAGGCTGGAGGAGGGTGTGTACGCACAGACACATAGTGACCAGGTCTCACACACCTTTGAAGGGACCCCTGGGCAGACCAAGGAGGGGGTGTGCCTCCACATCCAATCAAGGGGTGCGGTACAGAGGCTGGAAGCTAGGTTGCAGCGGCAGTCAGGAAAAGGAGCTGGAGGTAACCAGTCTAAAGTGGAGACACAGGAGAGTGGACATGCTAGTCTGACCCTGCACGTGTAGTGGCCGTTGGCGGGGGAGAACGGTCGCCACAGGTTGGACAGAAAGATGCTGAGGAAGTCAGCTGGTCATGTACGGAGACTCTGGTGGCTAGGCACGCATGGGGGACAGGTCCCTAGAGCCAGACATCCATTTAGTGGTCTGCTAACCCTGCTGGTGGGGTGGACAACAAGTCCCACACCAACCAAAACAGAGTACGAGCATCAGCAGCAACGAGGGGGCTCATAAGGAGGATGGAGCCTGGAGCCATTCTCCTTGGTCCACGCTGCCAGCAAACGGTCCAGAAAGGGGAGAAAAGGCAGTTGTGACTTCCCTGGATGAATCCCACGGTACTTTAAGTCAGGGGTTGTCCGAAACAAGAAGTGGTAGGAAGGCGAGTTAGCGGTTACCCTTATACCAGCCTGAAGGATACCTGGTTCTCATTTGGTGTATCTCAGCATCGCCCGGGTGCCACTTGAAGCATTTGAAAGTGAGTAAAAACCAGTTGCAAGACACTTTGGACTGTGTGTGAGTTATTCTGCGACCTGTAGTTCCATGCACATGTGACGCCCTGGACTAGCCAGGTAGTCACAGACACAACACACACACCACTTCCCCGGATAGGTGACAACAGTCACACTAAAATCCTTGTTGCCACCCTCCAGGGTCTGATGTCCACACCAGGTGGGGCGGAGCCAGGCGGTTGACTCCGCCCACCGAGGAGTTCACAGGCCTGGAGGCGGGAAAACACAACAGTCAGTCAGTTGATTTGAGCAGTGGAGTGGAGAGTTGAGCTCAGGAGTGAGGAGGGAAGGTCAAGGGCAGACCTGGGACCAGGCCTGCCACGGACTGTTTAGGTGTCTGGGTCGGATCCTAGGCACCTCCAGCAAGGTCGGCAGACGGTGGTGGCCGTCTGCAGGAGTTGGTGTACGGTCGGTGGAACCGTAGGACCGGGGTCGGGTGGTGGCCCGCCGGTACCGGACCGGGGAGCCGATTGGAGCCAAGCACCAGGCAGGGTACTCAGACCCCGACTAGGCTAGAAGCCGCCCTGATAGTCAAATTTACTGATTGCGGTCTGGACCTCAGGGGTTCATTCCCACCCAAGTCCCGATTGACGGCAACAGCCCAACCATCCCGGATAAGTGCCACCGCCAAAGGCAAGAGATCCAAAGGGCCAGCGCCTGTGGGCAAATGGGCTCCTATGACACTTACACGCCGGGGAGCGGACTACCAGTGTCTAGGCACAGGAGTCATTCACAATACAACAACGGTGCAAGGGGAACGACAGCCGCCATCAACCCGTCCAGGCAGAACACCGCAGCCGGCTGTGGGCTCCGTCCATTCTACCGTTTGGTTTACCAGAGACTCCGTTATCTAGTGTCAGAGTGAGTACACCAGTGCTGTCAGGCACCGCACCGCGCTGCACCGCGACCCTGCGCCCTGCACCCCGGCCCTCACCTTCCTGCGGGCTCCCGGGACCATCGCCCCCTGCCCACGGAGGGGTTAACACCAAGCTGCATAACACCGTCCCCGGGAGGCCTAGTCAACAGCAGCGGTGGTGTCCACCATACAATCACCACAACCCGTGGGTGGTGTCACGAACTTTACCAATTCCACCAAACAATCACCCAAACCCCTGCGTGCACCGCCACTACTCCTTTCAGAGCGACGTGACCCCCGGGTCCGTGAGAGCCACCACCCGCAGTACACGAGCACGGATCTAAGCGGCTCGGCGGCCGCAGCCGAGGCCGCGGGGCGGTACACACATACATCCGAGCCCCTGGGGCCAGTATCACTCACGGGAGGCCATACCACCAGACTGCAGACTCCATCAGCCCCAGACGCTTGTTAAACCTGCAGTGGCGGTCACCCATAACCCTGACCGCAAACCGAGAGTGGCGTCACGACTCAGATATAAATAACCTGACCTACCTGTCGCCAGAGAAGATCCCAAAGATAAGTCCCTGTGGTGTCCCTGGAGGTGGAGCGGTGTCCCAGAGGCGACCGCCGTGGCTCGGGCGACTCAGAATCTGCTGGAGGTTGACAAGATAGTACCAGGGGACAGGACAGAAAAGCCTCCCAGACAAGGGCTGTGGACACCAGCTGAGGGCACTGTGTGTGAGGCGCGGGGCAGGCGGGAGAGGCTAGCGCAGGAAGGCGGCCAGGAAAGGCTTTTACAGAATGGGACATCGGTTTTGTGCTCCAAATTACCTGGGGATCGGCTGGATCCCGTCACCGCAGGACTCAGCACTCCAAGGGCAGCATTTCACCGTCTGGATGTGATAATCTGGAATTGACAACTGTGAGTAAAGACCTTGTGACTGCAGCCCGCTGTGTCCTGGACTCAGTCATTGCCTGCGCCACTAACCCTACATCAGCGCAAACATTAATTCCTCCATCATACACGATCACCTGCCCTGGGGTTAAGCTCTACCCGTGGAGAGCTGAGCCACCTCTGCTGCATCACCACCACCGACCCCAGGGGAGCTGAACAGCAGCGGCGGCCCACATCTTGCTGCACACCACGGGTGGCGTCACTACTCATCCCCGGTAAATATTCCCCACTCATTTGAACACGAGATCTCAGGGTCACGGAGTTGGGCCCTGCCACCGCGACATCCTCCCCAAGAACAGAATCGGCCCGGTTCCTAGTGCCCCCGGGCGGGTCACAGGAGATTACGGGAATCTCATCACTTTTGCTGTAAGAAATGCTCTTTCTTGGCTCAAAAACCATAAAAAAACCCATGTGCAAAACGCAATGTGTGAACATACCCTAAGAGGGTCAGCTTGGACCCCAGACTGATACATTGTAACAAACTATAGGAGAATTGAGAGATCTATGTGTTTGACCCATAGATAATTAACCACACGTGATACAAGTGTAACAGACCCTCAGCTGTGAGAAGTGTCCGGCCTTTCCAGGTTATTCACTGCAGAATAAACAATATACTTCAATGCATTACCTGGAATAAATATGTGAAACAATAAGTGCTTCTGACCTTGCACAACGGTGGCACAATCCGAAAAACAATTGCTAAATACCACCCACAAGCTCCAAAACCCACCAGGAATGCAAGAAAAGCCGATTGTGGAGCATCTGCTTTATCTCTGCTGCTTTTAGACCCATTTTGTAAAAAATGGGGCATTTGGGGAATTCGCCAGTATTACTGTTCCTCTGCACTGGCTTATGCTTCTTACTTTGGACTTCTTCTTCAGTCACACCTAAATGAGAAGTAAAATGTCTGCTGGATCCATTCAGGACGCGGTTACTCCATACACTGCTAAACGATTTACAAAAATATTCCACATTTCATGAATTTCAGCTATGGATGCAAAAATTAAAAAGGAAAAGTTGTGTGCGGGGGTGGAGCCTAACGCAGGGATCCAATGAATGAACAATCATGGCCCGCCCCCTAGGATCCTGCATTACATTTCATCACTAGATGAGCAGTCCATCAGTGACATCTCAGGTGGAAGTGACGGAGACATCAATGCTCCATCCTCCATGGTGTTTGATAACGTGAAGAAATAATAGTGATACTTAACCTCTTCATTACCATAAAAAAGCAACAAGGGAAGGGGTAAGGTGATAAAATGTATCATCTTAGAAAACCTATCCACCACCACCAGAATGACCGGATTACCAACAAAGGAAGGTAAATCCGTAATAAAGTCCGTGGAATTGTCTGTGCAAGGTTGACTAGAAACACTCAAAGGATGAGAGTGCGATGCCTTAGAGCGCGCATAGGTGGCACACCCAGACACATAGGACAACACATCACTCTGGATTCTGGGCCACCAAAAGTGACCTAATACAAGATCCAGAATAGTATTTACCCCAGGGTGACCAGCCAGGACTGAATCATGATGCTCCTCAGAGGAACAAATGGCTTGTTCACTGGAGCCCAAGACTTCACATCACCTTGAACCTAAGCAATCTCAGACTCCACGTCAATACTAAGCACGAGTACCCTCACTCCCTTCTGAAGAATGGGGACATGTTCCTCACAGGGTCACTCCCTCCTGGAAAACTCCTGGATAAAGCATCAGCTTTAATGTTTTTAGAACCAGGGCTATAAGTAACCAAAAAATTAAACCTAATGAAATATATGACGTTTAGCCGACTCAAGATAAAGAAGGTTTTTATGGTCAGTAATTACTGTAACAGTATGGATAGCTCCCTCCAGAAAGAATCATCATTCCTCAAACACTAACTCCATCACCAGTAATTCCCTGTTACCAATATCATAATTACGTTAGTCCGAAGATTATTTCTTAGAAAAGAAGGCGCATGAACACAGTTTACCAAAAGATGGACTCTGAGACAATACAGCTCCCACCCCCTCTTCTGATGCATCAGCCTTCACCATAAAAGGTTGAGAAACATCAAACCATCAGGCTGATTTAACCCCCCCCCCTTGTTGTATTGATGTTCATATGTAGTTTAGCTTTGACAAAGGGTTTAGTACAAACCTGAAATTTGTAAATAAAAGCTACTTGAAGCATTACCTTAGGTGGAACTACTCGTCTTTCACACCTGCGCGGTCTAAAAGAACATCTATCATCTATATCTCCTTAATCTTCTTATAAAAGAAGGTGCATGGTCACTGAGAGACAGCCTTGAGACAATACAGCTCCCATCCCCACTTCTGATGCATCAACCTCCACCATCAAAGGCTGAGAAGTCCGAACCCTTCTTAGTAATGTCAGTAAGTGGTCTTGCTATAGCAGAGAAATTAGCAATACCTAAGAAACGTTGCAGAGCTTTAAGGTTCTCAGGACGGTGCCACTTCATTATAGCCTGTAATTTAGTGGGATCCATCCAAAAACCAAAAGCAGAAATTACGTAACCCAAAAACAGACGTTCCTGAACGCGAAAGCACACTCTTCTAGCTTAGCGTACAACTTATTATCTCTGAGAATTTGCAGTACCTGTCTGACATACTCCATATGAGACTCAAAATCCCGTGAGTATATGAGAATGTCATCTAGGTAAATGATCACAGACTTCCCCAAAATATGAGCAAACACATCGCTAACAAAGTGTAGGGCTATAGCAGATGGTTAGAAGGAATGGCATCACCAGATTTTCAAAGTGCCACTCCGGTGTATTAAAAGCCATTTTCCTCTCATCCCCGTCTGACCCGGATCAGATTATAGGTCCTTCTGAGATCAAGTTTAGAGAACCATTTAGCACCAGCAATCTGATTACATAGGTCCGGAGTGAGCGGCACAAATTGTTATTTGGTTGAGCTCATGGAAGACTAGGCACGGCTGAAGTCCCCATCCTTTTTTTGGCAAAGAAGAATCCTTCAGCCACCTGTGATGAAGACAGCCCTTTGGCAATTTTGGCCCTGGCCTCAACCTTATGGTGCAGTCATAAGGCCTATGGGGCAGGAACTCCTGACATTCCTCCTCAGAGAACATATCACTAAAATCTGAGAGCAGACCAGGAGGACTTGTGGTGACCGCCAAAATACAGGTTCCTACACAATGGTCTTTATAATATGTGCTCCACTTTGTTATTTCTTTGGTTTTACAATCAGCAATGGGGTTATGTAATGGAAATCAGGGGAAGCCTAATCCAATTTGTGCAGGAAGGCCCTTAAGAGCATAACATGATATGTGCTGTGAATGGAGGACCTCTATGCGGAGTTCCAGCCCTTGTACACACTCAAAAAAGCCCCCCCGAATAAGAGGTGATGAATCAATGGCAGAAATATGCACCGGATTTGATAGCTCCTTCAAATCCAACCCTGAGGAACGAGCAAATGTGATGCCCTGGCCTATCAGGTCGTCACAGGGTATTGTCCAATCTGCCCTTCTGCACAGTATCCACCCTCCTTGGTTACGGATCCTGGTCCTTTGGTGTTGTTAACAGCATGGCCAATCGAAATCCTAGGAACACTTCCCACTTGAACCTACCAGACCCACCATTGGGGGTCCTGAAGGGAATACGGCCACCCACATGGGGGGTTGGTGAGGAGAAAGTGAGGACAGTTGAGTGGAGTTGAGAGGCGAGAGTGAAGGAGAGAGGAGGTGAAGTGGCTCTCGTGAGGAGAGGCCACGGAGGAGAGCTCCTGTGTACTAGGTGGCAGACGTTGGTCTGGGCCTGGTAGGAGCTGAAACCCCGGTCGCAGGGGACAGTGTCAAGGGGCACAGACTGCCGAGGAGGGCAGCCGGCGGCCTTGAGCTATCACCGGGCAGGGGCCAGGGCACGACGGAGTACGTAGACCCCAGGCCGGAAAGTAGCTTCATGCGTTCCGGTAATTTACCCGACGGGGGTGAAGACTTCAAGTGTCATCCCCAACCCGCTCCAAAATCGGGGTACTAGCGCACCGATGGGATAGGACTTCCCACTACAGTCCAAAGAAATCCTACGTGTGAACCCTGAGAGCAAGCTCACTCCGTTAGCCATAGGGGTGAGCGGGACCCGGAGAGTTTCAAACCAACGGGTCCAATTGAGACTAAGGTGCCAGGGACCGGGCAACAGACCAACAACAACACCAGGGGCATGGATCCAGGCGTGCTTCCCGCAGGCTACAGAGGTGTTCAGGATTCTGGTTTCCAAGCTGTTGGTGTGATTATTCTTGGACTGAGTGAGTACCTTGGAAACCCCTGTTCCTATCCTCCCACGGCACCTGAACACCATCCCAACCATCAACGGGCCCCGGGACACAAACCCCCTACCCACGGAGGGGTTAGACATCACACTGCCGCACTATCGTCACCGGGCTCCCCAACGTCAGTGGTGGTGCCTCACATTACCACGCACCGTGGGTGGCGTCACGAACTTTCCAAAATTCCCCCCTATACATATCTCCCCCCTTCTTCTTTTAATCAACTGTCGGCGCGACCCCTGGGTCCGGAGACCCCTCGAGCCACCGCGGATCCGAGCGGCAGCAGCCCGGTGCTTGCATGGGGGCAGTACACAAACAGTTCATCCATCATGTTTACCCCTGAACCAGACTTCTAGGCCTCAACCTTCACCTTTGTGAATATTAAACATTGAGATATCATAGTGGAGGAAATATGTAACCCCAGGTTGGGATCCCCTAAACAACTTGGGTTTAGGAGTTTTCTGACTGCCATGTTTCCTTATGCACAGAGGGACAGGCACTGATAAAGTGTCCCCTTTTTGCCACAAAAAAACAAACTCTGTCCCTTTTTGGAGGAATAAAGGTTTTTCCCCCATGGGACGTCCCTCCAAGCCGCATGGGTTCGGGACAGGCCTCAGAAGGTAATGCAGGTACAGAAACACCTTTCCAGAACGTTTCATGAGACCTCTGCTGAAATTGGCATTCAAGATGTATTACCAGAGACATGGCAGAGGGAGGGGGCTCATACATAACTAAAGCCTCCTTTACCCTCTCCGACAACCCCTGGAAAAACTGGGATTTCAGTGCAAGGTTGTTCCACTTTGTGACCGGCACCAAAATTCAGCGCAATGATCCTTTGCCGGCCGATTCCCCTGTTACAATGAACGAATCTTAGACTCAGGTAAAGATATTTTATTTGTTCATCATAGATAAGCCCGAGTGTCGAGAAAAACCCTTCCACCATAAAAAGAGGGTGAATCAGAGGGAAAGAAAAAGACCGACGATTGTGGGTCCCCACTCAAGAGTGAGACAATAATTCCCATCTGCTGTTCCTCACCAGCAGAGGAGTGGGGACATAAATGAAAATATAACTATAATGTCACAATGCGACTGTTAGGATAGCAGGGGGCGAGGGACTCCTATGCTGTCCCTCATGCTAGGGGTCTCTACGCTATCCCTAACTTCAGGGTTACCTCTAATAGTAGAGATGCCTGAGTCCCATTACTGGCTGTGCTCCTGACCAGTACTACTATGATACCCCTCTCCCACCAGGGAAGGAATGGGCAAGAGTGTGATGGAAAACAGATAAAAACAGACAAAGGAAAACCAAAATTCTGACACACTGCACTTACACAGGAAAAGACAATAAAAGACTTAGGAGAAAGGTAAGAGCAGGAAGGTAACAACCAATAAGCAACAAGTGTTAACTCCACAACCGCACATATAACGTATGGATCATAACAATTCACCAGACTAGGTAAGATGCACTATAGCTGGCATAGGCGGAAGGATCTAGCCAACATATCTGGAGGGAGCAGATGTGATTGACCTCCCCACCACATCTAATCAAAAGAACCTAACAAACAGACTAACAAAGATTAACTATTGCTAGTCTGTCTATGAGTTACTAATCTGCAGGTCGAGGCCTGAGTCCGCCTATGCTGATCACAGACACCAGAGAAGTTAGCGGCGTGTCAGACTCTCTAGTCTGAACAGAACCTGATGCCATCATGACAGTTGGCAAAGTTTGTAAAAATCTCCATGTGATAAAAGCCCACAAATCAAAGAGAAGGAAGCCCTAACAGAGGTATCACATCAATCTAATCAAGCCATGGTGAGATAGGGAAACCCAGTAAGTCCAAGCCGATATGGAAGATGTCAAGGTGGCAGAGACGATGTCAACTGCCCAAAAGCAGCAGAACCAAGAACTGCTTCATCGGAACAGAGACTTTTTCTCAGAACTGCCATGTTGTATCCAGGTCATAGAACATAAAATCCTCACGGGACCTCATGTCCAAATGAGTTTGAAGCCATACTAGATTCCTGAGGCATGCCGAGAGGTAATCTCGAAGGAAGTGAAGTTGCACCTATGAGTGTATGTGTGGCGCCCTGGACTAGCACAGGTACTACAACATACACCCCCACCCCGAGACAGGCACATCAGCCAGACACAAAATCCTTGTTGCCTCCCTCCAGTGGCTGATGTCCACACCAGGTGGGGTGGAGCCAGGAGGTTGGCCCCACCCACTGAGGAGTTCATAGTCCTGGAGGCGGGAAAAGGAAGGGAGTGCAGTTAGGGAAGTGAAAGAGAGAGGAGTGAAGTGGTAGTGGAGGAGCAATCTGACCGTGTCCGGGTGTGTGGCCCGGGCACTAAGAGCAAGGTTGGCAGACGGTGGTGGCCGTCTGCGGGAGAGGCAGATCAACGCAGAACCGTAGGACCGGGGACGGGCGGTGGCCCGCCGGTACCGAACCGGGGAGCGAAGTGAAGCCAGCACACTCAGGCAGGGCCTGCGGACCCCGACCAGGCTTGGAGCCGCCATTACAGGTCAAATCCGTCAGTGACCGGAACCCCAGGGGTTTCCTAACAGCCAAGACCCGATTGAAGGCAACCGTCCAACCAGCAAAAGGAAATACAGCTACCGCCACAGCTAGAGTTAAAAGGGCCAGAGCCTGCGGGCAAAAGGGCTCCTCCGGCACATATACACGTCGGGGAGCAGGTTACCGGTGGGAATCCATCGGGACCGAACATACACACAGGTGCAGGGAAAGGCAGCCATCACCAACCGTCCAGGAGAAGCCACAGCAGCCGGCTGCGGAACCCGTCCATCCAGCCGTTTGGTTTACCAGAGACTTTGTGTACATTTGTGGCTGAGTGAGTACTACCGTGCCTTCCGGCACCGCGCTGCGCAGTCCAAGCGACCCTGCACCTTCCCGACCCTGCCTCCCCGTCACCTCACCGGGCCCCGGGACCACCAACCCCTACCCACGGAGGGGGAGAACAACATCCCAGCTGCTCCCTGCCATCGCTCCCGGGATCCCCGTTACCAGCAGCGGTGGTCACGGACCAAATCCCCAAACCAAACTACCCCCTTTCACTCACGGGTGAGGAGCGCCGCTCGAGTCCCCGAATCCGGTCCACCGCTCGAGCCACCGAGCAGCCATCGCAGCAGCGCCGGACCCGAGCGTTAGCGAGCGCAGCGGCGGCGGCGCCCTCCCCGCCCACGACATATGGACAGTCCAAGAGTCGCTGGTTCAGTTCCATTGTCTTAGGGGTACTTTGCACGCTGCGACATTGCAAGCTGCTGCTGCAATGTCGAACGCGATAGTCCCCGCCCCCGTCGCAGCAGCGATATCTTGTGATTGCTGGCGTAGCGAACATTATCGCTACGCCATCTTCATATGCACTCACCTGGCCTGCGACGACGCTCTGGCCGGCGACCCACCTCCTTCCTAAGGGGGCGGGTCGTGCGGCGTAACAGCGACGTCACACATCAGGAGGCCAATAGCAGCGGAGGGGCGTAGATGAGCAGGATCTAAACATCCCGCCCACCTCCTTCCTTCCGCATTGCAGCCAGGACGCAGGTAGGAGATATTCCTCGCTCCTGCGGCTTCATACACAGCGATGTGTGCTGCCGCAGGAACAAGGAACTACATCGTACCTGTCGCTGCACCATTATGGAAATGTCGGACCCTACACCGATGATACGATAACGACGCTTTTGCACTCATTAATCGTATCAAAAAGGATTTGCACACTACGATATCGACTGCGACGCCGGATGTGCGTCACTTTCGATTTGACCCCACCAACATCGCACCTGCGATGTCGTAGTGTGCAAAGCCCGCCTTAGCGCTGAAACTAGATGGAGAACGGTGGTTCTGCAAAGACTACTAGAAGCTGAACGAGATGTCCACGTTCGACACATATCCAATGCCCTGTGTCTCATGAGCTCATCAAGAGTCTAGGGCCAGTCCACTACATCATTACGCTGAACCTAATGAAAGAGTATAGGCAGATTCCACTTTCCAAAGGTGTAAAGGATTAGACAGCCTTCTCAACTCCAGATGGATCAGATGTATATTTACAATAGGTTAGTATGCCATTTGGGCTGCAAGGAGCTCCAGAAAACTTCCAGAGAGCCATAGAGGAAATTCTAGCTCTCCACAACAAATGTGCAGTGACCTACCTGAATGATATCATGATTTTCAGCCAGGATTGTAGAAGCCATCTGGGCAGGGTTTAGGCGATATTTGATGAGTTAAGGAAGGCAGAGGTTTTCATCAACCCGAAAAAATGTGTGATTGTGATGGAAGAATTCAATTTCTTGGGCTATGTGATGGGCAGGGGCGAGATCAAGCCTCAATTGAATAAGGCGGATGCCATCCAGAACTGTCCAAAACCACTATCAAAGAAACAAGTTAGAGCGTCTGTGAGCATCATGGGCCACTAACATTGCTTCACCCGAACATTGCCATGGTGGTGCACCTCTGACCGACCCCCTTAAGGGCACAAAGGTATCTGCTGGGTTGCCGGAGGAGATCACCACAGGAACCGATATTTTGGGCTGCTGTCCAAACACTATGCAGATTAGAGAATTAGCGAAGATTCACTCACGTGGTTATTGTGATTGACTTCCGCTCGTGGAAGAAGCTTGACTCAACTGCTGTGATGCACGTTGATGAAGCGCTACAAGAAATTTGTCAGGATCTGGTTGACCCTCTAGAGCTTGGCCGTTGGACTGTGGATGGTAGGCTGACGAGAAGTCCAAGGTGACATCCAGCAGCTTACAGGTAGTGACTCGCCCACCCCAGGGCTATGGGACACCCGGTGCCGGGCCGGACTAGTCCGGAGGTAGTCAGTGGTGGCTGGGCCCGGCTCCGTGGCCCTGGTGGGTGTCAGTAGAATATGTGGCTTGAATTAAAGTTTGTGTTCGTGACGCCACCTGTGGTCTGCGGCTATTAAGCCGCCGCTGCTGTGTGAGGCCTCCGGGGTGATGTTATGGCAGCAATGGTGGTACTGCTCCCCACAGGTGGAGCGGAACCCCGGGAACTCTGTTAGTGCTCGTGAAAGTCTATGGTGTTGTGTGGCTAACACGGTGCAGGGCCGACAGGCAATGAAAGAACCAGGCACAAACAACAGTCTCTTTACCTTTTCCTCTTTTACTTTGGGAGCAGTCCAGCCCTGGGAGACTGTTACAGGTGGTGATGGGGATCCGGTCGGCCTGGAAGTACTTGGGGTGATCTTTCTGGCCAGCTGAGTATGAGGCCTACTCCTGTGCTTTTCTTTGTTATGATAGGACCCTGCTTCTCTGAATCCAGCAATGGCCCTCTTTGCTGCTGGGACTGATGGTACATCCCTTTCCCTCTGTAGTAGGCTGCGCAGGCCCTCTCTGGTGCTTCTCTGCTGGAGTCCACACCGGGCCCTGATGCTGCAGCTGTACCTTCGGGCTGTTTATGGGCCAGGTGCTTGCAGCTCTCCTGCCCTTCGGATTCGGCTACCAGGGAGTATTTTAAGCCCTGGTGGCCACAGACTCCGATGTCCGAGTCTCTTCGCTGCCTCTCTGCTACTCCTGCTTCCCTGGGCCAAGCTACTCTAGCTCTAGGCCCCAGATCCACAGGACAGCACACTCTGCGTCTGCTCACTGTCACTTCTCTCTACAGACTGACTCTACTTCCTCCCTCAGGTCAGACTTGAGGAAGGCTCCCTGGAATTCCAGGTTCAGAGCTCCCCCTGCTGGCCGGAGGGAGAACTGCGGTGGATGTTAAACTTGCTGGCCAATGGACCTCCCCATTACCTCCAGGCTCAGCATTAACCCTTTGGAAGGGCAATGCTGTTGTGGCGACCAGGTCCTGGGGCGCCACACTCCCCCTTAGTTAAATTCAGTACTCCCGGACTGTGGAAAACAAAACAAGACATACATGATACAACCTTAAACAACTTTAAGAGTCCAGTGTGGCTCCCAGCCGAGTGTCCATTACACTGCTCCATGGGGTACCCGCCGCGATAAAACCCCCAACATAGGCTCTGGGCGTGCGTCAGAGCATTGATGACCCCACTCTATGCACGCCGGACGGGTTTTTCTTCAGGGGTGCTGAGCACACTGGTGCTAACTATGTACAGCTAGGTGTTGGCCACCCATAGTCCAGTGGCCCAATTGTCCATTTTCTCAATCAAAAAAGAAAAACATTTTATACACAACATTACAGACATTGCACATAACTATTTACATTCTAATAAGTACTCTTTCTTTTTACTCTCTATACCTTGGAGGGGGCTGTCCCCGAGTGCTGCGTTGAGACCTGCGTAGCTCTGGTGTTTGTCCCTGACTACTTGGTGTGTCTTCTACCTCAGCACTACAGGTAGGCCTAACCCTGATAGGTATGCGTGATGAGTGCCTATGTGGTCCAAGAGTCGCCAAGGGTATGACAGGTTCACCACTGACAGGGGGTTGATTCTCCTGTTCCACTGCTGGCGTGTCATCTCGTGTTGGAGCGGAAGGTTCTTTAGGTAGATCTGGAACCTCTTCTGTTTCTGGCTCGACCAACTGCGGGAATGTCAACACTGGTACCCCTATGGCATTGTTTATTCGGGTCCAAGTTTTGGGGAATTTCCCAAGGATTGTTTGGATCATCTCTTCCTCTTTTTCTTGACTTTGGGGACTTTCTTGTACTTCTTCTACTTCTTTTTGGGTTCTGCACCGTTCGGGGCTTGCTTTCAGGCGGTCTCGAGAAACTGCTTGATAGGTCTTGCCTTCATCTTTGCTTATGAGGCATACCTTACTATTGTCAAAGTTGGAGGGAATAATGGTGTAGGGTTCATTCTCCCACTGATCATCTAATTTATGCGCCCTCCGCTTTTTCTTGAGGACCTGTTCTCCAGGTGCTAAGGGAGTTGCTGGAGCTGTTTGATTGTAATGCTGCTCTTGTCTCGTTCTTGCTTGGGACAGGCTCCTTTCTACGCATTCCTGGACCTTGCGGTACTGCTGTTGTCGCTCTGTATCCCAATCTTCTATCTCCTGAACCGCTTCAGGTGACACAGTCCCCATCTCAAAGTCTACAGGCAACTTGCCAGGTCTTGCTCGCATCAGGTAAGCAGGGCTGCAGTTGGTCGAATTTACTGGGATATGGTTGTACAGGTCTACCAGATCTGGTAACTTCTCCGGCCATTGATTTCTTTCTTCCAGAGGTAGAGTCTTGAGCATATCAATGACCACATGGTTCATCTTCTCGCACAATCCATTGGTTTGGGGGTGGTATGGTGTTGTTCTGATTTTCTTACAACCATACATGTTACAGAACTCTTGGAACACCTCTGCCTCGAATGCAGGACCTTGATCAGTCAGTACCCTCTCAGGGTAACCGTGAGGTCGACAAAAGTATGCCTGAAATGCTCTAGCTGCTGTTCTGGCTGTCTGGTCCTTCACAGGCACTACTACCAGGAAACGAGAGTAATGGTCCACAATGGTGAGGGCGTACACATAGCCTGACCGGCTTGGTGTTAACTTCACGTGGTCCAGGGCCACCAACTCCAGGGGCTGCTTCGTGACAATTGGCTGTAGGGGAGACCTCTGGCTGGCATCATCTTTCCGCCTCAGGTTACACGGACCACAGTCTCGGCACCACTTCTCGACTGTCTTTCTCATGTGCACCCAGTAGAACCGATCACGGAGTAAGGTCTCCAACTTCTTCCACCCGAAGTGTCCTGCGTTATCATGGTAAGCTGCTAGGACCATTGGAGTATCCCTCTGTGGGACCACTATCTGCCAGACGAGTTCATTTGTTCGCCAGTTGACATATCTCTTGCAGAGCTTGCCTTGGTACGTGAACAGTCGTCCCCGCTCCTTCCACAGCTGCTGGGCTTCTTCTGGAGCATCTGGGCCAAGATGGGTCTCAGCTTGTGCTAGCTTTTCTTTGACCAATCGCACGGCCGGGTCACCGTCCTGTGTCTCTTCCCAATTATGGTGGAGTAATGGGTTGACCGAGACCTCGTGCTGGCTCGAGCGCTTCACTCCTACAGCATGCTCACACTGGGAAACACCTTGGTGATGGAAAGCCGGTAACTCTATCTCTTCGAGTTCATCCAGGTCTTCTCCAGATTCGGGTAAGTGAGGCATTCTGGACAGCGCATCAGCATTGTTATTCTTCTTGCCAGCCCGGTACTTGATGGCAAAGTCAAAGTTAGACAGCCGGGCCATCCATCGCTGTTCCAACGCACCTAACTTGGCTGTTGCCAGATGCGTCAACGGATTATTGTCCGTGAAGATGGTGAACTTGGCCGATGCCAGATAGTGCTTGAAGCGTTCAGTCACTGCCCAAACAATAGCGAGGAACTCCAGCTTGAAGGAACTGTAGTTTTCTAGATTCCTTTCTGTGGGCCGAAGCTTCCTACTGGCGTAAGCTATCACCTTCTCTCTGCCTCCCTGCACCTGGGACAGAACTGCTCCCAGTCCCACGTTGCTGGCGTCTGTGTACAGTACAAACGGCTGGCTGTAGTCAGGGTAGGCCAGAATTTCTTCTCCCGTGAGAGCCCCTTTCAGCCGGACAAAGGATGTTTCTAGTTGGCTGCTCCATTCAAATGGAGGGCTCTGCTTCTTAGCCTGCTTTGGCTGGCCCACCAGGAGATCTTGAAGGGGCGCTGCTATCTTTGTGAAACCATCAATGAACCTTCGGTAGTAGCCCACCAGCCCAAGGAACTGCCGCACCTCCTTTACCGTGGTGGGTCTTGGCCAGTCCTTGATTACGGTGACTTTCTCCGGATCAGATGCCACACCTTCTGCGCTGACCACATGACCCAGGTACTGTACCTTTGGCTTCAAGAGGTGACATTTGGACGGCTTTATCTTCAGGCCATATTTCGACAAGGACTCAAACACTTCTGCTAAGTGCCTCAGGTGGTCTTCATAAGTCTTGGAGTAGACTATGACGTCATCCAGGTACAACAGCACGGTTTCAAAGTTGTGGTGGCCCAAGCAGCACTCCATCAACCTTTGGAATGTCCCTGGGGCGTTGCAGAGCCCGAATGGCATACAGTTGAACTCACAGAGGCCCATTGGTGTCGTGAATGCAGTCTTCTCCTTGTCCGCCTATGCCACGGGAACCTGCCAATACCCACTGGTGAGATCCAAGGTGGAGAAATAGTTAGCTGACTTTAAGGCTGTTAGTGACTCCTCTATTCTGGGTAGTGGATAAGCATCTTTATGTGTAATGCGGTTAATTTGCCTGTAATCTACGCACATTCTCATTGTACCATCTTTTTTCTTTACGAGCACTAGTGGAGCTGCCCAGGGGCTACAACTATCTCTGATAACCCCAGCCTCCTTCATTTCCCGTTACATTTCTTTGGCACGCTGATACTGTGCGGGGGGCACAGGGCGGTATCTCTCTTTAATGGGATGATGATCACCCGTGGGGATTTGATGTTTAACCCCTTTTACCTGCCCAAAATCTAGGGGGTGTTTGCTGAAGACCCGCTCGTACTCCTTTACCACTCGGTAAACCCCATGCTTTTGGTGTGAGGGGGTGGAGTCGGTGCCCACATGTAATTTTTGGCACCAGTCTTCCAGCTGCCCCTTGGAGCCATTGTCTTCCGCCTGGTCGGACGGGATCAAGGGTTCCACTGCTTTGATGGTATTGTTGCTGACAGTGTACAGTTTTGCTACAGTGGCGTACCGGGGCAATTTGGCTTCCTCCTCCCCACAATTCAGGACACGGACGGGCACTCTCCCCTTGCGGACGTCCGCTACCCCTCTGGCTATCAGGACTCCAGGCCTACTGTCTGAATACACCGGTTCTACCAAGGCATGGTAATCCTGACCCTTGAGGCCTATTGCTGCCCGACACCATATCAACATTTCACTTCTTGGGGGTATTGCAATGGGGAGGGGGTCACTTATCCTCACACTGCCAATTTCTCCTCCGGCCAGCTCTACCTGCTGCCTCCTCATCAGGGCTCTGATCTCCCTCTGTAGGGCACGCTGCTGCCCGGAGCTGGTAGTTTCAGACGCCTGCTGCAACAAAATTATCACTTCGGCAATACAATTTTCTATCACATTTGTACCAATGGTTAGCAGTGGGTCAGATTCTTTGCGATCAATATCTACAATTATCATCCCCTGACATGGCAATTCTACCCGCCCCACTTTAATGGTTACTTCTTTATACCCAATTTGAGGTAAGGGCTGACCATTACTGGCCACAATTGTTAAATCATCATCTGGGCCATGGTCAATGTCTGAATCAGCCCAATATCTTTTGTACAATTTATAAGGGATGGTTGTTACCTGGGACCCCGTATCCAGGAGGGCATTCAAAGGGATTCCATCCAGCACAATAGGAAGGACCGGTCGTCCTCCCACATACTTGCTGCGACTGGGGGTTGAGCCGGGCTTCCTTACACCTGGGGGTTGGCTCCTGGCCCCAGGCTCGGCCCATTTAAAGGACAGTGTCTTGCAATGTGGCCCGCCTGGCTGCAGCGGCGGCAGATCGGTTGTCCCGTTGAATCATACCGGTCTGTGTCTTTGCCTTGGGTCGGCGGAATCCTCCTCTGTCGCATCCATGGGACGTCATCTGGGCTGGAGGCCAACCCGATTCTTGCAGGCGATGGGGTCACTTGTAGAGACTGCACGGTCCTGGCAAGGGCAGCTACAGTCTTGGTCAGCTCCTGGACCTGCTGTCTGAGCTCTGCAGCGGGATCCTTATCCAGGGACTGCGCCTCAGCCCCTGCAGCGGCTCGTGTTGCAGGCACCACCCCGGGGTACGTGATAGCAAAAGGCCGGAGGGGTACTGGGTCATTCCGTGTAGATTCTCTCAGTACCCGGATGGCCTGGTCCTTAAACTTTGCAAAGTCTAGAGCAGGGTTCTGCAGGACCATGATACGCAGCTGGGTCCTGTGGGCATCTGACAGGAGCCCCTCTATGAACTGCTCAGTTAGGAGCTTGTGTTCTTCACGTACACTCTCTGGGTCCACCTGTTTAACTGCTTTCAGGGCCTCCTGCAAGTTTAAGGCATAGTCCCTTATGCTGTCTGTGGCCCGTTGTTTGCACCCAAAGAATCTCATCTTTATTTCTGCTGCGGTGCGGGTGTCAAAAGTACTCTTTAGCTTGGCCAGTATCTGGGTTACTGTCCCTTTATCTGTATCAGGCCAGGACTTCACTTCACGCTGGGCCGCGCCGGTTAGCTGCCCCATTAATATGCCCACCTTCTGGCTCTCAGTCAGTGGATACACCCGGAACAAGCTGTGCAGGCTTTCTCTGAAGTCGCTTAAGGTATGGGACTCCCCGGCGTACTGCGGCAGCCATTCTGCTCCCGGGATGTACGGCATTGTGATCGGCATTACCGGTGCTACAGCGGAGGCTGGGGCGACGGCGACTGGGATTGCTTCGGCTGGTGCCGCGGCGTCTCGGGCTATGGCAGCCACCTGCCCTCCCTCCGAGTCGGACATCTTCCTCCCCCTTAGTGAACCTTACCAGGCTCCGTTCACTTTTCAAATTCCCTTCTGGGTCGCGCGGGGTTAACGGCGCTCTGCTCTGATGGCGCGCTCCCTTCGCGCTCTTTGTCAGGCACGCCCCCCTTCTCCCTGCGCTCGGCGAGGCTAATGGCGGCGGCAGTTTGCAAACAGTAACAGTCTTTTAAGCACAGTTTCTGCAGGCGCACAGTACCCGGTGGGACCGGGCACGAAATCCTGTTCGTGACGCCAAAAGTTGACTCGCCCACCCCAGGGCTATGGGACACCCGGTGCCGGGCCGGACTAGTCCGGAGGTAGTCAGTGGTGGCTGGGCCCGGCTCCGTGGCCCTGGTGGGTGTCAGTTAAATATGGCTGGTGACTTGGGGGTTTGTGTTTGTGACGCCACCTGTGGTCTGCGGCTATTAAGCCGCCGCTGCTGTGTGAGGCCTTCGGGGTGATGTTATGGCAGCAATGGTGGTACTGCTCCCCACAGGTGGAGCGGAACCCCGGGAACTCTGTTAGTGCTCGTGAAAGTCTATGGTGTTGTGTGGCTAACACGGTGCAGGGCCGACAGGCAATGAAAGAACCAGGCACAAACAACAGTCTCTTTACCTTTTCCTCTTTTACTTTGGGAGCAGTCCAGCCCTGGGAGACCGTTACAGGTGGTGATGGGGATCCGGTCGGCCTGGAAGTACTTGGGGTGATCTTTCTGGCCAGCTGAGTATGAGGCCTACTCCTGTGCTTTTCTTTGTTATGATAGGACCTTGCTTCTCTGAATCCAGCAATGGCCCTCTTTGCTGCTGGGACTGATGGTACGTCCCTTTCCCTCTGTAGTAGGCTGCGCAGGCCCTCTCTGGTGTTTCTCTGCTGGAGTCCACACCGGGCCCTGATGCTGCAGCTGTACCTTCGGGCTGTTTATGGGCCAGGTGCTTGCAGCTCTCCTGCCCTTCGGATTCGGCTACCAGGGAGTATTTTAAGCCCTGGTGGCCACAGACTCCGATGTCCGAGTCTCTTCGCTGCCTCTCTGCTACTCCTGCTTCCCTGGGCCAAGCTACTCTAGCTCTAGGCCCCAGATCCACAGGACAGCACACTCTGCGTCTGCTCACTGTCACTTCTCTCTACAGACTGACTCTACTTCCTCCCTCAGGTCAGACTTGAGGAAGGCTCCCTGGAATTCCAGGTTCAGAGCTCCCCCTGCTGGCCGGAGCGAGAACTGCGGTGGATGTTAAACTTGCTGGACAATGGACCTCCCCATTACCTCCAGGCTCAGCATTAACCCTTTGGAAGGGCAATGCTGTTGTGGCGACCAGGTCCTGGGGCGCCACAGTAGCCCTCCAGAATCGAGATGTGAACTGGACACCTCTGTTGGATACAATGTGGGGAGAAAGGCCGTGCAGGTAGAAGATGTGCTGGATGACGTATTCAGTGAGCACTGGTGCAAAAGGCAAACTGGACAATGGAGTGAAATAGGCCATTTATGAAAATCTGAGAAAAAGGATATCCCCGGAACACTATTGTATTTCCCAATTTTTGAAGTCAAAGAAAAATGAAAATGTCTTGATATTTATTTTAATCTTTTAATTGCAAAAAAAAGGAAATTATAGTACAATTGCAGAGAGTCCGCCTAAAAACATTTCGGCCTTCATCTGGTCGGACAGACTGACTAAATATGTGGGAGATCCACAAATGGCAAAACGCTGGTATGAGCAATCAATCATCTGGATATGCCATTATCTAATGATAAAGACGGAAATAGTCAATCAGGGGTCAATAATAGAAACTCGTCACAGTTGTCATGATTCTGTATAGGAGAAAAGGGCTGCAGCCTCTGCTTATGTGTACGTTGCGTATCCCTCAAAGTAAGGCAGGATGCCAATCTGTATATGAATTACAAGATGGCAGTATGGAATCGGGCCTGGATGCAGTATGACTATTGGAGAGTTGCATTGAATTAGTGCAGTTAGCACATTAGTAAGCACTCTTAGCATGTAACTCTTAGCATCTATGTCATTAGATAATGTCATATCCAGATGATTGATTGCCCATACCAGCGTTTTGCCATTTGTGGATCTCCCACATATTTAGTCAGTCTGTCCGACCAGATGAAGGCCGAAATGTTTTTAGGCGGACTCTCTGCAATTGTACTATAATTTCCTTTTTTCGGCAATTAAAAGATGAAAATAAGTATCAAGTCATTTTCATTTTTCTTTGACTTCAAAAATTGGGAAATACACCAGTGTGCCGGGGATATCCTTTTTCTCTGTGACCTTTTTTTCCTCCTGAGCACCTGTAATAGGCGACGCTAGGTCCTCCTACTTTATTTATGAAAATCTGTCCACTACCAATCAGGTGGACGGTGCAGCCGGAGGACTTCGACAGATCGGTGATAAAGTCCATCGATATATGCTGCCAAGAAGCGCATGGCACTGGTAGGGGCAGAAGTCATCCAGCAGGAAGCTTCTTAGGGGTCTATTTGCAGGCACATGAGAAATAGACCAAACAAACTCCACAACATCTTGATGCAGCATAGGCCACCTGTAATGCCAGAGATCAGATGGAAAAAATTCTTCTGTCCAACATGGCTGGCCAACTTGACTTGTTGGAATAACCCCACTGAAGAACATGCTTCCTGTCTGCTTCAGTGACGGAAGTCTTTCCTGGAGGAACTTGAGATACATCTACTGGAGCCATGTGAGCATCTTTAAAGGCTTAACAATGTGTTGAGGCTCTTCCTCTTGATCAACTGACAGAAAGAACCTGGACAGTGCATCTGCCTTGACATGCTTCTTGGCCAGACAGAAGTGCAGAATGAAATTGAAGTGGACGAAGAACAGCGACCACCAGGCATGGCGCGGATTTAGCCTTTGAACCGACTGTAGATAGGCCAAGATTTGTGGTCGGTGTAGATAATGACTGGATGCACCGCTCCTTCCAGAAGATATCACCAATCCTACAGGGCCATCTTGGTTGCCAGCAGTTCTCGATCACCAATCGACTATTTACGCTCAGACAGACAGAGAGAAGGCCCTCGAAAAGAAACTGCAGGTTACTATCTTACCGATAGACTTCTGCGAGAGAACCACATTGGCCCAAGAGGATGAAGCATCCACCACCAGAAAGAACTGCCTGTTAATCTATGGTCTATGCAATGCTGGAGCTGAAGAGAAGGGTTCTTGAGGGCAACAAATGCACTCTCCTCTTCTGGAGCCCACATCTTAGGATTCGCCCCCTTGTAGATCAAGGCTGCAATGGTAAGGATGCGGGACAAAAATTGCGGGATGAATTGGCGGTAATAATTGGTGAATCCGAGGAACCACTGGATTGCCTTTACTCGGTCATGACGGGGCCACTTCAGCACAACTGATACCTTGTCTGGGTCCATCTTCAGGCTGGTGTCCGAGATTATGTAACCCAGGAAAGGCAGGGAAAACCGCTCAAATGGGCATTGTTGAATTTAGCACACAGATTGCTTTCCCCAAAGGGGGTGTTACACACAGCGATATCGCTGGTGTAAGCACCCGCCCCCGTCGTTTGTGCGTCACGGGCAATTCTCTGCACAAAATCGTTAGTAGCCGTCACACGGACTTACCTGCTGTTGCCGGCGAACCGCCTCCTTTCTAAGGGGGCAGTTCGTGCGGTGTCACAGAGGCGTCACTAAGTGGCCGCCCAATAGAAGCGGAGGGGCGGAGATGAGTGGGACGTAACATCCCGCCCATCTCCTTTTTTCCGCATTGCCGGTGGCTGCAGGTAAGCTGCAGTTCGTCGTTCTCGAGGTGTCACACGTAGCGATGTGTGCTGCCTCGGGAACGGCGAACAACCTGCGTGCTCAACAGTCAACGATTTTTTAAAAAGGAGCAACGTGTCAACAATGGACGATAAGGTGAGTATTTTCCATCGTTAGCGGTCGTTTCTTGCTGTCACACGCAATGACGTCGCTAACGATGTCGGATGTGCATCACGGAATCCGTGATCCCGGCAATATATCGTTAGATACGTTGCTGCGTGTAACGGGGCCTTTAGTCTCTGTAGTACCTGGAAAACATTCCTCCTCTGTGTAGGTAGATCGGGAGGGAACACTGGGATGTTCTGTATGACTGAGAGGCATCAGGTGTTTAAGGCGCCCTCCCCTTAAGGAAGGTGCCAGGGAAACGTGATCTATTCCTAGAGACACGTTGCTAGTTGTCAGGTCCCTCATTGTGCTGCTGTTGCTGTGTTACTTACACTTGTCTGTTTCATAGTCTCAGCTGCTGCATTGTATCCTATCGGCCAAGTCTGCTATACTGGTCACTACTGCACTTTCCCCTATCAGCCAAGTCCACTATACTGAGGGCAGCTGCCTCTTACACTATCGGCCAAGTCTGCTATACCGGTCACTACTGCACTTTCCCCTATCAGCCAAGTCCACTATACTGGGGGCAGCTGCCTCTTACACTATCGGCCAAGTCTGCTATACCGGTCACTACTGCACTTTCCCCTATCAGCCAAGTCCACTATACTGAGGGCAGCTGCCTCTTACACTATCGGCCAAGTCTGCTATACCGGTCACTACTGCACTTTCCCCTATCAGCCAAGTCCACTATACTGGGGGCAGCTGCCTCTTACACTATCGGCCAAGTCTGCTATACCGGTCACTACTGCACTTTCCCCTATCAGCCAAGTCCACTATACTGGGGGCAGCTGCCTCTTACACTATCGGCCAAGTCTGCTATACTGGTCACTACTGCACTTTCCCCTATCAGCCAAGTCCACTATACTGGGGGCAGCTGCCTCTTACACTATCGGCCAAGTCTACTATACCGGTCACTACTGCACTTTCCCCTATCAGCCAAGTCCACTATACTGGGGGCAGCTGCCTCTTACCCTATCCGCTAAGTTTGCAATACCAGCCGCTGCTGCATCGTACCCTATTGGCCAAGTCTGCTATACTGGGGGCAGCTGCTGTGTACCATATTTGCCGAGCCTGCCTCATCAGAGACTGTCAGTGTCCTTAGCCCTGGGGTCAGCTGTCGCAGCACCGAGTCTCCCTGAGTGGCACCTGGTTTCTATCTGCAGCTCCACCCTCACCATCAGGGGCTCTGGTGAAAACCTGGTGATAATCATAGTTACGACCCTCAGGTATTCTGTGTACGGAGGCCCAGTGGGTCCACTCCCCGAAGCCCGCGCCAGCATTGCAAGCTGGGAGACTTAGGCTTCATAAACCAGTCAAAAGTAACAAACTCAAAGCAGCCTTTATCTGGCATAAAAGGAATAAACAGAACTTAGTCCATGTACTGCTCCGGGGTCAGTCCACTCAGGTAAATGTGCAGCTCTCTTAACAGCAGCACCCCGGTGGAGGTCTGCACACCTCCATACACACAGACAACAGATTGAATTTACAAGCTTCCATTTTACCTCCTGGACCACACCCCAGGGTGGAGATATACGAAAAGTCGTCCCACCCATCTCTTTGACTGTCCACAAAATCCCGGCCCTGTCATGGCCTATTAACCCTCTCAGCGTTTAACATGCTGAAGCATGAATCAGGGTTTACATCACGGAGGCTATCAACCTCGGTGAAACATATCTCCCCTACAGGATTTTACCAGTGACCATCTTACAATACAATACACACTCATACTGTGCACACATATACCTGCACACATACTACACATGGATACATGTAACACACAAACAGAACACACATATAGAGATACAAACATACTACACATGGATACATACACAAGCATACATACTGCACACACAGGTACAGATACATACACCTATACTACACAAACATCCATATGCACAAATACTGTACTCATATATACATGTACAAATACTACACATGTATACATGTAACCCTCACACTGTACACACATACAGATATACATACACACACTGTACACACACTGTACACACATACAGATTTACATACACACACTGTACACACACTGTACACATAGACAGATATACAGACATACATACACACACTGTACACACATACAGATATACATACACACATACACACACTGTACACACATACAGATATACATACACACACTGTACACACATACAGATATACATACACACACTGTACACACATACAGATATACATACACACACATACACACACTGTACACACATAGAGATATACATACACACACTGTACACACATACAGATATACATACACACACTGTACACACATACAGTATACAGATATACAGACACACATACACATACACATACTGTACACACATACAGATATACATACACATACACACACTGTACACACATACAGATATACATACATACACTGTACACACATACAGATATACATACACACACTGTACACACATACAGATATACATACACACACTGTACACACATACAGATATACATACACACACTGTACACACATACAGATATACATACACACACTGTACACACATACAGTATACAGATATACAGACACACATACACACATTGTATATTAGCAGGGCACATGTACAGATATACAGACATACATACACACATTGTATATTAGCGGGGCACATGTATAGAAATACAGACACACATACACACATTGTATATTAGCGAGGCACATGTATGTACAGACACACATACACACATTGTATATTAGCGAGGCACATGTACAGATATACAGACACAAATACACACATTGTATATTAGCGGGGCACATGTACAGATATACAGACACACACACATTGTATATTAGCGGGGCACATGTACAGATATACAGACACACATACACACATTGTATATTAG
Source organism: Anomaloglossus baeobatrachus (assembly GCF_048569485.1). Classification (NCBI taxonomy): domain Eukaryota; kingdom Metazoa; phylum Chordata; class Amphibia; order Anura; family Aromobatidae; genus Anomaloglossus; species Anomaloglossus baeobatrachus. The sequence goes on from NC_134358.1 coordinate 576,104,269, forward strand.
CGGGGCACATGTACAGATATACAGACATACATACACACATTGTATATTAGCGGGGCACATGTACAGATATACAGACATACATACACACATTGTATATTAGCGGGGCACATGTATAGAAATACAGACACACATACTGTGAGGAAAGAGTTAACCTTTTTCACTGACTTAATAAAAATAATAGAAATTCATTCTCCCTGGCAAGACCGAACCAGACTTATTTGCGTAATAAACTATGAGACCAACTTCAAGGACGCAGAATGTTTTGACTTAGAGACGACTGAAAAACATTCTTGTTATGGAAAAAGAAACGTCATAGACTGTTATGGGAGTATAAGTCATTATATTAATCTCTCTTGCTGGGAATATGCAATCCACGCCTTAATGAATGTAGATTAATGAATATGTATGCTGCATAGTTACGCCCTAATCAAATCTGTATAACCTTGTAATGTAAACAAAATAATACAGTCTTTTCTATTCGGAGCCGCACGTCTCCTAGCCTTTACGTGTATAACGGTGTCTGCCTGTTTTCATTGAAGGCTAAAGGGAGGGCAGAGGGGGGTCACCGGTACCCTCTCTGCATTCGGACATCGCTGGCAATAGCTGTGACCGTTAGGTCAACCTAACATTATCTGGCGCCCGAACAGGGACCCGTGTTTGTAATCCCAGGACGCAGTGGATTGTCTTGCCAAGCCGAGGAGGAGGTGACCAGACGTGGGGACCAGAAACACCTGGCCAGGTAAGAGTTGAACCTTATTCTTCTCTTTATGCTCCCCACATCTGATCTCCCCTCTCCTCAACGCGCAAAATGGTACACTGTGAGTAGAAACTGGGTTATTGGCGGGTTTCTATTGAACTCTGAGAGAGCCTTGCCAGCTGATGTTTTCTGTGCCTTGTTTGTTTGTTTGTTTGTTTCTCTGTATTTCTCTGCCTCTCCGTGTGTCGCGTGTCTGCTCTCCTGCGCTTTACTTCTGTGCTGTTGTCCTTGTTGGTTGTCATAGATCCCATACATCAGTGAGTGTTGAAAGGGAATAGTGTACCTGCTCTGTCCAATGGATGTGATATTCACTGCCCTAGTGTTAGTGGGAATAGCCCTGTTTGCCATTGCTATCGGATATAGAGTGTATCTCTGTTACAAGAAGGGCAACCCAGCGCCATTCAACATTCTCAGCCCCCTCTGAAGTTAGGACACCACCTTTCAGTAGGAATACAAAAGGAGTTAGTCTCTGAGTATCTCCAGGAAAGGTGGTTCTAGACCTCACCTTAGGTAGGAATACAAAAGGAGTTAGTCTCTGAGTATCTCCAGGATAGGTAGGTTTAGTCCAAAGGACGTTCAAGGGTCTAAAAGCTGAAGAAGATAGAAGAAGAATGGGGCAAGGAAAATCAAAAGACAGAAGAGCTGGATGCACCCTGCAACATCTCATTACGTGTTATCATGGCAAGAGGACAGCCAGTCAGTCCAAGGAAGTTTTCAAGACATTTGGATTGAAGGGGAAGGATCAATTGGACCCCAACAAATGGAATACAATAACAGCTACTAGAGCAGGAGTGATAGCAGATAAATCATGGACTAAACTGATCAGAACTCTTTCTGACATGGCAAAAACAGCCCACGATCAAGGTTGGATATACCATGAAGAATCAGACACATGGGAAGAAGCTGGGAAGCAAGCTAATAAGGATCAACAGCCTCCTCCGTACCTGTCAGCTACTCCTGGAACAGCTCCAAAAATAGCAGGATCCCCGGAATGGACCTGCACAAACTGTGGCCAACAAAATCCGGACTGGAGTGAAAAATCTCTTCTGCGCCCAGGAGCAAAGAACTAAGGGCACAATGGGACCAGTGCATCAAGGTCCTGTGGAGAATGTCAGCTCATTTTACTACAGATTGATGCAGTCATTCGCAGATGAAGGGCTGGACTTACAAGCGGGTGCAATACGTCGCCTGATGGTAAGATCCTTCATGGATGGAATATATGCACCTCTGCCAGAAAGATTGAAAGCGTGCTACCCAGAATGGAGAAACATGGAAGACATAGATCTTCTAGTCAACAAAGCAAGTGGCTTAGAAACCGACGCAAAGGATAAAAGGAGCAACAAGAAAGTTTTCATAGCAGCAGTGGACGGTCAGCCAGAAGGTACAAGAAGGAAGGCACCGACCTGCTACTATTGTGGAGTCAGAGGACGTGATCAGAGACTGTAGAAAGAAGAAGAGGGACACTCAAAACCGACCCGAGAGTCAGGAGGAGAAGACTGCCTGACTTGCGGCAGCACGGGATAGGGATGCCAGAGGTCCATTTATACATGTCCCCCTTCACATTGGCAACAAGGAAATAAGAGCTTTGGTGGACTCAGGAGCCTCACGCTCCTGAACCCCAGGAACCTAGTGCCTGAAGGATCCATCTCATCTGAAGCTACTGTAGTATCCGGATTTGATGGACAAGCCCAGATAATCCCAATAACACATCCACTGAAGGTGAAACTGGGACCACACATGTTCGTGTCTAAATTCTTAGTGTCCCCCCTGGGTGGAGATGCCCTAGTGGGAGAAGATCTACTATCAAGACTACAAGCTCAGATTGTCTACAATGAAGATGGATCTGCTATCCTGCAAATTCCAGAAGATATCCCAGAAGAAATCCTGTGCACTCTCCAGATGATAGAAGATCAACCAGAATCTGAAGTTACACATGAAGTAAACACGGACCCAATACTTCTACAAGTTCCTGCAAAACTCTGGTCCACATCAAAAACTGACCTCGGCACACTACCCGTGCCCACAGTAAATGTTTCAGTCAAGCCTGGAATTACACCACCGCAGCTGAGACAATCCCTCCTCCCGCTACCTCTCGTAGTACATCTACCAGTACGTGGATGATTTACTACTGTGCTTCCCTAGTGAAGAGGAATGCTTACCTTTCTGGCAGAAGTAGGATGCAAAGCAAGCAGAGATAAATGCAGACGGTGGATTCCCAATGCGTCACTACTCATGCAACCGCTGTATGATTGCACAAAGAATGTTCCTTTTTTCCCTTACAGAAGAAGCTTGACAAAACTTTCAAAAGCTCAAGGAACTAGTGATTGATGCATCTGCTCTGGCACTACCAAACTATGATCTCACCTTTAATCTGTTCGTAGCAGAGCTTCAAGGATTTGCCGTAGGAGTACTCACCCAGAAGACGGACAAACATCACATAATCGGGTACTACTCCTCTCAACTTGACGACGTCACAAAAGCAGCACCAACCTGTGTCCGTGCTGTTACAGCAGTTTCAAACATACTGCAGAAAGCATCTGAAATCTCACTCGATTTCCCGACTACCATCCTTACCAGCCATTACATCTATGCTGTTCTCAATCAAGTGCAGCTGAAACACCTCTCCATGGCAAGACAAGTCAGACTCCAGTGCACGCTGTTGCTACCCCCAAACATCTCATTTGCTCGAGTTACAAGTCTAAACCTTGCTGATCTGCTGATCTTTACAAGTTTAGAAGGGGGGACAGAAGAGAGGACAGAAGAGAGTGACAAACGTACCAGCGCACCATTTGATCATGATTGTCAGGAACTCATTGAACATGAGGCAAAGCCCCTGCACAATATACAGGCAACACCGCTTACAAATCCAGACTTTGAACTTTTTGTGGATGTAGCAGATACGCTGATGAAGCAGGCAAGTTCCACACCGGATTTGCAGTAGTGACTCTATATGCAGTCCTAGCCAAACAACCGCTACCTCCACGCATATCTGCCCAAGAAGCAGAACTTCTTGCTCTCATCTGGGCAATTGAGTTTCTGGAAGAACAAACAGCGAACATCTACACGGACTCAGCCTATGCACATGGCATTGTGCACGATTTTGGCACTATCTGGCAAACTAGAGGATTCCTCACAGCAACAGGAAATCCCATCAGGCATGGAGCCTCAGTGAAGAAACTAATGGAAGTAGCCTTGATACCACAACATCTAGCAATCATAAAGGTTGCTGCCCACACCAAGGCTCAAACACCCGAGGCAAGGGGAAATCGCTTCGCCAATCAAACAGCAAAACAAGCCGCCTTACTCCCTTTGAAGGAGACGGAAACAGTGTCAACGACGGAGGAAGAAATGCAGAACCTCTTTGAGACACAAGAAAACACCTCTGAGGAAGAAAAGGCCGGATGGCGGGCCAAGGGGGCAGAAAAGGTGGAGGGGATTTGGCGCCTAAACGGACTTCCCGTCCTGCCACGCAGTTGGTTCCCTGCCATTTTCCAAGTACTCCACTACCCCACACACGGTAGCACAAACTCAATCATGAACCAGATGCAACCATATTGGGTAGCCCCCGGCTTCAGACAATACGCCTTCCAGAGAATAAAAGCTTGTCACATCTGTCAACAACACAATCCAGGCCAGCTAACTAAAACCCCGCAAAGACACATGCCAAAGACGTTTGCCCCATTTCAAAGAGTACAAATAGACTATATACAGTTGCCAAAACATGGCATCTACGAGTTTGTACTTGTCTGTGTAGACCTCTTCTCAGGATGGCCAGAGGCCTACCCTGTCAGTTCAGCCACAGCCCGAATTACAGCAAAGAAATTGGCCTGTGAGCTGGTGCCTCGGTTTGGACTCCCTGAAGTCATAGAGTCAGACAGAGGTACTCATTTCACTGGACAAGTTTTCCAGAACACCTGTGCCCTGTTAGGCATTCAGTCAGCCTTACACACGCCTTACCACCCACAGTCATCAGGGAAAGTGGAAAGGTTAAATGGAACTCTAAAGCTCAAACTAGCCAAGGCAGTGGAGGAGACTGGTAGACCATGGACAGAATGTCTCCCCATAGCTCTTTACTCTATAAGGACTACCCCGCAGGGAAAGCACAGGCTCTCACCCTTTGAAATACTCTTTGGTAGTGCACCCAGATTAGGATGCTACTTCCCACAGGAGTTACACCTGCAATGTGATAGCCTAACGTCTTATGTTGTTTCCCTGCAGAAGAGACTAACTGAAACCCACCAAAGGTTCTACTCTTCTCTACCTGATCCTGATGCCGTTCCAGGAACCCACTCTCTAAAGCCTGGTGACTGGGTCTACCTAAAGAAGCACGTGAGAAAGACCCTTGAGCCATGATTCGAAGGGCCTTTGACTGTCCAGCTGACCACTCCAACCTCCGTCAAACTTGAGGGGAGATCGACATGGGTCCATGCCAGCCACTGCAAGAAGGCCTAATACTGCTGATAAGTATTTCTATGTGTACTCCCTTTTTGGGGCCTTCTACACCACGGCAGAATTCATTTGAGACCCATCATGAAGTGTTAGCTGAAAAACTTGAGATCACAGACTGCTGGATATGTACACACGCACTTGTGACAGCCTCTTCCATGCCATACTTAGCCATACCAGTCCCAATAAACAAAGTGTTTCAATGGGGAGGCTGTTACAACAGACTATCAGTGTTCCAAGTGTTACTCTGTTTACTAGTTGCTTATGTAGTGTTCAAGTTGCTAATGGCTTTGTTTTCCCGCTGCTTGAAGCAATGTAGATACAATGATTATTCAGCACCCGTATGAAATCACTAATATGCCTTTTTCTCTTCTCTACTCTTTCCTCTAGAAATCACCTTGGCGTATCATGATGAGACTCCTATCGAGAGGCATGCAGGCAGTCCTGGGTGACGGATGTGAGACGACACTCCCTGAGCAAACCCGCGGCTCAGAAAGTATCTGGAGGCTAGCCTGCTCGCTCTATAGTCCACAGCTTCTCGATGGCCCCCTGTCCATCAATCACGCCAATAGGGGGGATTGTGAGGAAAGAGTTAACCTTTTTCACTGACTTAATAAAAATAATAGAAATTCATTCTCCCTGACAAGACCGAACCAGACTTATTTGCGTAATAAACTGTGAGACCAACTTCAAGGACGCAGAATGTTTTGACTTAGAGACGACTGAAAAACATCTTGTTATGGAAAAAGAAACGTCATAGACTGTTATGGGAGTATAAGTCATTATATTAATCTCTCTTGCTGGGAATATGCAATCCACGCCTTAATGAATGTAGATTAATGAATATGTATGCTGCATAGTTACGCCCTAATCAAATCTGTATAACCTTGTAATGTAAACAAAATAATACAGTCTTTTCTATTCGGAGCCGCACGTCTCCTAGCCTTTACGTGTATAACGGTGTCTGCCTGTTTTCATTGAAGGCTAAAGGGAGGGCAGAGGGGGGTCACCGGTACCCTCTCTGCATTCGGACATCGCTGGCAATAGCTGTGACCGTTAGGTCAACCTAACATTATACACATTGTATATTAGCGAGGCACATGTATGTACAGACACACATACACACATTGTATATTAGCGGGGCACATGTACAGATATACAGACACACATACACACATTGTATATTAGCGGGGCACATGTATGTACAGACACACATACACACATTGTATATTAGCGGGGCACATGTACAGATATACAGACACACATACACACATTGTATATTAGCGGGGCACATGTACAGATATACAGACATACATACACATATTGTATATTAGCGGGGCACATGTATAGAAATACAGACACACATACACACATTGTATATTAGCGAGGCACATGTATGTACAGACACACATACACACATTGTATATTAGCGGGGCACATGTACAGATATACAGACACAAATACACACATTGTATATTAGCGGGGCACATGTACAGATATACAGACACACATACACGCATTGTATATTAGCGGGGCACATGTATATACAGACACACACACATTGTATATTAGCGGGGCACATGTACAGATATACAGACACACATACACACATTGTATATTAGCGGGGCACATGTATGTACAGACACACATACACACATTGTATATTAGCGGGGCACATGTACAGATATACAGACATACATACACATATTGTATATTAGCGGGGCACATGTATAGAAATACAGACACACATACACACATTGTATATTAGCGAGGCACATGTATGTACAGACACACATACACACATTGTATATTAGCGGGGCACATGTATGTACAGACACACATACACACATTGTATATTAGCGGGGCACATGTACAGATATACAGACATACATACACACATTGTATATTAGCGGGGCACATGTACAGATATACAGACACACATACACACATTGTATATTAGCGAGGCACATGTATGTACAGACACACATACACACATTGTATATTAGCGAGGCACATGTACAGATATACAGACACAAATACACACATTGTATATTAGCGGGGCACATGTACAGATATACAGACACACATACACGCATTGTATATTAGCGGGGCACATGTATATACAGACACACACACATTGTATATTAGCGGGGCACATGTATATACAGACACACACACATTGTATATTAGCGGGGCACATGTACAGATATACAGACACACATACACACATTGTATATTAGCGGGGCACATGTATAGAAATACAGACACACATACACACATTGTATATTAGCGGGGCACATGTATGTACAGACACACATACACACATTGTATATTAGCGGGGCACATGTACAGATATACAGACACACATACACACATTGTATATTAGCGGGGCACATGTACAGATATACAGACACACATACACACATTGTATATTAGCGGGGCACATGTATGTACAGACACACATACACACATTGTATATTAGCGAGGCACATGTATGTACAGACACACATACACACATTGTATATTAGCGGGGCACATGTACAGATATACAGACATACATACACACATTGTATATTAGCGGGGCACATGTACAGATATACAGATACACATACACACATTGTATATTAGCGGGGCACATGTATGTACAGACACACATACACACATTGTATATTAGCGGGGCACATGTACAGATATACAGACATACATACACACACTGTATATTAGCGGGGCACATGTACAGATATACAGACACACATACACACATTGTATATTAGCGGGGCACATGTATGTACAGACACACACACATTGTATATTAGCGGGGCACATGTATGTACAGACACACACACACTGTATATTAGCGGGGCACATGTACAGATCACGTATGGCCGCCCCCGGTGATCTTACACGCTGCATTGTGCGCGGTCTACAATTACTGGAGAGAGGAAAACATCCCAGAAAGCAGCAGCAGATGTGAACGTTTAACTAATGGTGAAAACACGGCTTTCCCCAGAAAAAATCCAGATTCTTCCTCCAACCAACACCCCCGACCTCCACGTCTGGGAGATTCCTCCAAAGCCCCTAATTGTTGTCAGAGACGGTAAAGGGAAAAACCTCATCAGTTCTCATATAAACAGCGCAGAGCCACAGTAATGTGCCAGATGGGGAGAATAGAAAACAGATCCGAGCTCAGCGGGCAGCAGAACCGCGGCACAGCACGTACGAGAACCGCCACCGATACAGGAACTCCGCCAGAAAAAATCACACAATACACAGCAATCAATAGTATGATATAATCATGAGCGCAACACGACTGGTACATGTTACTGCTGACAACCTGCCTATATACATGTGTGAGAGGTGTCAGCCCCGCCCCCTGGACATGTGATCAGACATGAGACCACACCCTTTATATACAGCCCCCCTGGTGATGACATCACTGATATAATGACATGTGATCAGACATGAGACCACACCCCTTATACAGCCCCGCCCCAGTGATTACATCACTGATATAATAACATGTGATCAGACCTGAGACCACACCCCTTATATACAGCCCCGCCCCAGATGGTGCCATCACTGATATAATGACATGTGATCAGACCTGAGACCACACCCCTTATATACAGCCCCCCTGGTGATGACATCACTGATATAATGACATGTGATCAGACCTGAGACCACACCCCTTATATACAGCCCCCCTGGTGATGACATCACTGATATAATGACATGTGATCAGACCTGAGACCACACCCCTTATATACAGCCCCGCCCCAGGTGGTGACATCACTGATATAATGACATGTGATCAGACCTGAGACCACACCCCTTATATACAGCCCGCTCCTCCTCTTTTACAGCTGACAACCTGCCTGCATCTATAGATGTGACAACCTGCTCCTATAAAATGGCTGGTTTCCTGCAGTTCCATCAAGAGTAAATTTCGGTGCTGTTTTTTCGGGCGCTTCTCTTGGCTCCCCAAATATTAATGAAGCTGTAATGCAGTGAGCGGGGGGTTGGGGGGCCTCGTCACGGTTGGAGCTAAACCCCTCATCTGACACCTTCTCTACGACAACTTACAACTTTGGTGGTTTTGAAGTTGTCGAGAGTTGTCTTTGATAGGCTGTTCCCGGAGAGCAGGTTATGGCGGTGTATAACCTCCATTATCCGCCGGTAACCCGGGGTCGCCTGTGTGTGGACATGGCCTGACGCTCCTCTCGTCTGTAAGGAGAGCGCAGCAGATGAAGCTTCTTTCTTTTTTATGGCCCTGAAGACTCGCGAGTCGCTGACACTTTCCTCAGTGTTTATAGCGACTCTGGGGAGGAAGGAGGACGGCTCCGGCCCTAGAAAGCGTTTCCTCCGCCGCGGACATGACTCATGCTGCACCTGTTCTGTAACTGCGACTTGTTAACGCCTTTCACAACTCAAATTCATATTTCACTTTTCTATGAGTCGAGGTGAAGACGAAATCTAATTACTGACAGACACGAGCAGGTAACGTGCGCGCTCTGCTCAGCAAAACTGGAGTATACATTCCAGCGCCATCAGACCCAAAGGAAACCCGAAAAGAGGAAGCCGCTGATCCAAGAATGGCTGGAGAGGCATAGAAAATCAGGAGAGAAGGAGGAAAGTAAGAGGAAGAACGGAGGAAAGGAGTACTGAAGACTGCAAGAAGGAGGGAGCAAAGAGGAAGGAAGAAGGGAAAAAGAGGAAGAGGAGGAAAAGAAAGAGATGTAGGAAAGAACACGACAGGGAAGAAGCAGATACGAAAGAGGAAGGAGAGAAGGAGGAAAGTAAGAGGAAGAACGGAGGAAAGGAGCACTGAAGAATGCAAGAAGGAGGGAGCGAAGAGGAAGGAAAAAGAGAAAAAGAGGAACAGGAGAAAGAGAAAGAGACATAGAAAGGAACACGACAGGGAGGAAGCAGAGACAAAAGAGGAAGGAGGAAAGTAAGAGGAAGAACGGAGGAAAGGAGTACTGAAGAATGCAAGAAGGAGGGTGCGAAGAGAAAGGAAGAAGGGAAAAAGAGGAAGAGGAGGAGGTAAAGAGACGTAGGAAGGAACACGAAAGGGAGGAAGCAGAGACAAAAGAGGAAGGAGAGAAGGAAGAACGGAGGAAAGGAGTACTGAAGAATGCAAGAAGGAGGGAGAAAAGAGGAAGGAAGAAGGGAAAAAGAGAAAGAGGAGGAAGAGAAAGAGAAGAAAGAAGGAACATGGCAGGGAGGAAGCAGAGACGAAGGAGGAAGGAGAGAAGGAAGAACGGAGGAAAGGAGTACTGAAGAATGCAAGAAGGAGGGAGCGAAGAGGAAGGAAGAAGGGAAAAAGAGAAAGAGGAGGAAGAGAAAGAGAAGAAAGAAGGAACATGGCAGGGAGGAAGCAGAGACGAAGGAGGAAGGAGAGAAGGAAGAACGGAGGAAAGGAGTACTGAAGAATGCAAGAAGGAGGGAGCGAAGAGGAAGGAAGAAGGGAAAAAGAGAAAGAGGAGGAAGAGAAAGAGAAGAAAGAAGGAACATGGCAGGGAGGAAGCAGAGACGAAGGAGGAAGGAGAGAAGGAAGAACGGAGGAAAGGAGTACTGAAGAATGCAAGAAGGAGGGTGCGAAGAGGAAGGAAGAAGGGAAAAAGAGAAAGAGGAGGAAGAGAAAGAGAAGAAAGAAGGAACATGGCAGGGAGGAAGCAGAGACGAAGGAGGAAGGAGAGAAGGAAGAACGGAGGAAAGGAGTACTGAAGAATGCAAGAAGGAGGGAGCGAAGAGGAAGGAAAAAGGGAAAAAGAGGAAGAGGAGGAGGTAAAGAGACGTAGGAAGGAACACGAAAGGGAGGAAGCAGAGACAAAAGAGGAAGGAGAGAAGGAAGAACGGAGGAAAGGAGTACTGAAGAATGCAAGAAGGAGGGAGCGAAGAGGAAGGAAGAAGGGAAAAAGAGAAAGAGGAGGAAGAGAAAGAGAAGAAAGAAGGAACATGGCAGGGAGGAAGCAGAGACGAAAGAGCAAGGAGAGAAGGAAGAACGGAGGAAAGGAGTACTGAAGAATGCAAGAAGGAGGGAGCGAAGAGGAAGGAAAAAGGGAAAAAGAGGAAGAGGAGGAGGTAAAGAGACGTAGGAAGGAACACGAAAGAGAGGAAGCAGAGACAAAAGAGGAAGGAGAGAAGGAAGAACGGAGGAAAGGAGTACTGAAGAATGCAAGAAGGAGGGAGCGAAGAGGAAGGAAGAAGGGAAAAAGAGAAAGAGGAGGAAGAGAAAGAGAAGAAAGAAGGAACATGGCAGGGAGGAAGCAGAGACGAAGGAGGAAGGAGAGAAGGAAGAACGGAGGAAAGGAGTACTCAAGAATGCAAGAAGGAGGGAGCGAAGAGGAAGGAAGAAGGGAAAAAGAGAAAGAGGAGGAAGAGAAAGAGAAGAAAGAAGGAACATGGCAGGGAGGAAGCAGAGACGAAGGAGGAAGGAGAGAAGGAAGAACGGAGGAAAGGAGTACTGAAGAATGCAAGAAGGAGGGAGCGAAGAGGAAGGAAGAAGGGTAAAAGAAAAAGAGGAGGAAGAGAAAGAAGAAAGAAGGAACATGACAGGGAGTAAGCAGAGACGAAGGAGGAAGGAGAGAAGGAAGAACGGAGGAAAGGAGTACTGAAGAATGCAAGAAGGAGGGAGCGAAGAGGAAGGAAAAAGGGAAAAGAGAAAGAGAAGAAAGAAGGAACATGACAGGGAGGAAGCAGAGATGAAGGAGGAAGGAGAGAAGGAAGAATGGAGGAAAGGAGTACTGAAGAATGCAAGAAGGAGGGAGGGAAGAGGAAGGAAGAAGGGAAAAAGAGGCAGAGGAGGAGGGAAAGAAAGAGAAATAGGAAGGAACATGACAGGGAAGAAGCAGAGACAAAAAAGGAAGGAGAGAAGGAAGAATTGAGGAAAGGAGTACTGAAGAATGCAAGAAGGAGGGAGTGAAGAGGAAGGAAGAAGGGAAAAAGAGGAAGAGGAGAAGGGAAAGAGACGTAGGAAGGAACACGACAGGGAGGAAGCAGAGACAAAAGAGGAAGAAGAGAAGAAGGAAAGTAAGAGGAATAACGGAGGAAAGGAGTACTGAAGAATGCAAGAAGGAGGGAGCGAAGAGGAAGGAAGAAGGGAAAAAGAGAAAGAGGAGGAGGGAAAGAAAGAGAAATAGGAAGGAACATGACAGGGAGGAAGCAGAGACAAAGGAGAGAAGAGGAGAAAGAAGTAGGTAGGAAAGTAAGAGGAATAAAGCAGAGATTGAAGAGGAAGGAGAGGAGGAGAATAAGAATAAGGACGAAGGAAAGGAGTACTGAAGAATGCAAGAAGGAGAGAGCGAAGATGAAGGCGGAAGGAAGGGAAAAGAATTGAACACAAGAGGGAAGAAGCAGACACAGAAGAGAAGAGGCGAAAGATAAGTGGTAAGGAACGCAAAAGGGTTGAAGAAGAGATTAAGGAGGAAGGAGAGAAAGAAGAAAATAAGAGGAAAAATAGGGAAAAGAAGTAGTGAAGAATGAAAAAAGAAGAAGCGAAGATGAAGGAAGAAGGGAAAAAGAGGAAGAGGAGGAGAGAGAGGGAGTGAAGTAGAATGGAACACGAGAGAGAGGAAGCAGAGATGAAGATTCAAAGAGAAAAGAAGGGGATTAGTGAAAGAAAGGGAGTAGGTAAGAAGGGGAAAGGGAGAAGGTGGAGAAAGGAAAGAAGAGGAGGAGATGGAGAGAAAAAGGAGTATGAAAGAATGCAGGGAGGAGGATGTGGAAAAAAGAAGAGGAGGAAGAGAAAGAAGAGCAGAGGCGAAAGAAGAAAGGGAGTAGAATTGGGAATGAGAAAAAAGAAGAATAGGAAAGAATGCAAGAGGGAGGAATTAGAGAGACTAAAGAGGAAGGGGCAAAGAAAAGAGGGATGAAAGGGAAAAATAGGAAAAAGTAGCAGCGTAAACAGGAGAAAGCAGAGACAAAGGAGAAAAAGCAGAACAGCAAGAGTAAAAAAGGGGAAAGGGGGAATAGGGGAATGCAAGAGGGAGGAACATGACATCAATGAGCAGCAACTACTCTGAATTGCAGCACCAGGTCTCGCCCTCCATGACGCCCAGGTGAAATTCTTGCCATATGCAGATGGATGACCTACTGTTGCTGTCACTGAAAAAAGGCCTCCAAAACAACCTGCAAATCCTGGAAAAATTATGCTGCACATTGACACTGCTGGACACAGTACTACAATAGGTCAAGGATGGAGCTTTACTACAACATGAGGACCAGGATGGGGACATCACTACAAGATGTGGACCATGATGAGGACATCACTACAAGATGGGGACATCACTACTACAGATGAGCGATGTTCGAGGTTCGCCAATTTCATGTTCGAGTGATTTTGTTGGGTGCTCGAGTCGTTCGACGAACTCGAACGATTTGCTAAAAGTTCGGCAGTTCGAGTTCCGTAAGAGAACGGTTCGATCACCATAAACGTGGCTTTTCACAGTAAGGCTATGTGCACACGTTGCTGTCTGCATGCGTCCTGCGTCCCCAGCACAATCCCTCTCTCTTTCCTACTCACCGGTAACGGGCGTCTCGCTCCACGGCTGTCACAAAGCTCCCGCGGCTTTTCCTCTTTTAAAAATGGCTGCTGCTTCATTATTCAGTTAGTTATTCCGTGCTTTCCCCGCCCACTGGCACCCATGATTGGTTTCAGTCAGACACGTCCCCACGATGAGTGACAGCTGTCTCACTGCAACCAATCACAGCCGTCGGTGGGCGGCTCTATGTCACGCAGTAAAATAAATAAATAATTAATTAAAAAAAAAAAATGCGATTTCCCCCATATTTGATACCAGCTAGAATAAAGCTATACGGCTGGAGGCTGGTATTGTCAGGATGGAGAGCACCACGTTATGGGGAGCCCCCCACCCTAACAATATCACCCAGCAGCCGCCCGGAATAGCCGCATCCATTAGATTCGGCAGTCCCGGGACTCTACCCAGCTCATCCCGAATTGCCCTGGTGCAGTGGCAATCGAGGTAATAACGGAGTTAATCATGCCAGGCGTCTTCCCGAGACACCTTCCATGATTAAACTGTAAGTAAAAGTAAAGAAACACACACAGCGAAAAATCCTTTATTTGGAATAAAAGACAAAAAACACCTCATTTACCTCTTTATTAATCCCCAAACAACAATCCAGGTCCGAAGTAATCCACACGACACTGTCAGCTTTGCTACATGAAGATGACAGGGAGCGCCATAGAACCTGAGCTCTCTGTGTCCTCTCCACTTAGCACCTGAAGTGAGCCGCACTGTCACCGGAGACTTCACTTCGCAATGCAGATGTCAAGATAACCAAATCTTCCTATGCTTCTCATTAGAGGCAGTGGCTCAATGGGTATAGCTACTTCCTAGTGAGCATTAGTTCACGAGTTCAAGTCCCAGCCGCCCCGGTAAAGAATTTAATTTATTTTTAATTTTAAATTATAATTATTATTTATTTATAATTATAATTTAATTATGCACTGAGGGGAGGATGATGGGGGTTGTAGTGCCTGCGGTGATGATGGTGGTTGTAGTGCCTGTGTGTGTGCGGTGATGAGTGCGGTACTGCCGGTGTTTGCCCGCCCATCCGCCCATCCGCCCATCCGTCCATCCGTCCATCCATCCATCCATCCATCCTTACAGCTGAACAATCTGCTTCTAGATTCTCTACTGCAGTATAGAGCTAAAGATTACCAAATCTGCCTATGTTTCTTATTAGAGGCAGTGGCTCAGTGGTTAGAGCTCTCGCCTAAAGCCTGCTTTACACGTTGCAATTTTGCATACGATGTCATATGCGATTTGCAACGCCCTCATCGTATGTGTGCCATGTTCAGTTTGTTGAACGATCAACCCCCGTCACACGTACTTACCCGTCCATACGACCTCGATGTAGGCAGCGAATGTCCACTTCCTGGAGTGGGAGGGACGTTCGGCGTCACATCGACGTCACGCGGCAGCCGGCCAATAAAAGCGGGGGGACGGAGATGAGCGGGACGTAAACATCCCACCCACCTCCTTCCTTCCACATTGTCAGCGGGAGCCGCGGACGGAGGTAAGCTGTCGTTCAATGTTCCCGGGGTGTCACACACTGCGATGTGTGCTGCCTCGGGAACATTGCACAACCGCACATTTAATCTTTGAGGAATGAACGACGTGCATGCGATGAACGGATTTTCGTTCAATTGCAATTGCACGGAGGTTTTACACACTACAATCATACTTACGATGACAGAGGTGCGTCACTTACGACGTGACCCCGCCGACACATCGTAAGATTTATTGTAGCATGTAAAACGGCCTTTAGAAGCATTAGTTCACGAGTTCAAGTCCTGATCGCCCCGGTAAAGAATTTAATTTATTTTAAATTATAATTATTATTTATTTATAATTTAATTTAATTATGCACTAAGGGGAGGAGACGGACATCAGCTGTGAGCCGTGGGACACACCTCTAAAAATGGAGCAGTTCACAGAATGAGGCTGCATTGCTCTCTCCTCTCTCTTTTCTCTCTCTTCTCTCTCTCTTTCTTTCTCTTTTTTCTCTCTCTCTCTCTCCTCTCTTTTTCTCTCTTTCTACCTCTCTCTTTTTCTCTCTCTCTTTTTCTCTCTCTCTCTCCTCTCACTCTTCTCCACTCTATTTTCTCTCTCTCTCTTCTCTTTCAGGCCCTTGAACCTGACACATCATCTGATCGCTTTGCCTTCCAGCAAACCGATCAGATGATATTGGATCCGGATTGGATGGCGCGGGACCCTTGACCCAGGATTACTGCGGAAGAGGGTTCTTTAGTTCAATAAAGATAGAGTCACTAATTCTGTTGTGTTCTATTTCTAATAAAAATATTTTTCTGTGTGTTGTGTTTTTTTTATCTGTACTAGAAATTCATGGTGACCATGTCTAATATTGGCGTGCCACCATGAATTTCGGGCTTAGGGCCAGTTGATAATATAAAGCTAGCCCTAACCCCATTATTACCCAGTGAGCCACTCATCACCAGGGCAGCTGGAAGAGTTGGATACAGCACCAGAAGATGGCGCTTCTATAAAAGTGCCATTTTCTGGGGCGGCTGCGGACTACAATTAGCAGCAGGGGTGCCCAGAAAGCTTGGGCACCCTGAGCTGCGGATTCCAATCACCAGCTGCCTAGTTGTACCTGGCTGGACACAAAAATTGGGCGAAGCCCACGTCATTTTTTTTTAATTATTTCATGAAATTTATGAAATAATTAAAAAAAAAGGGCTTCCCTATATTTTTGGTTCCCAGCCGGGTACAAATAGGCAGCTGGGGGCAGCCCGTAGCTGCCTGCTGTACCTGACTAGCATACAAAAACATGGCAAAGCCCACGTAATTTTTTGGGGGGCCTAAAAACTCATGCATACAGTCCTAGATGGAGTATTCTGAGCCTTGTAGTTCTGTAGCTGCTGTCTGCTGCCTGTCTGTATGGAGGAGAGCAGACAGCAGCTGCAGAACAACAAGTCTCAGCATACTCCATCCAGAACTGTATGCAGGAGTTTTTTGCTCACCAAAAAAATGACGTAGGCTTCGCCATATTTTTGTATGCTAGCCAGGTACAGCAGACAGGTACGGCTGCCCCCAACCCCCAGCTGCCTATTTGTACCCGGCTGGGAACTAAAAAATTAGGGAAGCCCTTTTTTTAATTATTTCATGAATTTCATGAAATAATAATAAAAAAAAAGGACATGGGCTTTGCCCCATTTTTGTGTCCTTCCAGGTACAACTAGGCAGCTAGGGATTGGAATCCGCAGCACAGGTTAGCCCGAGGTTTCTGGGCCCTTCTGCTGCGAATTGCAGTCCGCAGCCGCCCCAGAAAATGGCGTTTTCATAGAAGCGCCATCATCTGGCACTGTATCCAACTCTTCCAGCAGCCCTGAAGCCGGGTGGCTTGCTGGGTAATAATGTGTTAATACTAGCTTTGTTTTACTAGCTAGTATTAAGCCAGAGATTCTTAATGTCAGGCAACTTTGACCCGGCCATTAAGAAGCTCCAATAAAGGGTTAAAAAAAAGACCCCACACAGAGAAAAAATACTTTAATAGAAATAAATACACAGACACACTTAGGGACTCCATGTTTATTACTCCCTGTCAGCCCTCCACGATCCTGGTCTTGTGTCTTCTTTCTCCTTCAACCCATGCAGCTCTGCTACATCAGACAGCACAGCATGGGAGGAAGATGCTGCTGCTCCGTGCAGTCTAATCACTCAGTGAGTAAGCAGAAGCTGTGTGCTGTAAGCAGTGACGTCACCGCTGCCACCGTAGCAATAGCAACCTGACAGGTGGGTTACTATAGCAACGGTGATCTCCGTTATTCACCGGCTGTGGCATCCAGTCCTGACTCTGTAAAGAGCGCTGACATGCATGGACGGGGAAGTCGACCATGTGCCAGAGCATTTCGCCAGTACACGGAGAGTCTGGATTGATTACCACGTACTGGAGAGATGCACTGACAGGACCTAGCATGACGTCTAGCCATGTGACCAGTCTGTAGCCAATGAGAAAATAGACACGTGACTGGTCACATGCTATTTTGACGTCACGATAGGTCCTATCATCAGTGCTAGTTACCGGGAGGACGCAGTGATTATCAGAAGGAAAAGCGGTGGGAGACAGAGTGCAGGACGCGTCGCGGGGACCTGTAAGAGTTATGGCAATGTTTATTAAATTAACTGTATGTGTACATGTAGAATGTGTTTTTATGTGTTTGTGTTTGCCTCCCATTGTTTTCAATGGGGTTCGAGAGGTTCGTCGAACGGTTCGTCGAACGTTCGTCGAACAGAGCCTCCGTTCGACGAACCGAACTTGAACGCTAGGGGGGTGGCTCATCTCTAATCACTACAAGATGTGGACCAGGCTGGGTATATCACTACAGGATGGGGTCCAGGATGGAGACATCACTACAAAATGTGGACCAGGATGGTGACATCATTACAAGATGGGATCCAGCATGTGGACATCACTATAAGATGGGGATCAGGATTCGGACATCACTACAAGACGGAGACCAGGATGGGGACATCACTACAAGATGGGGACCAGGATGGGGACATCACTACAAGATGGGGATGATTATGAGGACATCAGTACAAGATGAGGACCAGGATGAGGACATCACTACAAAATTGGACCAGGATGGGGATATCACTACAAGATGGGGACCAGGATGGGGACATCACTACAAGATGAGGTCCAGGATGGGGACATCACTACAAGATGAGGACCAGGATGGGGACATCACTACAAGATGAGGACCAGGATGGGGACATCACTATAATACGGGAACCAGGATGGGGCATGTGGAGACACGGGGTCAGTGGGTGCTGTCATCCGCTGGTCCGGCCGCTTTTAGAAAGACAGCATGGCCCAGGGCTCATCCCATTTGAACGCCGACCTCCTTAACCGTGGGCGGAACACTACCCAGACAACACAGGGTGAGGGAATCACAATATTAAGACTTTATTGGATCCCCAAACAATTAACGGCACATGGCACATAACCAGCAAAACACACAAATGTAACAGGCAACAGAGTCTCACCCTTCCGCTGGCTCCCCAGGAATTAGATTGTCTGTGCCTCAGAGCTTCCAGGGCTACTTACTCCAATCCAGCAGCACCCCGCTTTCGGTGGGCACCAACCGAGACTGCAAAAACGCCAGATTTAGGAAGCTGGCTGAGGTCTGAAAAGTCTGTAGCCAGGGGACCATATTGTTCCAACCTGGGTTTCCTCCTTAAGTAGTTTCTGGTATGATGATATAATCCTGGCAGCCGGAGTCGAAATCCCTAGACTGTGGTATGGTCTCCAATCGGAATCGGAGTCCCTAGATTGAAGCCTTGTAGCCAAGTGATCCTCTAGTCGGAGCCAAAGTCCCTAGACCGAGTCCACAAGGCATCCTGGTTCTGATCCCCTAGCCAGCTCCTAAGAGCTTAGACTGGATCATGCAACATCCATCAACAACCTGGTGACTCTAAGAAGTCACCTTTTATAGCCATAGCCTTCCCATAGTATATACTGTGCCCTTATCGGATTGGTTGTACAAGGTTGCTTCTCTTATTGGATGAATTTCAAGCTATATTCAAATATCCAGAGACAAGGGTGAGACAGGTAAATTACATCACATCTAGCAATTCACTTAGGGGTGCTTCACACACAGCGAGCTCGCTGCCGAGATCGCTGCTGAGTCACGCTTTTTGTGACGCAGCAGTGACCTCATTAGCGATCTCGCTGTGTGTGACACTGAGCAGCGATCTGGCCCCTGCTGCGAGATCACTGCTCGTTACACACAGCCCTGGTTAGTTTTCTTCAAAGGCGCTCTCCCACTGTGACACACAGATCGCTGTGTGTGACAGCGAGAGAGCGACAAATGAAGCGAGCAGGGAGCAGGAGCCGGCGTCTGACAGCTGCGGTAAGCTGTAACCAAGATAAACATCGGGTAACCAAGGTGGTTACCTGATATTTACCTTAGTTACCAGCCTCCGCAGCTCTCACGCTGCCTGTGCTGCCGGCTCCGGCTCTCTGCACATGTAGCTGCTGTACACATCGGGTTAATTGACCCGATGTGTACTGTAGCTAGGAGAGCAAGGAGCCAGCGCTAAGCAGTATGCGCGGCTCCCTGCTCTCTGCACATGTAGCTGCATTACACATCGGGTTAATTAACCTGATGTGTACTGTAGCTAGGAGAGCAAGGAGCCAGCGCTAAGCTAAGCGGTGTGCGCTGGTAACTAATGTAAACATCGGGTAACCATACCCGATGTTTACCTTAGTTACCAGTGTCCGCAGCTTCCAGACGCCGGCTCCGTGCAAGCGCAGCGTCGCTTGCACGTCGCTGCTGGCTGGGGGCTGGTCACTGGTCGCTGGTGAGATCTGCCTGTTTGACAGCTCACCAGCGACCATGTAGCGATGCAGCAGGGATCCTGACCAGGTCAGATCGCTGGTCGGATCGCTGCTGCATCGCTAAAGTGTGAAGGTACCCTTAGTAATACAATGGGAAGTTCGCATAATTGAGTTATCTGGGTGTCTGGCCTTCAGTGGCCAAAACAATTACATGAGTCAACAAAAACTTCAATACTAAACTCCCAAGAGTCTTGTAGAACAATGAGGGATTATCCCCCATCTATAAACAAACTGTCTTCATGTCTGGCTGAATGTTAAGAAAGTTAACCCACGACACACATTGAAAGAGTCTGTGTCATTACAGGGCACATACTAAAATGTTTTGGCCAAAATTACTATAGCACTGTAGCACTTTCAGATCAGAAACACTGTTCTTAGAGATAAGATACTGTCAATATGTTATCCTATGTAACCCTAATAGTTAATATGTACACGTGACCCATAGAAAATACCGATAAGCCCATCCTACATCATAGTGCCGAAACCTGAACATTAGAAAAGTGGAAAAATGCACACACCAAAAATACAGGGCAGCACGCCTCTCCATGAAGCATTGCAAAGGAGAAAGAGGACAGCATTGTGCAATTAATGAGATTATTCGGTAATCGTTACTGGCCAATTTAATGCTATACTTTATAATAATAATAATAATTTTATTCATTTATATAGCGCTATTAATTCCACAGTGCTTTACATACATTGGTACTTTCTTCAGAGCCGTTAGTGATATGTTCCACTTACTGGGGTAGCACTGGGGAAGCACTGGGGTAGCACTGGGGTAGCACTGGGGAAGCACTGGGGAAGCATTGGGTAAGCACTGGGGAAGCACTGGGGAAGCACTGGGGAAGCACTGGGGTAGTACTGGGGAAGCACTGGGGAAGCACTGGGGTAGCACTGGGGAAGCACTGGGGTAGCATTGGGTAAGCACTGGGGAAGCACTGGGGTAGCACTGGGGAAGCACTGGGGAAGCACTGGGGTAGCACTGGGGAAGCACTGGAGAAGCACTGGGGTAGCACTGGGGAAGCACTGGGGAAGCACTGGGGAAGCACTGGGGTAGCACTGGGGAAGCACTGGGGTAGCATTGGGTAAGCACTGGGGAAGCACTGGGGTAGCACTGGGGAAGCACTGGGGAAGCACTGGGGTAGCACTGGGGAAGCACTGGGGAAGCACTGGGGTAGCACTGGGGAAGCACTGGGGAAGCACTGGGGTAGCACTGGGGAAGCACTGGGGAAGCACTGGTGTAGCACTGGGGAAGCACTGGGGTAGCACTGGGGAAGCACTGGGGAAGCACTGGGGTAGCACTGGGGTATTCACTATGTTCTGTGCAGCATCACTGGTCACTTTCTTCCAATATTCCACACTGTGTCCGGCGCTCTGTTACCACTGATGCTTTATCCATTGTGATGTCTCCGGATTATCCATCCTATATTCCTGTCACAGGAGCGGCTTCACCTTTATGTCCTTTGACAATTATCAACTATAATTATTTACTAATGGAATAGATCAATTCCACAATGTTGTCCTCTATTTCTCCTTTTTTTAAAGATTAGAGACTGTTACGGTCTGAATAATCAGCCTCACATAGATTATAAATAACAGGGAGCTCCCCCTAGTGGTGGCTGCAGACAGGATCTTATCATGTATCTCTGTATACAGGGAGCTCCCCCTAGTGGTGGCTGCAGACAGGATCTTATCATGTATCTCTGTATACAGGGAGCTCCCCCTAGTGGTGGCTGCAGACAGGATCTTATCATGTATCTCTGCATACAGGGAGCTCCCCCTAGTGGTGGCTGCAGACAGGATCTTATCATGTATCTCTGTATACAGGGAGCTCCCCCTAGTGGTGGCTGCAGACAGGATCTTATCATGTATCTCTGTATACAGGGAGCTCCCCCTAGTGGTGGCTGCAGACAGGATCTTATCATGTATCTCTGTATACAGGGAGCTCCCCCTAGTGGTGGCTGCAGACAGGATCTTATCATGTATCTCTGTATACAGGGAGCTCCCCCTAGTGGTGGCTGCAGACAGGATATTATCATGTATCTCTGTATACAGGGAGCTCCCCCTAGTGGTGGCTGCAGACAGGATCTTATCATGTATCTCTATATACAGGGAGCTCCCCCTAGTGGTGACTGCAGACAGGATCTTATCATGCATCTCTGTATACTGGGATCTCCCCCTAGTGGTGGCTGCAGACAGGATCTTATCATGTATCTCTGTATACAGGGAGCTCCCCCTAGTGGTGACTGCAGACAGGATCTTATCATGTATCTCTGTATACAGGGAGCTCCCCCTAGTGGTGGCTGCAGACAGAATCTTATCATGTATCACTGTATACAGGGAGCTCCCTCTAGTGGTGGCTGCAGACAGGGTCTTATCATGTATCTCTGTATACAGGGAGCTCCCTCTAGTGGTGGCTGCAGACAGGATCTTATCATGTATCTCTGTATACAGGGAGCTCCCCCTAGTGGTGGCTGCAGACAGGATCTTATGTATCTCTGTATACAGGGAGCTCCCCCTAGTGGTGGCTGCAGACAGGATCTTATCATGTATCTCTGTATACAGGGAGCTCCCCCTAGTGGTGACTGCAGACAGGAACTTAGCATGCATCTCTGTATACAGGGAGCTCCCCCTAGTGGTGGCTGCAGACAGGATCTTATCATGCATCTCTGTATACAGGGAGCTCCCCCTAGTGGTGGCTGCAGACAGGATCTTATCATGTATCTCTGTATACAGGGAGCTCCCCCTAGTGGTGGCTGCAGACAGGATCTTATCATATATGTCTGTATACAGGGAGCTCCCCCTAGTGGTGGCTGCAGACAGGATCTTATCATGTATCTCTGTATACAGGGAGCTCCCCCTAGTGGTGGTTGCAGACGGGATCTTATCACGCATCTTTGTATACAGGGAGCTCCCCCTAGTGGTGGCTGTAGACAGGATCTTATCATGCATCTCTGTATACAGGGAGCTCCCCTAGTGGTGGCTGCAGACAGGATCTTATCATGTATGTCTGTATACAGGGATCTCCCCCTAGTGGTGGCTGCAGACAGGATCTTATCATATATGTCTGTACAGGGAGCTCCCCCTAGTGGTGGCTGCAGACGGGATCTTATTATGTATCTCTGTATACAAGGAGCTCCCCCTAGTGGTGGCTGCAGACAGGATATTATCATGTATCTCTGTATACAGGGAGCTTCCCCTAGTGGTGGCTGTAGACAGGATCTTATCATGCATCTCTGTATACAGGGAGCTCCCCTAGTGGTGGCTGGAGACAGGATCTTATCATGTATCTCTGTATACAGGGAGCTCCCCCTAGTGGTGGCTGCAGACAGGATCTTATCATGTATCTCTGTATACAGGGAGCTACCCCTAGTGGTGGCTGCAGACAGGATCTTATCATGTATCTCTGTATACAGGGAGCTCCTCCTAGTGGTGGCTGCAGACAGGATCTTATCATGTATCTCTGTATACAGGGAGCTCCCCCTAGTGGTGGCTGCAGACAGGATCTTATCATGTATCTCTGTATACAGGGAGCTCCCCCTAGTGGTGGCTGCAGACAGGATCTTATGTATCTCTGTATACAGGGAGCTCCCCCCTAGTGGTGGCTGCAGACAGGATCTTATGTATCTCTGTATACAGGGAGCTCCCCCTAGTGGTGGCTACAGACAGGATCTTATCATGTGTGGCACCCTGGACAAGCCAGGTCGTCACAGAACTACACCAACACACCCCACTCCCCGGTTAGGCACACCGAAGCCAAACACAAAATCCTTGTTGCTGTCACGCTCCCCGGGTCCTCGGCTCCCCTCCCCGGGTCCTCTGCTCCGCTCCCCGGGTCCTCAGCTCCGCTCCCCGGCTCACCTGCCATGCTCCCCGCTCTCCAACCTCCGGTGCCCGTCCTTCCCAGGCCCCCTGGTCTCCGCTCCCGGCGCCCGACGGCTTCCCAGGTCCTGGCCGGCTCCCCTGCGTCCTCCTCTCAGCTTCCTTCCCTGGCTTCTGGCACCCGGGCCGCGTGCATGCGCATTAGGGCGCGCGCGCGGTCACTGACCCTTTCTTAAAGGGCCAGTGCCAAATTACAGGAAATGATACACATAGGTACAGGGTATATAGGGGGTTAATGTCCAAGGGAGCGGGGCCTGTTCTTCGTGTTTTCCCAAGCTAGGAGTCAGGTCTCCTTGTGTTTTGTGAGATACTTACCTCTCTATCTTCTAGAGCCGATCCTGCATCGCCATCCGGTCCTGCGGTACCTCGAACCCCGAACGCTGCCCATCTGCCATCCTGATAGTCCGTACCATCTCGGATCCCTGCGGTGACCCATCATCTCGCTCCAACGGTTCCGGACCCCGCCTGACACCATCACGGCTTCCGAACCTGAGCTCCGTCACCCGGACCACCATCAGTGACCTCGTGGTCCCAGGGACTTCTCCATTTTCTCCCAGTGCACGGACTGTCCTGCTACCTACAGTGCTCCGGCTACCGGACTCCTTTCCCTCATCCGGGAGTTCGGCCCAGTGGATCCACCTCCAGGGTCTACCCGTCCATCTGGCCCTAACAGTAAGAACAGGCCATGGATCCCGCCGAAGCACTAGCGGCCTTGCATGAGGAACTCCAACGCCAGCGTGAAGTTCAGACCCGCATGCTGAACTTTATGACTTCCGTGGACACCCGCCTGACCACGCTACAAGCGGCAGTCACGTCTTCAACATCCCGAGCCTCCACTAGTCAAGCCACGACCCCCGCTCCCGTGGCTGCCTCTTCGGATGCTTCCAGACTGCGTTTGGCCTCACCACCCCGGTACGCCGGAGATCCCAAGACCTGCAGGGGGTTTATAAACCAATGCTCCCTCCATTTCACGCAGCTGCCACATCTGTTTGCCTCCGACCAAGCCAAGGTCGCCTTCATCATGTCTCACCTAGAGGGCGAGGCACTGGCGTGGATGAACCCCTTGTGGGAGAAGGAGGAACCTATGACCAAGAACCTCCAGGAGTTCCTGCAGGCCTTTCGCAGCACCTTTGACGAACCCGGACGCGCCTCCGCGTCTGCGTCATCACTTCTCCGGTTACGTCAGGGAACACTGACGGTGGGTCAATACGCCATCCGTTTCCGCACCTTGGCTTCAGAACTCGGGTGGAATAACGAGGCCCTAACCGCCGCCTTCTGGGAAGGACTATCGGGTCGAATCAAAGATGAGCTGGCTGGACGTGATGTACCGTCCACCCTGGACGCCCTGATTACCCTAGCGACTCGAGTGGACATACGCTTTCAGGAGCGGTCCAAAGAGGTATCCCGTGAGAGACGTCCGGTACGGCATTCCTCTCCTCCACGGAAGCCCGCCGTACTCCAGTCAACGGCCTCTGGTGTCTCCGTCCATGAGCCCATGCAGATCGACCGTGTGCGACAGTCTGAACAACGTCGAGCAGAGCGGCTCGCCAAGGGTCTCTGCTTTTACTGCGGAGAGGGCACACACCTGCTACGCGCCTGTCCAGAGAGGCCGGGAAACTCCAAAGCCTAGGGTTGGTAGGAGAGGCCACCCTAGGTGCTGGGACTCTCTCAGACCCAGTTACATGGACTGTGCAAGTAACAACGGGAGAGACGCAGTTTACGGCTGAGGCGTACCTCGATTCTGGGGCAGCAGGCAATTTCATCCAGCAGGCCACGGTGGACAAGTACCAGGTGCCTGTTACTCCACTCGACAAGCCCATCGTGATTGCCTCTGTGGATGGGAGACCTCTCTCTGACACCATCTCCTGGATCACCAAGCCGCTTGAACTGCGTATCGGTGCTCTGCACACCGAGAACATCGCTCTCTACGTCCTCCCACATATGTCACATCAAATTCTGCTGGGTCTTCCCTGGTTGCGGACACACGAGCCTTCAGTCAGCTGGGGCACTGGCGATATTACTCGATGGGGGCCTTCTTGCCATGAGAGGTGTCTGAAGACCATACAACCCATCCGGCGACCTCCGGTTCCCGAGTCCCTACCGGGACTGCCCTCAGCCTATTGGTCCTTCGTGGACGTCTTTGACAAGAAGGAGTCCGAAGTACTTCCACCACATCATCCTTACGATTGTGCCATTGACCTGCTCCCGGGAACTACACCACCTCGAGGACGGATATATCCACTGTCTCCAGCCGAAACAAGGGCCATGTCTACGTACATCACAGAGAGCCTGGCTAAGGGATTCATCCGGAGATCCTCCTCTCCTGCTGGAGCAGGCTTCTTCTTCGTAAAGAAGAAAGAGGGTGACCTACGCCCATGTATAGACTACCGGGGATTGAACCTGATCACCGTGAAAAACAAGTACCCCCTGCCGCTCATCCCCGAATTGTTTGATCGGCTCAGAGGAGCTCGTGTGTTCACCAAGTTGGATCTTCGGGGTGCCTACAACCTGGTCCGTATCCGCTCAGGGGATGAATGGAAGACCGCGTTCAACACTCGCGATGGGCACTATGAATACTGCGTGATGCCCTTCGGCCTGTGTAACGCACCAGCTGTCTTCCAAGAATTAGTGAACGATGTGTTTCGGGACCTTCTCTACGTCTGTGTGGTGGTATATCTGGACGACATCCTTGTCTTCTCTCCGGACCTCCAGACCCACCGAGAGAACGTGCAACTGGTTCTACAACGACTGAGAGAGAATCGTCTGTACGCCAAGTACGAGAAGTGCGTCTTCGAACAGTCTTCTCTCCCCTTCCTGGGGTACCTCATCACCGATACCGGACTGCAGATGGATCCCAAGAAGGTCTCCTCCATTCTCAACTGGCCTCCTCCTTCTGGACTGAAGGCAATCCAACGCTTTCTGGGATTCGCTAACTATTACCGCCAGTTCATTCCTCACTTCTCGGCTCTGACTGCTCCTCTCTCCGCCTTGACCAAGAAGGGGGCTAATCCAAAGGACTGGTCACCTGCGGCCAACGCCGCGTTTGGCGCTCTAAAGCGAGCCTTTGCCTCCTCTCCTGTACTCCACCGTCCAGAGTTAAACCGCCAGTTCACCTTGGAGGTGGATGCCTCCTCCTCGGGAGCCGGAGCAGTGCTCATGCAGAAGTCCTCCTCCGGGAAGATGGTGACGTGCGGTTTCTTCTCCAAGAGCTTCTCCGCGCCTGAACGCAACTACACCATCGGTGACCGAGAGCTATTGGCGGTCAAACTGGCTCTGGAGGAATGGCGCTATCTTCTGGAAGGAGCAGTGTACCCTGTCATTGTTTACACGGACCACAAAAACCTGGAATACCTGCGGACTGCTCAGCGACTGAACCCACGGCAAGCCAGGTGGTCCTTGTTCTTTGCCCGGTTCGACTTCCAGCTTCATTTCCGACCCGCAAACAAGAATGTACGCGCTGATGCCTTGTCTAGGTCTTTCGTGCCCATGGAACAGGAGGAAGAGACATCTCAACCCATCATCTGTCCAAGCAAGATTATTCCGGTGACTCCTGTCACCCTGGCCCAGATACCGCCCGGGAAGACCTATGTCTCTGAGACTGACAGGCAAAAAGTGTTACACTGGGGCCATGCCTCGAAAACAGCCGGTCATGCAGGTCAGAAGAAAACATGGAGCGCTATTGTACGTCATTACTGGTGGCCATCCCTGCGCACGGACGTCGCCTCTTTTGTCTCTGCCTGCTCCTCCTGTGCCAGGAACAAGACACCCAAACACCTGCCATACGGCCGTCTTCTGCCTCTGCCCATACCCTCAGTTCCCTGGCAACACATAGCGATGGACTTTATTACGGACTTGCCATTGTCCTCCGGACACACAGTCATATGGGTCGTGGTGGATCGATTCTCTAAAATGGCCCATTTCGTTCCTATGGCTGGATTGCCCTCTGCTCAGGAACTCGCGGACGCCTATATACATCACATCTTCCGCTTGCATGGCTTTCCATCACACATCGTGTCCGACAGAGGAACTCAGTTCACCTCCCGCTTCTGGAGGGCTCTCTGCAAACATCTGGGAGTGACTCTAGACTTTTCATCTGCCTACCATCCTCAGTCTAATGGCCAAGTGGAGAGGGTCAATCAGATATTGACCTCTTTCTTACGTCACTACGTGAACGCCCATCATGACGATTGGTCCACGCTTCTTCCTTGGGCAGAATTCTCCCATAATCACCACGTCAGTGAGTCCTCCTCCAGTTATCCCTTCTATGTTGTCTACGGACTTCAGCCGTCTGTCCCATTGCCTGTATCCTCGTCCTCGGACATCCCTGCTGCAGATGCAGTACTCCGTGACTTTACTACCATTTGGGACTCAGTTAAGGCGTCCCTTGCACGGGCAACCCTGCGGATGAAGAGACACGCGGACAAGAGACGCCTAGATCCTCCGTGTTTCTCTCCGGGAGATCTCGTCTGGCTTGCTTCCAAGTACATCCGACTGAAGATACCATCCTACAAGCTGGGACCTCGCTACATCGGGCCGTTTAAAGTCCTCGGCAAGATCAATGAGGTTTCCTACAAACTACAGCTCCCGGCCACAATGAGAATACCCAACTCCTTCCACGTCTCTCTGCTCAAGCCGGTTGTCCTTGGTCCCTTCTCCGCTGCCGCCAGTCCGGCTCCTCCTCCTATTGCTGAGGACGACATCTATGCGGTAAGAGATATCGTGGCCATGAAGACCGTACGTGGTCGGCAGTTCTTCCTGGTGGACTGGGAGGGGTATGGTCCTGAGGATAGGTCCTGGGAGCCCAGGGAGAACGTGGGCACTCCTCTGATCCGTGCCTTCATGTCCCGGTTGCGGGGAGGGGGGCGTGGGGGGGGGGGGTACTGTCACGCTCCCCGGGTCCTCGGCTCCCCTCCCCGGGTCCTCTGCTCCGCTCCCCGGGTCCTCAGCTCCGCTCCCCGGCTCACCTGCCATGCTCCCCGCTCTCCAACCTCCGGTGCCCGTCCTTCCCAGGCCCCCTGGTCTCCGCTCCCGGCGCCCGACGGCTTCCCAGGTCCTGGCCGGCTCCCCTGCGTCCTCCTCTCAGCTTCCTTCCCTGGCTTCTGGCACCCGGGCCGCGCGCATGCGCATTAGGGCGCGCGCGCGGTCACTGACCCTTTCTTAAAGGGCCAGTGTCAAATTACAGGAAATTATGCACATAGGTACAGGGTATATAGGGGGTTAATGTCCAAGGGAGCGGGGCCTGTTCTTCGTGTTTTCCCAAGCTAGGAGTCAGGTCTCCTTGTGTTTTGTGAGATACTTACCTCTCTATCTTCTAGAGCCGATCCTGCATCGCCATCCGGTCCTGCGGTACCTCGAACCCCGAACGCTGCCCATCTGCCATCCTGACAGTCCGCACCATCTCGGATCCCTGCGGTGACCCGTCATCTCGCTCCAACGGTTCCGGACCCCGCCTGACACCATCACGGCTTCCGAACCTGAGCTCCGTCACCCGGACCACCATCAGTGACCTCGTGGTCCCAGGGACTTCTCCATTTTCTCGCAGTGCACGGACTGTCCTGCTACCTACAGTGCTCCGGCTACCGGACTCCTTTCCCTCATCCGGGAGTTCGGCCCAGTGGATCCACCTCCAGGGTCTACCCGTCCATCTGGCCCTAACAGTTGCCTTCCTCCAGGGGCTGATGTCCACACCAGGGGGTGGGCCAGGCGGTTGGTCCCGCCCACCGAGGAGTTCACAGTCCTGGAGGCGGGAAAAGGAGTCAGATCAGATTAGAGTTTTGAAGTGAGAGGAAGTAAAGTGGTAGAGGAGCAGTCTGAAGGCAGTCCGGGTGTGTGGCCCGGACGGTACAGCAAGGTTGGCAGACGGTGGTGACCATCTGCAGGAGAGGCTAATTGGAGCAAACCGTATGGACCGCTGGTGGCCCGCTGGTACCGGATCGGAGAGTAAAGAGAAGCCAGCACCATCCGGCAGGGCTTACGGACCCCGACAAGGCTAGGAGTCGCCGTTAAATTTGTCAAATCCGTTAGCGAAGGGAACCTCCGAGGTTTCCCAGCAGTCAAGACCCGATTGAAGGCAACCGCTCAAATCGTAGAGGGAAACACAGTCACCGCCAAGGCTACAGTTCCCAGGGCCAGAGCCTGCGGGCAAAAGGGGCTCCCTCAGCATCCATCCAAGCTGGGGAGCGGGTAACCGGTGGGAAGCCATTGGAACTGTAACACAACACAGGTGCAGGGAAAGGCAGTCACCATCAACCTGCCGGGAGGAGAAACACCGCAGCCGTCTTTGCATTCGTCATTGGCTGAGTGAGTACCACCGTGCCGTGCGGCACAGCGCTGCCCCCGCGACCCTGCACCTCACCAGGCCCCGTAACCCGCCTGCCATACATCCCTACCTCCCTCACCGGGCCCCCGGGACAACCAACCCCCTACCCACGGAGGGGAGAACCAACATGCAAGCTGCTCCCCATCATTGCTCCTGGGATCCCCGTCCAGAGCAGCGGTGGTGTCACCAATCTCACCACAACCGTGGGTGGCGTCACGGACAATATCCCTAAACCCAAACCACCCCCTTTCACTCACGGGCGAGGAACGCCGCTCGAGTCCCCGGGATCCGGCCCACCGCTCGAGCCACCTCCGGGCAGCAGCAGCCGGACCCGAGCAGTGGGTGAGCGCAGCGTCCCCTCCTCCGCCCGCGACACATGTATCTCTGTATACAGGGAACTCCCCCTAGTGGTGGCTGCAGACAGGATCTTATGTATCTATGTATACAGGGAGCTCCCCCTAGTGGTGGCTGCAGACAGAATCTTATTGTGCCGCCCCTGCAATGGATCAAAACGTTCGGATCCGGGGGTGGTGATTACTCATGGCTTGAGGGTCTCCGGACGCGGGGGCTAGGGGCCACACTCGAATGGAAAAGGGGGTATTTACAGGGGATGTCTAGTTTGTGACGCCACCCGTGATGTACGGTAATTGGGAGTACCGTCGCTGCCGTTGGGAGTACCCGGGGTGATGGAGTGGGGCAGCAAGGTGTCGTTGCCCTCCACGGATAGGGGAAGGCCCCAGGACTCTGAAGGGTGCTGTCGGATGCAGGGGACTGTGCAGGCTCGCTGGTTGCAGGGGTTAACTGGGTACTCACTCAGCAAGAAAGCAGACGCTGACAACAGGGTAAACCAAGTCTCTGGGTGCCGTTGCCTCTCGAGGGGAGCTCGTTCGGGTCCCGTCCCCTGCAGCACTGCCTGGTGGTCCGTGAACTGCCTCCTGGCACAAATTTAGAGTGTCTGTTGTGGCCCAGTAGCTTGGAGCTTGCCGGGCCCCGCTCCTCACTGTGGCTAAGTGAGGGAGCCTGCTCTCAGGAGCTCACACTTGGAATTTCAGTGGGCCGCTGGTTAGGAAAGCCCTATCCCCCTCGTTGTGCTAATGCCCCTGATCTCTGAGCTGGTGGGAACAGTCCATAAAGGCCCCTGTTGTGAATAAGTTTTCCAGTTTGGAGCTCCCTCTTTTGGTCAGTGCTGGCGGTGCAGTTGATGTGTGGAATGGAAGCGATACACCTGCAGAGGACTGGCAATCATGGTCTGACTAAGCTATTTAACTTAGTAGCTTTCTCTTGTTACTTGCCGGTGGTCAATTGCTCCTGTGTGTCCAGGACATTCTGCAACCAGCTCTGCTCACTTCCAGAACTCCTCTCAGATAAGTGGTCTTGTACCTCTGCTGTTTGTTTTCCACTTTCTTGTTGCTATCTCTGCTTTGATACTAATGCTTGATTCTTATTTTGTCTGTGTGGAGTTCTTGGTGGAATGGGATCATTCCCTGCTGGGAGTGTCTGTATACTTGGCTCCATGATTCTGCAAGGTATTGTGTTTTGTCATGCTTGGTATTAATTCAGTCCCTCATCTGTGTAAGGCCTGTAACATACATCCGTGCCTTCGGTACGTGTTTGGTACATTTTTGCACGTACCGGAGACACGGAGACATGTTGACCAGTGTTAGCCTATGGTAGATGGCGCACACACACGTAAAATCACACGGAATGTGTGGTAAGTACGTGTGTGCGTTTTCCCACACGGCCGACATGTCCATTTTTGGCGGTGAGCACGCAGGCACGAACCCGCTTTAGTCTATGGGTCTGTGCCTGCACAGACCGCACACGTAGCATGTCCGTGTTCAGCACGTACCGTCTGTGTGCGTTTTTAAACAAACAATGTCGGGGTTTTTTTTTTTTTTTTTTTTCTGCTGTTCTCAGTCATCATCCCTTTTGCGCTCGCTCTGTATCTTCCCTTGTCGCATACTCACCGATCCCCGATCATCAGCGCAGCGAAGAACAGCTGTTCAAAAGATACGCGGCTTCAATTAATTTGAAAATGCCGGCCGCTCATTAATCACTCGTATTCCCTGTTTCCCCCTGCCCACAGGCGCCTTTGATTGTTTGCAGTTAGACACGCCCACATGCTGAGTGACAGCTGTCTCACTGCAACCAATCACAGCCGCCGGTGGGTGGGTATATACTGTGCAGTAAAATAAATAATTAATTAAAAAAACACGGCGTGCGGTCCCCCCCAATTTTGATACCAGCCAGGGTAAAGCCATACGGCTGAAGGCTGGTATTCTCAGGATGGGGAGCCCCACGTTATGGGGAGCCCCGCAGCCTAAAAATATCAGCCAGCAGCCGCCCAGAATTGCTGCATACAATAGATGCGACGGTTCTGGGACTCTACCCGGCTCTTACCGATTTGCCCTGGTGCATTGGCAATCGGAGTAATAAGGAGTTAATAGCAGCACATAGCTGCCACTAAGTCCTAGATTAATCATTGCAGGTGTCTATGAGACACCCCCAATGATTAACCTGCAAGTTAAAGTAAATAAACACACACAGTGAAAAAATCCTTTTATTTGAAATAAAAAACAATAACAAATACCCTCGTTCACCAATTTATTAAGCCCCAAATACCCATCCATGTCCGGTGTAATCCATGGAGGTCCTGCATCGCTTTCAGCTCTGCTACATGAAGGTGACAGGAGCTGCAGAAGAACACCGTTCCTGTCAGCTCCACGCAGCAACTGAGGTGAGCCGCGTGATCAGCTGATGTCAGTCAGGTTACTCGCGGCCACCGCTGAATCCTCCACCTGTGACAGCAAGTCAGCCGAGTGACAGCGATGTAGTCACAGGTGAGTTGCGGTCACGGGGGAGGACTCCAGCTGGCCACGGGTAGCCTGAGTGACGACAGCGCAAATCGCGCTGCTCACTTCAGTCACTCAGGGGATTAGCGGTCACCTGTGAGTCCTTCACGGGTGACCGCTAATCAGTACGCGACACCCAGAGAGAGCCACGGTATGACAATGAAGTCGGGTGAAGTTCACCCGAGTTCATTCTTATCGCGCAACTCTGTCTACCGACATGTATCAAGGACATTGAGCATCACACACGGATCATTTCACACGGACATTACGCATACACAGCCATTCCACATGCACACACGGCTAGCATACGCCATCACACGGATGTCATACGTAGCGGAGAAATGCCCATAAAAAACGAAACACGGACCTGAATAATGGAACGTGAGACACGTACGTTTTTTATGTGGAAGTGTGTTTTAGGCCTTAGTGTGTTTTGGATCCCAGTAACATCAGAGTGCTGGTACAGTGGGGGAGAGGTTGTGTGACCTCAGGATTTTTCCATATCAGTAGTGCTGGTATTTATTAGAGTTTTTACGGCTGCAGACAGTTGCTCCTTCCTATCCTTTTCTATAAAAATAGTTTGGGCCTCACCTTTGCTGAATCTGTGTTTTCTGGCTTAGAATTGTGTTTTCTATATCACCGTAGCCTTTACATGTGGGGGGCTATCTATCTTTGCGGACTACTCCGAGGCAGATTATCTTTCTTATATTTCTATCTGTGAGATTATTCAGTTTTCCGGCATTGTCGAGGCGTCCAGGTCATCGTAGGCTCATACCACAGTTACTGTTAGCTGTGTGTCAGGATTAGGTCGACAGTCCATTAAGGTTCCAGCTACTCTGTTACCTTTTGGGATTCCGCACTATTTGATCCTCCCCGGACCCTAAATCATAACAGTACCACGGGCCTAACCTACATTCCAGAGCACTCAAAAGAAGGGCGGGGGGGAAGGTGCCAGAATATTTTTTTTTCTTTCTTTCTTGTGTTTTTTCCTCTTTATCTCTGGGGGCCGTGGAGGATCTTGTGCTGTTATGGATGTTGCACAATTAGCTGAGCAAATTGATCAGCTTATTTCTCAGGTTAAGGATATATCTGATTATCTTGCCCAGACACCTGCTTTGGAACCTAAAATATCTTTACCGGATTTGTTCTCTGGGAATCGGTCTAAATTTATGAACTTCAAGAACAATTGTAGGTTATTTTTTGCCTTGAAACCCAAGTCCTCAGGGTCTTCCAGGCAGCGAGTTCAGATTATCTCCCTGCTGCGTGGTGACCCCCAGGATTGGGCCTTTTCCCTGGTTCCTGAAGATCCTGCTCTAGCTGATGTGCATTTTTTTTTTCAGGCGCTAGGGTTGTTATATGTTGAGCCTAAAGCGGGCTTTACACATCTAACGATGTGCCTATGCAGCCGGAGCCTATGCAGTGTGATATCTCAGAGCGGTCTCCGGAGCCTATGCAGTGTGATATCTCAGAGCGGTCTCCGGAGCCTATGCAGTGTGATATCTCAGAGCGGTCTCTGGAGCCTATGCAGTGTGATATCTCAGAGCGGTCTCTGGAGCCTATGCAGTGTGATATCTCAGAGCGGTCTCCGGAGCCTATGCAGTGTGATATCTCAGAGCGGTCTCTGGAGCCTATGCAGTGTGATATCTCAGAGCGGTCTCCGGAGCCTATGCAGTGTGATATCTCAGAGCGGTCTCCGGAGCCTATGCAGTGTGATATCTCAGAGCGGTCTCCGGAGCCTATGCAGTGTGATATCTCAGAGCGGTCTCCGGAGCCTATGCAGTGTGATATCTCAGAGCGGTCTCCGGAGCCTATGCAGTGTGATATCTCAGAGCGGTCTCCGGAGCCTATGCAGTGTGATATCTCAGAGCGGTCTCCGGAGCCTATGCAGTGTGATATCTCAGAGCGGTCTCCGGAGCCTATGCAGTGTGATATCTCAGAGCGGTCTCCGGAGCCTATGCAGTGTGATCGGGTCCTTTCTGGGGTGGAATGGCTGGATTTTAGACGGCGTAATAAGCTATGTTTCTTCTGTGGAGACGCCTCTCATACTATTTCCATCTGCCCTAAGAACGAGACACGATTTGCCCATTCATTTACTTTGGGTGGTTTACTGTCTAAGTGTCTTTTGTCGGTTTCTTTGATCTGTTCCCTGTCGTCGTTTTCTTCTATGGCTTTTATTGATTCAGGAGCTGCCCTGAACTTGATGGGTTTTGGGTTTGCTGAGCGCTGTGGTTTTCCTATGGTGCCTTTGCAAGCTCTTATCCCTTTGAGGGGTATTGATGCTACTCCTTTAGCTGAAAATAAGCCCCAGTTTGGACCCAGGTGAGGATGCGGGTCGCACCAGACCATCAGGAGGTTTGTAAGTTTTTGGTGTTGCATAATTTGCATGACATTTGGTGCTGGGATTCCCTTGGTTGCAAACCCATAATACAGTTCTTGGACTTCTTTATCTGTGACTAGTTGGGGCTGCCGATGTGTGCACAGTGATACTCCTGATTTGTCTATTTCATCTCAGACACGGGAGGTCTCTGACTACTCGGCGGATTTCATGGATGGCTGCGTCTTTGCCTCCGCATAGGGACTGTGATTGCGCTATTGAGTTGGTGCCTGGTTGTAAATTTCCTAAGGGACGACTTTTCAATTTATCTGTGCCTGAACATGTTGCTCTGCGGACTTACATTAAGGAGTCTTTGGAGAAGGGTCACATCAGACCGTCATCTTCCCCTTTGGGTGCCGTTTTTTTCTTTGTGGTCAAAAAGGATGGCTCATCATTGCGACCCTGTATTAATTATCATCTCCTTAATAAAATCACGGGTAAATATCAGTATCCATTGCCTCTGATTTCCGACCTGTTTTCCAGACTGAAGGGCGCTAGTTGGTTTACTAAATTTGATCTTCGGGGAGTGTATAATCTCATCCGTATTAAGCAGGGTGATGAATGGAGGACGACGTTTAATACCCCTGAGGGGCATTTTGAGTACCTAGTGATGCCCTTTGGGCTCACTAATGCACTTCCGTCTTTAAATCTTTCATGAATGATATCTTCCGGGCAGTGGCGTAACTAGAGTTTGATGGGCTCCGGTGCAAAGTTCGGATCCGGGTCTTCCCGACAATTTCCCCCCCCACCACCACCACGTACACCAACACTTAAGGCCCTGTCACACACAGAGATAAATCTGCGGCAGATCTGTGGTTGGAGTGAAATTGTGGATAATTAGTGGCAGGTTTGTGGCTGTGTACAAATGGAACAATATGTCCATGATTTCACTGCAACCACAGATCTGCCAAAGATTCATCTGTGTGTGACGGGGCCTTTAGAGTACGGGATGACACTGGCACTCGGGGTACGTGGTAATCACGCTGACACTTGGCTCTTGCACTCAGGTTTCCCATGATCTTAAAAAAATATGGAGGCAGCTAGAAGAAAGATAAATAGATAGGTAGATATAGAGAGAGGGATTGATGGATAAATGAATGGAGGGATAGATAGATAGATGAGAAAGACATAATGTCCTACCCCCCTGCATATTCTAAGCTGGCACCCTTTAGTGACTTTCATGTGGCACTAAAATGTGCTTAGCCTTATATTTAGCCAAAAAATAGATAATTAAAAAAAAGTGACGTGGGGTCCCCCCTATCTTTTGTAGCCAGCTAGGGTAAAGCAGACGGCTGCAGCCTGCAGACCACCGCTTGCAGCTTCACCTTGGCTGGTAATCCAAAACAGAGGGCACCCCACTCTCTTATTTTAAATTAAATAAATAATTTAAAATAAAAACCGTTGGGTGCCCCCAAATTGAATCACCAGCCAAGGTAAAGCATACAGCTGTGGTCTGGTATTCTCAGACTAGGGAGGGCCACCATTATTGGACACTCCCCAGCCTAAAAATAGCAGGCCACAGCCACCCCAGAAGTGTCGCATCCATTAGATGTGCCAATCCTGGCACTTCGCCCCAACTCATCCCGTTGCCCTGGTGCGGTGGCAAATGGGGTAATATATGGGGTTGATGCCAGATGTGTAATGTCACCTGGCATCAAGCCCTGGGGTTCGTGATGTCAGGTGTCTATCAGATACCTGACATCACTAACCCAGTCAGTAATTAAAGAAAATAGACAACAAAATAAGTTTTATTTGAAAAAAACACTCCCCAAAACATTCCCTCTTTCACCAATTTATTGAAAAGAACAATCAAATCCGGGTCCGGCGTAATCCAATAAGGGGGTCTCACAACAATCCATACCATAATACTATACTCAGTGTCCCAGTCAATGAAGAACAGAATGTTCCCCATTGGCTGGGAAAGCAGTGCAGTGACCTGAGCTAACATCAATAGGTCAGCCCAGGTCACTGCAGGGGATGACGAGCGCCGATGTCATGAGGTCAGATGAGATAATTACCTGCTATGACGATCTCCTGCACTCCTGACGTCAGCGCTGTCACTGGCTTCCATTGTCCGCCGCGTTTACAGTGAAGAATCGTGGGAGCCCGTGACGTCACTGCTAGTGACAGTCTCGGGCCGCCCGCGAAACTTGATGTGAGAACGCGGCGGGCATAGAAGGCAGTGACAGCGCTGACGTCAGGAGTACAGGAGATTGTCACAGCAGGTAATGATCTCATCTAACCTCCTGACAGCAGCGCTAGTCATCCCCACGGCTGCCTGCACTGCAGTGTGAGAAGCTGCTGATACTGCAGTGCGGACCGCAGTCCGTCCTGCGCTCTGTGCTCTCAGCACAGCCATCGCACCGGAGTGACGTCACCGCGCACAGGGGGAGAATGATGGAGAATGGAGCGCCGCTCTATGCTTCATCATTGCTGTGCACGATGACGGGGGAGGGGGCCCAGTGCCGCCGCCGATGACATAGGGCAGGGGGGCCCAGTGCCGCCGCCGATGACATAGGGCAGGGGGGCCCAGTGACGCCGCCGATGACATAGGGCAGGGGGCGCCCAGTGACGCCGCCGATGACATAGGGCAGTGGGGGGGCAGTGTCACCGCCGATGACACCGGGCAGGGGCCCGCTGTCAGCGGCGGCATTGGTATATATAGCAGCTGCGTGGTCTGCAGAGCGGGCCCCTAAAAGCTGCCGGGCCCGGTCGCAATGGCGACCTCTGCGACCACGGAAGTTACGCCCCTACTTCCGCGACTTTGTGGACAAGTTTTTGATTGTCTATTTGGATGAGATTTTGATTTTTTTTTTTTTTTTCTCATGACTGGGATTCCCATATTGAACAGGTTCGGACAGTATTTCAGGGACAATGCGTTATATGTCATGGGATTGCAATGTCTGTTTGG
The DNA here is from genome assembly GCF_048569485.1 of Anomaloglossus baeobatrachus. Lineage (NCBI taxonomy): Eukaryota > Metazoa > Chordata > Amphibia > Anura > Aromobatidae > Anomaloglossus > Anomaloglossus baeobatrachus. The sequence continues at coordinate 576,142,705 of NC_134358.1, forward strand.
CGTACAAAAAGTCTCTTGTTTTAGGGTTTATCTTGTCCCCATCTTCTATTGAAATGGATCCAGTCAAGGTCCAGGCCATTCATGATTGGGTTCAGGATACTTCTTTGAAAAGCCTTCAGACGTTTTTGGGTTTTGCTAATTTCTATCATAAATTCATAGGCAATGTTTCCAGTATTGTCAAGCCATTGACTGATTTGACCAAGAAGGGAGCTGATGATGTGAATTGGTCCTCAGAGGCAGTCTTGGCTTTTCAGGAGCTGAAAAGGAGGTTTACTTCTGCTCCGGTCTTGTGGCAGCCTGATGTGTCTATTCCTTTTCAGGTGGAGATCGATGCCTCGGAGATTGGAGCTGGGGCTGTCTTGTCTCAAAGAGACCCTGTGACTTCTAAAATTAGACCCTGTGCTTTCTTTTCCCGGAAATTTTCACCACCAGAACGAAATTATGGTGTGGGGAATCGGGAATTATTGACTATGAAGTGGGCTTTTGAAGAATGGCGACATTCTCTGGAGGGGGCGAGACATCAGATTGTAGTACTTACTGATCCTAAGAATTTGATCTATCTTGAATCTACCAGGAGGTTGAATCCCAGGCAGGCTAGATGGGCCTTGTATTTCACGCTCTTTAATTTTGTAGTCTCTTATATTCCTGGTACTAAGAATATTAAGGCGGATGCCCTTTCTAGGAGTTTCTTGGCTGATTCTCTGGATGTGACTGAGCCTGCGACCATTCTGTATGAGGAAGTGATTCTCTGGATGTGACTGAGCCTGCGACCATCCTGCATGAGGGAGTGATTCTCTGGATGTGACCGAGCCTGCGACCATCCTGCATGAGGGAGTGATTCTCTGGATGTGACCGAGCCTGCGACCATCCTGCATGAGGGAGTGATTCTCTGGATGTGACTGAGCCTGCGACCATCCTGCATGAGGCAGTGATTCTCTGGATTTGACTGAGCCTGCTGCCATCTTGCATGAGGGAGTGATTTGTGACGATATGGACTCTCATGGGTTAAAGTTTCTTAAAATTTAGCCAGACAGCATGATAGATTGTCTATAGACGGGGGAGAAGTCCCTCATTGTTTTTACAAGACTCTTGTTGACTCAATGTAATTGTGTTGGCCACTGAAAGCCAAATGTATTGTTCTCCAGACTTTTCCAGTAACCATTGTATTGTAGTTGTGTATTGCTAATGTGATTACCTTGGTAGCCATTGTTGAGTCTGTGACTTGCAGACTCCATGTAGATATCTTCAGTCTTTCTGTAGACATCATTTGGATGAACATTGTCCATGCAGCTTGAGATTCATCCAATGGGAGAGGCGCTCTTGTCCAACCAATCGATGAGGACGCAGTGTATCTAAGTGGAAGGCTGTGGCTATAAAAAGGGACTTCTTTAAGCCACCAGGTTGTTGATGGATGCTGATGGATCCAGTCTAAGCTCTTTGGAGCTGACTAACTAGAGGATCAGGATATCTTATGGCTTCAATCTAGGGACTCTGGTGCCGGTTGGAGACCATATCCACAGCCTAGGGATTTCGACTCCGGCTGCCAGGATTGTAACATCATACCAGGACTACCTAAGGAGGACACTCAGGTTGGGACAGTTCAGTAACCTGTTACAGACTTTGCAGACCTCAGACAGCTTCCTAAATCTGGCATTATTCCTTTCTCGGTGGGTGCCCGCCAAAAGCGGGGTGCTGCTGGATTGGAGTGAATAGCCCTGGAACCTCTGAGGCATGGACATTCTAAATCCCTGGTGAGCCGGCGGAAGGGTGAGACTCTGTTGCCTGTTACATTTGTGTTTTGCTGGTTATGTGGTATGTGCCGTTAATTGTTTGGGGATCCAATAAAGTCTAATTATTGTGGTTCCCTCACCCTGTGTTGTCTGAGTAGTGTTACGCCCACGGTTAAGGAGGCCAGCGTTCAGTTGGGATGAGCCCTGAGCCACGCTGTCTTTCTAAAGGCGGCGGGTTTTAGTGGACTGAGCCCCGTGTCTCCACATGATTCTCTGGATGTGACTGAGCCTGCGACCATTCTGCATGAGGGAGTGATTCTCTGGATGTGACCGAGCCTGCGACCATTCTGCATGAGGGAGTGATTCTCTGGATGTGACTGAGCCTGCGACCATCCTGCATGAGGGAGTGATTCTCTGGATGTGACTGAGCCTGCAACCATCCTGCATGAGGGAGTGATTCTCTGGATGTGACTGAGCCTGCGACCATCCTGCATGAGGGAGTGATTCTCTGGATGTGACCGAGCCTGCTACCATCCTGCATGAGGGAGTGATTCTCGGGATGTGACTGAGCCTGCTACCATCCTGCATGAGGGAGTGATTCTCGGGATGTGACTGAGCCTGCTACCATCCTGCATGAGGGAGTGGTTCTCTGGATGTGAGTGAGCCTGCTACCATTCTGCATGAGGGAGTGATTCTCTGGATGTGACCGAGCCTGCTACCATCCTGCATGAGGGAGTGATTCTCGGGATGTGACTGAGCCTGCTACCATCCTGCATGAGGGAGTGATTCTCTGGATGTGACTGAGCCTGCGACCATCCTGCATGAGGGAGTGATTCTCTGGATGTGACTGAGCCTGCTACCATCCTGCATGAGGGAGTGATTCTCTGGATGTGACTGAGCCTGCGACCATCCTGCATGAGGGAGTGATTCTCTGGATGTGACCGAGCCTGCGACCATCCTGCATGAGGGAGTGATTCTCGGGATGAGTGAGCCTGCGACCATTCTGCATGAGGGAGTGATTGTCTGGATGTGACTGAGCCTGCGACCATCCTGCATGAGGGAGTGATTCTCTGGATGTGACTGAGCCTGCTACCATCCTGCATGAGGGAGTGATTCTCGGGATGTGACTGAGCCTGCGACCATCCTGCATGAGGGAGTGATTCTCTGGATGTGACTGAGCCTGCGACCATTCTGCATGAGGGAGTGAGTCTCTGGATGTGAGTGAGCCTGCGACCATCCTGCATGAGGGAGTGATTCTCTGGATGTGACTGAGCCTGCTACCATCCTGCATGAGGGAGTGATTCTCTGGATGTGACTGAGCCTGCGACCATCCTGCATGAGGGAGTGATTCTCTGGATGTGACTGAGCCTGCTACCATCCTGCATGAGGGAGTGATTCTCTGGATGTGACTGAGCCTGCTACCATCCTGCATGAGGGAGTGATTCTCTGGATGTGACCGAGCCTGCGACCATCCTGCATGAGGGAGTGATTCTCTGGATGTGACCGAGCCTGTGACCATCCTGCATGAGGGAGTGGTTCTCTGGATGTGAGTGAGCCTGCGACCATTTTGCATGAGGGAGTGATTCTCTGGATGTGACTGAGCCTGCGACCATTCTGCATGAGGGAGTGATTCTCTGGATGTGAGTGAGCCTGCGACCATCCTGCATGAGGGAGTGATTCTCTGGATGTGACCGAGCCTGCGACCATCCTGTATGAGGGAGTGGTTCTCTGGATGTGACTGAGCCTGCGACCATTCTGCATGAGGGAGTGATTCTCTGGATGTGACTGAGCCTGCGACCATCCTGCATGAGGGAGTGATTCTCTGGATGTGACTGAGCCTGTGACCATCCTGCATGAGGAAGTGATTCTCTGGATGTGACCGAGCCTGTGACCATCCTGCATGAGGGAGTGATTCTCTGGATGTGACCGAGCCTGCGACCATCCTGCATGAGGGAGTGATTCTCTCTGCGATTTCACCCAATTTGAGACTTGCTCTTGCGGAATTTCAGGAGAACAAACCTGAGAGATGTCCTGGGGGGAGATTGTATGTTCCTGACCAATGGAGGAGTAGAGTGATGTCTGAAGTTCATTGTTCGATGTTGGCTGGTCATCCTGGGATTTTTGGCACCAGGGATTTGGTGAGTAGGTCCTCTTGGTGCCTTCTCTGTCTCGTGATGTGAGGGGTTTTGTGCAATATTGTAGGATCTGTTCTAGATCCAAGCCTTGTTGTTCTCGTTCCAGTGGACTATTATTGCCATTGCCGGTGCCTAAGAGACCATGGACTCAGATCTCTATGGATTTTATTTCTGATCTCCCTGTTTATCAGGCGAAGACGGTTATTTGGGTAATCTGCGATAGATTTTCCAAAATGATTCATTTGGTGCCGCTGCCTAAGTTGCCATCAGCTTCGGAGTTGGTGCCTTTGTTTCTTCGTCAGGTGGTTCGTTTGCATGGTATTCCTGAGAACGTTGTGTCCGATATGGGAGTCCAGCTTGTGTCTAGATTCTGGAGGGCTTTTTGTTCCAGGCTGGGAGTTGAGTTGTCCTTCTCCTCTGCGTTTCATCCTCAGACCAATGGACGGACTGAGAGGACAATTTAGTCTTTGGAAACCTATTTGCGGTGTTTTGTGTTGGCTGATCAGGACGACTGGGTTTCTTTTTTTTGGCTTTGGCTGAGTTTGCTCTTAAAGGGAAGGTGTCGCGGATTTCTATAATCCAAACTGATTACTTGTAAGATGCAGTTATAATGTTATCTTGCTTGAAATAAAGATGTCTTTCAGTTTTTATAATGCTGGCAATGGGGGCTGCCATTTTACATTCCAAGTTTTAGCAGGACAGTGCAGGCTCAATTTACAGCACCTCATGGACATAGGCGATAGTAGTCTGATTCCGACCCCTTTAGTTCTATTACAACTGAAATGGTAACGCCTATGTGGGCTGCCCAATTCACAGCCGTGGGTGTGTTCAGCCGCCATTTTTCCATAGCCCATGCTTTCGGCTGGGCTGCATTTTTCCCCTACAGCCAGGATCTGAAAGACCAAGCAGTACCATCCTAACAGATCCTAGAACAGTGCCGTTACCAACAGCTGGAGCGGTGTGCAGTGGTGGATTACTGTCTGCAATGACACCCCCTCTCCCCACTCCACCCAGCCCCGCTCTCCCCCCCACCGCTGGCGTCCATGCAGCAGAGCTGTGTGTGTTTTTGTGTGCAAACGTGGCGCCCTGGACAAGCCAGGTCGTCACAGAACTACACCAACACACCCCACACCCCGGTTAGGCACACCGAAGTCAAACACAAAACCCTTGTTGCCTTCCTCCAGGGGCTGATGTCCACACCAGGGGGTGGGCCAGGCGGTTGGAGAGTGAAGTGGTAGTAGAGGAGACGGACTGTGTCCGGATGTGTGGCCCGGGCACATACAGCAAGGTTGGCAGACGGTGGTGACCGTCTGCAGGAGAGGCTGATTGGAGCGAACCGTACGGACCGTGGACGGGCGGTGGCCCGACGATACCGGATCGGAGAGCAAAGAGAAGCCAGCACCATCCGGCAGGGCTTACGGACCAGGCTAGGAGTTGCCGTAAAACTGGTCAAATCCGTTAGCGAAGGGAACCTCCGGGGTTTCCCAGCAGTCAAGACCCGATTGAAGGCAACAGCTCACACCGTAAAGGGAAACAGTCACCGCCAAGGCTACAGTTCCCAGGGCCAGAGCCTGCGGGCAAAAGGGGCTCCTTCAGCACCCATCCAAGCTGGGGAGCGGGTTACCGGTGGGAAGCCATTGGAACCGTAACACAACACAGGTGCAGGGAAAGGCAGTCACCATCAACCTACCGGGAGGAGAACTGCAGCCGCCTGTGGGGACCCGTCCATCCAGCTGTTTGTTTGACCAGAGACTCCGTGTAAATTACTGGCTGAGTGAGTACCACCGTGCCGTGCAGCACAGCGCTGCCCCCGCGACCCTGCACCTCACCAGGCCCCGTAGCCCGCCTGCCATCCCTCCCTCACCGGGCCCCGGGACAAACAACACCCCCCCACCTACCCACGGAGGGGAGAAATAACATCCAAGCTGCTCCCTGTCATCGCTCCCGGGATCCCCGTCCAGAGCAGCGGTGGTGTCACAACCTCACCACAACCGTGGGTGGCGTCACGGACAATATCCCCAAAACCACACACCACCTCCCCTTTCACTCACGGGCGAGGAACGCCGCTCGAGTACCCGGGACCCGGCCCACCGTTCGAGCCACCACCGAGCAGCAGCAGCCGGACCCGAGCAGTGGGTGAGCGCAGTGTCCCCTCCTCCGCCCGCGACACATGAATACTGGCACTTCCCCCCCCCCCCCCCTCCCCTCTGCCGCTGCTACTGTCTCCACTGACACCCACCCACTCCCCCTCTAATCCTGTCCTATGTTTTACTAGCTGCTGAGCCGTGTATCTAATCCTCTCCTGTGTGATACAGCAACTCAGCAGACAGTATCTAATCCTCTCCTGTATGATACTGCCTACTGAGCCATGTATCTAATCCTCTATGTAATACTGTCTGCTGAATTGTGTATCTATTCCTCTCCTATGTGATACTGCCTGCTGAGCCATGTATCTAATCCTCTCCTGCGTGATACTGTCTGCTGAGCCGTGTATCTAATCTTATCCTGTGTGATACTGTCTCTAGAGCTGGGTATCTAATTCTGTCCTGTGTGATACTGTCTGCTGAGTTGCTGTATCTAATCCTATCCTCTGTGATACCCTCTGCTGAGCTATGTATCTAATTCTCTCCTGTGTGATACTCCAGCTGTCCTTGGTGACACTTTATACATTTCTGGTCACCAGCAAAATGGCTCCGCACTGTGATCCTAAATTTCATCTTCCCTTACCTTTTGGAAACACCCAGATTGGGAGGGGGAGCTGTGATATCACACACAGGAGAGCAGACTCCGCCCACTTTAGTGCAGCTGTAATCCAGGCTATTTCTACAGTGGGATTTCTGTAGGATTTCAGCAGCTGCTCCCCCTAGTGCTTAACAGTGGAAAATATCGAACTTTTTTTTTTTTTTATATTTTGCTCAATTAAAAACAAATGTTTAAACAAAACATTAATGCTTTACATTTTTTCAGTTATTTGAATTTATTTTTTTTTTTGAACGACCTTCCCTTTAATAATAGAGCTAGGTCGGCCACTTTGATTTCTTCTTCTTCTTCTTTCTTCTTTCTTCTTTCTTCTTCTTCTTTCTTCTTCTTTCTTCTTTCTTCTTTCTTCTTCTTTCTTCTTTCTTCTTTCTTCTTTCTTCTTTCTTCTTTCTTCTTTCTTCTTTCTTCCCCCCCCCAGGCATTGATTCGGCAGTGGAGACAATGCAGCATATTTGGGATGAAGTGGGATAAATTGTCCCACTCCCAGGAAAATGGCCAACGGTTTGCCAACCGGCATAGGACTGTGGGTCCCCGTTTAAGGTTGGGGACTTGGTCTGGTTGTGTGACGCCCTGGGCAAGCCAGGGGTCACAGGTCATGACACCACCACACACCCCACATTCCCTGCAGGCACACCAAGGTCAAAACACAAATCCTTGTTGCCCTCCTCTAGGGGCTGATGTTCACACCAGGGGGTGGGCCAGGCGGTTGGCACCACCCACCGAGGAGTACACAGTCCTGGAGGCGGGAAAACCAGCAGTAAGCTAGGGGAAGTGAAGGAGTAAACAGTGGAGTTGGAGAGTAGAAGGAAGTGGTAGAGGAGCAAGTGACAGTAGTGGAAGTGAAGGAAAGTGACAGCAACAGAGCCTGAAGTTGGTCCGGGTGTGTGCCCCGGACTGAGACAGCAAGGTTGGCAGACGGCGGTGACCGTCTGCAGGAGAGGCTGATCGGAGGTTGCCGAAAGGACCGTGGACGGGTGGTGGCCCGGCGGTACCGGAGCGGTATACAAAGAGAAGCCAGCACCATTGGCAGGGGCCTTTCGGATCCCGGCAAGGCTAGGAGTCACCGTAATTTGCCAAATCCGTCAGTGAAGGGGACCTCCGGGTCTCCCAGCAGCAAAGTCCCGATTGAAGGCAACAGTCCAACCGTGAAGGGGAGACACCGCCACCGCCAAGGCACAAGTTTCCCAGGGCCAGCGCCTGCGGGCAAGAGAGGGGCTTCCCCGGTTCATATCCAAGCTGGGGAGCGGGTTACCGGTGGGAATCCATCGCTACCAACAACTGTTTCTAGGTGCAGGGAAGAGACAGTCACCGCTAACTTGCAGGGAACATCTACACTGCAGCCATCCGAGGGACCCGTCCAACCAGCCGTTTGTTTACCGTGAACTGTGTCATCATCCTTGGGCTGAGTGAGTACCTCCGTGCCGTGCAGCACAGCGCTGCCCCTGCGTCCCTGCACCTCCACAGGCCCCATAACCCGCCTGTCCACCACCCTAACCTCCGTCATCGGGCCCCGTGACCACCAAACCCCCTACCCACGGAGGGGCAAACCAACATCTAGCTGCTCCATATCACCACTCCCGGGATCCCCAGACAGAGCAGCGGTGGTGTCCACACAATCACCACAACCGTGGGTGGCGTCATGGACATTAATCAAATCCCCCACCAACAAATCACCCCTTTCACTCACGGGCGAGGAGCGCCGCTCGAGTCCCCGGGATCCGGCCTATCGCTCGAGCCACCGAGCAGCAGTAGCCGCAGAGCAGCGGCGGCCGGACCTGAGCAGTGGGAGAGCGCAGCGTTGACACCCTCCTCCCCGCCCGCGACAGTTGTCTTCCAGACATGTTCCTATGAAAGTTTCTTCTCCGAAATTTAAGCCAAGGTTTATTGGACCTTATAGAATTTTGAGGGTAATTAATCCTGTTTTCTTTCCGTTTGGTTCTTCCAGAGACCTTCAAAATTCACAATGTCCTTCATAAGTCTTTGTTGAAAAATATGTTGAACCGGTTGTGCCCACGGCTGCGCCTCCTGATCCTGTGTTGGTTGAAGGGGAGCTGGAATATGTAGTGGAAGATTTTGGATTCCCGTATTGCTAGACAGAAGCTCCAGTATCTGGTCAAGTGGAAAGGTTACGGTCAGGAGGATAATTCTTGGGTGGCTGCATCCGACATACATGCTGATCGCTTGATCCGTGCTTTTCACCAAGCCCATCCTGACAAACCGGGGGGTTCCGGGGAGAGTTCGGTGACCCCCTCCTCAAGGGGGGGTACTGTTGTAAATACGTTTTCACGTTCGGTTCGGCGCTCCCTCTTCTGGTCAGTGCTGGCACTGCAGTTGATGTGTGGAATGGAAGTGACACACCTGCAGAGGACTGGCAATCAGGGTCAGATTGGGCCATATAACTTAGTAGATTTCTCTTGTTACTTGCCGGTGGTCAATTTCTCCTGTGTGTCCAGAACATTCTGCAACCAGCTCTGCTCACTTCCAGAACTCCTCTCAGATATGTGGTCTTGTACCTCTGTTATTTGTTTACCACCTTTTGTTGTTTTGCTTTGATACTATGAGAGAGGGGAGCCAGCACGATCTGAAATTGGCATGCATCATATAAAAAGTGAAAATTCACAGATTTATTCCAACTGTACTACAATAAAAAAAAAAATGAGATTTTTAGCAAATAATTGATCAATTTTTTGAGCCACCCCTGCCAACGTCACGGCAAATCTCAATAGGGGGGTCCTACTCTACATTCTGTATTTCATGTGCCATGCGGCCTCCTAGATAAAGTTAAAAGCAGAACCATAATAGAGCACACATACCTGTAACCTGTATATATAACCGCTTCTATGTTGCAAAAAAGGCACTTGTGGATAGAGACCAGCCCAGGTCCCAGCATGTGGAGCAAGCTCTGCGCCATACCAGGACTATATCAGAACTAATCCTCCCAGTGCCAAACAGCAACCATTGATAAAGGCGGACCAGATCCAAGATGGTGCTTAATTAGCATTGCCTGTGGAAAGGGGTGAGGTAACTGAATCTGAACAGCTACCAGTGAATTTTCACTTTTTATATGATGCATGCCAATTTCAGATCGTGCTGGTTCCCTTTTTTTCTTTGCTTTGATACTATGCGTCATTCCTATTTTGCCTGTGTGGAGTTTGTGGTGGAATGGGATCATTCCCTGCTGGGAGTGTCTGTATACTTAGCTCTATGATTCTGCAAGGTTTGTGTTTGTCATGCTTGGTATTATTCAGTCCCTCATCTGTATTAGTGTTTTTTTGGATCCCAGTAACATCAGAGTGCTGATACAGTGGGGGAGAGGTTGTGTGACCTCAGGATTTTTCCATATCAGTAGTGCTGGTATATATTAGGGTTTTTACGGTTGCAGACAGTTGCTCCTTCTTATCCTTTCCTATAAAGATAGTTTGGGACTCACCTTTCCTGAAATCTGTGTTTTCTGGCTTAGTATTGTGTTTTCTATATCACCGTAGCCTTAGCCCCCCACATGTTATCTATCTATCTTTGGGGACTGCTCCAAGGCAGATAAGCTTTCTTATATTTCTATCTGTGAGATTATTTAGTTCTCCGGCTGTGTTGAGGCGTCCAGGTCATCGTAGGCTCGTCCCAAGGCTACTGTTAGTTGTGTGTCAGGATTAGGTCTGCAGTCCGTTAAGGTTCCAGCTACTCTGTTATCCTTTTGGGATTCCGCATTATTTGATCCTCCTCGGTCCCTGAATCATAACAGGCCCCGTTCTCCGCAGGTTTATTGCCGGGTCGCCTGACAGACAGGATCTTATCATGTATCTCTGTATACAGGGTGCTCCCCCTAGTGGTGACTATACATATTATAAGGGTACATTATGTAATAAGAGCTGGAGCTATAAAATAAGAGGACGCTATGTAATAGGCAACATCCTGTACATAAGAGCGGAGCCTGTATTACCGCCATCCTCTGCAGCCTGAGCGACACCTGTACAGCAGAGTCACTGATCCAGCCTCTGCCCCCGGCTACAAGACGAGTCAGGATATATCTGACCGCAGACATTCATCGCTGGATATAAAGGAATAGAAGGAAAATAAACCCCGGCCGCCGCTCTTCAGGGACCAATCATGTTTAGTCTATAGCGCGGCGAGGCGGAGAAACGGATGAAGTGCTGAGCTGTGAAGCCCACCCACGTATTACCAATGGGGGGGCAGCATCACACACAGCATAACCCTGCGCACAGACTACTATAATACTGCCCCCTATGTACAAGAATATAACTGCTATAATACTGTCCCTATATACAAGAACATAACTACTATAATACTGCCCCTATGTACAAGAATATAACTACTATAATACTGCCCCCTATGTACAAGAATATAACTATTATAATACTGCCTCCTATGTACAAGAATATAACTACTATAATACTGCTCCTATATACAAGAATATAACTACTATAATACTGCCCCTATGTACAGGAATATAACTGCTATAATACTGCCCCCTATGTGTAGGACTATTAGCAGCATTATTCTGGCCGTGTCATTACATATATGGGTTTGTACAGTGAGGAGAGTTATTATTAGTGACTTTTTTCTTGCTTTGTGTTTTCTGACCTTTTGGCGGGTTTATTTTTCATGCTTTACCCCTTGTATATGGCTGATTAGTGGGTGAGGGGCGCGGACCCTTGGCTTGCAGCTCCCTCCTGACATTGGGTGGGGAGCAGACGTTTGTCACTGTCTCTTCGGTTTCCTGGGGTTTGGTGGCCTTCCTGAATAACACACCCTGTGTGCCTCCTCGGACACGTCCGCCGGTCACGTGCGGAGCAGAGATGGAGTCTGCTCTTCAGGTTCATGTTTCTTTTTGTTCTTCTTGACTTGGACAGAGCGGATTTCAGGTCAGCGGGAGATTGATGGCTTCCCACTCTGCGGAGGGGACACGTCTTCCACTTTGACCCCCTCAGGCAGTGTGATATTGTCTGCTGTTATTAATACAATGGAGCGTGGACTCTGGAGCTGGCGGGGTCCATGGTGGGATGTTGTAGGCCGGGGACGGAGCTCTGACCTCTCGTCCTCTTCCTGCAGATTACAGTTTTGCACAGAAGGACAGATTTAGCTCCTCGGGTTATCGGGAGGGTCGCGCTCCTCCTCACTCCGGCGTCTTCTCACTTTCTCCTCTAATTTCACGCCCTTGTCCCTTCATGGGTCTGTGTCTCTCGGATTCCTCATGTCCTGGTCACGGTCCATGTGATCGGTTTTTTTCACGTTTCCTCAACATTTTAGAATTATCGTTATGACTTTTGTAAACACTTTCTGGTTTCAAGTGGTGACGTCTTAGTCTCGTAGACACCACCTGAAATCAACTCAAGGTCGTCTCGTATTTTAGAAAATGTGCCAGACCCGGCAAGTGAGAATGGTTGGTTGGCTTTAATCATCAAAAGAAATTCCCGCCACCATTTTACAGAAAGCAGAAGATTGAAGGTTCACGTGACCTTAGGCATGACTGGGCAGGCTCCTCCATTATGCCTTACAGCTTTTGTGCCACCCCTGAGGCTCTGGTCGCCATAGGGTACTGCACCTCAGTTGAGGTGTGGTATCCATCTGAGGTAAGGGGGGGGTTAACCATCGGTGTCACCACATTTCATCTCACATACAGTCAGGTGCTTCCCACTGGAAAGCTTTCATGAGGCAGACGGGGGGTGGCCATATAAAATCATGGGACTTTCCAGTCGCTAGGGCAAGTGCCAGGGGGCGGGCACCATTGGGGGTAGAAATAGGCGCAACACACTCACACAGACAGACAAGTCGGGACCATAGTTCTGACAAGACACTTCTGGAACTCTTGGACTTCACAAGGCCCGGGGCTTGGAGCAGGAGCTCAGCCCAGGTACCTAACTGCTGAGGGGGACATCCTAGGAAAAGGACACTCTCGCGCTCTATCTCTCTTCTCAAACACCGGTGGTGGCCCCTCACTTGCTTGGGATTGACTGGAGCCCACGACGGCAGAGATCAGCACCTGGGTGCAGCTTGAAATCCGTGAGTAAAAGAAGCTGGAACCGCAGTTGCTGACTCAGACTCTGATTAGCGACGTCCCGTACCTTTTGCTTACATCCATAAAATCGCATCTTAAACTCTGAGGCTGTGTGAGTATCAAATGTTTCCTTGAGTTTAGCCAGAATATCTTTCAACACCCTCTGATTGGTCTCTAGCCAGGACTTAACTTCACTCTCAGCCGCCCCGATTAGGTGGCCAATAAGGATGCTGGTCTTTTGGTCCTCCGTCATTGGGTACACGCAAAATAGGCTGTAAAGTCTCTCTTTGAAATTGGTCAGAGTATAAGCTTCCTCCAAATACTGGGGTAGCCAGGTTACTCCTGGGAGGTACGGCCTGGAAAATGGAATCACCGGAGCCACTATTGGTGCTGCAGCCTCAGCAGCAGGAGCAGCTTGATCCTCCTCCTCAGACGTATTTCTGGCAGCGCGACTGTGATGGTGGGATATTGTGGGTCATGTACCATTTTGTGTGGGTTAATGCTTAGGCGTGGTTCACTGTGCATTATTTGTATTGCTTATGTGTATGTGACGCCCTGGACTACCCAGGTAGTCACAGGTAGGCCCTTGCACAAACACCTTCCCCTAAAAAGGTACCAGCAGCCAACCTTAAAACCCTGAGTCACCCCTCTCAGGACTTGATCTTGTTCACACCCGGGGGGGCGGAGCCAGGCGGTTGGCCATGCCCACCGAGGAATTCGGAGAGCCTGAGGCGGGAAAAACAACAGATTAGTGACAGGAGTGGAGGAGAGTGGTAGCTAAAGAGGAGACGTCTGTCAGGGATCTGGGTCGGAGCCCGGATACCCTGTGGCCAGGAGGCAGACGGTGGTGGGCGCCTGCAGGAGCTGGGATTACAGCCGATGGAACCATAAGGGACCGGGACCGGGTAGTGGCCCGCCGGTACCGAACCGGGGAACCGATTGGAAACCGGAGCACCAGGAGGGGTACTCAGACCCAGTACGAGGCCCAGAAACCACTGGACCGAGTCGAATTCACTGATTGAGGTCTGGACTTTAGGTCCTTTCCCACCCAAGACTCGACTGAAGGCAACAGCCCAACGAGGGGGATAAAAAGCCACCGCCCAGGCATCAAGATCCCACGGGCCAGCGTCTGCGGGCAAACTGGCTCAACCAGCACACACAAAGCTGGGGAGCGAACTACCGTTGCTCAGGCATAGTCATCATTTCTACCAAAAGTGAGGTGCAGGAGAAAGGCGGAAACCACCAACCTGAAAAGGGGAAAAGCGCAGCCGGCTGCGGGCACCGTCCACCATCTTGTTTGGTTTACCAGAGACTCCAGTGTGTCTGTGAGTACAGTGAGTACAACAGTTCCCTCGGGCCGCGCACCGCGCCGCACCGCACCGACACACCAGCACGCATCCCCCCGCCTCAGCACCCTCGGGCCCCCGGGACCATCATCCCCCAACCCACGGAGGGGTCAACACCAAGCTGCGCAACACCGTCCCCTGGAGCCTAGTCAACAGCAGCGGTGGTGTCCATCCATTCACCACAACCCGTGGGTGGTGTCACTATTTTAATCCCCAAACAACCGCGGCCTCGGCCGTGGACCTCCCCCCCCGCCGAACACCACCCCTCACATAGCGCCAGCATTCCCTTCAGAGCGCCATGACCCCCGGGTCCGGGAGGAGCTCGAGCCACCCACCGACTAGCACGGATCCGATCGGCTCGGCAGCCGGCCGAGCCCCGGGGCGGTACATGTACATTGTCCTGTTTGCAGGTTTAATTCCTCCCCTGTCAGGCTTTTGGCGTGACATCCACCTAAATTCTCTGCTTACCTAAAGAATTGGTCAGTCTGGCTGAGCAGGAGAAGAGAACAGGGAGTCTGTTACTTGATGAGAGAAGGATTGATCTTCTGAGAGAAGATGCGACTTCTCAGAGAGACCTGGACATTTGTCACTGGACTATTTTACCCTCTGAGTGGTGGATTATGTTATGGACCATTTGATTTGCTTGGAATAAACGCTCTTTGTATTGTATCGCCATCTCTCACTCTGTTGATTGTGTGATATGGGAGAAGGACCCCGTCACAGGGACTCTCTCTTTCGCACTCTTATCTGAGCCCCTCTGACACTTTCCGCTCTTTATACGGGTTCCACCCACGAAGCACGCCCCTTCTTTTCCCGTGCGGAACCCTAATGGCGACTGTCGTTTTTAGTCAACGCCAAATTAACCGGTTTAACACAGTTCTGTAGGCGCACAGTACTCGTTTGGATGGGCACGATATCCTGTTCGTGACGCCAAATGTTTTTACCTCAAAGACATCATCTGCACTGACCTGGATAAGGCAGGTTACCAGAGTTTTTGAAATAGCCGCTCAGGATGACCGGCTTGAGGAGAGACATGGAAGGATTTGGGGATGCGCAAAGAGGACAGAAGCTTCAGCTTGTAGGACATCACATTAATCTGCTGGAGGACCTCGAAGGGACCAATAAAACGAAGAACCAACTTGTAGGACAGCATCTTGAGGTGATTAAAAAATGTATGTCTTGAACACCTATTGTGTGAACAAGGTACAAGACTCACATATACAACTAAACAATAGGATAAAGAGTTGCACACCAGTCACAATGTATAGGGGAATGATGAAAAGCAGAACTGCTATGGGGAAACTAGACTGAAAAATACAATGGACTATCAGAAAAAAGTGAAAAACATGAAAATGGTATCTGCATAACTGCTATGAATAATAGGAATGAGAGATGTTTAGCCATTGTATTGATCAATGCAAAGGAGCCCCAAAACCAAACGCCAAGGTAATCTCTACTTTTGGGGTTCCTAACCTACGTGTAACCTCATCTGCAGTTAAAAAAACTTGCTCTGTATGGGAAGCAAAGGACCAAGCTAAATATGTGAAATGAGACATAGCTATGGGTGGAGCAGGGTTCTCAGACAGAAAATGCATACTAATTAAGTCCATTGTATTAGGCATCTTGAGGTGGACATATTTCGAAGAGAGTAGTGATGTGTAGGTCGCAAACGATCCAACACAAAGATCCGGCTCCCTGTGCTGTGACCAACAGGAGCCGGATCACCAGTAAGAGCCACTAAAATCTCTACGCGGCTCTTTGCGCCACTGAAACCCTGCCCACCGACGGCTAAACCCCGCCCACTTACAAGTGACCAACTAGATTGTTGAGTAGGCGAAGTTTAATCTAGTTGGTCACTTGTAAGTGTGCGGGGTTTAGCCGCGGGTGGGCAGGGCTTTGGCGGCGTTACTATAATCTTTAATATGCGTTCCCCTGGGCTGAACACATATTTAATAAGGAGCCAAGAACGATCTGAAAGATCTGGCTCTTCTTGGTGAGCAGAGCCATGAGAACCGGATCACCAAAAAGAGCCGGACTGCCCATCACTAGAGAGAGCCATATCTTGTCTCCTGGCCGGAGAAAGGAGGATCCAGGCATCTCTTATCTGCATGCCTCTTCAGTGGATGGAGGACTGCTCCAGGGAGAACTTGGTCTCTGCCTAGACTTCAAAGATGCTTCGGCATTGACTGCAGAGTTGCTGGAGAAGACAGCCACAGGGAAAGAGATTTTGGGCTTCTGTCCATGCGCTATGCAGAACTGAGAGTTAGCGGAGGACTACGTGATTTTGGTAGGAAAACACCCAAGAAAGAAGCTTGACCTAAACTCTATGGTGTTTGTTAACGAAGTGCTTCAGGAAATTTGTCAGGATCTCATTGACCCTCTCCACTTGGCCGTTGTACTGCGGGTGGTAGGGGCTGATGAGAAGTCCAAGGTGACATCCAGCAGCTTATGTCGCGGGCGGAGGGGCGCACTCGCCACGCTCGGGTCCAGGGCTTCTGCTGCTCGGTGGCTCGAGCGGTGGGCCGGATCCAGGGACTCGAGCGGTGCTCCTCACCCGTGAGTGAAAGGGGTGGTTTGTTTGGGGAGATAGTTCGTGACGCCACCCACGGGACGTGGTGATGATGGCACCACCGCTGCTGGTGACGGGGATCCCGGGAAGGATGGTAGGGAGCAGCTAGGATGTTGTCCCCTCCATGGGTAGGGGTTGGTGATCCCGGGGCCCGGTGGTGATACGGGGAGGCTGGGTCGGTGAGGTGCAGGGTTGCAGGGACAGTGCGGCGCGGTGCCATATGGCACTGGTGTACTCACTCAGCAAGAGATGCACAAAGTCTCCAGTAAACCAAACGGCTGGATGGACGGGTCCCGCAGCCAGCTGCTGTGTCTCTCCCCGGACAGGTGATGGTGGCTGTCTCTCCCTGCACCTTTGTGTACTGTGTTGACTCTAATGGCTTCCCAACGGTAGTCCGCTCCCCGGTGTATAGATACCGGAGGAGCCCGATTTGCCCACAGACGCAGGCCCTTGGACTTCTAGCCGGTGGCGGTGGCTGTATGTCCTCACGGTGTGAGCGGTTGCCTTCAATCAGGACTTGGTTGTTAGGGAACCCCGGGGGTTCCTGTCACATTCGGATTTGACTATTGACAGCAGCTCCAAGCCTGGTCGGGGTCCGATGGCCCTGCCTGGGTGTGCTTAGCTTCACTCCGTTCCCCGGTCCGGTACCGGTGGGCCACCGCCCAGCCCCTTACGGCTCTGCGGAGTTCCACCAACTCCTGCAGACGGCTACCACCAGCCAACCTTGCTGTCAGTGCCTGGGCTCCAACCCAGACACTCAAGTGTTTAGCCTTGGAGGTGGAAGTGAGAGGAGTAAACTGTCACTTTTCCCGCCTCCAGGCCTGTGAACTCCTCGGTGGGTGGGGCCAACTGCCTGGCTCCGCCCCACCTGGTGTGGACATCAGACCCTGGAGGGAGGCAACAAGGGTTTTGTGTCTGACTAATGTAACTGTCCGGGGGTGTGTGTGTGTTTTGTCTGTGGCTACCTGGCTAGTCTAGGGCGCCACACTTACAGGTGACTCTCCTAGAACTGAGATATGAAATGGACACTTCTGTAGAACACAATGTGCAGAGGTAGGCCATGCAGGCAGAAAATATGTTGAAGTGCTCAGCAAGCACTAACACAGAAGGCAAACTGGACAGTGGAGTGAAATGGGCCATTTTAGAGATCCTGTCCACTACTACAAAGATGAAAGAGCAACCAGAGGACCTCAGCAGTTTGGTGATGCAGTCTATCAATATGTGCTGCCAAGGAGAAGACGGCTCCGGCAATGGAAGTAATCGCCCAGTGGAAAGCTTCTTAGGGGTCTTGTTGCGAGCACACGAGAGACAGTCAAAGTCAAAGTCCAGTACATCCTTGTGCTGCACTGTTGGCCTTAAATAGTACCTCGAGATGGCAAAAATCTTCTGTCCATTGTGACTGGCCATCTTAAAGTAGTGACCCCACTGCAACACACACTTCCTATCCGCCTCTGCAACGGACGTGTTTCGGGGTGATACCCGAGACATACTTACCGGAGTTACCGTGAGAATTTTGGAGGGCTCAATAATGTGTTTCGGTTCTTCCTCCTGGTCTTCCAACAGAAAGGACCTGTAATGGGCATCCGCCTTCATGTTCTTTTTGGCCAGATGGAAATGTAGTACAAAGTATAAGTGGACAAAGAACATCACTCATCTGGCTTCTCGTGGATTCAGCTTCTGAGTTTTTGTGGTCGGCGTAGCTGACAACAGGATGCACCTCCCCTTCCAGAAGGTGTCGGGCTTCTAGTCGGCCATCTATGTTTATATTTCTTGGGCCATCTTTTCCATACGTTGCTTGAGTGCGATCACATCCCAGATGACAGCAGCAGAGTGGGCAGCCCAACTATTGAGCCAGTGGCTGCAGTATAGTCGAGTTGACTGCAAAATTCTACATAGGAGGCCCCTGGCAATGGCAAGACAAAGTCTGGAACTTGATGTGATAACTCTTGGGGCTGATGGTGAAAAAGGCCAACAGGGCGTAGTTAAAAGTATCATAGTCAAGGTAGTTCCTAGGCTCAAGTGACCGAACAACATCATGGGTCCGGCTAGTCTAACTAGTACACAGGTATTTTGCTCAATCACCTGTGGATACCTGGTGCGTCTGCATCAGGGTCTCAACCTTTGCAGGTGTTAATCAACCTCAGTACTAGACTCATTAAATACTGGCACGTCACCTGCAGCAGAGATTAGTGATGGTGATGGCCTTTGGCGCCAAGGCACGGGGCGGCGGTGCCGGTAATAAGAGTCCGAGTCAGATGTTGCGGTTCCAGGTGTCTTTACTCACTCTTTGTGCTGCTCGCCCGGATAGTACTGGTCACTCGCTGTGATGTGCCCCGTCGACCTTGGATAAGTTAGAAGCAGTCACCGGTGTTTGAAAGAAGAAAGTCCTTTGTCTGGGTTGCCCTTCCAGCCATGAGGCACCTGGGCCGAGCGCTCCGCTCAAAGCCGCAGGCCCTGTGAAGAGAAGAGAAGAAGTGGTGATGGTGTTGTGTCCCAGAACTGGTGTCCCAGGTAGACTGACTCAAGATTGTGTGAGTTTGCTCCTACTTCTACCCCCAAGTGGAAACCACCCCCCCAAGTGGCCGGCTTCAGTGACCGGTTAAGCCCCATGCCTCGTGATGGCCAACTCCCTGCTTACCCTGAGCCATCCACCCCCCTGTGTGAAGGCTAAGCTGTATAGAAGGTGTGAATGTGGAACACCGGTGATTAACCCCCTCCTTACCCGAGGCGAATATCGTACCTTAAATAAGGGGACTGGAGCCTCAGGGGCGCCACATGGCCATGGTGTCATCCAAAACCTGCTGTATATGCCTCACCTATGGCCGGTATTCTTATGTGCCTCCCTGGTTTTAGAGCCCTTGGATGGTGTTTATGAATAACAATTTTAATGCAGACCCCCAGACTGGCTGGGCTGAGTATTGTCCCACCGCTGCCACACGTTGTGGAGACTCAAGGATCATGGAAGCTCTTATCTGCTGACCTTGCTGTCTTTAGAAAGACAGTATGGACCAGGGCTCATCCCAATGCCCGCACTCATTCCCCATGAAGAAAACTCTACTGACATAACACAGGGTGGAGTTCTCTCCTTGTTTGCTAGTTCTGCATTATTGTCCTCCACATGATGCAGATTAGTACACCGCAGGGGGCTGATGCAATCACAGAGCAGATTCCTGACATCCCCCACAGTAGTAATATGTGATGTAAGAGCGCCCCCTCTCTGCACAATGACCTCTGCATATATCACAGACCATACCAACAAGCCCCTCCCCTGATATTTAAAGGGATATTCCCATCTCCAAGATCCTATCCCATTATGTGGTAGGCAAAATAATAATATTATTACCAAATGCCTCCAATTAGAAATGTAGTATAATCTCCTGATTAGCTATGTCTCTTACTTCATGTGCAGGGCATTGCAGTAGCTTAGGTATCTATGGTTACATCAACTGATATAGTGGCAGATAGTTGTTAGTGGTCGTAACCATAGATACCTCATGTGCAGGGCATTGCAGATAAGGTAAGGGACATGGCTATATCAGAGATTTATACTACATTTCTAATTGGAGGCATTTGCTGCTAATATTATTACACTTACTACACATTGCAATAAGATCTTGGAGATGGGACAACCCCTTTAAGGATGATTATTGCATCCTCTTGGCTCCTTGCACATTGACCTTTGTACAGGTCATAGACAGGTGAGGGGCGAGGGGAATATGATGTTTGTTTTTAACCTTTGATGAATCCTGCACAATGGCAGCTGTCTGGTGAGAGAATATAGTTCCTAACAACTCAAAGCTGGGGTTTAGGGTCCATGCGTTTCGCCGACTTCATCAGGGGTTTCACAATGAATTCCATGTGCCTTACTTATGATTGATAACAATAGTAAAATCTGACATAAAGCAGATTTAATGGAAATATCCTTCACCTGGAGGGGTCCACAGGCACCGGGGCTCCAAACTATCCCCACCCAATAGTCACTGTTACTGCCATCTAGTGGTTCATAGGGGTTTATTGCTGTGTAGGGAGTGGGGGATGGGCATGTGGAGAAGCGATGGTCACCACATATATGTAAAGTTCATGCGCTTTGATGGTTGACTTCAATATTACGTCCCATGAAACGACCCAACATCCGGCATTCACCGTGTATGTGGCTAACGGCGACACAAGCCTCCAGCCTTCCGTCAGTCGGCCGCTCCGGCAATTGCTCAATGGCCAATTCCATAACTGTACCGTAACCTATGGAATAGCCAGCTAGGAGAAAAAATGGAACTTAATCAACGGAAATCGCCTTTTCCTCCGTGAATCCAGCGAATCCTCCTGAGATTGCAGCGGTGGAGATCCACTGTAGTCTGCGGTGATCCGGCTCCTGTTGTCCCTCCTCAGATCTCCGCTCTGGAGACGCCGCAGCGGAAGCCTCAACTTTTCACAGCAACTTCCATTCAGACGACTTTTCCTTTGACAGATTGGACCTGCGGCCGATTGGAGCGAATCCCCCGAAAATGAATTCTGCTCCTCTGTAATCAGGATCTGGTTTTAATTAGTAAAAAAGCAACAAAGATGATAATTCCCTCCAGATCATGGAAGGTCGGGCACGTGGAATGTAACCTGGAGACGGAGCGGAAAAGCGCAGAAATATTCACAGATCCAGGAGGTACAATGCGCTGGAAAAGCGATGAAATAACGTGAAAACCCTCCAGACATGACGAGCCGCAGAGATGTGGAGATGTGCGGGGTCTCCGGTGTAACCAGGCGGAGATATCTTCACAGGCTCCCGGTATTGTCCGCCAACGTCCCCCCGACCCCACCAATAATAACACTGCAGAGGAGGCACAGAACAGACGGACTGCCTGCTGGAAATACAGGACACGGGGTGCTGCTCAGATATAGAAAGCAAGCAGCAATTACCTCACCCCCAGAGCTGAACTCACAGCCACACTGCTGAGTACCGAATGTCCTATGAGATGCTGGTGCTACGTTAAGTACCTGATGTAGATCCCTCAGTTCAACTTCGGTCATCGACGTTCTCTGTTTCTTGGTGTCCTCAATGTTGAGAAATACAGGCAGATACTAGTCCATATAAGACTATCGAGAAGGCTCCAGGGTTCCCCACCCCCTCGGTGACCGGATACTGCACATCTGACACTCCCACAGGGTCTGGGGGGTTACTCGTCACCGGGCCGGTGTAGGGGGTGGGATGTCACAGTGGCCTGGTTCCGTGACCCCTGCGGTGTCAATTAAAGACAGAGGGAAGGGAATATTTACAGGGGAGAGAGTTTGTATTCGTGACGCCACCTGTGGTATGCAGCCAGTGTGGGAGCTGTGGCTGCGGGAGGTGTCCTATGGGACAGATGGTAGCGCAGCTCGGATGGTACAGCTCTCCATAGGCAGCGCTCAGGCCCCGGGGATGTTGGGAGTAGTAGTCTCCTGCGGCCGTGCAGCTAAGGCGAGGGTATGGTGCGGGAAGGGTTGGGCGACACAGTGGGTGCAGTCAAAGTTCTTTACTCACTGAAGTATCACCGCCTCTGGAGTGCGGAGCTCCGCTGTCATGGGCTCCAGGCGATGCCGGATAGTTCGGAGGTCAGAGCCGGAGCTGGTCTCTGAGAGGCCTTCCTCCCTGTGCTGTTAAGTGTGTATCCCTGCGGCTTCAAGCTACGCTGGGACCCTCTGCCTTGTATTGGCTCCAGTCCTCACCCGTATGGCAGGCAGCGCGAGTCCTTTACTGGTGCCGCTCTTTTGGTCACTGCTCCTGGCTCTATATGCTGCTGTACCCCGGGCACTTTGTGGGCCAGAAGAGTTGAAATCTCCGGCCATGAGGATTCTTCTGGTGGGACTTGAAGTACCCACTAGCCTAGGGCTCTGCACCCTGCTTTCTGCACTCGATCCTGAGGGAGCTATGGCGCAGCTCTCTCCTCAGCAACCATGTTCTCTCCCCTCCTCACTTGTCCTTCTTTTTGTGACTCCCTGTGTGTGTCTGTCGCCTTACTCCCCCTTGAAGATGCTCCACCCCCCCCAGTTACTGAACTAGTGGGTGGGAGGTCCCATACTTTGTGATGGCCACCCCAGGAGCCTACCCTAACCCAGTCCCAGTAGGAGGGAAACTGACTGTGTGGTGTGTGGATTGTGGTGGTTACCGGCAATGACCTCCTCTGTACCCGGGATGAATACCGCACCTCAGTCGAGGTGCAGTATCCTGTGGCGACTGAAGCATCAGGGGCGCCACACATCCATCATGCCTATCCAGCACTTTCATGGATTATTGGTCAAACCAGCAACCTACACCCGCTGGAGATCCTGCAGTATGGAGCATAGGAGCACGGCTTCACTATGAATTGTGAATATGAGCTATGGGAACAAGAGCTGACAATCTCATCCTCCCATTTATTCAATGTACCCACTGAACAGAGAAGAACTCTCCCTCTCCCAGCCTCTAAATGCTGTGATCTTTAATGACCGCAGCATTTAGGGGTTAACCAGCTGGAGGCAGTGCAGGAACCGCTCCTGGCTGTGAGAGCCGGGGATCAGCTGTCACATAAGCCGAAGCTCCTGTGCACGCGTCATCATCAGGACATGCGAGGTCGGAAAGACATCGCAAAATAGGACGCAACGATATTTCCAAAGTCGGAAAGACATTGCAAAATAGGATGCACTAATATGTCCATGATTAGAAAGGCACCGCAAAATAGGACGCAACGATATGTCCATGATCAGAAAGGCACTGCAAAATAGGACGCAACGATATGTCCATGATCAGAAAGGCACTGCAAAATAGGACGCAACGATATGTCCATGATCAGAAAGGCACTGCAAAATAGGACGCAATGATATATCCATGATCAGAAAGGCACCGCAAAATAGGACGCAATGATATATCCATGATCAGTATGGCAACGCAAAATAGGACGCAATGATATGTCCATGATCAGAAAGGCACTGCAAAATAGGATGCAATGATATGTCCATGATCAGAAAGGCACCGCAAAATAGGACGCAACAGTATGTCCATGATCAGTATGGCACCGCAAAATAGGACGCAATGATATATCCATGATCAGTATGGCACCGCAAAATAGGACGCAATGATATATCCATGATCAGTATGGCACCGCAAAATAGGACGCAATGATATATCCATGATCAGTATGGCACCGCAAAATAGGACGCAATGATATATCCATGATCAGTATGGCACCGCAAAATAGGACGCAATGATAAGAAGGGCAGTGAGCCCCATAGGGGTGAGCAGGCCCATGACGATCGGGAGGGTGCAGGGTAGTAAGGAGTTAAAAGGTTTTGGTTGGGGATGAGGGAGATAGATGGGGGCATGGGATTGGTGGTTGGTACTGGAGGGGGGATTGGTGGAGAGCAAGGAAGGGGTGGGGGCGTAGTTTGAGGTATAAAGAGAATGTAAAGTGTGTTACCTCCCCTTTTCGTCGCTTGAACTTTGTGCCCCAGGACGTTTGTGCTGCAGCCCACTGCGATGGCTGACCTGGCTGCTTTAATGGACTTAGTGCGTGGGGCTGCTGAGGTCCTGGGTGCTGACGTACTACGGGATCAGCTGGCGGCGGTTTGCGGTGCTGGAGCGGTGATTCCTGCTGCTCCTGCGCCCGGGCCTGTTCTACGTGCTCGGCGGTCACGGCCGCCGGTGCGCTACTCCCCCAGTGGAGGGGGGAGAAGGAGATCAAGGAGCCCCTTCGGGGACCCTCCGGCACGAGGGAGCCCCGCGTCTGCTGTGGTGGAGCTGCCGGCTGCCGGGAGGAATCCTCGCCGGAGATCCCGCGGGTCGGAGGTGGGCGGAGCTTCGGCGAGGCCTACTTCCGGTCCGCGGCCTGCAAGGTCCCGGAGCGGAGTAGCGGCAACCCCCGGTGATGTGCGGGCCGGGGGTGGAGCCCAGCGTATCGGATTGGCGGTGGAGACTCCCTGCAGACGGCAGGGGAGCGACTCAGGACGGATAGTGGAGGTGGAGTGCGGCGGCGGGCAGAGACGAGCGGGAGAAGAGTGCGGCGGCCCGGCGGGCATGGTGCGGTCCCGGATTACGGTCCCCTCCGGCGAGGATCGTGCTGGGGGGGTTCCCGGCGTTTATCAGAGGCGGGACGGCAATCCCGCAGTCGGCAGGGAGGGAGCCCAATGAGCAGGGAGGACGCAGCAGCGGCGCAGCAAGGATACCGGAGGCCAGCAGGGATGGACGGCGGTACGGCGCCACGTCGTGCCAAGAGACTGAGGTCCAGCAGGAGGCGTCCGGAGGAGTGGGGTGCGGTGACCGTGGGGGTCGACGGCCGCCAGGTGCGGGCTGTCCCCTCGCTGGTCCCCCCTGTGGCCGGCAGCGGCAGTTCGGACTCCGGAGGGGATGAAGAGTCGATGGCAGCGACAGGCCGGACGGAGCGACAGCAGGATGATCGGGGCACGGCTGTGCCAACGTCGGTGCAACGGCAGCCTGGTGAGCAAGCGACAGAAATGTTTAATGCTGTGGGTAGTGCGGGCGGGGGAGGGGGTTCCTCCGCGGGAAGTGTTGCGCAAGGGGCGAGTGCGGTCGGTCAATCTGGTCTACCGGGCCCGGAGTTTTGGGGGCAGCTTTTGGGGGTGTTGCAGGGGATGTCGGCGGAACGGGGTAGTCGGATTGGGCCTGGGGCTCCGGTGGGGGCGTGGGTGGCCCCCTCGGAGGTAGTGCAGACAGAGGCGCTGGGGCGTGAGGTTGCGGCGCGGGACACTACCGCGCCGGTAGATGCGGGACAGGCGGCCGGTGGGGTGGCTGCCGTGGGTGCGAGTAAAGAGGCGGAAAAGGAAAAAGAGAAAGAGGATGAGGTTGTGCGGTTGGATGATAGGGCGCGGAGTGAAATTTATGTGTGTTTTGAAGGTCAGTTGGGGGTTCATTTAAAAAAGGAAGTGAGGGACAAGATTTGGAAAGGGGAGTATGTGGAAATTTTTTCCCTGCTTCCCCTGGAGAAGTTTAATTTGGATAAGGTGAAGCCCAGTGATACAAAAAAGGAGAAGGAGGATGAGGAAAAACGGAGGTATAGGTTGATCCCGAGGACGTTTACCAATTGGCTGCAGGCCTTTGCGATCTTGGCTAGCGTGATTGGGGAAAAGGAGCCGGAGCATTGTTCCGCTCTATTCGGTTATATGGACGCGATAGGGGAGGCGTATAGAGTATACGGCGGATTAGGGTGGTTAAGATATGACGAACAGTTCCGGCAACGGAAGGCTCTGCGGCCTGGTGTTCAGTGGGGACACAAAGATATTTCTTTGTGGATGCGCCTAATGACGGCTCCGGCTCAGCCCTTTCGAGGTGGTGCCGGGAGCCCGGGTGCGAGCGGCGGGTCCCCGGCTGGACAGAAAAAGGGGGCTTGTTGGCAATATAACGAGGGCCAGTGTAAGTTCGGGGCCTCATGTCGTTTCAAACATGAGTGTTCCGGATGTGGAGGTTCTCACTCCCTGGCAAGGTGCTTTAAGAAAGGAAAAGGAAAGGCGGGGGAGGGGTCTGGAAAAAGGGAGGACGCCAGTGAGGGTAGAGGCGATGCTTCCCTATCTAAATAGGTACCCGGACGTTAGAGCGGCGGAATTGTTGG
Source organism: Anomaloglossus baeobatrachus (assembly GCF_048569485.1). Lineage (NCBI taxonomy): Eukaryota > Metazoa > Chordata > Amphibia > Anura > Aromobatidae > Anomaloglossus > Anomaloglossus baeobatrachus. The sequence continues at coordinate 576,168,824 of NC_134358.1, forward strand.
CACGTGGTTTTACGGAAGGTTTTCGGATTCCGTTTGAATCTGAGGCGCCGGTGTTTCGCCCGGGGAATTTGAGGTCCGCAAAAGAACATCCAGCGGTGGTGAAGGAAAAGCTGCAAAAGGAGGTGGAGTTGGGGAGGATGGCGGGTCCATTCCAGGACCCGCCATTCTCCAATTTAAGGATTTCCCCCCTTGGGGTGGTGCCTAAGAAGGAGCCGAACAAATTTCGGCTCATCCATCATTTATCTTATCCAGAGGGCTTTTCGGTGAATGATGGGATATCACCAGAGTTGTCGGCAGTTTCTTATGTATCCTTTGATAAGGCATTTTTAGCTGGTAAGGGCTGCCGGGCGGGGGGCCCTAATGGCAAAGGCGGATGTGGAAGCAGCTTTTCGTTTACTTCCGGTGCATCCAGAGAGTCTTCATCTCTTGGGGTGTATGTGGGATGGGGAATACTATGTGGATCGCTGCCTGCCGATGGGCTGTTCCATTTCGTGTGCACATTTTGAGGCATTTAGTACCTTTGTGGAATGGGTAGTCAAGGACGTGGCAGGGGTCCATTCAGTGATTCACTATTTGGATGACTTCTTTTGCGTGGGTCCGGCGGGCTCTTCGGTTTGCTCCTTGTTGTTGTTTACGTTAGAGCGGATTGCGAGGAGCCTGGGTATTCTGTTGGCAAAAGAAAAAACAGAAGGGCCGGTGACTGCTCTATGTTTTTTAGGTATTGAAATTGATACACTGGCAATGGAATGCCGTTTGCCGGAGGGGAAGCTTCTGGATTTGAAGGCGTCGGTGCGGTTTTTGTATCAGGCCAAGAAGGTGCGGTTGCGGGACTTGCAGTCAGTGCTCGGGAAATTGAATTTCGCTTGTCGCATCATGCCGATGGGGCGGATTTTTAATAGGAGGCTGGCAAGTGCAACCGCGGGGGTAAAAGCTCCGAATCACTTTGTCAGAGTGACAAAAGTGATGAAGGGGGATTTGTTGGTTTGGGAGAAGTTTTTGGACCGGTACAACGGTCGGACTCTTTGGATGAGCAAGGCTTTGTCCAATAGCCAGTTGGAGTTGTATACTGATGCGGCTGGAGCGACAGGTTTTGGGGCAATTTTTCAGACGCACTGGTGTGTTGGAAAATGGCCAAAGCTTTGGGTGGAAACAGGTCTGGTGAGGAATTTGGCGCTGCTGGAATTGTTTCCCATAATTGTAGCAGTGGAGTTATGGGGCCCCGTTTTTTCCGGAAGAAGGGTTTGCATGCATTGTGACAACATGGCGGTGGTGCATTCCATCAATGCGCTGTCGGCAAAATCCCCGCCGGTTGTGGGGTATTTAAGGCACTTGGTGTTGCGTTGTTTGGAGTTGAACATTTGCGTGGTGGCTCGGCACGTGCCAGGGATTCGAAACGAGGTGGCTGACGCGTTATCATGGTTTCAGTTTTGCAGGTTCAGGAAGCTGGTGCCGGGAGCAGACGCGGATGGAGAACCTTGCCCGGACGGGCTGTGGGACCTGGCATCGGTGTAGCTTTTGAGGGGATTAGGAGATCGGTGTCTGAGTCTACTTGGTGCCGATATCAGGCGGTGTGGAAGGAATGGGCAGAGTTGGAAAGAAGGGACTTCGTGGAGTCGGGTTACAAAGACCGAGTGTTGGGGGTCCTGATGTTAATTAGTGGGGATTTTTCGGCAGGTCGGTCCGTTTCGGTGATGGGTGGCAAGCTGGCGGCATTGGCCTTCCTGTTTCAGATGCAAGGGGTCCGGGATGCGACTAAGGATTTTTTGGTGCGGCAGGCAATGAAGGGTTTTCGGAAAGGGGCCCAGTCGCATGACATGAGGCGGCCGGTGTCATTGCCTTTGTTGGGGCGTTTAGTGGGATGTTTGGGGGAATTGTGTTCGTCTCCTTTTGAGAGGGGGTTGTTTTCGGTAGCTTTTGTATTGGCGTTTTTTGGGGCCTTTCGCATTGGTGAATTGGTCAGCCCGACTAAGCAAGCAATGGGTGGTTTGATGATGGAGGATGTAATGCTGGGGGAGGATAGAGTGGAATGTCGGCTTCGTTTTTCGAAGATGGATCAGAGGGGACGGGGGCGCTTAGTGGTGTTGTTTGCGTTACCGGGACACCAACTGTGCCCGGTGGTACAGGTTTCGGAGTTTCTAAAGGTACGCGGAGGTTACCCGGGCGTTTTCCTGCGGCATGCGGACGGATTGGCATTGTCGCGTTACCAATTCATTGCGGTGCTGAAGATGGCCTTAGCTCGGGTGGGGGAGGAGCCAAGTGAATACGGGTCTCACTCCTTCCGGATTGGGGCGGCAACGGAAGCTGCCAGGTGGGGTTTGAGTGAGGATTGTATCCGGCGGATTGGGAGGTGGGAGTCTTCCAGGTTTCGCTTGTACATTAGGCCTCATTTGGTCAGATGATAATTCGGGGGTGGGGAATTCCTGTTTTGTGTTTTGATGCTGGTATGTGACAATTTTCTTGGCTGTTGCTGTTTTATTCGTGATGTTTATATTTTGTAGGGCCATGCCTTGTGTGGATCCTCGGGCACTCCTACGTGTATTGGGGAGCGTTGCGGGCGGATGTGCGTCACGATGGTCGGCAGCTTGGAGTGTCGGTGACGGAGGCCCGAGTAAAGTGGCTGGGAATTCGGGGCATGACCTGGGGTAGGGTGCGCCCAGAGGTGGCTTATTATAGCCGTATGGATCGTGACCCGGATGTGTTAATTTTACACGTGGGTGGGAATGATTTGGGAGTAAGGTCGGCAAGGGAATTGAAAAGGGACATAAAGTTGGACCTGTTACATTTGTGGAGGGCGTTCCCGGGCATTGTGATCGTTTGGTCGGACATCATAGCTCGGACGCAGTGGCGTTTTGGTAGGTCGGTGGACCGTATTAATAGGGCTCGGAGTAAGCTGAACCGGGCAATTGGCAGGTTGGTGGCACGGAATGGTGGTTTGGTGGTGCGGCATAGAGAATTGGAGGAGTCCACGGAACAGTACCTAAGGGGAGATGGAGTTCACCTGACCGATGTGGGTCTGGATTTATGGATGTTGGGTTTGAGGGATGGCCTGGCGCAAGCACTTGGGGTGTGGGGGGCCCGGGCCAAGTAAGGTGGTCACTTGGCCGGTCTGTGGCGGGGGGATAGGTCCGTCTGAGAGGTTGGGAGTACCGACAGTCGGTTTGTTGGTACGAAGTCGCTCAAGGGGAGTGGCTTCGGAGTGGATGGGAACTTGCAGGCGGGGGTCCTGCAGGTTCTGGGTGGGGGTAATTAACGATGGAACGTTATTACCCCTCACCTTGGGCCGGTTGGTCACGGCCGAGGTGGTCCTCTGGGCCGGTTTGGAGGTTACGGCCGGGGGGTTAAGAATGATGGTTGTTTCCCTCTCGGATGGATCTATCGGTGGTTTTGGTTATAAGGGTATATATGTATAAAGGTTATGTTTAACAATGGGTGGCATGTTGAGCCACGAGTTTGGTATACATATATACGGTTAAATAAAAGCTGTGGCCATTCCTTGCAATAAAGTCGTAGTTATCGTCTTTATTTAAGTAAATAGGGTATGGGGGGTAGAACCTGTTAACCTGCTTATCCCTTATAGATGCGTCATGTCCATGATCAGAAAGGCACCGCAAAATAGGACGCAATGATATATCCATGATCAGTATGGCACCGTAAAATAGGACGCAATGATATATCCATGATCAGTATGGCACCGCAAAATAGGACGCAATGATATATCCATGATCAGTATGGCACCGCAAAATAGGACGCAATGATATATCCATGATCAGTATGGCACCGCAAAATAGGACGCAATGATATGTCCATGATCAGTATGGCACCGCAAAATAGGACGCAATGATATATCCATGATCAGTATGGCACCGCAAAATAGGACGCAATGATATATCCATGATCAGTATGGCACCGCAAAATAGGACGCAACGGTATGTCCATGATCAGAAAGGCACCGCAAAATAGGACGCAATGATATATCCATGATCAGTATGGCACCGCAAAATAGGACGCAATGATATATCCATGATCAGTATGGCACCGCAAAATAGGACGCAATGATATATCCATGATCAGTATGGCACCGCAAAATAGGACGCAATGATATATCCATGATCAGTATGGCACCGCAAAATAGGACGCAATGATATATCCATGATCAGTATGGCACCGCAAAATAGGACGCAATGATATGTCCATGATCAGAAAGGCACCGCAAAATAGGACGCAATGATATGTCCAAGGTTGGAAAAACACTGCAAGAAAGGCGCCGCAAAATATGACATACCAATATGTCCAAGGTCAGAAAGGGTTAATATCAGCCAGGTGGATAGAGTTGTAGATATATCATGTCTGGTACATATAGAAAGCTAAAATCCTAATCTGAAATATGGCACTATTCTCTCCCTCCTGGGGGCAGATATCTTTAGTCACATCTCCTTTACCGGCCCCCATCTGAGGTCACCAGGGAGGGAGATGGGAGTGGCTGGTACCTGCTAAAAGCAGGTTGTGAGCGCGAGCCATGTTCAGTGCTGGGAGATACAGCGTGCTGCAAGGACCGCGCTATTTCCTAATCAGAGAGCTCCCCTTCACAAGATCTGCGCCTCTTCCTGATATCAGGTCTGCTAACTTTCTTCTGTTTCTCCCTTCTATTTTACACTATTGTATATACTGTATTGTTTTGTCCCCTTTGTGATGTCTTTTGTATATTTTTATACTTTAGAGATTAAATATATAACATGTAATACATTGACGAGCAGAAGGGTAACAATGTTGTGAGCTTTTGGCTTTCAGTCTCGATATCTCACCGTCCTCTACGGCTCTGAGCATGGGACGTCCTTCATTTTATGGGCAATCATCTTTCCTATCTCATACGTGACTTTGGCTGCAGCTATTTGCTTTACAGGTGACGTCACAATATGGAAATAAAGCTGTTTACCCACAATTTGGAAAGGTGGCAACTATTGTGTCGGACCATTTCTGGAGTTTTGTGTGAAATTTTGTCCGATTTGCCTTTTTTTTTCTCTTTGTTTGTGTTGTTCCAATACGCACAAAGGACTATAACACAACATGGGTGTAAAATGATTAAAATTAATACATCTAGTTATCAAATATTTCATAGTAAGACATATACGTTCATAGTTCTGTTTATGTTGGAGGGCATAGGTTATTAATAAAGTTTATAAGGGTAAATATGCCCATATTGAATATACTTGAGTGCTGAGCATGGAGGGATATATTTAAATCCTTCCCGAAGCTTCTCGAAGCTTCTAGAAGCTTACGTAATATGGAACTATATTCAACTGTGTTACACTAGAATGCCCTATATGGTTTGAACAGCTGGTATATAATACACGATGGAGGGGGCTACGGGGCGCTCTCCACACTGCCTGCGGTGAGAAGACTCCAGTGCTGCAAGATATGACACGTTGTCCAGGCTAAGAGATGACATCCCCAGCATTGCCGTTCAGGAGCCAAAGAGAGATGGGTAAAGACTTCCCATTGTTCAATATGGACTAAATGAACTCTTTTTACATAAGCTATCAAAGTATATTATTTTTTTCCTTTCTGTAACTGAACCTTGGCAACCATTTTTAAATAGATAAAATACATTTATTTTTTACATTTTTGAGGTCTTTTCTTTCATGCGGCTTTACGTATTTGAAGAAAAATATATTTAAGAGTATATTTTTTAACATTTGGCGAGTCAGCTATTCGTGATTTTTTATATATATATTTTTTTGTTGTTCCTTCACTTTGCATAAGGGGGGTCGAAGTTATCAAAGTCATAAGTATTTTAAGTATCTCCTGCAAAGGATCAGGAATCAACAATTTATAAAAATCACGTAGAACCTAGGAAATACGTATAAGTCAAGTTGCATGAATGTTTTTTTTTTTTTTTTTTAAATGAACTTTAAAGTCTTTACAAAGTTACAGGAGTTAACTTTCGACGTATTTTTGAGCAAGAAAGATAAAGTCAGTCCATAAGAAGTATTGGACGTGTTGAATAAGGTGGATCAAGTCTTACAGGATCATCCATCAGATCATCTGATCATTTCAGGTAAGAAAATGGATTTTATCTCTTCATATGTGAAGCAAAGTAAACTTCAGTTCACTTATCCAGATATTTCTAATGTAGAAGAGATTTGGTTACGCTTTTATGAGGAGTGTGAACTTGAGAATTCACGTATAGAATGTGCAAGGTCTTTTAATAGAGAGAAACAGAAAATCAGAAATGTCTGTCATTTAGTCTATGATTTTCACAAGTTAATCGTAGAAAAGTGTAAAAATGGTGGAAATAGACAACCTGAATTGTCAGGAGAGTCAGTGACAGAGAGATCCAAAGACTGCTTAGAACCTGGAATGTCAGTCAGTGATATGGTGAATTCTGACTGTAATGTTGGCTGTAATTTTGTAAATCAGAATTTTGATAATGGCGGCAGACATGTGCTACGTAATCAAGGTGCCTTTCAAGATACTGAGAAAGAAGCAGGAAATGACGTAGTGAAGCCAGAAGGGGGAGGAGCCAGAATGGGACACGTGCAGAAAAGACACGTGGAGAGAGAAAATGGCGACGATCAGTTTCTAAAAATAGAACAGGCTAAGTTAGGGATTACACTTAGAAAAAATTTATTGGACATATGCAAATTAATTCCCGCATATAATCCTAAAATACATGTTTGCAGAAATTCAGAGGTTTTTGAAGGTTCCATCGAGAAGTTAAATTTAACCAATAGTGAGACGAATCAGTTATTCTGTATGTGGTTACCTCAGCATTTTTTTAGACAATTGGCATTAAAAAAGTCTTCTGACAATGAGACATTTGATTGTTCAAATGATAACGACATCATAAGGCTGAAAAATCTCATATTCTGTACAAGGAATGAATCTGATCCAAACTATGAGATGTTGAAGGAATTACAAATTGAACAGAATGAGAGTACGTTCTCATTTATGTCCGTTTTTGAACGTTTATATAGGGCGGTTATTCCAAATGTCAGATTGGATGGAATGATACGTTTATTCATCAAGAAATTTAATTTCCTTGACAATGCAGCCTGTGCGGTGGCATTAAATAAAAAGTCCCTATTCGAATGTACGACATTTATCGATTTTGTTAGAAATCGCCAAAGTCAATCAAAACAGAAATTAATTAATTCTGAAAAACCAACACAAAAAAGGGTGAGTTTTTGTGAAAAACCAACAGTGTCTCCCAGATCCAAATATTTTTGTGACAAAATTTATGAAATTCGCAGGAAATTTCATGTGAATTATAAGTCATACACCCCCCCTCTTTCCTTGTCACCTTCAATGAAAGAGAAAATTGTCACAAAATCTGATACCGATTATCTCAGACAAGCGATTTTTAAAAGCCCTGAAAGACAGAAACAGGTGTCTTGTGCAGATTCTCTCCCCTGGTCACTAGTGAAAGAAAAAAGTCGTCCAGAGAATTTGATAGGCAGCGACAGCTGGGTGGTTTTCCAGAGAAAGATATTTTTCCTCATTTAAGGAAAAAAATTGAGTTACAAAATAACTTCAATTCCAATTTTCTGGAAATTACTGTAATAAATCGAATCTTGCAAAAATTGAGGTTTGGTTTTTAGCTGGATAAAAGGGGATTTCTGGATAAATTAATTTTGCTATTTGATAATCATAATTTTTCATATACAGTGAATATATTTATATATTAGAAGTAGTGATAGTAAATCAAGGTCATATTTTCATTTAGTCAAATGATAGTTTAATGTTATAAATTTAATAATTTGATCTCTGTATATGAATAATAATATTTAAAATAAAATAATAAGAGAAAGTAACGGATTTTAAGTGTTTCATTTTTATCATAAATATGATAATAATTTTATTCTTTTATTTCCCTCAGAATTTATCAGTAAAACAGATTGATGAAGTATTAACTTTTTATTTTTACATATGTTCTTGTCCTCAATCAGGTAACATATATTTTCTCGTGTAAGGTTAATTCGCGAAAGCATGATTGAATAATAATTATTATTATTTTCTCAGGTACCAATGGTCAGAGAAGTATACTTGAACGTTTTTTTTATGAATATATATATCTCCTTTAGAGTTATTAGAAATGTAATCATGGACTTCAAGAAAGATGGTCCTCGACCTAGGCCTCAGCATTGGCGCCTTAATGAATCTCTGATCAAAAATCCCGACACTAGGGCCTTTTTAAATAAGCAACTGGTCGAATTCTTTCAGTTGAACACGGGCACGGTCACGTCGCCGGCAACACTCTGGGAAGCTCACAAGGCAGTGATGAGGGGACTATGCATTAGAGAGGGCGCCAGGGCTAAAAAGAATGCCACAAGCCAGCGGGACTCTATAACGGCCCATCTTAAGCTACAGGAGGGGAGACTGGCGGCTGCCCCATCACTGACTATTCTTAGGAGAGTCATCAGCCTTAGGGAAAAGTTGAGAGACTTGGCAATTGGCAGAACAGAAAAATTGCTAGCCTTTTCCAAACAAAGATACTATGAAAGGAGTAATAAGGCTCATACCTTACTCGCCAGGCAGCTTAAGGAGCGCGCTACATCCTCATGCCCTCAGGCTCTGCGCGACGAAAAGGGCACTATCCACTATCACCCCGCTTCAATAGCTGACATTTTTTTCAATTACTACAACAAGCTTTATAACCTTCCGGTTCCCCCGGGCATGGCTTCGCGCGGGGCTGGGGCACTTGGGGACTATTTTTCGGCCCTTGAGCTCCCTTCACTGCCTTGCGGAGCAGCCGCGGCTTTGAATGAAGAGATTACTACAGAGGAACTGGAGCAAGTTCTGGAAGCCCTGCCTGGCGGGAAGTCACCGGGCCCGGACGGCTTTACTTATTTTTATTACAAGGTGTTTGCGGCGGAGCTCCTCCCACACATGGCCGCCTTGTTTAACTCTTTCCTTCAGGGTGACCCTATCCCTCCATCCATGCTACACTCCCATTTAATCCTCCTGCCCAAGCCACCCAGGGACCCATTGGACTGTGCTAATTATAGACCAATAGCCCTTTTGAACTCCGATTTGAAGATGTTCACCAAGCTCTTGGCGGCCAGGCTTAATCGATGGTTGCCCCAACTCCTGTATAAAGACCAGGTGGGTTTTGTCCCTTGCCGTCAGGGGGGGGACAACACCAGGAAGGTCATAGACCTGGTGGATGTGGCAAATCGGACGAAGCAACAGGCGTTGGTGTTGAGTCTAGATGCAGAGAAGGCTTTTGACCGCCTTGCGTGGCCTTTTCTCTTCAAGACAATGGAGGTCTTTGGGATCTCGGGTGGCTTTATGCGGGCCTTGAAGTCCCTGTATAGCGCTCCTACGGCCTCTATCAAACTCCCCCTCCACATCTCTAAGCCTTTTCTCATCTCCAATGGCACCAGGCAGGGGTGCCCCCTGTCCCCCCTCCTTTTTGCACTATGCATAGAGCCCCTCGCGGCCTCGGTCAGGAGCAACCCAGACATCTCGGGGGTCCTGGTCAGGAAAAAACCGTTTAAAATCTCACTTTTTGCCGACGATGTGCTCATTACACTTACTAACATCCATGTGTCCCTTCCAATTTTAATGTGCACCTTGGGTAGGTACGGGAGCCTTTCGGGGTATAAGATCAACTCTAGCAAAACGGAGGCAATGCCCTTGAATCTCGACCCGGTGGCCCTGGATTACCTGCGTTTGAATTTTAAGTTTCGTTGGAAGACAGATGCGGTCAAGTACCTGGGGGTTAACCTCACATCTACTTATGATTCCCTCTATAACCTTAACTTCCCCCCCCTTTTCCGAGAGCTGAGAACTCTTTTGAGCAAGTGGTTGCCCCTCCCTCTTTCGTGGATGGGGCGCATTGCGGCGGTTAAAATGAGCTTGCTCCCAAAATTATTATATTTCTTTGAAACCCTCCCAGTTAAGGTACCAATAAAGGAGCTGAAGTCCCTTCAGGCGGCTATCCTTAGATTTATTTGGTGTAACAAACGTCATAGGGTGGCCAGGGAGGTGTTGATGGCTCGGAGAAACAGGGGGGGGCTTTCTGTCCCGGACATCCTAAAATACTATTGGGCGGCCCATCTTAGGAGGATCCCCTGTTGGGTGTCCCTTTGGGCATACAACAGGTGGACTGAGATTGAAAAACTTTGGCTGGCGCCTATACATCCAAACACGCTCCTGTGGCCCCCGGCCCAGTGTGATTCGCCCCCCCCTCTTCTTGGACCGATGCAGTTCACTAGGGACCTCTGGGCATTTTGCATTAGAAGATTTCCTTTGGCATCCCCCTGCTCCCCTCTGGTGTCCTTCATATACCAACCCTTGCTCCCAAGCAGTCTGGAGTCGGACATGGTGCACCCCTGGCTCAAGGCAGGTCTATTCAGATTTGCAGACATTATAGATGGAAGTACAATGCAGATCCATTCCTTTGAGTACCTTAGAGATAAATTCTCTCTCTCTAATCGAGAGTTTTTCCAATATCTGCAGATCAGAGACTTGGCTGGCTCCTTGTTTGGCAGGGCAGGGGCCTCGATTCCCACAGATTTTGAGAAAATTTGCAGAAGGGGCACTGATACTAAGGGGCTGATTTCGGAAATTTACATTTTGCTTTCTGATTCACGGGAGGGGCCCGAGGGGTCTTTTCCATACATGCGGAAATGGGAGTCTCTATTGGGAAGGCGGATACTTCCTCAGGAATGGGCAGCAATCTGGGGAAACGCCGCCAAGACGTCAATATGCACACTATATAAGGAAAATATCTATAAAATTTTGCTATTTTGGTACCACACTCCAGATTTCCTTCATGGCATAGACCCCTCCATACCGGCTTGTTGCTGGAGATGCGGGGGAGGCAGGGGCACCATTCTGCACATATTCTGGTCCTGTCCAGGGATAGTCCCCTTCTGGGAGCGGGTTAGAGGGTTGATCCATAAAGTACTATATATAGAGGTTGATCTTGATCCCCTGATCTATGTTCTGGGTCTTGGGAATGGGGGATTGGGAAAAACGGCCTCTAAGCTTTTGTCCCACATCCTTACGGCGGCCAGATGCTTAATTGCAAAGAATTGGAGGCAGCCAGGGACACCCTCACTCCAGAGCCTCAAGTATAGATTACTGGACGTTAGACGCATGGAACATCTCACGGCACTATTGCATGACACAGTTGACCGCTTCCAGGCCGTGTGGGCACCATGGGACTACTTTGCGGGACAGTAGGATCTGTGAGACTGAGGCCTATGGGTCCTATGGAAGGAGCATGGACTCTTGAAACCCTTCCCTCTTCCCTCCTATTTCTCCTCTCCCCTCCTAACCCTCCTCACCTGTCCTGTCATTGTTTGTCTAGGTTCGATAAGAATTGTGAATTTTATGTTTTATTTTATGTATGAAAAACGTAAATTGAAAATCTCAATAAAAATTCAAAGTTTAAAAAAAAAAGAAATGTAATCTGAGCTTTGGAATGTAGTAAAACTGCTTGCTGTCTTGGAATGGTGTTCCTTGCACGTGACCAGAGCATGACTTGATACTAAAAGCTAAAAATAAATGTTTGTTCCATGGTCATATGTACAGTGTGTAATACATTGGAATTTGTTTTTTTCGAGAAGTACTTCAAATTAGTAACATAATCTTTGAAATGCGCATAGAATAATTGGGAATACAGGGATTTGAGTCCGTCAATGTTTTTATGTGAAAGTATGTTACAGTCTTGTGTGCATAGATGTGTCAATGAATGATTGATTGTTTGAGCAGCTGCTAAAGTCAAAGTATTTGGATCCAGAGAGAAAAAAAAAAAAAGAGAATTTTTGTTTTAACTTAGAAGTTATAAGATATGTATGTATACTATATAGAATAAATAAGTTATAGTACATAAGGAATTTATACAAGATATATATTTTAATTCTTAGACATAGTTCTTTAGTATAGAGATATTAGGATTTTTTATTAAGGGTTTATTCTGAATAGTTACATTCTAGAATAAGGTTATAACGTTTTGATTTTTTTATATCTTTTTGTGTTAGTCACTTCTTTTACTGATACACAGATTGGTAATCATTTTTTCTTTTCAAATATGGAAGTGATATTGATAATATGGTCTTGAAGATATACCACACAAATTTTAATTTAATTTAATCTAAACATATTAATTTTTATAATATCATATTTCATGATATTGAAAGGGGGAGGTTTGGTCTCAATCACACACATTTATATTTGATAAATATATGTGTTTACAGGATACTTTAATAATTAATATTTCAAGTACAAAGGAAGAATTGGGAAAAAAAATATATATTTGAAGTATATCATAATGCATTTATATACTAAGAGAAGTGTATTATTTGCAAGGTTACATGACTTAATTATTTTTATTGGTTATTGATAGGCTTGGTAATTTTATAAGATACTGGTAACATTAAGGTTATGTATTATTAAAGACATAGGTGTTATATACATAGAAGGCCTTATTTTTATTTCAAGTTTTATTTTTATTCCGATTTTCATTTTTCTTTTTATTCATATTTTTTATATTAATTATTTTAATATTCACATTTTTAAATTAAATTCTTAATTCTACAATTTTATTTTTTTCTTCAGATTTTAAATATCTCAATTGAGAAAACACTTCAATATTTAGTTCAGTAATATCTAATATAAGAATATTACTTTATTAAATATGAATCATATGAAAAGGGGAAAAGTTCCATTTTTTTTTTTTTGGAAGAAAAGATACTTCCTTCATCAATACATACAATTGTTTACTTTCTGGTAATACATTATTTTTATATTAGTATGTTAACACATTAAGGGTGAAATATTACTTATAGTTACACATTTTCTTATAGTAGGTTATTTAATAAATAATAGACAAATCAAATAAATTAAATTAGAGTAATAAAGATGGAAGATTAAGGTACATCTAGGTTTACCTTCCTATATTTACAAATAATATATATTATATTTTTAATCAATAATAATTTATAATAGGTATTATTGTGTTTTGATGGTATCATCCAGTCTTTTCTAAAAGGTTATTTGCTTTGATTTATAATTTACAAATGATCTAACTAAAAGCCACATTGTTGCTTTCATATTTATAATATGATACATGTTATAGGTACACATTATATTGTTTCATACTTTATATTATATTTTGGTTACATTCAACACATTGCCACCTATGGGTTTGGAAGGGTAATGCACCAATGACAAAAAAGGTCATTACAAGAAAATACTATTGTCTATACCATTATGCAATATTTTATCATTCTGAGTATCAATTATATTAATACTTTTACGATAATAATAATAATGACATGGTATTATAGTATTAGAGTTATGGTACGCTGTGACATTTATTAGTGATAGTTATTGCCATATTTGGTATCTAGATTAGGGAATGAATCAGTCTTCAATCAAGATTAGAGAAGATAAAAAGACTTTATATTTTTTCCTAAAGTTAAAAGGGATTTTGCAAAAAGGTCCAAAAGGTAACGTCTCAAATAAGACTGTGTAACATACAAAATACACTTACTGTGCTTGCATCTCAGAAACACAATAGTCCTATGATTTCAGGATGGACAATGACACATGGTCTGTGCATTAAGACCTCCCTAAAGTTACTAAGAAGAGCAATGACGTGTTAAAGTTAACCCCTGTCGTGCTGACCAAGAACGTCTTAACATCTGTTATTCGACAACAGGCAGCATGGAGGATAAAAGGTGACTAATGTAAATTGCACTGCACAGACATCAAAGACTTTTGCTATTCTTCTTCTACACTCATGAACTGTGGTTTATCAACATTGGCTATGGACTTTGTAATAAAGAATAAAGTTTATGGACTTTGATCTAACAATGATAAACGCAATACGGGACTGTACTAAATCGGTAACCATTCATTTTTATCAAAGGATTTATTTCTAAGAGACTGTGTTTATGCCGGATTACATCGGAGATAAGAAGACATCAACTCAGAGGACATCATATGGTGACCGGATTTGGTTTTTGCATTTCTTTTTAGGTCTAGCGAAGTATAGTTATATACATTTTTATATGATTGATCAGTCACAGCCTGTCATAACATAAATCCACATTATTATATTATTGAATTTACAAATTAATTATTCTTCATCATTATTATTGATATTAATCCATTATCGCCAAATAAGGAAAGAAGATTTGTTGTTTTAATGATGTATTAATTAATTTTCGGGGTTGCTCCACCCACTTCAAGGGGGAATTGTAAAATGATTAAAATTAATACATCTAGTTATCAAATATTTCATAGTAAGACATATACGTTCATAGTTCTGTTTATGTTGGAGGGCATAGGTTATTAATAAAGTTTATAAGGGTAAATATGCCCATATTGAATATACTTGAGTGCTGAGCATGGAGGGATATATTTAAATCCTTCCCGAAGCTTCTCGAAGCTTCTAGAAGCTTACGTAATATGGAACTATATTCAACTGTGTTACACTAGAATGCCCTATATGGTTTGAACAGCTGGTATATAATACACGATGGAGGGGGCTACGGGGCGCTCTCCACACTGCCTGCGGTGAGAAGACTCCAGTGCTGCAAGATATGACACGTTGTCCAGGCTAAGAGATGACATCCCCAGCATTGCCGTTCAGGAGCCAAAGAGAGATGGGTAAAGACTTCCCATTGTTCAATATGGCCTAAATGAACTCTTTTTACATAAGCTATCAAAGTATATTATTTTTTTCCTTTCTGTAACTGAACCTTGGCAACCATTTTTAAATAGATAAAATACATTTATTTTTTACATTTTTGAGGTCTTTTCTTTCATGCGGCTTTACGTATTTGAAGAAAAATATATTTAAGAGTATATTTTTTAACAATGGGGAATTATAAGAATTTTCTGGGGGAAATACTTCTTTTTCAGGAACAATTTCACGTGTGCCACAGCTCTTGGCCATGACTGTATTCCATGTGTTGGAACTGGATTTGTGTATACTATAAACGCCCAATAACCGGCCTTGTGGCAATAGTAACCACACTAGTCCATCAGTCACCAGTCAGTTGTGTGACTGTTATGCCAGAGCGTTCAGACACGCAATGTGCAGCGAAACACAGGGGTAACCACAGGAATGGTATAGAGGGAAGGCCCTGGTAAAGGAGAGGGGACACCTCCTGCAACTCAGCTGACTCTGTACCCTACGCTCCATAACATCCCTATACAGGTCCTTTCCCCTTCAAAGTCAGATACCTAGGCCCTTGTTTACCCTGAACTCACCCTGGCTAGTGAGAAGGCTGTTGAGAACACTAGTCTCACCACTGCAATAATACAACACAAGGGAGGGGAGACAGACAGAGGGAAAATTGACACAAAAAAGGAAAAACACATCAAGCTCCTCCAAAGCAGCTAAACACAACAGCTGCAATAGTCACAACTCCTCAGCTTCTTCCAGAGATTGGCTCCTTGCAAAGTGGTCAGCATAGAAGGAGAATCTATCACCAATGTCAGATGGTGAGACACGTGACTTTTTATAGTGAATGGGAGTGGTCACACCTGAGATTAAGGCTGCAAAGGACAGAAAGATAGGAAAGAGTCCTTAACCCCTACAGCACTAAAAGAATGTATATTCACTCAAATACAAGTTGTAGACCTGCACATAATAAGGTGTTGGGACTTTCTGGTCTCAGACTCGTCAGAAGCCTTCCCAGAGCAGGGCACACTCATGACAGGTCCTGACGATTGGTGGCAGCGGTGGGGTATCTTCCTGACCTCCCTGACAGTGTGTATTTGTGGATGAGGGGGTGCAGTTCTATTGCCTTTAGTGATTGCATTCTGGAGTTGCACAGATGCAGGACAGATTCGTCTCTGCTACGGTTTCCGAGCGAGGTTACATGAGGGAAGTGCGGGCCAGTTACAGTGTGTACATTGTTCTGTGCACAGCGGATTTCGTTACAATACAGGTCACTCCGAATGAAATAAGACGGATCCCATGACAAAAGCGTCTCACGTTACGGTTACTGGGATTTGTCTGGGAATATGGCAAAATAGATAAAATATAATCTACGAGTTATTTATACTCCGGCCACTGAAATATTGTAACGGAAAGTTCTGCTGAACGAGCCAAAGGCAACACTGAGCGCGGCACTGAGGTCTGCACTGAGCGCGGCACTGAGCGCTGCTCACCTGCGGATCTGAGGGATCAAGCAAATTGCCCTGGAGATAAGCGCGCTCCCCGCTCCTACGTCTGCCGGGCACACCGCCATTGCTCCACATTTATTATTGTTTTTCGCTGTGATTTATATTATTGTCAGTGAAGTATTCGCAGAGAGAAGAACACGTGTCCCGTCCACATCCATCCACCGCCGGCAGCAACTCGTCACACAAAGGAAGGCCAAATCCACCAGAAGAAGAAAACGTGCAAAACACGTAACCGAAAAACTAGGACGCCTTCAGGTCAGGAGCCGCAGCGGACAACTGTGAAAGGCGGCAAAAGTAAAGAGGCGGCAACTATCTGCTCAGTGATAGGCTGCAGCGGTGACAAAAACAGAACTGAAAAAAGTCAATATTGTTCAATGCCCTAAAAATTAGCTACAAAACAGCCAGGAACTGGGAAGAATGCACAAATGTGTACAGGGCCCACCGTCATAATCACTAAACACAGCTTTATCCATCCTCCCGTTGTATAACCTTCTGCCCCTCACTCCCGGTGTATAACCTTCTGCCCCTCATCCCCGGTGTATAACGTTTGGCCCCTCACCCCCTGGTGTGTCACCTCCGGCCCCTCACCCCCTGGTGTGTCACCTCCGGCCCCTCACCCCCGGTGTATAACCTTCTGCCCCTCACCCCCTGGTGTATAACCTTCTGCCCCTCACCCCCGATGTGTAACCTACGGCCCCTCACCCCCTGGTGTATAACCTTCTGCCCCTCACCCCGATGTGTAACCTACGGCCCCTTTACCCCCTGGTGTATAACCTTCTTCCCCTCACCTTCCGGTGTGTAACCTCCGGCCCCTCACCCCCCGGTGTATAACCTCTGGCCCCTCATCCCCAGTGTATAACCTCTGGTGTTATGATCCGGTAACCGTGGAGGATTTAAAAAAAACTCCATTGGTGAAAAAGCACCAAGAAACAGGAGTAGTTGGAACCTGGGCTGACCGCAATCCCCTGACTATCAGACCACACTAGAAGTAGCCGTGGAGCTTTCCTAAAAACCTAAACGCCACATCACAGCCTGAGAAACAAGCTATGCCTCACAGAAAGAAATGAGGAAATCTACCTTGCCTGAGAGTAGTCCCCAAAGGAGTAGATAGCCCCCAACATATAAAGATTACGATGATATAGCAAAACACAATACTCAGGCAAAATAGATTTAGCACAGGCGAGGCCCAACTAACTTGATACAAAGCAAAGGAAAGGAACTGATTGTGGTCAGTGCAAAATCCCTATAGAAAAATACCAAACTCCTAATAATAAAAATGGCTCTGGAGGTCATACGACCTCACCCCCACTATATCAGGTACTCCTGTAAATAATGGGAGAACAAAATACCAAAAAAAGAACACAAAATTACAGAAGAGCAAATAATCAAATTAGACAGGGATAAAATCCCTTTTCCTGAAGGAGAGCCAGCACAGGGAGAACCTCCATGCTCACAACACAGTAGAAACAAAACGTCACCTGCAAGAAAACATATACAAAGCAAAACAAGGGAAAACAACACCCTAAGGTGTACACCAGGAAGCAAGGCAAAAACTGAACATTTATCTGCAGAAGTCTTGCTCAGGGATACATAGAAGGACAAAGCTACAGGCCAGGAACAGAGACTGACAATATACAATATAACCGGCACCCGCAGGGCAGAAAGAACTCTCCTATATAGACCAGACTTGTCTGCAATAGGACTTCCCCAATTCCCAATTAACACCAACACCTGTCTGAGTCACAAGCTCAGAATCAGCTCCACTACCATTCCTGGCCACCAGAGGTAGCTTCAGAACAGCACCCACACAGACATTGTTCACAAAACTCCGGCCCCTCATCCCCCAGTATATATCCTCCAGCCCCTCACCCCTGATGTGTAACCTCCGGCCCCTCCCCCAGCATATAACCTCCAGTTTCTCATCCCCGATGTATAACCTCCAGTCCCTCACCCCCAGTGTATAACCTTCGGTCCTCATCCCCGGTGTATAACCTCCAGCCCCACCCCCTGGTGTATAACTTCCGGCTCCTCCCCCAGCATATAACCTCCAGTCCCTCATCCCTGATGTATAACCTCCAGCCCTCATCCACCGTGTATAACCTCCGTCCCTTCACCACCCGGGGTATAACATCCGTCCCTTCACCCACTTATGTAAAATTCAAAGCTGGCATCAACCTCATATATTTCCCCTGCACCGTTTCAGTATGGCTGGAGTCACACGTGCGAGTGTCTCACGTGAGTGTCATATCGCATCACCCGGCATGGCTGCACATTCTCTGTACAGGAGCGGGTCGGCTGCATGTATTTCTATGCAACTGAGAGCCTCCTTTCCAGAGAGTGTGCGGCTGTGCCGGGTGATGCAATGCGACACTCACGCGAGACACTCGCAAGTGTGACTCCGGCCTATCATCTGTTTTTTTTCCCATACGTGTCACTCTGATTTCATCCATGTGCTGTACATATCTGTTTTGTGCAGCCGGAAAAATGGACTTGTCTCCATGTGGACCACACCTACAGTAGAGGATTCATATGGGCAGATGGTGGGTGTGAAAACACAGAGTGGGCAGATGGTGGGTGTGAAAACACGGAGGTGTGAATGAGGCCTTAGCCTGTCACAGTGACCTCAGCATACCTGCCTATAGGCAGCAGGTGACTACCCGGTGGTAACAAGTAAGGTGCTCAATTACACAGACCTTTATTAAACTTTTTGAAAAATTGTTCAAAAATTATCCCTTTTGGGGGCAGGAGCCGGTCTATACACTGGCGAAGCTGACAGAAAGAAGCCATGGTTTTATTAACAATTATTGGTCCAAAAATGATCCCTGTTGAGAAGTGGCAACATGTTTGCTTTTTGGAAACTGAAGAAGGAAAGACTTTTTAAAAAGCTGTGTAGTTTCACGGTTTTTTTTTGGTAGCAGTTTTAGGTTTATGCTCCCTGTAGAGGACAGGTTCCCCAGCAGCTGTACAGCATAGATAAAGAACACCACGGACAGGCCGGAGGCGTGTGACTGTCCATCAGCAGCCGTACAGTATAGATACAGAACACCA